>NC_083329.1:7453102-8078935 GCF_963455315.2 Globicephala melas | reverse complement strand
TAGCTCCAGGAAAAGCAAAAAAGTTCCACAGGAAAGGAAAGGTAATTATAGCATACCGTGTGACCCAGCTACAAATCATAGCTCAACGATGATCCTGATGCAAAAATTAAACACCGATTTAGCTAAAATTGATAATATAACTCCTTTGGGAGGCTGGGAGGAGACACACACACACACAGAGAAAGAGACACAGACAAAGAGAATAAGTGTGTGGTGTGTGTGTGTGTGTGTGTGTGCGTGTGTGTCTTAGAGGTAGGTCAGAAAGAGATTTAAATTCTTCCTTTTTATAGTAGAAAGTCAACAGATAAATAATTTAAAAGAATCAAGAGAGAGTACTAAAGCATTTTGTTCAGAAACACAGGGTTTAAGAAAAATAAAACAGAAGAAACAGCTGAAGGGTTTGCAGTAGTTACCTTGGGACACCAGGAAACAGGACCAAGGGGTATGGGGACACGGGCTACTATTTTTAATTATAAGTAGTGCTATCTGACTTTTTAAACTATACACATGATTTGTTAATTACAAAATAAACTCCCTATTCTCTCTTTCTCCTTCTGCCTCATTCCTCCGGCACTTTCTCAGTTTTTCCACCCAGTTCAGGGTCATTTTCTTCCAACGCATGCAATTCCAACGAATTGAGGTGAATTTACATCTTGGTTATAAACAGAAAGCAGGATTAAAAAGCAGAGTTTCTTTTTTCTTTTTCTTTTAAGAGTTCGCATTTTACTATGTTACTTTGGAGAGAAAGTCAGTGGAATTTTACGTGAGCAAAATTGGAAAGCATTTTGCTTTTTACTTCCCGTCGCCTGCCTTGTGTTCTAAATGTATTGCCAAGTGACTACTCTGTTGGCCACGCTAACGTTATTTTTCAGGTAGACTTTAAAGAAAAATCGGAGATCAGAAGGTTATGTAAAAAGAAGAAAAATAACAACTGCTTTGAAACTTAGCAAAGATTTTAACTTTAAAAAATGCTTAGAAATACCATGGGTTCAACATTCCCTCAACCTGGATGGGAGCTAGCGAAGAATGAAAAGTCTCCCCCCAAAAAGAGAGGCCTTGGTAGAAAATAGGAAGCACTCCACCAGGCATGAAAGATGGTATCAAGGAAGCAAAACCCACACCAGGAGAGCTCAACGTTCTCAACCTCAGCTGGAGCAGACAATTCCTGGTGTAGGATGGCATCTTGGAAATGCAAGGGAGAACTGGGCTCGAAGACTCACCGGGCCACGTACTAACCGTGCCACCTCTGGCCTTTGCAGTTCTTTGCAAGAGTAAGTGGTTAGATACTAACTGCCAAGATGCTGTAAGGAACGAAGTTAACACGTATGATGCACTTACTACTGAAGCAGCTCAACGCGCGGCAGATATTTTCATCGTGACTGTTTTGGAAGGAAAGGTGACATCTTCCAGCGCGTGACATGAGGCAGCAAAGACTCAGGTGGTCAACTGACTGCCATTCGCCTGACCTAGTGGAAGGGGAGGGGCCAATGCAGAAGAACTCGCACCCAGAGGAATCATGTCTTTGCCTGTTTGAAAGCCTACTTTGCTCCCAAATCAAAACTACGAAACACGGTTTGGAAATTTCTGCTGAGATGGTTGGACACCTACCAGCTACCCCAGGAGGACTAGAAGCTTCTGGGTAGAGGATGACGATGGAAAAACTTCAATTTCCGGACCTATGCTGTGCCTTAACCACAAGTGAGAAGGGATTTCATAATGTGGAGAATCCACTGGCTAGACTTCATGGAGGCGTCTCACACCATGTGTTCTACACAGATATTCAATGTGTATAGATACATAAAGGAAAGAATCAATCTGAAAAAAAGAAATTAATGAACTCAAAAACAGAAACATAGCGGAACTAATAAAGAATGCCAAGGAATGCTTGCTCTTTAAAAAAAGAGGGAAAGAAATGATAGACAAACCACTGGGTAACATAATGAAGAGAAAGAGGAAATTCACAAATACTTAAAAATAATAAGGAGAAAATAATCACCAATCAGAAGAAATTAACAGAATCTGTAAGACAATTTTGTTGAATCAAATACAAATATTTTTGAAAACACAAATTTTCTAGGACAATAGAATTTATCAAAACTGATGGAAGAGACAGAAAATCTAAACAGCCTGAGTACCACAGCAGAAAGCAGGCCAGTAATCAAAGAGCTCCCTACCATGTGTTTGTTGGCCATATATACACAACTATATATAAAATAGATAACTAATAAGAACCTACTGTATAGCACAGGGAACTCTACTCAGTGCTCTGTAGTGACCTAAATGGGAAGGAAATCTAAAAAAGAGAGGATATATGTATACATACAACTGATTCACTTTGCTGTACAGAAGAAACTAACACTACATTGTAAAGCAACTGTACTCCAATAAAAATTAATTTTTAAAAAAAAGAGCTCCCCTGAAACCACATGCCTGTATGTATTCAAAGCATAGAAAATTTTATACCAAAAAGCAACAAAGATTGCTCACAGAAAGGAAGCTTTAGCCTAATGTCACATCTGAATATTCCTGCAAAAATCCTAAATAAAATATTAGCGAACAATACCATCCATAATTGCTCAAAAGAGATGAAATTCTTAAGTATAAATCTAACAAAACCTGTATGCTAAAAATTATAAAACACTGATAAAAGAGACTGAAGAAGATCTAACTAAATGGGAAAACGTGTTTGTGGATTGGAAGACTTGACACGGTAAAGTTGTCAATTCTCGCCAAGTTGATACACAGTTTAATACAATTCTTATTAAATCTCAGTAAGACTCTGTCACAGATATAAACAAGGTGATTCTAAAATTAATACAGAAAGGCAAAGGAACTAGAATAGTTAAGACAATTTTGAAAAAGAATAATATGGGAGAAATCCATTTACCCAGTTTCAAAACAGTGTATAGCTATAGTAATCAAGACTGTATGGGATTGGCAGGGGGACAGACACATATATCTGTGGAAGAGAACGGAGAACCCAGAAGTAAATCCATGCAAATCTGATCAACCTGTATTTAGCAAAGGTGCAAAACCAGTTCCATGGTGGAAGGACAGTCTTTTCAACAAATGGTACCAAAACAATTACTATAGATCTATAAGCAGTTATATATCACTAGGTTTACAAGATATATCATTAAACCTCACTAAACCTAACACTTTATATAAAAATTAACTCAAAATGGATCATAGATCTAAAACATAAAACTATAAAACTTTAGAAGTTAATAACGGAGAAAATCTTTGGGATCTAGAGCTTAGTAAAGTGTTCTTAGAAATGACAACAAAAGCACAATCCATGAAGGAAAAAAATCAATAAACTGGACTTGGTTGAAATCACAAACTTCTTCTCTGAGAAGCCAGTGTGAAAGCCAATATTAAGAGGATAACAGATGAGCTATAGACTGGGAGAAAATATTTGCAAACCACATATCTGACAAAAGGCATATCTAGAACTGATAAAGAACTCTCAACACTCAAAAGTAGAAACACAAACAAGGCAATTAGAACATAGACAAAAGACACAAAGAGACATTTCACTAAAGAAGACATACAGGGGACTTCCCTGGTGGCGCAGTGGTTAAAAATCCGCCTGCCAATGCAGGGACATGGGTTCAAGCCCTGGTCTGGGAAGATCCCACATGCCGCGGAGCAACTAAGCCCGTGCGCCACAACTACTGAGCCTGCGCTCCGGAGCCCCGCGTGCTGCAACTACTGAGCCCGTGTGCCACAACTACTGAAGCCCACGTGCCTAGAGCCCATGCTCCGCAGCAAGAGAAGCCATTGCAGTGAGAAGCCCACGCAGTGCAACGAAGAGTAGCCCCCGCTCACTGCAACTAGAGGAAGCCCGCGTGCAGCAACGAAGACCCAAGGCAGCCATAAATAAATAAATTTATAAAAAATAAAAATAAAAAAAAGAAGACATACAGATGGCAAATAGGTACATGAAAAGATGTTCAGCATCATCAGCTATTAGACAAATACGCATAAAGACCATGATGAGACATCACTACACACCTATTAGAACAGCTAAAATAAAAAATAATGACAAGACCAAATACTAGGAAGGATGCAGAGCAACTGGATCACATGCATTGCTTGTGGGAATGTAAGATAACACAGCCACTCTGGAAAATCCTTTCTTACAAAACTAAGCATGCAACTAACACAGAAAATTACTGAGGAAAAAAAAACGCATTGTTTTAAAAACAAAAAACAGTACAAAAAGTTAAAAGGGATAGCTGAACACATGGAAAAGCCAAGCCCACGTTCTTATATAGAGGAAGACACTTTGATCTTAGGGATGCCGGTCCCCCTGCAATTTAACTAAGGCATTCCCCTCTAACATATCACCCGAAATTCTTTTGGGGGCTAATTTGGACTTCTTGAAAAATTCATATGAAAAAAGAATATGGCAAGAATAGCCAGGAATATTCTGAAAAGATTAATAATAAGGAGGAAGAACTAGATCTAAGAAATAGTAAAACAGTACAGTACATGCTGTAATAACTATACAGCAGTTTGGTACTGGCATATAAAGACAGCAGTGAGACGGAATGAAAAGTCCGGAAGTAAACTCCATAGAAGACAGGAATTTAGAGTATCTTGTTACGGGCACTTTAGTTGGTGTCTTAGTCCCTAAATTAGGCTCTGCTGTAACAAAACACCACAAACTAGGTAGTAATAAACAACAGAAATTTATTTCTCACAGTTCTAGAAGCTGGAAGTCCAAGATCAGGGTGCCAGCATGGTCGGATGAGGGCCCTCTTCTGGGTCACAGACTTTTTGTTGTGTCCTCACATGGTGGGAGGGTCTAGGGAGCATTGTGGGGTCTCTCATAAGAGCACTAATCCCAACCATGAGGGTTCCACCCTCATGACCTAGTCATCTCCCAAATGCTCCACCTGTAAATACCATCACATCAGGCATTAGAATTTAACATGTAAATTTTGGGAGGACACAAACATTCAGACCACAGCAGTTGGAGATAATATGGAAAATAAATAATGTTGGGACATCCTAATGGCCATTTGAGGGTAAAAAGAGTCTGATCTATTACATATACCCTACATCAAAATACATTCCATATGGTTTAAAATGTCAATGTAAAATTTGAAATCATAAAAATACTAGAAGAAAATATGGGGAAAATGACTTATACCTTCAGAAGGGACAAGGTCTTCTAAGCATGATATAAACCTTAGGAAACTGATTAGGGTAACCATATAAAAATCCAAAATTTTTGTACATCAAAAGGTCCTCTAAGTAAAGTGATAAGAAAGAGAATAATTGGGAAAAGCATGAGTAGCTCAAACCACAGTCAAAGAACTAATTTCGACTGGATGTACGGTAAGATCTGACAGTGCCCATTGGGGGTCTATCACACTGGAGTTTCATGGCAATGAGTCTTGCTAGTCAGATTCTTCTCTCCCTCCACCTCGCAAGAGATAGAATCTCCTCAAATCCTCAAAAACAACCACCATCAGCCTCAGCACATATCATCTGATGCAGCAAACGAGCATTCATCAGCTAAAAGGTCGCTAATAACCACAACCTCTGTTGAATAGCACTGGGTGTCGTCCACTTTCTCATGCAAGTTGGGAAAGCACTATTAAATCCCTTTTCAGTCAGCGAAACAGGAGTCCAACAATCTCTCCTAGTTTTTATGCCAGTTTTCTGTTGGAAGCTGGCAGCTTTTTCTTCCTGTCCCTCACCTCCTTGACAGAGCCCAGCAGCCTCAAATCCTGGCTGTGGCTGAGTGATAACTCTGGGCAAGACCACTACTCCGCAGAGTCTAACTTGTGTGGCTTCTAGAAACATTTTGGGGAAAAAAGGTTTATCTTTGCCCTACAATAAGCATGGCCATGCCTGACACTCAAGAACGTTAAGTGATACTGACTCTGGTTCTCTCCCTCCCTCCCACCTCTTTCTGCCGGAACCACAATCACACGGTTAAATGGTTCTGCCACATTCTCAGTGCAGACAAATCTTAGACACTGAAAAACCAACCCACCAATTTATTGGATTTTTCACTTTGGACTGGTTACCATGGCTATCTGGGAATTCAGACCATAGGAGGGAATGTTATAAACTTAGGAATATTGTCTATTTTCCATTACCTCCAGTACAAATTGTCTACCAGGGAAGGAGGGGGGAAATGCCACTTTGGGGGCCAAGTCCAATAAATCTGGGTGAAGGGGGAGGCAGTTCCTAGTTAAGAAGCCCCACTGCAGAGAACTAAAAGAAAAAAAAAAAGTATTTAACGTCCTCCAAATCTAAAAGAGACGCTTGAAAGAGCAGGAAGAAAGGAACCAAAGAAATGGCTCACGGGAATCCTAAGGAATGCAGAGGAGAGAACTGGCCCTGCTTCTGTTCAGTTATATTGTGCGTGGAGCATGATGGTCCAAAGCTGGGTGTCTCCACCGGGGGCTTGCACCAGAGAGGGGAGAGGGGCAGCCAAGGCATGTGAGGGCTTTTGTGGGCTGTGGGTACTTTTGCCTCGATTAGCTTTCTGTAGCTGCTGTAAAATTACTGCAAACTGAGTGGTTTAAACAGCACAGATTTATTAGCTTATGATTCTGGAGGTCAGAAGTCCTGAAATCAAGGTGTCAGCAGGGCTGTGTTTCTTCTGGAAACCCTAGGGGAGAATCTGTTTCCCTGCCTTTCCCAGCTTCCGGAGGCGCCCAGATTCCCGGCTCATGGCCCCTTTCTCCATCTTCAAAGCCAGCAACAGCGGGGTTCTTCTCACACTGCCAGCTCTCTGGTTCTCTCTTCTCCTCCCTCCTCCACTTTTAAGGACCCTTGTGAATACATCGGGCCCACTCGGATAATCCAGGGTCATCTTTCTGTTTGAAGATCAGCTCATTAGCAACTTTAATTCCATCTGCAATCTTGAGTCCCCTTTGCTACAAAACCTAACATATTCACGGGTCCTTGGGACTAGGACCTCAACATGGAGGAAGAAAAGGCCCCTTCTTCCATTAAAAAAAATTGTTTTTAATCATATTTTATGACTGCATTGGTATAAAGATGAATATATTAACGTTATATATTTTCCTCAACCTAAAAGTTCATTTACTTTCTCCAGATTATAAAAGAAGTTCGACACTTTCCTGGGCCCCTAAAGGTTACAAGGCCCCAGGCATCGTGCCTGCTGTGTCTGACAGGTAGGTCAGCCCAGGGGCAGCCATGCAATGTCCCTGAGAAAGTGCTCAGATGAAGTACAAACGAGCCCACTCACGGGGCTTGAGGCCTGGTGAAAGCCGAGAGTGGTAGTGGGAGAACAGGGAGCAGAAAGGACAAGCATTTTCACAAGCTCTCCAAGCCTCAGTTTCCTCATCCACACAATGGGGACAAGAAAGGGACCTTCCAGGCAGAGTCACTGAGACACCCCATGAGGTAACACAGAACCTCAGCAGCTCGAGTCTAGGCGTTTTATTTAAAGGAATTTCCTGCTGACCAAAAGTATCCAACAAAATACAGATGTGTCAAAGGAAGATTTGCACAAAATGTCAGGCTCTACTTCTCCGCTGCCATGTGACGGATTCAGTTCTGAAGTCTTTCCTGGTGGGCGACTGGGGGCTCTGGAGGTTCAACTCTGGATGGCTGAGGGCTTGGGGGCTCGGAGACGGGAGGGGTGAGGTGAAGCCACTTCGTAAGTAACTGCAGCCACAGTTCATTGAGCATCTTCTGGGTCCAGAAGGTGTCAGCGTTTTCCATCTGCGTCTCACTGAACGCTCAACACAAGCTCTTCTCCCAAACCAGGAAACCGAGGCTTGGAAGAGTGAGGAGAACACCCGGACCACCCACCTACGCAGGCCTCCAGTTAACATCTCTTAACATCTCTAAGACCACGCAGAGGGAGCTAGGGCCGTTGGGGAGAGACCGTGGTCTGAGCGCTCCAAGGGCGTTGGCTGGAGAGAGGAGAGAGGGATGGGGGAGAGGGGAGTTAACACGTGAGCAGCGCCCTCCACCGAAGAAGGGAAGGAATCTTAAGAAAACAGCAGGAGTGACAGACACTTGCAGGGTACTCACCACGTGCCAAGGACTCTCTTAACTGCCTGATGTGTATTAACTCATTTAATCCCCACAGCAATCCAGGCACTATTATCATCTCCATCTTATAGATGAAGGAACAGAGGCACAGAACAGCTCAGAAACACACCCAAGGCCATGCAACCAGGGAGTCTGGAATCCCAGCCTCACTCTGGAATCTGAACTCTGATCCGCTCGGCTATACCAGGTGAGGACCTGGACATCTGAACAGGAGGGACACCAAAGGAATACGAGAGCTGCGTCCCCATGGGATGTGGCTTCTTTTCTCCCGGTGGTTATGCACTAAAGAGCCCCCTATGGTGGGCAGACACTGGGATGGGGGTGGGGGCCGTGCAGCCTCAGGAGAGGACAGTATCAGGACATGATCTGAGCGGTTCTGAATGATGGAGTAGGGGCTGGGGATGGCAATCATGGTGACCTTCCCCGTGCCATGCACTGATCTAACACTGAGGATTCAGTGGCAAACCAGAGCCAGGCCCTGTCTGCTCCCTGGGGGTGACACCAGTGCAAGTACAAGCAAATAACCAGGGAATCAAACAGGGCCAGGTGAGGACACAGAGCTACAGAGAGTGGGCTTCAGAAGGCTGGTCAGAGAACGCCTCTGAATGCAGGGAGGGTTGCGCCTTCAGGCGGAGGAAATGGCAGATGCAAAGGCCCTGAGGCAGGAACATGCTTGCTTATCTGCAGAACAAAGAGAAGGCTCCTGGGCTAGGACTGAACGAGCAAAGGGAAGCAGGTCAAACAGGCAGTGGCAGCCAGTCCACACAGGCCCTGTGGGTGCAGGCGTGGGAGCATTATGTGAGCCAAGCTGGAGAGGGAACAGAAGAGAAGAAGGGTGAGTGCACCCAACAACCTTCCGGAGGGTGTCCTGGGGAGTCAGAGCCAGGGGACAAGGACCCTGGAATAAAGCCGGGTGGAAGCTTTATCTCCACGAAGGAGTTCTAGCGTTGCTTCCTTTCCAGAGATTTTACCTTCTGAGAACTTATTCCTTAGTCACTGGCGCCCAAAAAACCAAGTATGAGCCATACTGCCACGAGGGAGAGCTTTATTCAATTTCAAGTAACTATGCCTGCATTGTGGACACATAACACAAAGTGAAGAAATGACTGTGTGCCTGGCCTTCTACTTGAACTTGGAGATATTTTCATTGAAACCCCTCCATTTTAGCCAAACTCAGCAGTTCAAAAACTGACAGTTTTCAAAGAGATCAGAAAGGAGTTTGGAAACTTCTGTCTCCCCCGCCCTCCACAGGTGCCAAACATTTCATTTTGCCAATAACAGGGGGACGCAGCAGGACACGTGCTGAAAACACACGCACACTCTCTCCTGAGAAGATGGGTAGGTGATTCATGAAGCACCAGCAGCCTCCCTTTGAGCCCTGCTCCCAGGGGCTGCCGGCTGTCCTCCACACTCCTGGCCCAGCCCGGCTCCCCTTTCCTCTGTGCCCTGGCACGCTGCTGCGGGGTTGGGGCCCAGACTGCCAAGGATCAGTCTCCAGGGAGTGGAAGACCAGATGGAGTTGACGAGAAAGGGAGGGACCGGGTGGATACTTCTCACTGTGGAAACCAGAGGTCCAGCCACTGGGCGGAGCCCCAGGCCAGGAAGGTATTGGGGAGGTTCCACCTCCATCCCTGTCTCTGGACCAACATCCTCAGCGCTTCTAATTTGCCTCTGCCTCTTCATTTTCCTTCTCACACAGACCCCACCATCTCTTCAGCTGTCTCCTGATCCCCCCTCCTGAGCTAGGGTCCAGCGCGTCTTGGAGGTTCTCCCTACAGGGACAGCACTGAGCAGCGAAGCCTGCAACCCCAAGATGCCAGACACCTGCTCCTGTCCGGCCCTGACATCCAGTCATCACCTGGACGGCCCCCGTGCAGCCCCCAGGTGGCCAGTGTCCTCCCCTTGCAAGTTTCTACCTTTTCTGAAGCTTCCTCTTCCTCAGGGGCTCTGTGAACTTGACCTTAGCTTCTAGGGAATCAGCTCTCTAGCTTTGACTCCTTCTTGACCAGCCCTGGATCTCAACCTCACAACCCTTCACCCTTAACACGCCGTGTCCTACCAGGTCCCGCAATGCCCTTATCCCTGGACCTCCTCCAGCTGCACTGCCACCAACTCTCCACCGCCCCCCACAGGGGAGAAAGTGCCAACGGTGGCAAGTGGGACCATTACGATTTTATTCCATGAGCTCGGGGGCCCAGCCCAGTCCTTTCTACAAAGGGACAGGGAATCTCCCTGGCCTTCTTAAGTTTCCAACCCCTAAACCTGCCTCACCGTCTGCAGAGGACCTGCCTCCTACGCCACCAAGAATAGAAAACCCTCTGGTGTGAAGGCTCTGAATCCATCTCAGCACTTGCGCCCTGACTCTTCTATCTCGGGACCAGGAGACCCTCCTCCTTCCAGGTGAACCCCCGCACCCGTGTCAGCGCCACCCATGCCCCTTAGGGACCTGCCCCATCGGCCACCTGCCCCTCCTGTGAATACAGCTGTCTCCAGGAAACAGAGCAGCACACAGGCCTTTCCTCGACCTTGTCTTCGTCTGCTTTGGGTACCCCACCTCCTCCTTTGCTTCACCGTCAGAATTCTCAAAGGGGAAGCCCACATGAAGAATCTCGGCTAAGACTTTGCACCGACAAACAGAAGGCAAGCTTCTTCAGGCTGGGACTGTCTTTTCCACCATCTTTGTGTCCTCAGCCATGAGGCTGGCTCACAGCACACGCCATTCATCTTGCTCTAATTAGCCAAACTGCTTCTAAAAACTTCAGCCCGCCAGGCAAACCTTCCCCAGCCCGCACCTTACAAACCCATCAAACTGCTGTTTCTCCCTAAGGACACATGTACAGACTCTCAAGAGAGGATGAGAACTGTCTTGTTTACTAAATAAAGTTTAAAACATTTGGTTATTTTAAATTGCCTGTATTTTGCCCAAGTTATTAGAAGCATCTATCCACTTCAGACAGAATAATTAACTTTTCAATCATCACATTGGTTATAACTGCAACACTCATAGATCTAATATACTTCCTGAAATCAGGAAAACAAAAGATTGGCTTTTACTAGTATATTAACATTTCTCTAAATTGCAATGTAGTGGGGAAGCATTGTTTATATTGGTGAAAAATATAAATTATTCAGTATCATGAAAATAATTATATTTTATTACTTTCAAATAGTATGAATTATTTGAAAATTATTACAATGAGAATCATAAAGTTTTTCATCAACTTGGTTAGGAACTCATCCCGGACCATGGCTAAGCGTCGCGACCTGCCGTATCACCTTTCACAGGTCTGATAACAGACCTCCTACCCCCATCCCACGACGTGTACGGTGCTGATTCTAGCTGACCTGTCAACATACTGGATTCTTCCAGACTGAGAGCTCCCTGCAGGCAGGCCAGTTCTTATACAGAGTGCTCAATAAACAGATGGGAACAAATAAGATGATGGCTGTTCATTTTAAAATACCAACCACAGCAGTTTTATAAATGAAATATTTTCATAGTGTTCTGAAATATATATTGTAACTCCAAAGTGCTCCTGTCTTCTAACAACCAGATAGATGCTACTTAGAAACAGCAATATCCATTTGGCCAACCCCCAAGAGCCATCCCCCCATTTCCCCTCCATTTCTAAAACATCACCAAACAAAGTGCAGCACTCTGAGATTATGGTATGTCTGCCCATTTAACTAGAAAAAATGAAACTCTAATTCCAACTCTGCCATCGCTTGTCTAAGGTTGAATTCTACATCTGCCTGTTACCCTGCAGGATTCAAGAAGAAGCAATCCGGCTTGGAGTGCTGGCAGGATTGTAACTTGCAGAGAGGCACCCTCAAGCTGTTTAGTTTGCTTGTTACACAGTGATACTTTCATAATGCATCCTCCAGGGGTGGTCCTGTGAGGGGTCAAGGGGAGGCCAGGCAGGCAATGCTCTCCCACCACCATATTCACACGAAGCAGCCTCATCTGTCTGTATTTTCTAAATGTTTCCAGGAAAGACTCTATATGAAGGAAGGTCTGTGGCTAAAAATAAAGCTTGAAAACCACTGTTCGCTCTAGGTGCAGAGGGAAGCAAGTCCCATTTATTGAGCTCTTATTACGTGCTGGGTAATTTTAAAACATCGTAACATAATTCCATTTAACTTTCACCACATCTTTATGAGTTAGACGGTAGTTAACCCATTTTACAGAAGAGCATACTGAGGTTCAAAGAAGAGAAATCTCATAACCAGCAAGAGTCAGCCATGACATTATTCCAAAGCCACATTGTTTTATGTGCCTCCACCTCTAAAAATCCTTATCACTTCTCAGTCTACTCTTTCCACGTCCCCTCCCCTCTCCCCCTTACAGTTTAAGCCTGCTTTCAGTCATTTACACTCACAATTAATTAACTCATTACCATTTGGTGTGAATGACTCTTTGCCAATCTGCTACTTCCGTACAATATTCATTAAAGAATCACTGATTGAGCATCTATTAGATGTCTGGTACTGGGCCAGGTCCCAGAGACACAGACTATCAAGGCATTGCCTCTATCAAGTTCTCACAGACTAGCGGGGAGAAATATGGAAAACAATGAATAGGAATATTAAAAGTGGTACCGTAGATGGCTGTACTGGGAACAGCACGGGGATAGAGGCCCTGGAGAGGGAAAGAAGGACAGCTACTGTCTTCCTTACTATTGATATTTGGTGATTTCTGTGGTTGGCAAGCTTTCTGGTCACAGTACCTCCAGCGCCTCGGGGGCAAGGGGCTCAGACACCAAAAGGTACCCGAGACTGCTTCCTCCTCACTCCTTAGTACAGAGTCCGATTCCAGGAGGTAAGATCAACTGAAACTCATCAGATTTCATTTCATTGTCCCTGACCTGAAATACATTTATACATTAAAAAAACTGACTCTTAAAAGCAATTCTATCCCTTGCCTCCCTCTTAGATGTTCCTGTCCGGGGCTTAGTCAAAGAAAGATATTGTTCTACTGCAATTTCTTATTCACCCCAAACCCTCTTGTGTTTCCAGCTGAAACAGAATGTAAACAGTACTCCTACCCTGCTCTTTCTTTCTAATCCAGTAATAACCCAACTACTGCTTCTCTAATGATACTGAGTAGACAGGTTAATATACAAGCATTAAGGTAAAATCCCTGCTCTCATCCTTACTGATGACCTCAGATCAGTCTTTCTTTCCAAGTTTCTATTCTTCTTGAGCAATTCAACTTTGTTTCTTCTAAAATTCTTGCCTTTCAGAATCTACACAGTGAAAACAATTGTTATGGTAATAAGCCGCTGATTACAGCAAGACACACCACAGAGCAAAAATCAGCATATGTGAACACACACATAAGTGCTACTGAAAAGTAAAGTGAATAAAATGTGAGTAGCACAAATACATAACCAAATGTTGTCAAAATGTACAAATTATCCCCGCTCTGGAAATTCATTTGAAGGAAGTAATTCAAAGGAAGAAAAACGCATATAAACGCTTTCCTGTAAAGTATGTGATAGCAGAAAATTGAGACGGTGATAGAGGCATGGCTCAGTAAATTACAGGCTATTAAAAATGATCATTATGAACTCTGAGTAACAGCATGAAAATATTATGGATATGTTTTTAAATTAAAAATAACAATTGCATATGTAATATGATTACAAATCTGTAGAAAAATTATGTTTGCTCAAGGACAGTGGAATCACGGGTAATGTTTTTAAATGTTGTTGGAGGTTACAGTATTGTCTTTACGATAAAAAAAGGTTCAGAGGAAAACATGATGAGTCAGCCTGACAACTGTCATTTTGTAAGAAAGTCCCCTTTACGGCAACAATGACGGGCAGTTAAACGTGAGCACTGATGCCACGTTCCCTCCTCTTATCCCGGTTTTACTTATTTATTTGTTTGTTATTTTGGGGTTTTTTTTTGCGGTACGCGGGCCTCTCCCGTGGCGGAGCACAGGCTCCGGACGCGCAGGCTCAGCGGCCATGGCTCACGGGCCCAGCCGCTCCGCGGCATGTGGGATCCTCCCAGACGGGGCACGAACCCGTGTCCCCTTCATCGGCAGGCGGACTCTCAACCACTGCGCCACCAGGGAAGCCCTGGTTTACTTATTAACGTTGATCTTTCCAGGCATTAAAATGAATCTAATCAACAAAGACAGACTTTACATGGTTGCCAACTGGTCATCAGTAAAACCTGAAAGGGACCCAGACATGGGATTTGAGTGTGCAGTATAGTCAGGGCAGGGGGAGGGGTGGCAGGACAGGAGGGCTCTTTGCTAACTAGGTCCACAGTCAGTTTCCTAATGTCTAAATATAAGGCATTTGTGCTCTTGGCTTCTCAGTGTAGACAGATGTTAGAGGAATTGAAAATTTCTTGTTTAAATTAAGAAGGCACCCAAGGTCCTGCAGCCCCTCCTAATTCTTGCCTAACGCCCAGTCTCTGCATGTTTGCTGTCTACACAGCTTAAGCCACAGGACAACCCCACAGATATAGTCCTGCCTCTGTCTCCACCACCATCCCTGGGCTGAAGTGGAAAGGTTTTGTTTTGTTTACATATATATTTTTTGTTTATTGTAGTAAAATACACATAACATAAAATTAACCATTTGGAAGTGTGCAATTCTGAGGCATCAAGTACATTCACACTGTTGTACAACCATCGCCACCAGCCATCTCCAGAAATTTTCATCGTCCCCAGCTAGACTCCAGGCCCATTAAACAATAACACCCTATCCCCCTCCGCCAGACCCCGGCAGCTACCGTTCATCCTCCTTTCTGTCTCTATGACTTTAACTGTTCTAGGAACCTCATGGAAGTGGAATCATACAGTGTTTGTCCTTTTGTGTGTGGCTTATTGCACTGAGCATATAGTCCTCAAAGTTCATGCACGTCGTAGTGTGTGTCAGAATTTCCTTTCTTTTTAAGGCTGAATAATATTCCGTTGTATACACGTACCATGAGATGAGTTTTAAGGAGCTACAGCCCACCTCTCTTGGGACTACTATTATTACTGACCCAGCCCTGATCCCAAGCTCAATTCTGAACAATGGGCTCTTCCATCTCATTGTCGGGCCCCAGACGGACTCCTCCTTCAATTCTACTACTCCTCCAGTGGTTCTTTATTTGGGAACCTGCTTAGAGTTCATCTTTCTTCCCAGAATCTGGAAGATTCATCCCTTCTACCCCAGGACAGTGGCTGGAGACCATTACCTGTCACTCACTGCTTGTGCAGAGTTCCTACATTACGCTGTGTTCAGCCCACCAGTCAGGGCACCAGTAGCTCGCCCCAGATCCAAGACGGCAGCTACCTGCCTACCCTGCCTGAGTTTGACAACACCTCTGTCTCCTCAGCCTAACCCATGGATCCTTCTCTCTGCTCCGGTATCAGGGAAGGTGTTGATCCAACAGATGCACCTTCCCAGCATGTCTACAGCAAGGCCAGTCTCCTGTCCTCACTGCAACTTTCTTCCTTTCTATTGCCTATCCCCAGATACCTCTCTGCAACTTCCCTGACCCTGTCTAAACTCTAGAACTTTAGACTCAAGGCACAGAGTCTAGGAAGCACGGGTCCAGCCACACTTACAGCCAGAGCGAGTTCCTCCCTTGAGTGATGACACCAGTGAACTTGGTCAGACGTCTGGCATCCACTTCAATCCACTGATGGAGGTCGTTCCTTCCCGCGCACCACGCCCCGTCGTAAAAATCATTTTCATTAATACCTGCCTGAAAAGAAAGAGAGGGGTGCTCTTCACTACTACATATAAAATAGATAACTAATAAGTACCTACTGTATAGCACAGGAGACTATGCTCAATATCTTGTAATAATCTACAAGGGAAAAGAATCTGAAGAAGAATATACATATATACATGTATACGTGTGTGTGTGTGTGTGTGTGTGTGTGTGTGTGTGTGTATCTGAATAGCTTTGCTGTACACCTGAAACTAACACAACACTGTAAATCAACTATACGTCAATTAAAAAAGAAAAAAAAAAGAGAGGGGTGTTCTTCAAAAAGACCCAGAATAGAAGAAAATTAAGACAAAATTTTTTATGAGATTTTGAGGAAGGGGGTTGGGAGGAATAGAAGAGAATGAGGAATTGGAAAAAAAAAATAGTCATTGTGCCCTGAACTCCTTATTCTAAATCATAAAAAGGAGTTGCTTATTATTAACAAGCTGGAAATATTTCAATATGATAAGTCCTCCTGTTGCCCAGTGTAAAAGATGAAATTTAATGAGTTCTATTACTCATTCGTCCAACAGACACAGACCGTCTCCTACATACCAGCCTACACATGCCAGGTGCTGGGGGTACAAAGGTGAATCATCCCCTCCTAGAATCTCAGGATCCAGGCAGGAAGAAAGACATGAAAATAGATGAATTAGAACATAATAGGGAATGTGTTATTTCAGGAATAGGAGCAAACTGCTATGGGAACACTCAAGCCTAGCACAGCTAACTTGGTCTGGGGGAGACCACGGACAGGTGGTCTGACTTGCCCCAAGTCAGAGATGATATTTGAACTTGGAGTTGAAGGTTAAGTTTATCTAGTGAAAATTTATTTATTAGCATTTAAGTCATTTGATGTGTCTGAGTGTCAGCTACTACTACTACCAAAGATTCCCTTGATCTGAATTTACAAGGTACGTGACGTTTCTGTTCTGGAATTTTCCCTGTATTATTACCATGTGAAGAGACAATGCCCTGACCTAAAAAAAAAAAAAAAAAAGACAAGTGAGCCAGGTGAACCTTTCTAATTTACTAAGATCTTCTCTGCATGAATCCCATTTTCCTATGGTTATTTCACAAGTGCATAATCAGATGAAAAAAAGTCTGAGTGACAGTCAACAGATAAGAATGATAAGCCAGTCTATCTTCCCTACCTCTGAGTACTCTGCAGCTCAAATCCTTACTTGTAATGGCCAACACTGACGGGAAGCTCAGAGCTCAGCTATAGCAGAGGAACAGCTTGGCTAAGGGTCCCATTAGCGGAGCCCATCCATCACTGCACCAGCTAACATAAGCCTTTATCAGGACCAACACCGCACACGCATTCCCAGTCCATTCCTGAAACAATCTTGAAACAGCTTTGAGAGAATGTCAGAATACTAACATATCATGGTCTTCTAAAAGCACTACCATCTCAAATGAAGGTGAATTAAAAAACTGTTAGTCTACATTCTCCAGAGACCCAAGCTCTCAGTGAGCCAGCACCTCCGTGTCTGATGGTACACAGGGTGTCTGCAACAAGGACCTAGAGGTGCTGCAAGGTTCTGCCTTCTAGAGCCATCAAAGAAAAGCTAAATTTTGCAAGTGTGTGTTAATGGTCCCACCTGTGCTTCAGTGCATTTTGTTAAAGTGATGACAACTCTTAAATATAATCCCTCATCTCCCAACATTACCAGTCAACGGGGAGATCACCATCCCAGCCTGAAGGCTATAATTACACAATTGCTCCCTTTCTTCATCTAAGGCACTTATCCCCCCAGTGGAGGAGACCTGAAACCCATTAACGACCTACAATATCACAATTCATCTTCTTTCAAGAAACCATAATACACACTCCGTTTTTGTTGTGGTTCCTCTTTTCTCATAAACTGCCCATGAGACGGGTGCTTAGAATAGCTTAATTTATTAAAATTAACCTTCACCTTGTCTTTGCTATATGCCAAGTAGTGGCCCCAGCAACAGAAATACAAAGGTAGATGACACAGGCCGTCCTGCCTTCCTGGAGCTCAGAACAGGCAGGTGGACTGAAGTCCCCTCACGGTGCTTGTGTCCTGGTCTTGGCATCTCAAAATCACCCACTGCACAGTGTGTTGATTAAGAGCTTGTGCTCTGAAGTCCTATCTGGGTGTGAATCCCAGTTCTGCAACTTTCATACTGCATTAATTCAGGCAATTTGCCTAAATGCTCTTCTGTGCCTCAGTTTCCCCATCTGTTCAAGTGACAGGATGCTGCCTGTGCTTTCAACAGGGCCTGGCACTTAGAAGCATGGGCTCAAAAAGAATTGAACACTCAGTAAATGCTAGGTATCAGTACGCCTAAAACAACGAATATTTGGTAAATCATGGAAATATGGGTGTTTTAAGAATGATTTCACACTGTACAAAATTCCAGGGAATTGCAATACTATTCCAGTTCATTGGTGTCACATTTTCTATAACCTCAAATATCCAGAATAGAGTTATAAAATCTGAAAAAAGAGGAGGCCCACCGTCTAAAGTTCTTAACAGGAGTCCATGTTGCCCCCTCCGGCAACATTTGCAGTCATTTTCGGCTGTCACAACTCGGGGAGGTGTGTGCAACTGGCAACTAACAGATGGAAGCCAGGGATGCTCCTAAACATTCTACAATGCACAGGACAGCAACACCTCACCAAGAGCTGCCCGCCCCAAAATGTCAATCACGCAGAGCTTAAGAATGCCAGCTTATGGGCTAAGCAGACAAGAAAGAGCTGCCCCACAGCCCAGGATGTTCATCCCCACAGGACCATGAAAGCTTGGAGCAGCTGTCCTCGTGTCATTCGGCCAAAGTCTACTGACTGGTACCCGACATTCAATTTACAGTTCCCGTTTCTGCCAGTCTGGATACTTTGCTTCTGCTGCCCATCTCAGTTCTTCCTGAGCACCCCAGACAGCCAATTAAACGTAATAAGGTGTCAGGAGATTGAAGAGCCCTTCCTGAAGCTGACTCTTTGGGAAATGACAGCCACCTCTGCAAAATCAATTATACATTTATAAAGCAAGCATCTGGGAGAATTCAATGAAAGAGGAGGTACCAGCCCCAGAGATGTCACCAAATTACACCAGAATGCCAAAAATGATATCAGTAAAATGTCTGCTACTGTAGGATGTGCTCCACAAAAATGAGGCAGAACACCAAAAAGAGGAAGATATCAGATCCAGAAAAAATGGGTTCCGACATAGGAGGGACTTCTCAGAATGATGGTGAAGAAGTCCCGAGATACTAGTGATGTAAAAGACCCAGAAAGCAACCTATTCAGAATACAGCAGGTCAAAGGGCTCCCAAAAGAATGTCTACAGAAACACAAAACAACAAAGGTCAGACTGAACATCATTGAACAGATATGACCTTATAGAAAGTTATATTGAAGGTATTTTACAGACCCAGACTATTGCAGCGTGTGGGGAGATGTTTTTAAAAACATGAGCAGTTCCAGGAAAACAAAAAGTTGTCAAGAAATTATATAAAAGAAACGATTTCTTGGCTTAAAACTACAATAATTCTTGGCTCGATAGTAAGCAATATTTACAGTCATAACAATGAAAACCTCAAATGTAAATTTATCCAAAATCTGAGATGCGACTTTATTGGAAAGATTAAAGAGGGGTAAAGGAGTGATTTTAAAAATGAGCTGAAATTCTCATCTTCCGTAATAAGAACTCAAAAGATAAAGTCCCAAATTTATATAAACCAATACATATCAATACGTGCATATCATTTAGAAATTAAGATTTAAATGTCCAAAGAAACAATTTAAAAGAGTTGGAAGTAGTTGCCCCATTCACAGCATTCGGGGCAGTCAGGGGGTGGGGTGGAATGTGGAATGCCTCAACAGGAACTACTGTTTTGTTTTTGTTTTTTACAACTTTACTAGGAATAACTGACAGATACAATTGTATACATTTAAAGTGTACAACATGATGATTTGATATGCATATACATTATGGAATGATTACCAAGATCAAGATAATTAATGCAGCCATCACCTCTGGTGTTAACTCACTTTTTTGTCTGTGGGGTGAGAATGCTTAAGATTTAACTCTCAATAACTTTCAATATTATACAATACTGTATTACTAACTATAATCACCACGCTATATGTTAGATCCTTTGAACTTATTTTTCTTATAACTGAAAATTTATACCCTTTAACCTACATCTCCCCATTTCCCCTCCTGCTCAGCCCGTGGCAACCACCATTCTATTGTTTATTTGTTATAATCCTTTAATGTTTTGATTTCTTTAACTACTTGCTCATAAAACTGATTAAAATAAATTTTAATTTTAATGAGGAAAGGAAAGGAGATGCACAGATATAAATAGTAACTGATATACAACCTACTTTTTTTTTTTTTTTTTTTTTGCAGTACGCGGGCCTCTCACTGCTGTGGCCTCTCCCGTTGTGGAGCACAGGCTCCGGACACGCAGGTTCAGCGGCCATGGCTCACGGGCCCAGCCACTCCGCGTCACGTGGGATCTTCCCAGACCGGGGCACGAACCCGCGTCCCCTGAACCGGCAGGTGGACTCTCAACCACTGCACCACCAGGGAAGCCCTACAACCTACTTTTAAAATTATTCTTGACTAGGCACTCTGATCTGAAGTGCCAATGAAACTAGACGAAGCACAAAGAAAAGAAAAAAAAAAAGCAAGCTGCAAACCCTCTGAAAAAAGTGCCTCTGCACCTCTAGCTTGTGCGGAGGTTGGTGTCTTCAGTGGAGTCTCCTATTGCAGGGGGACCTTCAAGATGGCGGAGAAGTAAGACGTAGAGATCACCTTCCTCTCTACAAATACATCAAAAATACATCTACATGTGAACAACTCCTACAGAACACCTACTGAACGCTGGCAGAAGGCCTCAGACTTCCCAAAAGGCAAGAAAATCCCCACTTACCTGCTGTGTGGCTGACAGGGTCTTGGTGCTCTCGCCTGGTGTCAAACCTGAGCCTCCGAGGTGGGAGAGCCGAGTTCAGGACATTAAACCACCAGATGCCTCCCGGCCCCACATAATATCAATCGGTGAGAGCTCTCCCAGAGATCTCCATCTCAAAGCTAAGACCCAGCTCTACCCAACGGCCAGCAAGCACCACTGCCAGATGTCCCATGCCAAACAACTAGCAAGACAGGAACACAGCCCCACCCATAAGCAGAGAGGCTGCCTTAAATCATACTAAGTTCACAAACACCCCAAAACACACCGCCGGACACGGCCCTGCCCACCAGAAAGACAAGATCCAGACCCACCCACCAGAACACAGGCACCAGTCCCCTCCAACAGGAAACCTACACAAGCCACTGAACCAACCTCACCCACTGAGGGCAGACACCAAAAACAAAAGGAACTATGAACCGGCAGCCTGCGAAAAGGAGACTCCAAACAAAGAAAGATACACAAAATGAGAAGACAGAGAATTATGCAGCAGGTGAAGGAGCAAGGTAAAAACCCACCAGACCAAACAAATGAAGAGGAAATAGGCAGTCTACCTGAAAAAGAATTCAGAATATTGACAGTAAAGATGATCCAAAATCTTGGAAATAGAATGGAGAAAATACAAGAAACGTTTAACAAGGACCGAGAAGAACTAAAGAGCAAACAAACAATGATGAACAACAAAATAAATGAAATTAAAAATACTCTAGAAGGAATCAATAGCAGAATAACTGAGGCAGAAGAACGGATAAGTGACTTGGAAGATAAAATAGTGGAAATAACTACCACAGAGCAGAAAAAAGAAAAAAGAATGAAAACAATTGAGGACAGTCACAGAGACCTCTGGGACAACATGAAATGCACCATTTCAGGGGTCCCAGAAAAAGGAGAGAAAAAGAAAGGGTCTGAGAAAATATTTGAAGAGATCATAGTTGAACACTTCCCTAACATGGGAAAGTAAATAATCAATCAAGTCGCGCAAGTGCAGACGGTCCCATACAGGATAAATCCAAGGAGAAACACGCCAAGACCACATTAATCAAACTACCAAAAATTAAATACAAAGGAAAAAGATTAAAAGCAGTGAGGGAAAAGCAACAAATAAAATACAAGGGAATCCCCATAAGGTTAACAGCTGATCTTTCAGCAGAAACTCTGCAAGCCAGAAGAGAGTGCCAGGACATATTTAAAGTGATGAAAGGGAAAAACCTATAACCAAGATTACTCTACCCAGCAAGGATCTCATTCAGATTCGACGGAGAAATTAAAACCTTTACAGACAAGCAAAAGTTAAGACAATTCAGCACCACCAAACCAGCTTTACAACAAAAGCTAAAGGAACTCCCCTAGGCAGGAAATACAAGAGAAGGAAAAGACATACAAAACAAACCCAAAACAATTAAGAAAATGGTCATAGGAACATGCATATCGATAATTACCTTAAATGTAAATGGATTAAATGTTCCAACCAAGACACAGACTGGCTGAATGGCTACAAAAACAAGACCCATATGTATGCTGTCTACAAGAGACCCACTTCAGACCTAGGGACACATACAGACTGAAAGTGAGGGGATGGAAAAAGATAGTCCATGCAAATGGAAACAAAAAGAAATCTGGAGTAGCAATTGTCATATCAGACAAAACAGACTTTAAAATAAAGGCTATTACAAGAGACAAAGAAGGACACTACATAATGATCAAGGGATCAATCAAAGAAGAAGATATAACAATTGTAAATATTTATGCACCCAACATAGGAGCACCTCAATACATAAGGCAAATGCTAATAGCCATAAAAGGAGAAATCGACAGTAACACAATCATAGTAGGGGACTTTAACACCCCACTGTCACCAATGGACAGATCATCCAAAATGAAAATAAATAAGGAAACACAAGCTTTAAATGACACATTAGACAACATGGACTTAATTGATATTTATAGGACATTCCATCCAAAAACAACAGAATATATTTTCTTATCAAGTGCTCATGGAAAATTCTCCAGGATAGACCCTATCTTGGGTCACAAATCAAGCCTTCATAAATTTAAGAAAATTGAAATCGTATCAAGTACCTTTTCAATCACAACACTATAAGAGTACATATCAATTACAGGAAAAAAATGTAGAAAATACAAACACATGGAGGCTAAACAATACTCTACTAAATAACCAAGAGATCACTGAAGAAATGAAAGAGGAAATCAAAAAATACCTAAAAACAAATGTCAATGAAAAAGCGACAACCCAAAACCTATGGGATGCAGCAAAAGCAGTTCTAAGAGGGAAGTTTATAGCAATACAATCCTACCTCAAGAAACAAGAAAAATCCCAAATAAACAACCTAACCTTACACCTAAAGCAATTAGAGAAAGAAGAACAACAACAAAAAAACCCTCAAAGTTAGCAGAAGGAAGGAAATCATAAATATCAGATCAGAAATAAATGAAAAAGAATTGAAGGAAACAATAGCAAAGATCAATAAAACTAAAAGGTGGTTCTTTGAGAACATAAGCGAAATTGATAAACCATTAGCCAGATTCATCAAGAGAAAAAGGGAGAAGACTCAAATCAACAGAATTAGAAATGAAAAAGGAGAAGTAACAACTGACACTGAAGAAATACACAGGATCATAAGAGATTACTACAAGCAACTATATGCCAATAAAATGGACAACCTGAAAGAAATGGACAAACTATTAGAAAAGCACAACCTTCCAACACTGGACCAGGAAGAAATAGAAAATATAAGCAGACCAATCACAAGCACTGAAACTGAAACTGTGATTAAAAATCTTCCAACAAACAAAAGCCCAGGACCAGATGGCTTCACATGCAAATTTTATCAAACATTTAGAGAAGAGCTAACACCTGTTCTTCTCAAACTCTTCCACAATACAGCAGAGGGAGGAACACTCCCAAACTCATCTATGAGGCCACCATCATCCTGATACCAAAACCAGACAAAGATGTCACACACAAAAAGAAAACTACAGGCCAATATCACTGATGAACATAGATGCAAAAATCCTCAACAAAATACTAGCAAACAAAGCACATTAAAAGGATCATACAACATGATCAAGTGGGGTTTATCCCAGGAATGCAAGGATCCTTCAATATAAACAAATCCATCAACGTGATATACTATATTAACAAATTGAACGAGAAAAATCATATGATCATCTCAATAGGTGGAGAAAAAGCTTTAGACAAAATACAACACCCATTTATGATAAAATCTCTCCAGAAAGCAGGTATAGAGGGAAACTTCCTCAACATAACAAAGGCCATATATGACAAAACCACAGCCAACATCTTTCCCAATGGTGAAAAACTGAAACCATTTCCTCTAAGATCAGGAACAAGACAAGGATATCCACTCTCACCACTATTATTCAACATAGTTTGGGAAGTTTTAGCCACAGCAATAGGAAAAGAAATGGAAATAAAAGGAATCCAAATATGAAAAGAAGTAAAACTGTCACTGTTTGCAGATGACATGATGCTATACATAGAGAATCCTAAAGATGCTACCAGAAAACTACTAGAGCTAATCAATGAATTTGGTAAAGTAGCAGGATACAAAATTAATACACATAAATCTCTTGCATTCTTATACACTAATGATGAAAAATCTGAAAGAGAAATTAAGGAAACACTCCCATTTACCATTGCAACAAAAAGAATAAAATACCTAGGAATAAACCTACCTAAGGAGACAAAAGACCTGTGTGCAGAAAACTATAAGACACTGATGAAAGAAATTAAAGATGATACAAACAGATGGAGAGATATACTATGTTCTTGGATTGGAAGAATCAACACTGTGAAAATGACTATGCTACCCAAAGCAATCTACAGATTCAAACGCAATCCGTATCAAACTACCACTGGCATTTTTCATAGAACTAGAACAAAATATCTTAAAATTTGTATGGAAACACAAAAGACCCCGAATAGTGAAAGCAATCTTGAGAAAGAAAAAATGGAGCTGGAGGAATCAGGCTCTTGGACTTCAGACTATACTACAAAGCTACAGTAATCAAGACAGTGTGGTACTGGCACAAAAACAGAAATATAGATCAATGGAACAAGGTAGAAAGCTCAGAGATAAACCCACTCACATATGGTCACCTTATCTTTGATAAAGGAGGCAAGAATACACAATTGAGAAAAAACAGCCTCTTTAATAAGTGGTGCTGGGAAAACTGGACAGCTACACGTAAAAGAATGAAATTAGAACACTTCCTAACACCACACACAAAAATAAACTCAAAATGGATTAAAGACCTAAACGGTAAGGCCAGACATCATAAAACTCTTAGAGGAAAACATAGGCAGAACACTCTATGACATAAATCACAGCAAGATCCTTTTTGACCCACCTCCTAGAGAAATGGAAATAAAAACAAAAATAAACAAATGGGACCTAATGAAACTTGAAAGCTTTTGCACAGCAAATGAAACCACAAACAAGATGAAAAGATAACCCTCAGAATGGGAGAAAACATTTGCAAGCAAAGCAACTGACAAAGGATTAATCTCCAAAATATACAAGCAGCTCATGCAGCTCAATATCAGAAAAACAAACAACCCAATCCAAAAATGGGCAGAAGACCTAAACAGACATTTCTCCAAAGAAAATATACAGATTACAACAAACACATGAAAGGATGCTCAGCATCACTAATCATTAGAGAAATGCAAATCAAAACTACAATGAGGTATCACCTCACACCAGTCAGAATGGCCATCATCAAAAAATCTACAAACAATAAATGTTGGAGAGGGTGTGGAGAAAAGGGAACCCTCTTGCACTGTGGGTGGGAATGTAAATTGATACAGCCACTATGGAGAACAGGATGGAGGTTCCTTAAAAAACTAAAAATAGAACTGAACTACCATACGACCCAGCAATCCCACTACTGGGCATATACCCTTTGAAAACCATAATTCAAAAAGAGTCATGTATCACAATGTTCATTGCCACTCTATTTACAATAGCCAGGACATGGAAGCAACCTATGTGTCCATCGACAGATGAATGGATAAAGGAGATGTGGCACATATATACAATGTAATATTACTCAGCCATAAAAAGAAACGAAATTGAGTTATTTGTAGTGAGGTTGATGGACCTAGAGTCAGTCATACAGAGTGAAGTAAATCAGAAAGAGAAAAACAAATACCATATGCTAACACATATATATGGAATCTAAAAAAAAAATGGTCCTGATGAACCTAGGGGCAGGACAGGAATAAAGACCGAGAGGTAGAGAATGGACTTGAGGACATGGGGAGGGGGAAGGATAAGCTGGGACAAAGTAAGAGAGTAGCATTGACATGTATACACTACCAAATGTAAAATAGATAGCTAGTGGGAAGCAGCCGCATAGCACAGGGAGATCAGCTCGGTGGTTTGTGACCACCTAGAGGGGTGGGATAGGGAGGGTGGGAGGGAGGGAGACGCAAGAGGGAAGAGATATGGGAACATATGTGTATATATAACTGATTCACTTTGTTATAAAGCAGAAACTAACACACTATTGTAAAGCAATTATACTCCAATAAAGATGTTTAAAAATAAATAAAATAAAATTATTCTTTAATTATCCGGGTGTCTACACAGCACCTACTATGTTCCAGGCGTTACGCAAAATGCTTTGCTTTATGGCACATACAGAAGACTGCGAATCTCAAAGTCACTCTGCTGCTGTGAAATCACTGATCTCCGTTGTACATATTGCATGATCATGGGCTGCCTCTATACAGAAACATCTGGAAGCAAATTAAAAAGTTATATCCAAGTGAATGTAACTAGTTAGTGATTCCAGGATAATTAAAACAGCTGCCTGCCACTTTGCAAACATAGCCCAGTGCTATTTGGACAGAAACAGAAAAAAGTAATAGTTATTTTTAAATACTTTTGAGAAAAAAATATTAGAAGCAGAGGCTGAAACGTCATAGTTACCGACGAGTTAGCTCCTTGGGAGGCAGTGGTTACCTAAAAATGTTAGATGTGACATCTGATTATTATAGGTAAGTAACTAATCTCCCATAAAAGGCCATAACGTGGTCTGAATACCTACCTTCAGTAAACCTCTGTGATAAACCCATAAAACTGCCTGGGTGCAAATCAGCTGATCCTTCTGCAAATTAGCAGAGCTCCCTGCTAGTTCAGGCCTTGGTCACCAGTAAAGTTGGTTAAAAAGAAACAATCATTGTTTTGAAGCCATTTTGTAAACCCCAAACCAATTTTAAAAAATTTTCTTGCACTGGCTAAGGAAACCAATAAACATCTAGAGTATGAAATTAAAAACATTTAAAAGTAAAATCTATTAGGGAATTCCCTGGCAGTCCAGTGGTTAGGACCTTGTGCTTTCACTGCTGATGCCCTGGGTTTCCTGGATTGGTTTTCCTGTTTTCTCATTTTATATAAATGAAACTTTATGTAGCTACTCTTTTGTGCCTGGCTTCTTCCACTCAATGTGAAATCTGTGAGATTCATCCATATTATTGCAGGTAACAGTAACTTACTCCTTTTCACTGTTGTATAGTATTCCACTGTGTGCATATACAAATGACTTATCCATTGTAGTGGTGATGGACATGTGGATTATTACCATTTGGGGGTATCATGAATAATAATGCTATGAACCTACCTGTACATGTCATTTGTACCCATATGAATGCATTTCTTTCAGGCATAAGAGTGAATTTGTTAGATTAACAGGTATGAGAATGTTGAGCTTCAGCAGATACTACCAAAGAGATTCCCAAAGTGGCTGTGCTATTTCACAATCCCAGCACTGTATAAAAATTTCATTGCTCCACGTCTTTGCCCACACCTGATATTGTCCTTTTTCTTTTTTTTGAATTTTATTTTATTTTTTTATATAGCAGGTTCTTATTAGTCATCAATTTTATACACATCAGTGTATACATGTCAATCCCAATCACCCAATTCATCACACCACCATCCCTACCCCGCCGCAGCTTTCCCCCCTTGGTGTCCATACGTTTTTTTCTCTACATCTGTGTCTCAACTTCTGCCCTGCAAACCGGTTCACCTGTACCATTTTTCTAGGTTCCACATACATGCGTTAATATACGATATTTGTTTTTCTCCTTCTGACTTACTTCACCCTGTATGACAGTCTCTAGACCCATCCACGTCTCAACAAATGACCCAATTTCGTTCCTTTTTATGGCTGAATAATATTCCATTGTATACATGTACCACTTCTTCTTTATCCATTCATCTGTCAATGTGCATTTAGGTTGCTTCCATGACCTGGCTATTGTAAATAGTGCTGCCATGAAAAATGGGGTGCATGCATCTTTTTGAATTATGGTTTTCTCTGGGTATATGCCCAGTAGTGGGATTACTGGATCATATGGTAATTCTATTTTTAGTTTTTTAAGGAACGTCCATACTGTTCTCCATAGTGGCTGTATCAATTTACATTCCCACCAACAGTGCAAGAGGATTCCCTTTTCTCCACACCCTCTCCAGCATTTATTGTTTGTAGATTTTCTGATGATGCTCATTCTAACTGGTGTGAGGTGATACCTCATTGTAGTTTTGATTTGCATTTCTCTAATAATTAGTGATGTTGAGCAGCTTTTCATGTACTTCCTGGCCATCTGTATGTCTTCTTTGGAGAAATGTCTATTTAGGTCTTCTGCCCATTTTTGAATTGGGTTGTTTGTTTCTTTAATATTGAGCTGCATGAGCTGTTTATATATTTTGGAGATTAATCCTTTGTCCGTTGATTTGTTTGCAAATATGTTCTCCCATTCTGAGGGTTGTCTTTTCGTCTTGTTTATGGTTTCCTTTGCCTTGCAAAATCTTTAAAGTTTCATTAGGTCCCATTTGTTTATTTTTGTTATTATTTCCATAACTCTAGGAGGTGGATCAAAAAAGATCTTGCTGTGATTTATGTCAAAGAGTGTTCTTCCTATGTTTTCCTCTGAGAGTTTTATAGTGTCCGGTCTTATATTTAGGTCTCGAATCCATTTTGAGTTTATTTTTGTGTATGGTGTTAGGGAGTGTTCTAATTTCATTCCTTTACATGTAGCTGTCCAGTTTTCCCAGCACCACTTATTGAAGAGACTGTCTTTTCTCCATTGTATATGCTTGCCTCCTTTGTCATAGATTAGTTGACCATAGGTGTGTGGGTTTATCTCTGGGCTTTCTATCTTGTTCCATTGACCTATGTTTCTGTTTTTGTGCCAGTACCATATTGTCTTGATTACTGTAGCTTTGTAGTATAGTCTGAAGTCAGGGAGTCTGATTCCTCCCACTCCGTTTTTTCCCTCAAGAGTGCTTTGGCTATTCGGGGTCTTTTGTGTCTCCATACAAATTTTAAGATATTTTGTTCTAGTTCCATAAAAAGTGCCATTGGTAATTTGATAGGGATTGCATTGAATCTGTAGATTGCTTTGGGTAGTATAGTCATTTTCACAGTATTGATTCTTCCAATCCAAGAACATGGTATATCTCTCCATCTGTTTGTATCATCTTTAATTTCTTTCATCAGTGTCTTATAGTTTTCTGCATACAGGTCTTTTGTCTCCTTAGGTAGGTTTATCCCTAGGTATTTTATTCTTTTTGTTGCAATGGTAAATGGGAATGTTTCCTTAATTTCTCTTTCAGATTTTTCATCATTAGTGTCTAGGAATGCAAGAGATTTCTGTGCATTAATTTTGTATCCTGCAACTTTACCAAATTCATTGATTGGCTCTAGTAGTTTTCTGGTGGCATTTTTAGGATTCCCTATGTATAGTATCATACATATCATATAGTGTCATCTGCAGTGACAGTTTGTCTCTTGTAACATTCTTTATTTTAAAGTCTATTTTAAAGTCTAATTTATCTGAATTAAAGTCTATTTTATCTGGAGTATTGCTACTCCAGCTTTCTTTTGATTTCCATTTGCATGGAATATCTTTTTCCATCCCCTCACTTTCAGTCTGTATGTGTCCCTAGGTCTGAAGTGGGACTCTTTAGACAGCATATATATGGGTCTTGCTTTTGTATCCATTCAGCAAGCCTGTGTCTTTTGGTTGGAGCATTTAATCCATTCACGTTTAAGGTAATTATCGGTATCTATGTTCCTATGACATTTTCTTAATTGTTTTGGGTTTGTTTTTGCAGGTCCTTTTCTTCTCTTGTGTTTCCCATTTAGAGAAGTTCCTTTAGCATTTGTTGCAGAGCTGGTTTGGTGGTGCTGAATTCTCTTAGCTTTTGCTTGTCTGTAAAGCTTTTGACTTCTCCATCGAATCTGAATGAGATCCTTGCTGGGTAGAGTAATCTTGGTTGTACATTCTTCCCTTTCATCACTTTAAGTATATCATGCCACTCCCTTCTGGCTTGTAGAGTTTCTGCTGAGAAATCAGCTGTTAACCTTATGGGAGTTCTCTTGTATGTTATTTGTCATTTTTCCCTTGGTGCTTTCAATAATTTTTCTTTGGCTTTAATTTTTGCCAATTTGATTACTATGTGTCTCAGTGTGTTTCTCCTTGGGTTTATCCTGTATGGGACTAGCTGCGCTTCCTGGACTTGGGTGGCTATTTCCTTTCCCATGTTAGGGAAGTTTTCAACTATAATCTCTTCAAATATTTTCTCTGGTCCTTTCTCTCTCTCTTCTTCTGGAACCGCTATAATGCGAATGTTGTTGCGTTTTATGTTGTCCCAGAGGTCCCTTAGGCTGTCTTCATTTCTCTTCATTCTTTTTTCTTTATTCTGTTCCACAGCAGTGAATTCCACCATTCTGTCTTCCAGGTCACTTATCCATTCTTCTGCCTCAGTTATTCTGCTATTGATTCCTTCTAGTGCAGTTTTCATCTCAGTTATTGTATTGTTCATCTCTGTTTGTTCTTTAATTCTTATAGGTCTTTGTTAAACATTTCTTGCATCTTCACGATCTTTGCCTCTATTCTTTTTCTGAGGTCCAGGATCATCTTCACTATCATTATTCTGAATTCTTTTTCTGGAAGGTTGCCTATCTCCACTTCATTTAGTTGTTTTTCTGGGGTTTTATCTTGTTCCTTCATCTGGTACATAGCCCTCTGCCTTTTCACCTTGTCTATCTTTCTGTGAATGTGGTTTTTGTTCCACAGGCTGCAGGACTGTAGTTCTTCTTGCTTCTGCTCTGATATTATCCTTTTTTAAAAAGCCATCCTAGTGCCTATCACATCTCGTTGTGATTTTAATCTGTATTTACTTGATGACTAATGATAAAGAGCACTTTTTACTATGTTTATTGGCCATGATATTGCTCCACAACCATAGCAGGGCTCCAGCATACTGGCTTTGCTTTAGTTCCTCAAATATATCATATTCTCTCCACCACAGGGCCTTTGCACACAGTGTTCCATTCAACCTGGAATTCTCTCCTATCCCCTCTGCCAACTCTTCATCTGATAAACTCTTAACTTCTAATCCTGCTTCACATCTTGTAGCCCATCCTCAGGAAAGTCTTCCAGATTTCTAGACTGAGGCAGGTTTCTTGGGCATAGCGAGCCATGGTGTTATGGGTTGGATTATGTCCTCCAAAAAGATATGTTCAAGCCCTAATCCCTGGAACCTCAGAATGTGGATTTATTTGGGAATAGGGTTGTTGCAGATGAAATTAGTTAGGCAATGATAAGGGCCCTAAACCCAATGACTGGTGTCCTTATAAGAAGGGGAAATCTGGATACAGAGACAGACATACAGAGAGGAAAGATGATGTAGGAGCACACAGGGAGACCGCCCACGACCACAGAGGCAGAGACTAGAGTGATGCCACTACAAGCCTAGGAACATCCTGGGCCGCATGGGGACCAGAAGCTGGAAGAGGCAAGGAAGGATCCTTTCCTCGCAGCCTCAGAGGGAGCGCAGGCCTACAAGCACTTTGATTTCACACTTCCAGCCTCTGAATTGTGAGAGAATAAATTCCTATTGCTTTAAGCTGCCCAGTTTGTGACACTTTGCTATGGAGGCCCCAGGAAACTAATGCACCTTGTCCTCTCCTTCTGCGTATGCATTACAGGTTGTAATTGGGCGTTCACCTGTGAGAATTTTTTTTAAATAATTTCATTTCCCCATTACATTATCCAAGGCCAAAAAAACATCAGAGAAGGCATCCTTGACTCCTCTTTTTCTCACATCCTCTTCCAAACTTCATCCACTTCATCAGAAAAGCCTACTTTCAAAATATCCAACACCCAACCACTTCTCACCACCTCCACACTCCCGTCTTGGCCGGAGACAGCACCACCTCTTGTCCGGGATGCTGAGATCACCCCCTGCCACACCAGCCTTCTGCTGCTCCTTGGTAACTGGTAATGCCTGGCCTGCTGTCGGTGCAGGACACTCAGGCCACTCCCACTGCCCAGATGCTCCTCCCACAGCTACTTGAGCCCCTGCTGATCCTTAAGCACAGATATTACCTCCCAAAAGCCCAGACCTTGATCACCTTTAACTATAACCTGCCCCTTCCCCACAGCCGGCCCTCTTGACCCCACTGTCGGCTACAGGTTTGTTTTTCTTCTCTCCGTCACACTTATCACCTTCTAACATTCTATAAAAATTTTTATTACTTTTCTTGCTTTCATGTGCCTCCCTCCCTCTCGACCGTAAGCTCTCAGATGGCAAGGATCTCTGTCTGTTTTGGTCACTGAGGCATCCCAAGCATCCAGCACAGGGCCCAGGACACAGGAGGTCCTCCAGAAACATTGGCTAAAAGATCAGGGACTGGTTCTGGTTTTGCTCATCATCGTCTCCCCAGGACTTGTGATTTTTAGTGTCTGCCTAGCACCAATAAGGTCCCCAGGAGGTGGGGTTTTTAACGAAATGAATGAATACAAGAAAGAATCTGTTCTGATCTTTCTTTCCCTCCTCCCTTCCTGTCTTTCATACTCTCTCCACACGAGTCTTCCCTGCTTGTGCAGTGTGTGCTGTGTCCACTGGAGCCCCAGCTCAGAATGACCTGCACCCCTGACTCTTAACTGTACACGTCCAGGAGACAGTCTGGCTGGCCTGCGTGTGGCTGGGCAGACAGCCCAGAGGGCCCATCCCCACGAGGCACCATTTGAGAAGGCACAGTTGGGTTGTGCCAACTGAATGGACATGAGGTCCCATGGGGGTGACTGCTGACACCCATCAGACTTCTCTGGGTCTCGCCAGGATGTGGGCCTGGAAGGTACTAGGTGATGCAGAAGCCAGTGGTCAAGGAGATGAGTCAGAAGGTGGGGTGCTGGGGGAAACCACAAGCTAGTGAACACACTGAACCTTCTCGTGGGCACCTGAGACGCACCAAAAGGAGCACGGAAAACCCTACGGCCGGAAAAGTTCAGTCTGAGCCTCAGCTCTGCACTTACTGGCTGTCGGGTTAGGGCAGGTCAGTCAGCCTCTGACTTCAATTCCTTTTCTCTAACCAGAGTTTCCCTCTGAGTATGCTGAAGATGAAATGAAATATTAACTTAATGAAATTTAGTAAAATAGTAAAGAAAAATCCACACGGCAAGCAGAACGGAGTCCACTCCTGCACCAGGGAGTCGGTGCTTCCAGAATGGCCTGGGATCCAAAGGTCAGGCGTCTCTGTTACTCGGGGCTCCCCTGTCCTCGTTGCCCTGCTCTGTTCCTAGTTATCACACTCGCGTTTCACGATGCTTCCGAGAATGAGACCAGGACGTCAACCTCATTATGGCAAATTCTCACTTTGAACTTTCCAAAAGTCATGATTTAAAATACTCAGTCCTGCTATTCCCATAAAAATCCTAATACCTCAAATTCCAACATCTTGGCATCCAAACACTGTGTCCCAGACTGTTTCTTGAAGCCAGATGCGGAATGAAATCCCTTTATCGGAAACGAGCACAACATTCCTTGATTTGGAAACTCTCCCCACTGTGATGATTTCTGCCTCTGCAGCGCCCGGCACATAAACAGCCCCCAGTGAGGGCTTGTCGAGTCACAGCAAGGGTTTGTACAGCCAGAAAGAAATGGGAGGCTGACAGGCAGAGAAATGGGATGGTGTGAAGGAACAGACAGGCTTTGGGGTCAGAAGACCTCGGGTGCAGATGATTCCAGCAACAGGCAGGAGCGGGGGAGAGCGGGGTGACGCCTGAGAAAACCATGCTGCCCTGGGTGGTCCCCATACGCTCCCCGCCCAGATAAACGTGGGGCACCAGGTGTCTCAGGGCCAAAGAGGACAAGGGGACAGATGTGTGGGATGTGCCCATGCTCGTGAACTTCGACATCAGGATAAAACTTGGTTCAATGCTCTATAACCGACTCCCTGTGGGTATATCTGAAGCCACGGGCGTTGGCCATCTTCATGGCTTACACCTCATGTCAGGTAAAAAGATGATCAGGTCACTGGCAGTGGGTTCTAATATCAGCACCCAGCTGCTCTGTGGAATTTATTGAATGGAATGACTTACAAGAGGAGCTGTGTTTCGTTCCAGTGGTGCTGAGAAATGGTTCAGACAGATGCTATTATAACCCACATTTCCTCGTCAAAGAGGGCTCACACACGTGAGACAGGTCGTGGGCCACAGAGAGTCAAATAATGGTGACCAGGCACTGCAAAGACGTCTGCAGGTGTTAATGCTCCATGTTTCTTCTTGCAACCTCAAAACACCAGCTCTTTCTTTAAAACTCTGATCAGAGGGCTTCCCTGGTGGCGCAGCGGTTGAGAGTCCGCCTGCCGATGCAGGGGACACGGGTTCGTGCCCCGGTCCGGGAAGATCCCACATGCCGCGGAGCGGCTGGGCCCGTGAGCCATGGCCGCTGAGCCTGCGTGTCTGGAGCCTGTGTCCCGCAACGGGAGAGGCCGCAACAGTGAGAGACCCGCGTACCGCAAAAAAAAAAAAAAAAAAAAATTGTTTTCAGTCAATTTAACGTGTCTCCTTACCAGTAGTGATGTTTTTTGGAATTGATTGTTGTTGTTGTTGTTCTGATTACAGAGCTGCATAGATTTTGAACCTTATTTTTCCTGTGAACTTGGATTTTATAAGTGCAAGATTTTGCAGACGATGAGCATTTACTGAACTGCATTTGCCACGTTATAGCAGAAACACCTGTCTCGGTGTTAGTCCGTTGGGAGATGCTGTAAAGGAATGCCTTAGACTGGGGGGCTTAGGAGCAACACAGATTTATTCCTCACGGTTCTGGTGGCTGGAAAGTCCAAGATCAAGGTGCCGGCCGATTCGGAGTCTGGTGAGGGAGGGCCTGCTTCCTGGTTCATAGACGACTGTCTTCTCCTTTGTCCTCACGTGGTGGAAGGGGTGAGGCGCACTCTCAACCACTGCGCCACCAGGGAAGCCCTGATTTAAAACAATTTTTTAAATACAGCTATGATGATAGAATTTGACCTTAAAAAACCACAGTTAAAGCAGTATGGTGGAAAGGGGTGTAAGGAAGAATGGAAGCTGCTGGGTTGTGAGCAAATGGGCAAAGGACCTGAGTGGTAAGCGTCCTAGGACAGGGCACACGGCCACCCTAGCCAGAGCACCGCAGAGTGACGAGCACCATGGACAGGACCGAGTTCTTCCGAGGCTTCTGCCCGCAGCTGTGTTGATGGTCCCTGGGGTCAGGGCTGCCGCCTGGTCCCGCAAAACACTGATGTACTGGCAAAAATGGTACATGAACCAACCCTACTTCTGTGCCACAATGACATCATCCCATACTTGCCAATCACACATGAGCAAATTTGCAATAACGAAACACCAAGACGTCCAACCTGCCTGCACCAACCCCATCCACTTCGGGGAGACTTCAAGGCAGCCACGGTGCCCTTCGCACTGCAGCAGCTCCCCAGGAGCACCTATGAGGCACATACATATGTGCAGACACAGTGCTGACAGTGTGGGAATCTCAGAAAAACAAGAGTCACACGACCTGGGGAGGGTGACCCATGAGTAAATCAATGTGAGATAAACGTCAGAAAAGAGACTTGCACATGGTTTAATAATCATCCGGAGATGCCTAGAACACTTTAGCTGTTGGTCGCGACAGTTTTATGGCGTCGTTTGGAGCAGCAGCTCCAGGTTTAAAGCAGCTTGGAGTCACATCCTGCCCCTCCTGGGAAATCTCAACAAAGTTACTCTACCGATCCATGCAGCTGTTTTCTATGAGACAGAAGTAATAATAATAATAGTCCTTGTCTCACGCCAAGGAATAAATGAAATAATGCAGGTAAAGCACTCAGCACAGCACCAGTGACTATCAGAGCTGCTTCCAGCTCTCCTTCTGCTGGAGACTGAGGCATCTGGAGGAAAGGGAACAAACGGGAGCTTTTCTTCTTGGCTCTGTAAGGGCCGTACAGTTCCGGTACATAAAGGGCACTTTGCAACGGTCAGGTGAGTGAACAGATTTTAATGGGCACGAACGTGGCATTTGAGAATTGCTGAGGATGACTCTCCTTCTTCCTCCTTCTGATCCTCACATTCCGAGAAGTGAGCGAAGGTGAGCATCTTGCCTAAAGCCTCTCGGCTCGTCAGCAGGAGGACCAGGGAGCGGCCGAGCCTGAGTTCTGGGTGGATCACAATCACGCCTGCAGAGCCTGACCAGCAAAGGGCTGGACTGACCTCGCTCACATCCTGCACTAAATGCATTTAAATACGGTTTCTAATTCCAATACCTTGCTGTTTCTCACACATAAAATTCCATTAGCTTGACAAGCCTACCAAATACTCAGATGTGAGACAAGATGTAGTTATGTTTAAACTGCATTCAAACTGCATGTGTGGGAAGATGCATTTTGGGGCACCTGTGGCAGTGGAATCACGCTTCACCTGGCACCAGTTCTGGAAAGTGGGACCCACCAAAGGGCGTCTGTCCTTAAAGCTACCGAACACTTTAAGCAGAGGAGTGAGAAATCCCAGTAAATGTGTTAAAATTATAAATCATCTCATTTCACTGCTCAAGGAATCCTGTGACTTGGGACTCCCATGTTTCTGATGAGGAAACTGAGGCTCAGAGATGTGAGATAATTGTTCCAAAAGTCCCCACATCTAGATGTGTCAAGGTCAAGGTCTGAACTCAGCCTGACTGACTGGACTGCGTGCGGCGTGTCCACTCTGCCCATGGGTTTTCCAACTGGAAGCACGTGACCCCCATCCTCTGCCCCCACCCCACATATTTAGGACTAACTGGGCCTCTCCATTTCTGACCGGAAGTGTGGGTAAATGTGAACACTTCCTCTTTCATAAAGGATAACTTCATTTCTAGAGAAAGAATCCAAGGCATCAGATGACAGATCCACTAAGTAATGCAGGAAGCAGGCCTGTAGACATTTGGATGTAGCCCTGCCCAGGTCTGACTTCATTTACTTGGAGGACTGCAGCCCATGACAGATGCTGGAGGCACTCGGATTACTAGCAGGTACTCCTGTCTGCACTTTGAGAGTGCATCCTCTGGTAAAGTGTCCAGCTGTACACATCCAAATGTTTCTTAACAGCTGTTATTAAAAAGGAAGAAGAACAAATATTTTTAAACCAACGTTAGATTTCATGAAAGTTCGTTCTGAAACGTTCTACCTGAATTCTTCTGAACTGAAAAGTGGTTACGGTTGAGTGGTTTGAAAGTCTATTTGATGCGGTGGAGAGGAGGGAAGAGATGCTTGGAGTCGGAGCTCTGCTCAGATGTCCCCCTGCTGAGCCCAGGGGCTCCCTGGGAAGGGGTCTCATCCACTCTCGTCCAGTTCTCAGCACGGCAGCTGCCCGTAGCACGTTTACAGTGACAGCTGGGGGAATGAGTTGTCAGCTCTGCCGCTTAGAAGCTGTGAGCCTTGAGTGCAGCCTTGACGACCCCACATCGTGTGCATGAAAGGACTACCTTCCTCCCCGGAGGCTTGCCAAGACGGCACATGTGCCAAAGGGCTTGGAAACCACACAGTTATGGATCAGGTGGGGAAAGAAACTAAAATATTAGGGAACCACACTCTTGGAGAACCACATAGGATGGCATGGGATCAAACGCCAACCTGAGAAGGGGTAGATCAGCTGGAACCAGAGCAGGAGGGAAAAGGCACCCGAGATGCGTTGGCAGAAAAACAACCCCCTCCCCAACAAAGACGTCACGTGCTAATCCTAGAACCCGCGAGCACTCGAAGTTACATGACAAAGGGGAATGAAGGTTGCAGATGCAGTTAAGGTTGCTTAGGATGGGGAGATGGTCCCAGACTATCCAGGTGGGCTCAATGTACTCATAAGAGTCCTTAAAAGCGGAAGAGGGAGGCAGAAGAGAGAACCAGAGAGGTGGCAGCCTGAGAAGGTCTCAACCTGCCACCTCTGGCTTAGAAAAACAAGGAATGTGGGCACCTCTAGAAGCTGGAACAGGGTAAGAAACAATTCTCCCTGAGAACCTCCAGAAAGAACACAGCCCTACCGACACCTCGACTGGAGCCCAACGAGCCGTCTATCCTCCAGAACTGTAAGAGGATGAACCTGTGCTGCATAAGTGGCTACACTTACGACAAGTTGTGAGAGCAGCACAAGGACGCGATGTCACGGCTGAACCAGGGTTTACACTGCTTGGGCAAAGTGGAGGGAGGGGACGTTGCAGGCCGGGGACCTGCTTGGGAAAAGGCCTGCAGCCAGGAAGCGCACGGTGCAAGGAGGGAGCCTGGAGGAGCCCACCTTCCAGGAGCAGGACCTTGACAGCACCGAGGGCCAAGGTTACGGAGGCCTTTGAGCCTCCGGGAGGGAGGCCAGACACGATGAACACCACTAAGGGTTTGACCTGGCGGAACACAACGGAAGGAGCCACAGAACAGCCTGGAAGAAGTAAGTGTGGCAGAGGTGAGAAGCATCAGCAGGGAGGCAAGAGAGGACAAAGGTCACTGCCGGCCCATGGCCGCAGCGGTCCAGCCTTCTCTCCCGCCCTTTTCTCACAGATCAATCACATGGAGGTGACCTGATCTGGGCTCAGGAAGCAGCAGCATCCTTTTTACTAACTAGTCTCTGGAGACACGTATCCTGAGGCTCAGGGCTCATTCTCTAAAATGCGGATTCTGCAGCAAGGCCCTCCCCATCGTGAGAATTAGAGCTAAATCGTGTTAAATGCCAGACACGGAGCCTGCCCCGAGCTCAGTGAACCATCGCTGTGTCTGTGGCCAGAGCAACTAGCCCTGCTGTCAGAATCCTTCCCACGGTGCCGGCGCCTGTACCTGGATGTTGAGTCTCCCCCGATGCGCCCCCAGGCCGTAGCGCTTCGAAGTGGACGCGTGGAGCTGGAAGTCTGTGATTTTTAAGGTTTCCAGACCAAGAGGCGGGCAACCTGGAAAGGACAACGCTTATTAAAAACAAGGACAGATGTTGACAGAAACGAACTTCTGGTTTTCTAAATCTGGCCACGTGCTTCTCCGTCTTTCCCCTGAGCTCCCGCTCAGCGCTGCAGCCCCACTCACTGGTATGCGCAGCGTTTCCGGACCAACGCTGTCGATTCAACTGTTGACATTATGCCAGTTTTCCTTCTTGTCGGCATTTCCTTTCTGGGTGTTTTTGCCCTGATATTCCTTCTGTCTGATGCTGTCCATGCTACTGTCTGAGGCTGTTTCCAATTAAGGATCCTTCCGCAGTGTGACTCAGCCAGGGAGAGTTACTGGTTAGAAATTTCAGAACGATTCCATGGCTGAGCTCTGCAAATTAATCAGAACTTGTTGATTCTGCTTCAGCAACTCTCGCCTTTGTATTGTGAATACTGATGAGCAGAGCAACAGAAAAACACAAACAAACAAACAAACCTATTGTCTTCCATTCCTGGCAAAAGTGGTAATTTTGAGAATGGTTACTCCACGCAGTTTTGTCCAAGCTGCCCCTGGAATAAGATGCTAGCACTTGGGCAGGCCCTTGGCCATCATCCCAATCCAGCCCATCGTCCCTACGGATAAGAGCTCTAACGGCAGCCCTGGGGCCGGATCCCAGGCCTCCTGACTCCTGGGCTGCTATTCTCACCACCCACCCTACCGTGGGGCTGGAAATCTCCAAGTGATGCTACCTTCTTCAAATCTGGCCCTGGAGAAAGAAAACAAACACTCGGGAGGAGAAGTGAACAAAATCTACTTCTGTGAAAAATCCCTAGTGTAACAGAGGCAAATTTTAAAAGCCCTGTGGGTCGCTGCTGAGACGGAAGTGCCCCTGGGGATCCCTGGGGACGTGAGCGTGTCTGTCCAGCCACAACAAACCCCTGCAGGGAAAAAGCCCTTCTGGTCCTGGGAGGCTGCAGGAGGTGGCGGAACAGTGCCCGCAGGGCATGCTCTGCAGGCACCAGGTAGAAAGTCTGTCCAGGTGCTACAGTCAGAAGAATTCAGACCTGCCGGGACCTGAGACGCCATCAAGTCCTCCCCTTGAGTTCTCAGAAGAGGAAACCGAGGCCCCGAGACTCAAGGCGAACCACCCGAGGCGTCCCTGCCAGCAGCAGAGCCACGCCTCAGATCCCGGTCTCCAGACTCTCAGCTCCGAGCTTTCAAACGATGCCACGCTCTCCCCTGCCCACATCTGCCGGGAGGCTGCCTGTACTAGCACAGGGAAGCAGAGGTACTGCTGCCCAGCGTGGTAAAGAGCACAAGAGAGGAAGTGACAGTTCCACTGGCACCGGCCTGATGCTGCCCCAGGATTCGGAAGCCTTCAGGTGGCCTCGTGATCATTCTCAAGATTTCTGGCAGGTCTACTCAACGTCCAGAATAAAAGCTGCCTCTCCTCCTTGGACTCACCCGCAATGTAGAACAATACCACGTGGGAAAGAAAATGACACAGGGTGATCACGAAACCTGGCCAGCTCTCGAGACCACCTCTTGGTCCTCGAGGGGACACCTGCAGAACTTCACTCAGCTGCGGCCTGGACTTTGACACAGTGGGGGACGGCTGCTACCAGAGCCCCAAAGGCTGTAAGCCTAACAAAACCCACAGAATGAATCAGCCGTCTCAAGGAAACCTCCGTATCTTCAAAACGGGAACTCCAGAAGGGCAGAGGGGACAGGAAGCAGACGAGCGGCCTCCTCCCAGCCACGATTCCTGCCTTGTCCATGGCTTCCAGGAGACAAGAGACAATCACACTAACACAAGGCTTCTCACTGGCAACTCCTGCATCCAAGGGCTGAGGGGAAGGAATGAGAATCTAGAACCCACGATCTGTCAACAGTCAAAAGGGCATCTTCAGTCAATGCTTAGAAAATCATAACCTCATCACTCCCATCATAACCTCAGATTCTTGCTGAAAATACTGCTGGACTAATGTGTCAGACACACACACACACACACACACACACACACACACACACCCCACATGGGACATAAGAGCTGAGGGCTCTGTGCAGTGACTCCCCCCAAAAGAGCCCAGTGCGCTCTACCTGCCAAAGAACTCCAAAAGCAATGCTAAGTGGAACAAGAAGCTGGAATTCCTTTGGTCTTACATTCTCAGAGATACACCCGGCCCCTGTCCAGAGAGCAGTCCGTCATGGTACCATCTCCCAACAGGCAGGACTTTTCTCCATCTTCAGAAAATATTACTCAGGAAGCCAGGGGTGCTGCCTCGAGGATCAAATAAATGGAGGAGACACAAGTGTTTCAAAGCTTAATTTAAATCTCCACAATCAGAAAGTCAAAAGGCCAGGCAGAGTGATGGCATCATTACTGGAGCGTGATATGTTGGTATTATAATCAAGATTATAATGTCAACTGAGGAGATAATTACTAGGTTGAAAGAGTGCTTGAAGTCAATGGGAAGCTCATTCCCAGCTCTTCACCCCTCCCCTGTGTTCTGAGTCCCCAGCCAGGCTGCACGGAGGTAGTAGCTCTGGCAGTAACTCAGCCAGGACTCAGCTCCTGGGCCAAGCTGTCCCAGCAGCAGCCCCTGAACAGCCCTCGAGGCAGCTCCCTGTTCCTCCTCCAAAAACAAACAAAACCCTTTATCATCAAATCACATTTTTGTTTTTTCTAAGAGGAAAAGACTCTAATCCTGGGAAGCATGTGGGTGAGGAGAACATGAAAAAAAATGTGTGAAAAGAACACTTCAGGAAAATATTAATTAGAGATGGGAGATGTGTCATAATCTGGAGGAAAGAGTGACAGTCGTCACAGATGACTCGACTTTCCTCTTCCAGGCAGCGCGGCTCCTGAGAACACCCTGTGCTGAGCGGGGCACTGCCTCACAGGCCTGAGCACTGTTCCCAGGACGTGGGCGAAAAGGGGACCCTCTGCCGCATTCCACACCTCCCCTTCGACAAGTGCACGCAGGCACACACACGTTTAACTAAATCTGTCCCTGGCTAAAATTCTCTGCATTGCAGCCACTTTACAAAATGGACATTAGCACTATGGCAATATATTTATTACTCTCACCACCATCAATTACCATATGCGCATATACCAGCTCTGTAACAAATCAGGGGTGCTCATGGCATTTCATTTTGTGACCTATAAGTTACGGAGCACAGTCAGACTAGAACACCCTCAGTGCCCTAAATCTGTCTGCAGGCGAGGCTGTTATGAGAGTCAAGAGAATCATTTTAAAAGGTTTGGGGAGCAATGAAAGCAACTACCATGAGTCAGAGCCTCTGAAGACACTTTGTCATTTAATCTTCACAAGAACTGTGAGAGATGGGCATTACCATCCCCATTTTACACGTAAACAAGGACTCAAAGAGGCTTACACAGAGTTAAGCAGCTCCGAAGTATCTGAGTTAGAATTTGAAAATCAAGTGTGACATAAAATCCCAGGCACGGTCTTTACGCCACCTCCCTTGGACTGGAAAACTCCACAGTGTGGTACAAATGCAAGTTGCATGGTTGCATTTGGGGTCACAGGGAAGACAGGAAGTGAGGCTGGGACGGGGGTCACCAGTTGGCAGAGGGGAGCTCAGAGTCCAAGGTCTTCTGGCCTGCTGTGAAGTCTGCTGGAAGCAGAGCAAAGGATTCTCCATAGACCTCGAGAGCACTGCCAGGAGCAAGCTCACAGCCATGCTGAACTTTTGTTTTCATGGTCGCCTATAAACCGGATAAGTCTTAGAACATTCTTTCCTTCGCCTTTCTGAACTTGACATTCCCTTGGATCAGTGAGAGTGTGAGGGCCCTTCCTGGTGCACCAGAGAGCGTTTGCAGTGGCTCTTTGCCCGTCTCAGAAGTCGCTGGCTTCCCAGAGGGCACGCCTCCCTTGGGGTCTTGCAAAGGAGCTAATCCCAGCCTTATCTAATCACCCCTGGAAAGCTCCTCCCTCACTTCTGGACTCCTTCAGGCAGCAGTTCTCACCCTGACCCAACATCAGAATCTTCTGGAGAGAAAAAAAAAAAAAAAAAGATACCTAGACCCCCTCCCCAGAGACTCTGATCCACGGGACGGCAGAGTGGCCCGGGCCCGAGTCTAAGGCTCCCAAGTGAATCTTCTGAGACCTTGGTTGGCTGGTGTCCCTTACCCGTAACGCTGCACAAACTCGGGATTCTCTTTCCCAGGCCCCAGGGGGTCAAGCAGAGGAAACTCTCAGGGAGCTGGGTATCAGCCCACGCTGGTGGAAGCCACTCATGCCTGGAGCCTGCCAGACCCTCGTATAATCTAGAAGCTCCGACCTCAGATCAGTGGTGGCCTCACATGCAAAGCCTCCAGAGACTTCGTCCCTCAACACCCACCCCTCTCATCCTACCCACCCCAACCTAAGAAAAGTACAGACCACACTGTGAAGGTCCCAGGGCAGCAACCATGAGTTCTCATCATTGAAGTCCCAAAGCCCAAATCGGTGTTTCCCGCGTGAATGAATGAATGAATTTGTAATACAATCCAATATAACTAATAATCACTATGTCTGCATCGTCATGGAAAATTAAGTCTGTTCTTTACATATCGCTTATAAAGCCAAAAAAGGAATAATTGGTTCAAAAGAGCACTTCTCAAACCTCAATCCCTTGCTTATCATCTCCATGAATTTTTCCAGGCACTATTGCTTAATTGATTACTCTTACTTAATTTTTAATTAAGTCAAATAATTTCAATGGAAATATGTTAGTGTCAAAAGAAATCTTATTACTAGAACATAGAAAAATATATTCATGATCTTGGGGTAGGTTAAAAAAAAGTTTAAACGTGAAACAAAAGTACTAAAGGAAAATATTGATGAACGGTCTATATTAAGTTTAAGAAGATCTGTTACTCTAGAGACACAAGTGCTAGAATGAAAAGGTAAGCCAGAGCATGAGAAGGTATTTACTATGCATATTGATAACAAAGGACTCACATCCACAATATTTTTAAGAAAAGCATAAAAAACAAACAAAAACCATCCTATAAATCCATAAGAAGAGCAATGAGCAAAAGAGCTGAAGAGGCATTCACAAAAGAAGATATCTTAATGGTGAGTAAACATTAGTCATTAGCTTTCAGGAAAATGCGAATTAAGACCACAGCGAGATACCAGTCCATACCCATGAATACGAATACAACGAGAAAGACACAATATCAAATGTTGGTGAGGAAGTGAAACAACACTGCTGGCACAAGTGTTAACTGGTACAACCAATTTGGAAAACTCTCTAGGAGTATTTACTACAGATCCTCAGGCCCTAGGACCCAGCAATTCTACTTCTAGGTATACACGCAACAGAAACACCTTCATACATATGCCAAAAGATTCAGGCAAGAATGAGCCTAGCAGAACTATATGTAATAGCCAGAGACTGAAAACAAGTCAAATGTCCACTAATAGGAGAATGAATAAATTGCGGGATAGTCATGCAATAGAAAACTATAAACTAATGAAAATAAGTGAGCCGTAGCTCTACGCAACATGGATGAATCGCACACACATAATATTGAGTGAAAGAAATCAGCCACAAAGAGAGTACAACGTATGATTCCATGAACGTAGGCTCAAAACAGGCAAAAGTCATCTCTGACAGTGGTTGTCTGTGAGCAGGACCTGGAGGAAGGCCTCAGAGGTTCTGGTCATGTTCTGTTTCTGATCAAGACGACAGTTATAATGGCGTATTCACACTATATGGGAGTGGTGTAGGTGGCAACCCAATAAGTTATATCCTTATGATTTCTAGACATTTCTGTATGCATGGCACACTTCAATACTAATAATTTTTAACAGGCTTAGCTTTTCCTGACTATTACATCATATTAATACCAGACTAAGTCTGTTTATCCAACTCAGAAAGAGTGAAAGAGAATTATGCTGAGGTAATAAAGCCAATCTCAAAAAAGTGTATACTGTATGATTCCACTTACCTAACATTCTTAAAAAACAAAATTATAGAAACAGGACACAGATGAGCGGTTGCCAGAAGTTAGTGCCTGGGGAAGGGAGGGTGTGGCTATAAAGGGGGAGCACCAGGAAGCCTTATGGTGATGGAACTGTCCTGTATCTGTGGTGTTTATTTCCATGAAGCTACACGTGCATAGGACCACGTACACCCACACATGCCCACACATACGCGCACATGCATAACTGGTGGGGTCCAAACATGCTCTGTGGACTGTACCAATGCCAATGGCCTGATTTTGTTATTGTACCAGTTACCCAAAATGCACTGGAGGAAGCAGGCTGAAGGGAGCACAAGACCCATTTGTTTGCAATTTCCCGTGGGTCTGTAACTACTTCAAAAGAAAAAGCTTTTGGGGCTTCCCTGGTGGCTCAGTGGTTAAGAATTTGCCTGCCAATGCAAGGGACACGGGTTTGAGCCCTGGTCTGGGAAGATCCCACATGCCATGGGGCAACTAAGCCCATGCGCCACGACTACTGAGCCTGCGCTCTAAAGCCCGTGCACCACAACTACTGAGCCTGCACTCTAGAGCCCACAAGCCACAACTACTGAGCCCGTGTGCCACAATTACTGAAGCCTGCGTGCCTAGAGCCTGTGCTCCACAACAAGCGAAGCCACCGCAGTGAGAAGCCCGTGCACCGTAACGAAGAGTAACCCCCGCTCACAACAACTAGAGAAAGCTGGCACACAGCAATGACAACCCAACACAGCCAAAAATAAAAACAAACAAATAAATAAATAAATTTATAAAAAAAGAAAAAGCTTTTTTAAGGGATCTTAAAAGGGACAACCTTCTCATAATGTGTTCAGGGTTATTTACCATAATTCATAAAGTCGCCAGTTGTACGGAGGCATCATAGACTTTGGGGAACTCTAGCTTAAAATTTTGCAGCCTCTCCCAAACTCATCCTAAAAAACTATGAAGAGGCAGATAAGTAAAGACTCCCAGCAGTGCTTTAACCTAATGCCAGAGGTGGAAGAACATTCACCACATGTGAGTCCAATGGGGACAGTTGGGAAAAAAAATGGAGATGACCAGAGGAAGGACAGAAAAACCCTTCACCCCTCTTGCATGCCTCCATTTTGAAACCCAGGGTCTGCAGCAACTAGAAAATTGCACATTTATCTCTAAAGCCCAGATGGGGCTTTCTGAGGTGGCTGGGTGCTCACCTCTCCCCCCAGCCAAGTTTCTACAACTGTTTGGATCAGAAGTTCTTGAAACACAACTGGACAGGAGGTAGGGGGAGGTGTGGCAGTCTGACAGTGTGGGGACAAAAAGAACACTGATAACCGCATATGAAGGTGATTATAGTTCCCCATGAATCCCATCAGATCACAGTGTCTAAGAACCAGCAGTGAGGGAAGGAGTTCGCACCTAAGAGCGATGATGTGTAAAAGATAAAAGGCCGCTAGGAAGTGCAAACTGTACTGGGGGTTTTGCATGCTGAACTGGTCAACATCTGTAGATCTGAGGCAGGGCTTAGACCGTCCCCAGGGGAGAAAATCTGACTCATTCAAAGATGAGTAAAGAACAAAACATTAAAAGAGGTACACCATCCAAAAGACTCCAAAAGAAATAATGTGATTTGATAAAATAACCAGGAAAATGTTGTTCACCCTAAGTATAGTGCAAGAGACATGGCCTCTACTTGCCATGAAAAGGATATGCTGAAAAAAAAAGATAGAAAATATTTAAGATAAGCCAAACATCAAGAAAACTAAAAATCCAAAGACAGAATTAAAACCTACAAGGAAAGATCTATTATTTTTGAACTAAGCTCTTTGCCAATGCAGTAGGGAAAAATAAATAAAAGCCTTGAAATATGGAAAGGAAAAAGAAAACTGTCATTATTTAGTGTACATTGATTCTGTAGCCAAATTCAAGTTAATATATGAATAAATTGATAATTAATAAGAGTTTAGCAAAGTTGCTGGGTATAAAATCAACATTCAAACATCAACTGTACTCCTGTACACTAGCAAAAGAGAATTAGAAAACTGAAATTACAAGCATCACAGGATGTCAATTATCTAAGAATAAATCTATTTAAAAATGTGCAAGGCCCATGTATTGAGATATATTTTGAAAGATGTAAGAAATACGGAGATATACATGTTTGTGGATTAGAAAACTCAATATAAATATGTAAATTCTCCCCTAATTGATGCTACGGAATTAATGTAACTCTAATCAAAATTCCAGGAGAGTTTTTAAAGAACTTGACTACATGGTGTACATGTGTGTGTGCGCACACACGCTTTCAGCGGGTCAATAATAACCAAAACTTTTGAAGAAGAACAAAGTTCCGCTCTATCAGATATCAAGATTTATCATAGAGCTATAATAATTAAGAGAGTGAGATATTTTATGTATGGGTAGAACAATGAAGTAACGATAAAGAAGAGAACTGGGAGCCTGAAAACAAAGCCAAGCATATATGGACACGACAGCCAACACCTAAGGGCAGCACTGCAAAATAGTGGGGAGACAATTATTATTCCATTTGGGTTCTTACAAGAAAAAAAATTAAACTGAACTTCAATCTCCTATCACAAACAAACAAAATCCTTTCTAATATATAAAAACCTAAATGAGAAAGAGAAAAAAGGAATTAGAAAGTAGTATAAAATGTCTTTATGACTTTTTTTTTTTTTTTTTGCGGTACGCGGGCCTCTCACTGTTGTGGCCTCTCCCGTTGCGGAGCACAGGCTCCGGATGCGCAGGCTCAGCGGCCATGGCTCACGGGCCCAGCCGCTCCGCGGTATGTGGGATCTTCCCGGACCGGGGCACGAACCCGTGTCTCCTGCATCGGCAGGCGGACTCTCAACCACTGCGCCACCAGGGAAGCCCACTATATAGCTTCTTTAATGTCACATAAAATAGATTTTTTAAGTCAAAAAGTAGTATTAGTCATAAAGAAAGTCAATACACAGTAGGAAAAAAAAAAAACCCACAATTCTCCAGGAAGATGAAACAATTTTAAACTTGTAGGCATATGCTAAAGGGAACACTTCTTCGCTCCTGGCTTCCATGAGGAGGGATGTTCCTGAGGGGAGTTCCATACCTCTCTCTGCCACCTGACTCACTCTGCCCTTGGGGTAACCTGTCTGACTGGTACACAGGCACCGATAAATGGTGTGTATAGTTCAGCTCTGCCCTCCCCTCCTCCTCTTGGAAGCAGGATGCCCTCGGGGAGCATGGTTCCACTTTTCCGCATGGGCTCTACTCCTCTCGGGGGAGCAATGCCCTGGTCTAGAGCCACATACAGCTGGGAGTGGGGATGCCTGCACCTCTTGGGGTTCATTCGCACCCATCTGGTTCTCATGCCAAGACACATCTTCCAACTCAGCCTCTATCAGAAGAAAGATGGCCAGTGCCCCAGTGAATGACTGATAGGAAGCTCATTCAATGGGACCTAATAAGGTAATAGTAACCCTTATTGAGAATTTACCATGTGTCAGCCACTTGTGCTTCGTTCAAGTAATCTTATTTAATACTTATCCCAATCCTATGGGCATGTCCAAGTATTAGCCCCCTTTTATATTTGAGAAAATTGAGGAAAGAAGAGGTTAAACATCATGCCCAAGGTCATACAGCTAGTGAGCCAAGGACTGGGTTTTGATCTCCAATCAGTTTGCTTTCAGAGTTCTTCAATGCACTGTATTGCAATGTATCAATAGAGGGGCCCTGTCCTTCATATATAAAGAGCTCTTATAAATCAATACACACACACACACACACACACACACACACACACACTAATAGAAAGTGGGTAAAAGCTGATAAAAGTACAAGTTGGTATAAACTTTTCTGGAAGACAGGGATCACATCTGTGCAGTTCCTCCTCAAGGAAACAAGCCCAAGGAGTAGGTGAGCAAAGCCACGGACACCAGGGTGCACAGCAGAACTGCCCACATCAGGGAAGAACTGGAAACAACGTGAACATTAAAAAACACAGTAACAGTTAGGAAACCATCATAAAATGGAAAATAATGTTATGTAATGTTGTAAAAGAATATTTTATGATGAGAAAGTAACAGCATATTAAATGAGAATAGAAGGTTACAAAATAAGACTAGTTCAATTTTGCAAAAAGCGTGTGTGTGATCTATACACAGACCTGTGATGTTGTTCTTGCACACACACACGCGCGCGCGCGGAGAGGAAAGATTGGAGAGACACACTCCAAAATGTCGACCATGGTTATAATCTCTGGAAGATAAGACTGTGGATTCCTTTTATTTTCTTCTTTGCGTTTTTCTGTATCTTCCAAATATTCTACAAGGCGCATTCACTATTTTCATAGTTCAGAATGTCTAATAAAGCAGTAAAGAAATCAATTTTAAAACAACTTCCACTTCAAGTGGGTTAAATTTTTTTTTTAAGTTTTAGCATGTGACAAGGTGAATTGGGTTTTCTGCTAAATCCATCCAGAGTCAGCAATGTAGAATAAAGACGGTCTCACACAGAAGGTTTGAGAAGATGGAATGAAGGCTGACAGTGTCACAAGAACAAAACTCCAAGAGCGACAAGAGCACGTGTGCTGTGGCCTCGGTCATGAGGCTTCACAGGAGCTTCAGCACTGGAATCGCTCCTCCAATGATGGACTAGTGTGATCTTGGTCACCGAGAACCACAGCTGGGGTCAACTGGGTGATAGAAATGAATGGAACCTTTTAGTGCCACCAAACCAGTGCTACTGACACATCAGAGCTCTGTTCCCTGACCTCTTGTCTGGGAGATATTTCTAGGCCGGCAAGTCCACTGTGGCTCTGGTTTCAGACTGAGGCTCTGAAGCCCATGGCCCTGGGCTGCCCACACGGTGTCAATCAACACACTCAGTGTGCCGTCAACTGCAGACAGCGTGAGCCCAGGGCCCCTGATCTGACCCAGTGAAGACCCTGCCATGGCAAAACCACTGGAGGAAAAAATAAATCTCTCTAAAGTGCAAGAGGCTAGAAAGACCTCAAGGGGCACAGGTTTCATTTTAGAGATTGAAGAACTTTTTAGACATGTTTGAGATGGAGCTGAAAGTGGAAGAAGTAGCAAGGATGGAGGAGCCCCGGGTTTTCCAGTGTCCACATCGTTTAGGCTTCCCAACCAAGGTTTGTCCAAGAGGGTGGTGTGATTCTGTCCAACTGCCACCCCTCGCTTCCCCTCTCACTTCCAAAGGAATCCGAAATACAGATGTGATCCTTTATTACAGCATATTCCAGGGTAGCTGAGACCATGTCGGCCCCGTCTCCTCCCAAATCAGGAAACTGGGACTCACTCTACTGCCCTCCACAGCTGTGCCAGACATCTAGGGGACGACCAAGCTGAGCCTCCGAGGGCCATCTGGCCCTGCAACAAGGGGCAAGGCTCACAGCAAGGGCTTGGATGAAAAGCCGAAAGCCAAACTGTAATACAAAGGAAAACCCTCGAGTTTCACACACGCGCGCACACACACACACACACACACACACACACAAGGTAGGTCAATCCCCAAGCACCGTACCTGGTAGAGGCCTCAAATCTCACCCAGCCCAACACGAGGCAGAGTGCTGAGGGCACTCCATTCACCGACACGTACTGCTTTGGGAAACCACCCTATTTCCATGATGGCAGGAAATTAAGCTTCTTTCCTACAGATCAAAGAGCGCTTCCTGTGGAGGCCCAGTTCTGCTGATCTGGGCCATGGAGAATCCACCTCAACACGCATGGAACACCCGATCTCCACCCCAGAACACTAGTGCCGACAGCACGGGTGCGCGATGAACAGGTTTGTTATTCTGGTCAAGTACCGCTGCTACCTACGCTGGGCATTTCCTGACGTGAATCACACGGGGAGCCTCTGCTCATAAACATACCTAGCCTCCCATGTCAGAAAAGCTGTGCGCAGGAATCACTGGATGTGAGAGAGGAGAGGACCAGGAACATGAGGAAGAGATACAGGAAAGCAAAGGACAGGTGACCAGGGCAGGCTTCCGAGAGAACCATAAAGTTCTAAGGCAGAAGCCAGCAAGCTACAGCCCAAGTGAGGGCCAAACCCAGCCCACCATCCGTGTCTGTAGGGCCCATGAGATAAGAACCGTTTTTACATTTTGTAATGGTTATTTAAGTACCAACATAATATGCTCAACTTTGCATGTTGGCCCATAAGGCGTGTAATATTTACGATCTGATCCTTTAAAGCTATCTGCCAACTCCTGTAACTAAGGCATGGAAAGTCCCAAGACAGCAAATAAAAATCACAGCTAATGTTTGCTGACAGCTTACTGTGTACACTCCACTCTGCACACATTATCTCATCTCCAAAAACCCTATAAAAGACATATTATCCCCTCGTTACAGATGAGGAAACTGAGTCACAGAGACAGTAACTTGCCCGGAGCGTCACAGCCAGCGAGGGTAGAGCCTGACCCCAAAGCTACCTCTGCATCACCAACTGAGACGCTTGCCCAGTTCCCTTCGGAGGAAACACGTGAGTGAGCTTTTCGCACAGGGCATGTCTGAGAAACAAGATCCTGTCTGGTTGGAAAAAAAGGGAGGCAGAGGCCAGAGATAAGTCAAATCATGGTGGGCTCTGAATGGCAAGCAGGGAGTTATTCTGCAACCAGTGCATGGTAAGTGACAGGGTATACGCTAAGCTCACCGCGATACTCTTTACAGCAGCAAAATATTGGAGACAACCTAAACGTCCTTCACTTAAGAGGTTAAATAAATTATAGAACATCCATTTGACAGAACACGATGCAACGTTTTAAAAAATGAGGGTTTTCATCTTCACTGTATTTGTCAGCTATTGCTGTGTAACAAAACACCACAGACTCTCAGTGGCACTTATTCCTTAGTTGTCTACAGATCAGCTGGGCTCAGCTGGTGGCTCCAGGCTGCAGATCGGGCCCATATCTGCTTCACTCATCTCCCAGGCTCCTTGGACCAGTGGCCTAGATGCATGCATTCTTCTCATGGAGATGGCAGGGTGCAAGGAGCAAATGGAAACAAACAAAGTCCCTCAGCACAGAACTGGCACCTTTTCAGTTCACCTTATTCTATTGGCCTCACCTAGGCACATGGACCAGCCCAAAGTCAAGGGGTTTTCACCTTTGTGAAGGCAACTGAGAAGGCATATGGCAAAGGCTGTACATATAGGGAGAGGGGAAGAACTACACCAATAATTCAACCACTGCATATGCTATTACAGAACAATATCCAAGATGTATTTTGGAGACTCGCCACAGCTGACACTGATCCTTAGTCATGGTGACAGCCATGTACATAATCTCTCCCTTAAAGCTAAGATTCTCTCAGGGTGAGTCTGAAACACGAGGGAAGGGGACTGGGCATAACCTTTAAAAGAATGACATCACCGGGGCTTCCCTCGTGGCACAGTGGCTGAGAGTCCACCTGCCGATGCAGGGGACGCGGGTTCATGCCCCGGTCCGGGAAGATCCCACATACCGCGGAGCGGCTGGGCCCGTGAGCCATGGCCACTGAGCCTGCGCGTCCGGAGCCTGTGCTCCGCAACGGGAGAGGCCACAACAGTGAGAGGCCCGCGTACCGCAAAAAAAAAAATAAGAATGACATAACCACTGGGGACACGACAAAAACTAGTTAGAACCAACTAGGTCCAAGATGGCCGAAGATTCGACTTCCAGTGGACCTTGGGCCTCATCATATGCTCACTGTAATATATTAGCTGCTAAATGACACACCCACCGGTGCCATGACAGTTACGAGGCCAACCATAAAAGGCCAAAAAGTGGGCGGTGGCCCAATTCCTGGAAATCCCCACCCCTTCCCCAAAGTTGGAATAATCCTCCCACTCATTGGCCTATGAAATTACCCAGCCCATAAAAACTAACCAGCCCATTATTTTGGGGCATCTCGCCTTCTGGGATGGCCCACACTCTGTCTGTGGAATGTGCTCCTCCCAAAGCCCTTCTCGCCTTTTGAGACAGACCACATTCTGTCTCTGAAATGTGTCTCTCTAAATCCACTTCTTACCTATCACTTTGTCTCTCGCTGAATTCTTCCTGCAATGAGACATCAAGAACCTGGGCTTCATTAAGCCCAGAGACCAGGTCTGTCATCTCAATTAAAAGACAGTGGGTTCAAGTCCCAATCTGGGTTGTGCGGTTTCAAATCCACGTCTAACACGAGCCCTTTGATGCCAGTCACTCCCATAACTCGGTGTGGTTAATATCTGTACTACCCACCGCCCTGAAAATGAAGCAGGTGACATCTGGTCCACCTGTCGCCTTGGACACAGTGTAAGTGACAGCCACCCTCCCCGCCCCTTCACTCTGCCCCATCTCCAGCGAGGCCCCCAGCTCGATCAGAGGAGATGCTGAGAGAATGATGGATGCGGGGTCCTGAGCCCGCCCAGCTGTCCATCCGAGGCCCTGTTCTGCCCAGTGCCACCCGCAGGTGTCTCCTCCTGGTCCAGACCAGTGTTCCTAACTGCTGTGCCGCCTGCCTCCTGCACATGACCTCCCCTCCTCACCATCTCTCTCTCTCCCGTATTTGCATACTAGGGCCCACACAGCTTCTCTTCCCCCGACCCCAGGGTTGCCCTCAGTTCTGTTTTAATAGAAGAGCAATGTGAACAAGGCTCACAGGCCGAAATCACGTCCAGGGCGCTCAAAGGATCAGAGCCAGAATGGCTGCCTTGGGGACCAGGGGTCCCAACTGTTCAGACAGGGCTCTGAGGTGAAGGGCGGGGGAACAATCCTGAGCGGGTCAGGGTGGGGAAGGAGAATGTTCGTGTGGCAGATCAGGAGGTAACTGCGAACTTCAGAGCGTACGTGCGTACACACGTGGGTACAGAAATGGGCCTTGAAAAACCTCTGCGAAAATGCCTTTCAAAATTGTACCAACTTCCAATTCTGGTAATGGAGAAGTAAGGTAACTCAAACCGGCCCTTGTGCTAAAGCTACTAACAAAACTGGAAAAACTATTTTTAAAATATGTTTGAAAGCATCTAAGAATTAACAAGACAAGAAAGAACTCTCTGGCCCAGATCTGACAGCAGCAGAACCCAGAGAGGTGAGACCAGACTAGAAGCCGCTTTAGCCCTGTGACCTGTGATCCTGAGCAACAGCCAGTGTCTTCTCAGCCTGCTGGGGCAACGGGACAGAGAGTCATGGCCGAGGCCCACTCAAGGTGGGAGTCTTACCACCACCCATTTAGTTGAAACCCCAAAGGCCCACGCTCTCAGGGTGAACCGGCAGGAACACAGCCTTAGCACCCCTTGGGTCCTCCACACACCGTCCTGATATGCTGGGCCCTCCCGGGGGCAATGTGTCCAGTGCACGCCTGCCCACTTTACGGTGGAAGAGAATTCTCATTACTAAGTGATTGCAGAAGTTCACTGTTGTGGAACTTCTGTTTCTGTTTTAGGAGGCACCGCTAGTCATATCTATGATTTCTCTGATGGCAAGTTCTTGGTTAGAAACACAGCCCCAGATCATTACACTCTGCCTAAGGGAGCACACAATTCCCTTTGTGACAATCGACTCTGTTACACGGTTTATGGGCTCATGCGGCAACTGAAATCGGATCCTGCCTCAAATTTGTGAACTGCTCTATTTATTTCGAGCAGCTGAGCAGAAACCAGCAAATCTTGGGTTCAAATCCCTGTTTCACAACTTGCAAACTGCATAACGGTAGGCAAATGATCCGTATTACTGAGTCTCATTTTCCTCATCTGTGATGGCGACGATGACAATGATAATATCCACGATACTCAGAGGGACATCAGGAGCCGTGAGGTATGAGGCCCAGTGCTTGGCAATTACTGAGAGCGTAAGTGCATAATACACGTTCACTATTACTAATATCAGCACAAATGTCATCCTAGATACCATACTTTAGAGTAAGAGAGATAACGATAAAGGTAATTGTAATAGTTAGTAATAATAGTTACAGCTCTAGCTAGTGGGCCAGAGTTTGTCCATAAGTCTAGAACTAATGGCTTTGACCATCCTAAGGTAAGTGATTAAAGGACCAATATGTTTACATGATTGTAAAATGCCAGGCCTAGCATTACATGCTTTGGAAGTAGAATCCTCGACCTCTGCCACTGGAGGCCCTGGGTTCGGCTGGGAGATAAGAAATGCACACACAAGGCTGTGGGCAGCTACGAGGCCCCACAAGAAAGGAAATGATGTTGTCTTCGAGGGGGGAGGGGGAAGGGCAGGGAAGGCAAGCGCTCCAGGAAATTCGGAAATGACCTTAGTCAAGCTGATGAGAAAATATGGCTGTGAGTTACTGTGCGAAGCAGAAGAGACAGGCTGTGAATGTTCTCACCACCGTATGGACGGTGCAGAAGGGGCAGCAGACCCCAGGCAGACCCGTGCTCAGGACTCGGCTGCTGCGCCGGGGCCTACGCCCTCCCAGGGCTGGTGATGAAGCAGGGGCCTCACTCACCCTCTCTGACAGTGTCACGGGCCACAGGGACCCTGTGGTCATCACCGGCAGCCTTCTCAGAGCTCTTGGTTTTCATGCCTTTTCTGTTGCTCTTTTTACCTAAAAAGAAAAGAGAGAGAGAGAGAGAGAGAGATGCCTTTACTGTCACATATGTCAGAATCATCCCAGGCTGGTGAGGACTCAGCCGTCTTCTCCTGCAAAGCAGCTGTCTCTACCCTCTGCCTTCCCGGACCCCAGTGAAGGCACCTTGGACTCTGAGGGGCCGGTGGTTAAAGGAAAGGAAGTGTGTTATTGTGAGCACCCAGGGGAATAACCACTCCTAATAAAAACAATGCACACTTGCAGGTGGTTACTGTTCTGAGACCGCAAAACGTCCTGCAGAGTACCTCTGACCCTCCCTGGGGCCCCAAAAGTGACACCATGTCTAATTGATAAAATGGAGCTGGAACTCCAGACCTCTGACCCCGGGGCAAGATTTCCTACCATGCTGGGCTCCTCCCACCTAACTCTCCAAGGCCCCGGCTGGGTACCTGGAGGTGTGATGATGCTGGAGGGACTCCTTCCTGGAGCCCAGGGAGTCTGCCTGCTCGCACCTCGCTGGCCCGTCCAGCTTCCTCTCACACTGGACTCTCTCTGCGCCACAGACACTGGCTTCCTCTCAGCCTGCAGTTCATATTTCCTGCCCACCAGAACTCGGCATGTGCTGTGCCTCCTCCTGCAACATCCTTCCATTCACTCTCCATCTACTTAACTCCTGTTGCTCTTGCAGATCCAAGCTCAGCCACGCCCTCTTTGAGATGGTTTTTCTGAACTCCCCACCTACATCAATGTCTCCTTGGATGGGCTCTGAGAGCACCTGTCTTTGGTCAAGTTGCCTCTGTGTGGAGCCTGAGGCAGGGGTTTGGTGCAGGTGATGTACTGAGGGAGGGCTCCAAGGAGAAGGGAAGGGAGGAAGCAAGATGAGGCAGAGGAAGGAGCTAAGCTAGGCTGTGTCCCCAGGCAGAGCCTAACTCAGCCTGATCCCATGGGGAGCTCTGGAGCTGGAACTGCACGCAGTGTTGCCCCACCTTGAGATAAGGGGCCACCTTTTCCTATGCTGGTTTGCCTCTGGCTACAGACTGTGGGGGAGGTGTGTGTGTGGGGTGGTGGGAGTTGTCTCCTTCCAAGGATCGTGCTCCAGAGAGGGGAGCAGCTGTGAGCCATCACAGCCAAGCCCCAGCAGCTGTGGGATGGGTGTGCCAGTGGGAAACGAGGACCTGGGTGTGGTGTCAGCAGCCCCCACTATGGCTCTGCACACCCGTCCCGTGTAACATTATCAAACACACGTAAATATGTTGTTCTGTTCACGGGGGCAGGAACTGTGTCTGGTTTTGCTCATTGCTCTCCCTCCAGAGTCTGGTTAAGTCTTTGAGGAACAACTGATCATGAATGACCGTGAGTCAGTGGGTGACCAATGAGACAACAACAGGAGGAAGGGAAGGTCTATGGAGAAAGATACTTAGTTTGGATTTTAAAAAGCAAGTTGAAATACCAAAAACATCTAGTGGATTGTGCCAATTAATGAAATCATTTCAGATAGTTCTAGAGTCACTAAAAAAAAAAAAAAAAGATATTTATCAAGAAAACCTTAAATCCTCAAAAAATTCAAGGGTGCACTGGGCCCAGCCACAGGCAATCCCCTCTCTATCATATTCTTGGGTGATACCTCCTGGGCATATCTTTCATTTTTCATGTAAGCTAAAAAAAAAAAAAAAAAAAATCACAAAATTAAATGTCCTCCTCGGGTCAAGGAAATCAATAAACCAAAACATTCAGAAAGGCCAGAGGAGGAAGACTGCCAACCTGAGTGCAGCCGATGACATCAGCCTAATGTCACCTCGGCATCTGTCCCGTTTTTGTGGGTAGGAATGCCAGCCCGGCAACCTCCAAAGATGACTTCTTCTGAAAGAGCCTGATCGAGGGTCTGTAAAAATCTTGATTGTTTGGAAAATTGGGTGCCACAACTTTTGAGAATCAAGCGTCTGATTTGGCAGAAAGATAATATGTTAAGGGAAGAAAAAGTTTTACAAAACATGAGAGGAAAAAGCCATCCAACCCCTCCCTGGAAGCCGGCCATTCATTGCAGGCCTTCCCTCTGCCTGGGCAACCTCTACGGGGCCTCCACGGGCAGCATGGGAGACAGAGTCAGAGGACACAGCCCCACGCACACCCTCAGCCTCACTCCCCTGGGCTGGACCCACGCCCCGTACTCAGCTCTGGGAATCCAATAATGGCCCAGAGGTGAGGCAGATGTGCTATCACCGCTGAGACCAACATGTGGGGAACAGATTCCCTGCAGGGAGTGGCAAAGGGACCGAGAAAACAGGCAGGGCACCTGCCACCTTCTCTAGGGAAGACGCACTTCCAGGACATGTGCCTACAAATCTGGTTCCAGCCCCAGGCGGCCAGGTTCTGCCACTGCACCGACCATGTGTGGCCTCGGGGGACCCACCTCACCCCTCTATGCTAATTCCCCTCATCAGTGAAATAAGGAGACATGGTACCTGCCTCGGTGGAAGTTACGGAGAGGAAAGAGATGACATACATCAAAGCACTGAGGGCCGTGCCTGACCTGCAGTGACCTCTGAATAAAAGACAGCCTCCACCTTCTCACCCTTCCTGTTAGTCCCAAGTCCCGACCGTCACAAAGCACCGTCCCAGGTGCTGGAAGAGTAACAGCCAACACGTGGAGCACAATTTACAAGGCATTTTCACATAGATTAAAACATTCGATCTTGGCAAATACCCATCGAGGGCAGGAAGCTTGCTACGAACATTATTCTACAGAGGGGGACACGGAGGCCCAGAGGAGAAGAGACCCACCCGAGGTCACTGACAGACAGGAGCAGCAGAGCAGGAGCCTGACGCCAGGCCTAGGCCCTTCCCTGCCCCTTCTTCTCGTACAGCAAGAAAGGCAGCGTATGGTCTGTACGGATGACAGAAAGAGTGAAGTGGAAATAATGCACAGAGAAGGAACCAGGACCAAATCAACATCTCCATCTGGGCTGCGTGACAAAACTGAGTTCCTTAAAAGTAGCAAACTGAATTGCCGATGCAGGCCACATATTCTATTCTGGTCCACGGTGATAAATATCACACTCCTTGATTGACAGGAAACTATTTTTTCCCCTCTCTATACTAGGAGCTTACAGTAGCAACCCCAGAATCCGAAAAAATTCTTTGCTGCATATGTGCATTTTCCCAAGAAATTCCAGCCCTATGGTACCTGCGCTCCCTCTTGTGAAGGACGCAGCCCCGCCCTGAGCTCCTTGCCTGGCTCCTGTGAAGGAACCCGCGTGAGGAGGAAGGATGCGAGAAACCAAGCCACTGCAGGTTCTCGGGAGCTCCCCAGAGAGGCAGCCTCGCGGCACCGGGACAGACAATAATTCCGCTTTTCTCAAACACCATGGGACCAAGGAGGACCTTGCAGGCAAACGTGAAAAGCCGAAACAAAAGCAGTTAGAAACCTGTGCTCCCGGGACTTCCCTGGCGGCCCAGTGGTTAAGACTCCAGGTTTCCACTGTAGGTGGCGTGGGTTTGATCCCTGGTCGGGGAACTAAGATCCCGCAGGCTGCGCAGAGCAGCCAAAAAAAAAAAAAAAAATCAGAAACTCGTGCTCCGTGTGTGTGTTAGCAAGAAAAGGATCATGACACAGGGAGGGGACAGCCTGTGTCCTTATCGAGTTCCCAAATCTGAGACCGTCAAGCTCCTGGCAGAAGGAGGTTTCCCAGGGATCTGGTGCAGCCTGCAAAAAAGGGGCTGAGTGGCTGAAGGACGTGCCTGCTTCCGTCAATCAGTGACCTGAATGGTCTGGGCTGGAGATGGGAGCACCAGTGCAGTTTTCTAAGTACTTTTTTAGCAGGGCTGGATCAAAGTCAATCGATCCATCAGCCCGTCCATCAATCAATCAAAAGCCCTCCCCTGCTCCTGCTTGGCTGTGTCTTCCCTGGGAAACTAGCTGATCAGACCGTGTCCTCCTCTGGGCTGCCTCCTGTGCAGAAGGAAGACCTTGGTCTCGTGCAGAAGACTTGGCCTCCACCCGGGTCCCCAGGGCAGAAGGGAGAGCCACGCCCAGCTCTGTGCAGCAGCGGTCACCTTCCTGACCTGCAACCAAGCAGGAAGCCCTGAGCCTTTAAAGAGATACCCCGATAACCACAGCAGGCGGGGTGTGCCAACCCTGCAGGGGGCACTGCTGGGACTTGCTGGTCTCTGTTTGGGTTCTGCCTGGAACCAGCCTGAGACAAGGCCTTGGAGGCTGGAGCGAACGTGAGAGGTGATTTCATGAAGCACAAAGGAAGAAGTGGAGGGAGTGAGACTCAGCGAAGGAAACGCCAATAACCCGGGCTGCACTGCTAAGCGGGACCCATCAGGACTCAACGTAGCTGGGGGACCTGAGGACACTGGGTAGGAGCTGCCTCTGACCTGTCCCTCGAAAGACTGCGAGGCTGTGCATCGACCTTCTAACCTCACACCACCTTGGGAAGCTTATTCTCATTATTTTTCCCCCGTCACAGTGAGGAATTCGAGGCGTGAAGATGTCATACGTGCCCATGAGTGGCAGAGCCAGACTTTGAATCTCTCTGAATCCTGAAAAAACTATGCCAAACCCTTCCATGTGCCTCTCACGAATCAAGTATTCCATAAAAATCTAGAGTCTTAAATGAACATTTGAAGGTGTCTTGTGTGGCTCTGACCCTCCTACGATACCCAGATCAGTAGTCGATGGGATCCCAGCCAGTTACGAACACTAGCCCTTCCCGTAGCCATCCAAAGCCACCCCAGTTTTATGGGTTTCATGATCCCAGAAAAGCAGTGATGGGGGCAGGGACCTCAGAAGGCCACAGAAGGCAGAGCCATTGCTGGAGGTGCAAAACCTGAGAGCTCAGACTCCCTGGCCACCTCAGACATCCAGCGGAGGCCCCCACCCCAAAAATCCAGGTTCCAAGGGACTTCCCCGGCAGTCCAGTGGTTAAGACTCCACGCTTCCACTGCGGGGCGCACGGGGTCAAGAACTAAGATCCCGCATGCCGCGTGGCGTGGCCAGGTTCCAGGGCCCAGGCTGCTGTTGCCACGGGACTGAAGCCACCACCCACCGTGAGGTCTGGCAGCCAGGGATGCCCGGGGCACGCAGGAAACGCGGTGGCTATTTTCAAGAACCACAGCATCCAACCCAGCTTCCCCAAACACGCAAGTGTCTGGCCCTTCATTATCCACGCACAAACCCTGGTTTCTGGAACCACGGGCACAGTCGAGAGGAGATGTGCCAGCGCGAATAGCTGACTTTGGAAAGCGTTTTGGAAACAGAGGTGGTGTCTTAGAAAGCTGCTTGCTGATGTATGTGAGAAGACCTTTTTTATAAAAAGTCCTTTCCCTAGGAATTTTGTAGGGAGTTGGACCAAGCACTTTGGATTTAACTCTTCAAGAGAACATATAATACCATGATATAAAGATTTCTTGTTATTTGTTTAGGCGTGCTGATAGCCGTGTGATTGCTTTTAAAGTATATAGTGAAATATTTACAAACACATTCATCTAATCCTCACACTCCAGCTTTGCCCGGCAGAAGACATTTCCATCTGAAGGCCAAACCTTGCAAGACGCCCTGAAGAGTGTTGCAGCAAAAGCTTAGAAGTGAAGCTCTTTCCAGCAACTAGCTGGCAGCGCTTAACAGAAAGGGCTTTGTTTATAACCAAATATGCTCAAATAACAACTCTTTGATTATCGCCGCCCGCCCGCCCCCCCTCCCCCCCAAGCCGGGGCAACACAGTACAAAGTGCAAACTCTCCAGTTCTGGGCACAGACATACGAACAAACATGGATCGCTGCCCACTCTGCGAATTCCACGGACTCAAGACCGTGGACCAAAACCATGGATGCAAGGCAGGCACGCGTGTATTCCAACAGAGGTGCGTGCTCCCAGTCCTTGAAGAAAGCAACAAACAAGCAGGAACCCAGAAGTTAAAGGCTACTTCTAACCCAGTGGAGGGGGGAGAACAAAACATCTTCAAATCACCTATTAAGAGTCTTGTTTATTAACTTGGTTGTTTCTTCCTACCACTTGGGAGGGAAAAGGCAAATCAGTTATATAACTGTGGTTTACTTCTCTGTTCCATTTTTTTCTCTACAAAGGGTATGGCTCCAAACCAAGTCCATCAGTTTGGAGATGACATGAGAAGTACACCCCAAATGCACTCCCACACCCAGAATGTGGTCCGTCATCTCACTCTTCACCCTGGGATGATGAAAACTGGGGCCAGGAGACTCACTCTTTGGACCTCAAAGCATTCCAACTGCAGGGATCTAGAAAATATTGAATTTGGCTAGAAACAGCTGAATAAATGGAATTAGAGAGAAGCAGCTTGCCAGGTCCCTGTGAAGAAGAACATGCTAGCAATCAGTACTATTTATCCAATGGATAAGCAACCTCGCAAGGTGGTGTGCACCCGTCAGTAGAAACGTGTGAGCCAAGACTGGTGTTGAAGTAAATTTCCAGGGGCTTCCCTGGTGGCGCAGTGGTTGGGAATTCGCCTGCCAATGCAGGCGACACGGATTCGAGCCCTGGTCCGGGAGGGCCGTAGAGCAGCTAAGCCCGTGAGCCACAACTGCTAAGGCTGCGCTCTGGAGCCCGTACTCCACAGCAGGAGAGGCCACTGCAGTGAGAGGCCCGCACACTGTGGCAAAGAGTGGCCCCCGCTCGCCACAACTAGAGAAAAACCCGGGTGTGGCAACAAAGACCCAACACAGCCAAAAATAAAAGAAATAATTTTTTAAAAAAAGTAAACTTCCAGGCCCAAGATGGAGTTGCTCTTACCCGGGGTGCCGCATCAGGAAACAAAACTTAGATAAGCTTCCTGTTCCTAACAACCTTAGTCAGAAATAGTTAGCCAGTTCCCCAACGCCAAGCCAACTCTGGGTCTTCTCACCCCAAACAAAGTGGACTGTGACACCCCAGCCAACCAGATATTTTCTATGTTCTCCTTCCTTGTTCTTTATTCTTTGTCCTATAAAAGCTTCCTGCCTTCCGCCCCATTTTGCCATTCTCCACAAGGAGACTGTCCATTTCATGAAAGTGTTAAAAAAAAGTTTATATCACCTAAATTGTCTTCTTCAATCATTTTTTAACACCGAGCAGCCCACTGTCGGAATCTTGCAATAAACAAGAACTTGCATGCAATGAACACTTAGGTTCCTTGAAGTTCTAAAATTCTGGGAGTTACTGATGTTCACAATGAGGGCCTCAGAAATTTTATGATATTGAGTCCCAGTCCACCACAGAAAAGGATTTCACAGTTCTGTATCCTGATGGTGGTGATGGTTCCATGAATCCATAGATGTGAGACAATGCAGAGAACCACACACACACACACACACACACACACACACACACACACCCGAGTGCATGTGAAAACCAGGGAAGGTAACCTAAAAGTTAAAAGTATTGTACCAATGTCAATTTCCTACTTTGACATTGTATATAGCAGTGATTCTCAACCCACTGGTGACAGGTGACAATGTCTAGAGACATTTTTAGTTGTCACAACTTGGGGGAGGGTGCTACCAACATCTAGTGTGTCAAGGCCAGGGATGCTACTAAACATCCTACAATGCACAAGACAGCCTTCGCCCTGAGACACACGCACGCGCACGGACACACACACACACACACACAATTGGCCCCAAAATGTCAATACTGCCAAGGTTAAGAAATCCTGTACTGTAGTTCTAAAAGATGTTATCATTTGGGGAAGCTGGGGAAAGAGTATACAGCAGCGGTCCCCAACCTTTTTGGCATCAGGGACCAGTTTCATGGAAGACAATTCTTCCACAGACGGGGGGTGGGGGGATGGTTTTGGGATGATTCAAGCGCATTACATTTATTGTGCACTTTATTTCTATTATTATTACCTTGTAATATATAATGAAATAATTATACAGCTCACCATAACGCAGAATCAGTGGGAGCCCTGAGCTTGTTTTCACTTGCCACTCACTGATAGGGTTTTGGTATGAGTCTGCAAGCAACTGATTATTATGGTCTCTGTGCAGTCAAACGTCTCTGCTAATGACAATCTGTACCTGCAGCCGCTCCCCTAGCATCACTGCTTCAGCTCCACCTCAGATCATCAGGCGTTAGATTCTCATAAGGAGCGCGCAACCTAGATCCCTCGCATGCGCAGTTCACAGCAGGGTTCGCGCTCCTATGAGAATCCAATGCCGACACTGATCTGACAGGAGGTGGAGCTCAGGCGGTAATGTGAGCCAGGGGGAGCGGCTGTAAATACAGATGGAGCTTCACTCACTCACCCGCAGCTCACCTCCTGCTAGGCCACCTGGTTCCTAACAGGCCACAGACCAGTACTGGGGACCCCTGGTATACAGGATCTCTCTGCACTATTTCTGCAATTTCCTGTGAGTCTATAATTACTTCCAAATAAAAACTTTAAAAAAAAATTAAGATTTCACTCTATTCAGCACATCAGGGCTCTACTTCTCCGGAATCTGTCAGCCACTCGTGGAAGAATGCAGTGCTCTCAATTAACCAAAGGATTCAGCTGTCCAAGCCACTTCCAGGAGAATGTCAGCCCATGACATCCATTGCACATTTCTGTGGTAGCATGAAAGAACAGTCAAGGGGCAAGTCAAACTCACACCAAGATCAAATCCCCAATGCCCTTGGCTCCTTAAGTATACCTCCCTATGGGATTCAGACAAGACTCCATCCTAGACCCTGACGCACAGAACATCTGCCTTCCATCTTCCCTTGAGCCCAGCCCTTATGCAAGATACCGGCTATCTGGAAAATACTTCATCACCTGCAAAGACAAAGCACATGACAGACTTTTCAATGAGTAGTTACATATGCTTTCACTTTCTTTTTCTTCTCTAAGTCTTACCTCTCACTCCCACCTCAGTGTCTAGACAGTGCCTGGTAGGTAGCAGGCACCATCTACCCAGTCCAGAAGTTCACAGCAAACAGAAACGAATGCTTCTATACATATATCAAGCCACGCCTTAAGGGGGGCAAAATCATCTCCTCTTACTGCAATTTAACTGCACAAACTATCACTGACCCCCCCTAATCAAAGTCAGTCTTAACCAAGCTCCCCCACTTGGGGTCCAGGATAAAGGGTTCCAGTGGTCAAGTGCCAAAAAAGGCAGGACGGGGAGAACAGACTTGAAAGTATTTGACCAAGGTCACACTTTGTTTGTCAGAGTCGGGGAGCTCTGAAAAGCCCCACACAATTTATTAGAAACACACACTCCAGGCAGGAGGCCTGGAGGCAGCTCTCCAGAAGCTGAGTCTCTGGAATTTCCAGGGCCCTGTTTTTATTTTGGGGAATCAGCAATGCAGCCCTCAACACACCTGCAATAACCTTCTCCAAGCCGCCAACTTTGGTGCTTTCCAGGAGGGCGGGGCCGGGGCTGTCTTGCGCTCCCCTCCCCCCAGGACCTCACCCAGCATCTGATGTTGGAAAGGTTCTCCGTAAGGACCTGCGGAATTATGAAGAACTCACAGAAGGGCTAGCACAACCACGAGCTGACACACTGCAAGCTTTTGTTGAAAAGCTCATCAAACAGCTGACAAGTAAGGTAGCAGGCACTAGTCATCTCGGGCAGATAGAGATGCTGAGGTCCGGGAAGCTGAGCGCTGAGCCCCAGACCCGGGCGTTAAGTGCAGTCCTCACACTCTCAGTCTGCGGCTCCTTCCATGCTCCCCTTGCCGTCCCCCCAGTAAATACCAGAACCTAACAAATGTGTCTCCCACCCACCTCTCCCAACCACGCCCAGCGCTGTGCTAACCACGTAGCAGATACTAAAAAAACAAAAACACATGCCAGCTGATTCAAACTACCAAACAAAAAAGGTCTTGAGTTAAAAGCACAGGAGAAGGGCTTTCAAATCTCCCACGCCAGCGAGTGACCCTAAGCAGCTTGCCTACGTGGTCAGAGCCTCAGTTTCCTCATCTGTCAAGTCACAAGAATACCCACCCCTCAGAGTCCCTGAAAGAAAGAATGAGACGGCTGCCCGTAAATCTCCTAATAAACTCGCAGCAGATGGTCTACAAATATGAGTGTCTTTTCCCAACTCCTATTCCTGTTACACAACTCACAGAACTGCCTGCAGATGTACAGAGTCGCCCACAGACTGAAATATGGCAGGACTCCCCCTCCAGGTAAGTGCAAAGGAGCTGCTGAGATGGGCCCACACACTCAAGAGTTCTGGGCCGCCATCTCCACTCCTTCCCCACTGCCTCGCTGCTATCTCTTGTGAACAGTTTAACCAAACAAAGGTGATGCCTTTCATGCCAGGAGCTGTGTAATGGTGCCACTGGCATGTATCTCCTTTCAAGGAAGGCCGTTACAAGGCCGGAGAATTTGGCCACAATCCTGCCTCATACCTCAATCTTTAAATACTAGGACCGCAGCCCTCTGCAATTTCAGCAAAGAACATTTGGGACAATGAAGAGAAAGTCCCCCTTCTCAAGGAGTGTAAGAAACTAAATGGAAGTCATTTCCCCAAGACGGGGCAGGCAGAAAGTGGGGATGCAACTGAGAAGGCTGGGAGAGACGGCCGGCTTCAGGCGCCACTGGGCTTCCCTAACCCCTCCTCCGGCACAGGAGTCCAGCTGCAGCCCAAGGCTCCCCGACAGAGGCTCTGCCATCCTGCCCCTACTGGACAGAGGATTCAAGGGACCCACAGAAAGCAGGAGGGAGGGGGCCGAGAGGGGACCCGGCCTGGGGAAAGGCCCACCGCTGAGCTCTCCCCAGAAGGCCACGGTGCCGAAACAGACCAACTAGTCACATCGCCAAGTAGGAAATTCACTCTCAAGAAAACGCCCTGGGAGAAGACTGAAAAAGTAGGCAGAGTAGGAAAGATCCTTTGCCCAGGAAATTTTGCCCGGCAGAAAGATCCTTTGCCCAGGAAATTTCAAACTTGGGGCATTGGGACCAGCTTCCCAGGCAGCTTCCCAACTGCACAGTCTGTCTCTACCTGACAGGGGACCGCCGGTCAGGTTTAAGTTCCAGGGCGCTCGGAGGGGCCCGCGGGATGCGCAGTGCAGTGCCTAGGAAGGGGGTGGGGGGCAGCGATGGGGAGGTTCACCGGTCTCTCATCCCAGACACACGGACTGCGAAGCCAGCGGTCGCCTCAGACCCGGCGGGCCGCCGCTGGGACAGGCGCACAGCCACGGGCGCCCCCTCGGGCCGCGCAGCGCAGAAAGTTACTTACCTGGCGGAGGCGTCTCCGGAGCCAACTTCTCCCTCTTGGGAGCTTTCTTGGGCTTGGTCGCCTTCTTGGGCGCCCTGGGCTCGGACGCGCGCAGCTTCCGCTCCTCCTCGCCGGGCCCCGCGGGCAGCGGCGGCGAGAAGGGCTCGGGCTCCAGGCGCGCGTAGTAAGGCTCCCGGCTCCAAATCTCTTGCACGTAGTAGTCGGGGTCCTCGACGGCTGCGCCCTGGGCCGCGGCCCCGGCCAGGGCCACCGCCAGCAGCGCGAGAGCCAGCGCCAGCGCGGCTGCCCCCCGGCGGGCCATGCCCGCTCCTCCCCGCGCCCGGGGCAGGGTCACGGTCGCCGGGAGCGCCGGGCGGGCGGCGGGCGCGGACAGCGGCGCAGGGCAGGGGCGCCGGCCTCAACAGCGGGGCGCACGGGACGCGGAGGCGGCCGGCCGGTGGCGCGTGTGACCCGCTCTCCGGGCTGGGCTGGGCTGGGCTGGGCTGGGCTGGGTTGGGCTGGGCCGGGCCGGGGCGGGCAGGGGCGCGCCCAGACGCGGGGCGGGCGCAGGGGGGCCGGCCCCGCCCTTCCCTCCTCCCTCCCCTTCCGGCCGACCCCGCGGTGGCGGGCCCTTGGAGCCGGGTGTCGGGAGCCCCCTCCACCCCATCTACTGTCTCCAAACCTCCCCCTTTGCCCGCACTCCCGAAGCCGGCCAGAGCTGGGCGCCTGCTTCCCCAGAGACTCGAAGGAGTTTCCATCTAGAAGGAACCTCGAGCCGTTTTACAGGTTGGGGAACCGTGACCCACGATGAGAAAGGATCGGCCCAAGGTCCTAAAGCAAATTAGAGCCCGAAGCCTAGTCTCCAGCTCTCCTGACCCCTACCCCGTCCCTGGCTCCACAACAGACACGGGTTCCCCACCGGCCAGACAGACCTTTCCTCAACCTGACCACGATCCTATTTCAGGAACTATGAATGAGGAACCCAGGTCCCCAGGGCTCCGAGGAGTAAAGTGTCGGGGAGGAGGGGGACGGAGCCCTGCTCCTGACTGAGAAGGGACCCTGTTGGGTGAGGAGAGAAGAGGAGTCATCCTCCGGCTGACGTCCTGGCGGTCACAGGGCGCATTTCCTTCATCGGATGAGCAGGTTCCTGTCTTCAGGGCAGGGAGCTCACGCTACCTTTTGAAAAAGTAGCTTATGTTCTTGGAAAACTCTGTGTTCATCTTTCAGGCTGGGATGTTGGGGAAATGGGGCCTGCTTTGGTTTTCTACTGCTGCTATAACAGATTACGACAAATGTAGTGGTTTAAAGCAACACATACTTATTATGGTACAGGTCTGCAGGCTAGAGGTCTGAGTGGGGGTCACCAGGCTAAAATCCAGGCTTCGATCACCAGGCTGCATTCCCCGGTGGGGCCTCTGGGGAAGAATCTTCCAGGCTCACACAGGTGTTGGCTGAGGTGAGTTCCCGGAGGTGGGAGCCTTGAGGTCCTCTTTACTGGCCGGCCATCAGACTGGCCCGTCTTCACTCCCAGGTGCTGCTGTGTTCCTTCTGTTGCTGGCCATGAGGCGTTGCCGGCAGCCTCTCTCTGGTCCTGTATGTGGCCTCTACATCACAGAGCCAGCACTAGCATGTTGAGTCCCTCCAGTGGCTCCAAATCTCTCCCCTTCTGCCAAATCTTCCCTCTTCCCAGCTGGGGAAAATGCTCTACTCCTGGATCGGATGGACCCACCCAAATAATTCAGGATAATCCCCTTCTCTTAAGGTGGTGACCTCAGTCACATCTGCAAAGGCCATTTTGCCATGTAAGCTCAGGATTCAGGTAGAAATGTCTTTGGGAAGCCTTTCTGCTGACCCCAGGGACAGACTGACCCTCAACTCGCAGTTGGGCTATCACCTTCCCAGTCCCTGTGGACCCTACCATTCCAGGGTGCCACTGAGTTGGGTCTGGGCACTCAGGCAAGGCCTCCCCATTTCCCTGGAGTCACACTTCTGAGCCCACACACTGAGCAGGCTTGGGCCATCCCCTGCCTCTGGCCTCCCCTATTTGCCATCTGGTTTTCTCTCATTATCCCCACACAGACCGATTAACCAGGCCATCCTTTAGGGCAGGTTTCCTGGGCTCCCAGACCTCAGGCCAAAGCAGAATGGACGGGGTGGGGGGGGGCAGGCTGAGGCAGGGCCCTGCCCTATCCCCAAGGGCCAGGAGGCCTTGGACTTGGTTGTCAACTTCCCAGGACATTCTGGAACCCAGAGCCGGCAGAGGTCTCCAGAGTGAGGGAAGAGGAAGGCCCCCTTCCCTTCCCTCTACTCTCCAAGTAGGCCTGGGCTGGGCTGGTCCATGACCCCCTCTGGATGCCTTCCCACCCTCTTCCAGGATATATCCCCCGGGGCTCACTCACAGGGGCTCTTTTATCTAAAGCCAGGCACTCCAAACAACAAAGTAAGTGCACACGGGGCTTCAGTGGCCAAAAAGCAGCAAGTGACACACCCAGAAGATCCAGCTGGCTGTGCAAAGCGCAAGCGAGAGGGTCACCTGGAATCCTCCATCCAGGCAGGGTTGCGCCCTGCACTACCTCCACCAGAGACCCCAGAGCTCGCTAAACACGCAGATGTCCAGGACCCACCCCAGACCTACAGGATCTCCTGAGGGGTGGGACTGGGTGCTGGCACGTCTAGAAGCTCCTCACATAATTCTGATACAGTTAAAGTTTGAGACGAACCTTCTCCCTCCCATTTTACGGGGGAGGAGACTGAGGCCCAGACTCACCCAAGGACACAAAGCAAACTAGTGGCAGTCAGACTAAATCCTTCTCTCCTGCCTTTATCCAATCGGTAAAGTCAGGCAGCCTGAGTCTTGTTGGCCCCAAACCCACAAGTTTTGAAAACGTGTTGCTTTCCTGTCACCTCTTAGGTAACTAAAATAACATACACCTCCTCTGCAGCGTCTGGTAAACGAACAGAGAATGTCCCACTCAAACGTGATTCTCAGCACATCCCTCGAATCAGGAAATGAATCCCACTAATCACTGTTCTCTGTATTATCACTTGCTTGTTTGTTTTCCGTGGAGAGGCACATAATTAAAGCAAGCAGAACAAACAGAACAAGAATTGGCACTGATGCCAACGTAGCAACCCGCTGCACGGTTCCTGGAGCTGCCTTTGTCTCCCTCTGATTCTCCATCTCTGGGGCTGCTCGCCTGGAAATTTGCAGGGCACAGCCAGAGTTCATGAAGTTTAGGAAGAGGGGTTGGCCGAGCTGACCTCATTCCTTTGTTCACCAAGCCGCATCCTGCTTCTCCACCCCAGCTTATCTGCCAGGGAGGATTCCTTCATTCTTCAGTTTCCCAGATGAAGACTTTGCCCCATTTATGCTTTACCTTCTAAGACTGCTGACACGTCTCTGAATCCTGTTGCTTCTTGTGGCACATCTTCTTTAACTCACCTCTTCCTCCATTCCCACTGGCAGTATCCTGGTCCATTGCTCAGAGCCTCGCGTCAGATTACTGGGACACTTGCTTGGCAGGTCTCTCTGCTTCTGGCCTCTGTGACTTGCTGTCCACCCCACATGGGAAGCTACCAGCTTTCTCCCTGAAGCACCCATGTATAATGTTGCTTGCCTATTGAAAAACCTAAAGTGCTTACGCATCTCACATAAGTCCAACCCCTCTGCATAGGACTCAGGCTCATGCACCCACCCAAACTTAGTTCCCCCAGTGCACCAACCAGCAACAATACTCTTCACTGCCCCTTGCTCAGTGTCTATAAAATCTTTATAAACTGGTAATTATTATAATCTGCTAATTTCACATCCTCCACAGACACAATAGAGTACAAGAAAGATAGAAAATTCTCAGTAAGTCATTGTCGCATGACTAATCATGAGTAAGGGGCTTTCATGGTAGCAGCAGAGAGTGCTTTTTTCTGAGACTTTTTGTTCTCAACCTAATAATGTATTTATTTAACTTAAGTCTAGGACCCTAACAAACAGCTGTTTTCATCTCCCAATAGTGTAAGTGGAGCTCAGTAAAGTGCTAACTAATCTTGGATATTTGCCAAGCTATGAAAGCAACCACTCCAGCTGGGTGTGGTAGCTGGGGCAAATTTGGAAACCAGAATGGCAGCTCAGAATCCCCTCTGGTTTCTGAGTTCTTCAAATGGTGTTTTGTTTTGTTTTGTTTTTAAGTCAACTCATGGTTTGCTTCAGTTGGGAATCTGTTTATGTGCATTTCTGTTAAGCAAGGTGAGCCAGTGTTCATTCATTCATTCGTTCCTGAGACTCAGGATTCCGCTAAGCCAATTTCCGTTCCCCAACAAATCTGTACTTGTCAAAAAATCCTCAGACACCTCACAGAGCTAATAATTTTTCAAATATTTATGAGCCCCACAGAGAAGATTTATGTTAAGCTGCTTGAGAAGGAACAATAGAGTGTACAGGTCCCGGGAACATTCTGTTGAAACAAATGTTGTCAAGACATCAATACTTTTATAGCATTTTTCATAACGAACTTTCACACTTGCTCATTTCCCTAATTATCCCTGAGACGTTTACACTCAGAGAGAATGAAAATGGATTTTTTTTTAAATCGGTAATTTGAAAAATTAGCTGCTATATAAAGAAAACTACACGTTCAGGCACAGTCATTGCTAAAAATATAGTCGCGAGGTAGCTGCTCACAAAGAGAGATACTAAGTTGTTATGGCAACGATGATTATAATTACGAAGCTGGAGGGTTTTTCCCGTTCATCACTCTGTTGAGATGTGGTAGTTTAAATGGCAGGGTCCTTTGTAATGTCCTCCGTCTCATCACTACGTAGTCACCCATTTCATATTTAATTTTCAACATGTTTGCCCTCACCCCTAGACTCTATAGATCTGGCATCTTTCGATAAGCTTCATTCTTCGTTCATGGGTCCCGTACCCCTGCAGCTCATTTTCTCTCCTCAGTATTGCCTCTGCTCTGTGATTTCATTTTTAGTTTGACCTGGGGAAACTTGCTTTGGCTTGAGATATTCCATTTGTAAACAATAAGATGCTGTTGTCAAAACTGTTAAGAAATCACACCAACAGACACTTGGGGAGACATTGAACTCAGATTAGTCAGAGGCTGCCCAGTATTCCTGGAGATACAGCATTCCTTGGTCACCTACTATGTACAGGACAATTTGCAGATATGATCACATCTAATCTTTGTGCTGATTCCTCTCCATGTATCCATGCCCATCTCTATCCCCCTCGGTCGTCTGCATCCTAAAAGCTGACCCTTGTGGAATGAACATCCTTGCCCTCTGGTTTCTGATTGGTTATGGTCAATAAGAGGTGTCAGTAGGAGATGGGGGGTGGGGGAGAGAGATCTGGGTACTACTCCTTCCCCCAACCCTTCCATGTCCCTCCCTACTTTGGCCCCAGGGGTCCTACTGGTGGCTGCATCTTTGTGCTGCCCTGAAGCCCCCCCTCCTCAGCTCCTGTTCTGCAGGCCGATGGGCAGTAATGACTTCCTGCAGGTCTAAGCCTGTTCCCACTAGTCTCTGACCCATCACAGGGCCCCAGATGCACTTAGGCACAGGCCCACCCAGTGCTAGTCCTGAGGGGTTCTTGGGGGTGGCTTTAGCTGCCAGCAAATCTCTAGCCCCTTCTTCCAGTGGGATTGCTTAGGATCTAAATTCCTCACAGTGGAAATTCTGGAGCTGTTTCTGGGGTCACTTAATGCATGAAACCTAAAAGAGAAGGAGCGTTCATCTCTGTGGAATCACTGTTTGCATGAAAAGGAACTCAGTGTGAGAAACCAGGACACAAAGTCTAGAAAGGTTCTTTCCTGTCCCCCCAGCCCACCACCAACACATGGGGCTGCCGCACTCTAGCCCAGATCAGAAAAAAAGTTTTCAAAGGTCTGAAGCTCAGGCCTTCCCCTTTCTCTCCCACTGTCAGGGTACAGGGCTCTCTGAAACAGTCCACAAACTCAGGGAGGCCTCAGAAATGGAAAAGACCACCCACTCCTATAGCTTATTCTCATGCAACCAAACCCAAAACCAGGTGTTGTACTGCAGTTTCTGCAGGAGAAATCCCTGATCTGTCCACATCACAGAAGATACTGAGCTTCATAGAATAGAGACCAAAAATATAACAAGAAAGTATTATAAGCGTAATAAATTTGAAAATCTAATAAATTCCTAGGAAAAATATAAAATGCCAAAGTTGACACCACAAGAGAGAACCCAAAGAGACCAACAATAGTAAAGAAATTAAAATGGGAGTCGGCCAGTCTTTGTAAAGAAGTTCCAGTGGTTTTAGAAGTGAATTTACCAAACTTTTTAAAAGGCCAAAATTCCCATCTCATAACAGTTTTATTCTAGGAAACAGAACAAGAGTGAAAGCTGCTTAGATCATTTTATGTGGCTACTGTAATCCTGATTCTAAAACCACAGGATGGAAATATATGAAAATAATATAATGAGCTCATTTTACTATGAAAACAGATGCAAAGAAATCCTGAGTCAAGTGTTAGCTAACTGAACCCAACAGCTTCTTTTTTAATACAGTATAAGAAAGCTAGCCTTGTTTTAGGAATACAAGGTTGGCTCAACAGGAGAAACCCTATCTATGTAGTTCATCACAGCAATGGACCAAAAGACAGAAATTGTCTGATTATCTGAATCAATGAATTGTCCGTGCATTATCTGAATCTGAAAAGCATTTCTTAATATTCAACACCTAATTAGGTAAGAAACTCTTAGCAAACTACAAATAAAAGGGAACTTTCTTATCCTGATAAAGGTTATGTACCAAAAATCTATAACAAACATTATAATTAATAGAATCAAATTTAGGTGCATTCCGTTTAAGACTGGATTCAAGGCCAGGTGTCCACCATCACTGTTATTGTTTCACAGGGTCCTGGAAGTTGTGGCCAATGATATAGGGGAAAAAAGGATAAAAAAGTGTAAATTTAAGAAGGAAAGAGAAAAAATCTTTATTATTAAAGATTAATCATCTGATCATTTATCCAGGAAAGACCAGCAGAATCATCAGGCAAAATAAGACATAGTTTTTGCAAGATAGGTTGATGAGTAAAAACCAGTGATAACGGATCAGACAATATAACACAAGATAAGATAAATTCACAGTAGTAGCTAATTATGGCTGCAACTATCAATACTTCGGAATTTATCTAACCAAGAATACAGAAGACCTGTAAGGAGGCAACTCTGAAATTTTAGTTAAGAACTTAGATGATGTCCTGACCAAATGACAAGATAGAATTCCATGCTCTTTCATGGATAACTTAGTATCATAAAGATTCAATTCTCACCCCTACATATTAATCTATAAATCAATTAACTGTAAATATAAGTAAATTCTATACAATAAAAAATCTAGTTGGATTTTTGAGAAATTCAATACAGTTATTCTAAGATACGTATGGAAAGAAAAAAGTCCTGAAATAGCTAAGATAGCCTTAACTTGTCCAACTAGGTATTAAGACACATCCCAAAGTCACAGTTGAAAAAGGGGGGGAAAAAAGAAATAGAAATCATGGTACTGGCACAAAAACAGACCACAGACAAACATAACAAATGAGAGAGCTTAGATACAGACTTACGTGTAATGGGAACGATACACATGTGAGCATGTTATGAAGCAAGGTAGAATTTTCACTCTGTGGCATTGGGAAATCTGGCTTTCCATATGGGGGAAAGCTAAAACTGGATCCTTACCTAAGACCACTCAAAAAGGTAAACTCCAAATGGATTAAAGAGCTAAAGGTGAAAAGCAAAACCATGAAGATAATAGAAGAAAATATAGGAAAATACCTTTGTGACCTAGAGATGGGGAAAACTTCTGGAATAAAACCTCAAAAGTACAAACCATGAGGCAAAATAATTGGCGAAGTTGCTTATATTGAGATAAAGGATTTACATTCCACAAAGGGCACCCTGGACAACATGGACAGATAACATATTGAGAGCCAATACCCGCAATGTTTAACTCTGACAAAAAATCAATACCCATGATATATAAGGAAGAAAAGCCCCAGTAGAAAAATGGGCAAAGGATCTGAACAGGCTACTCACAGAAGAGAAAACTCAAAAGACTAACGATGTATAAAGAGATGCTCAACGTCATTAGCAATCAGAGAACTAGAAATGATGAGGTACCAACTGGCAACTATTAGCTGCACAGAAACGAGAAAGCTGGATAGTGTCAAGGGTCGGTGATGATGTGGGATTATATGACCTCCCCTCCAGCATTGCTGGTGGGCATGGGGGCAGGTGACCTCCATCTGGAAGGCAGACTCATGTTCCCTGCTGCATTCCTAAAGAACTCATGCCCACCACACCTGTGCTCGTTATTTGTATAAGACAAAACGTTAAAGATTATGAACCCAATGGAAAAGAAAAATGTAGCTGAGAAGCATTTTTTTCCCGCTAAAATGCTTCTGCCAACAGAGAATATTACATGAATGCAGGATCAAATCACAGAAACGATATCTACATCGCCATTTGCTCACAGAAGACTTTGGTCAACCAGCTTAACTTACTCTCTTCTTTTCCACTGAATTGAATAAACCGATCAATTTTGTGGCACTGCCTTCTAGAGTCAACCCAAATTAATGATTTGGTAACGCCAATTAACTTTTATTCTTCCATAACTTTCGGATGACTTTTAGGAAGTAACAGATGTAGGAATAGGTAAGTAAATGCAGTATATTAAAAGCATTTGTAATATGCCCTTTTGCCATTTAGGGACTATATTATATAAATACCCCTGTACCGTAAGAAAAGTAGGTCCCTGTTCTCAAGCTACAATAACCTGATTTAGATCACAACACTAGGCATATATCAAAAGCAGGGCATAGTATTTTTTTAATTCAATTTAATTACATCTACTCTTCGGGGTACAATCAGGAAACAATTTTTTTAAGTCTTGGGTCTTTCCTTCGCACCTGGGTATTACTGATGATTTGCTCCAAGTTGTAATTCACATGCTGAAAGGCAGAGTGCTTTAAAAGGGCTCAGGCATAAAGGATGGGGAGCTCTGGGAGCAGCAAACACTTCCTTTCTCTTCCCCTGAGCACATTTTCTCCTCCACATGGAAAGGAGGGTAAGCCGTCACATCCAGTCATAAAGTCTGTAGCTAAGAATCCATTTCTAAGAGGTCTGCGTCTTTATTCCTGCTTTACCCCTAGGTTCTTCATGACATTTTTTTCTTAAATTCCATATATATGTGTTAGCATACGGTATTTGTCTTTTTCTTTCTGACTTACTTCACTCTGTATGACAGACTCTAGGTCTATCCACCTCATTACAAATAGCTCAATTTCGTTTCTTTTTATGGCTGAGTAATATTCCATTGTATATATGTGCCACATCTTCTTTATCCATTCATCTGGTGATGGGCACTTAGGTTGTTTCCATCTCCGGGCTATTGTAAATAGAGCTGCAATGAACATTTTGGTACATGACTCTTTTTGAATTTTGGTTTTCTCAGGGTATATGCCCAGTAGTGGGATTGCTGGGTCATATGGTACGGACTTGAGGTTATGGGGAGGGGGAAGGGTGAGCTGTGACAGGGCGAGAGAGAGTCATGGGCATATACACACTAACAAACGCAGTAAGGTAGATAGCTAGTGGGAAGCAGCCGCATGGCACAGGGATATTGGCTCGGTGCTTTGTGACAGCCTGGAGGGGTGGGATGGGGAGGGTGGGAGGGAGGGAGACGCAACAGGGAAGACATATGGGAACATATGTTTATGTATGACTGATTCACTTTGTTATAAAGCAGAAACTAACACACCATTGTAAAGCAATTATACCCCAATAAAGATGTTAAAAAAAAAAAAGAATCCATTTCTACTTCTAAGAAGGTTGAGAATCCGATGCTTTGTGTATCCAACCCAAATTGCAACCACTGTAACAACCTGGATAAAATTCTTAAATCATTTTTAAACCCAAACTACCAAACTCCAGTGGATAAAGCAGAAAGCCTGTCTGTTTACTGTTTCCATCTTCCGTCCCAGAGGTAGGAGTGAGGGCTGTTCAATAATTGAAGTGCTTAAATTTCGTATTTTAATGTATAAACAACCTCCAAACAATTACTGACCCAGGAGAGGCCCATCTGAGGACCTGCAGACCGGGGCACAGATAGGTAGCCCATCAGAGTCAGACCAACATGGGCCTGAGGTCCTCCCTCACCCTGACTCTACCCCTCACTAGCTGTCAGCCTGGAGCAGGGGCTGACTGCACCATCCTAGTCTCAGTTATGCATCTGCAAAGGGGGAGAAACCCTCCTGACCTAATAGAGAACTGTGGTGAGACTTTAATAATGAGATGCCTGCAACTGCTTAGCCGAAAGCTTGGCACATAGTAGATGCTCAGTGAAGGTGAGCTGCTGCTCTTGTGATTATCTCGTCCTGGCAGAGCAAGGTGCGTGCTCATCACTGCTTAATGGAGAAAGGAGACCCCACACCATGGCCTTCACTCTTTCCTGGCTCCCCCCGCCAACATCACTACCACCCCCAATTTGCACACACTGTGGCCAGTACCTGGATGCTCTCTGGTCTTTCCTTTCCTGGCAAACTCCCACTTGTACTTCAAGGCGCCCCCCTGGGGAAGCCCTCCCTGACTGCAGGTCTTCTCTCCACCCCCCAGGCTCCCACAGCACCCTGCACATGGCTCCCACGACCCTCAGGGCATTGTGAGTTCCCCACTGCCCAGTGAGCTCCTCCAAGGGAGAGAGCGCAGAAAGCACTTGGCTTCTCTCCCACATGCAGAAGGTGTCCAGTACACGCTAGCTGCATGGCTGCATGAAAAGAACTTAGCAGCATTCAAAGCCTGATTTCTCTCTGGGTCCCCTTCAGCACCTATCCCAATGCCTGGCACACAGTAGGTGCTAAATAAACAGTCATGCATTGAAATTGACTTTCAAAGTCCACATCACCCAGACTGCATTTGCCTCCAAGTGACTCGTCTGGCCTTCCAGCGCAGCCTGGGACCCGGGGTACCTGCCTATCCTTTATCATCACCTGCCACATTTATCATCACCCAGTCCTCAGGTCGTCCCCTGACATGGGTGAAACCCTCCTAGGGATGGGTGCACAGTGTGAGGAGGAAGACCCTGCTACTCCCACAAGAACAGAGACCAGGGTGCCTGCCCCCCACCCCAGGCTGGGGGAGGGGGCTTTGCAACGTGCAGAGCGCGCTCCCCAGCTGCCCCGGCCACTTTACATTTTACAAGGGATCTTGTTCTCAAAAGAGGAAAGGAGGAAAAGCCAGAACCAAGCCAATTAATTTTTTAAACACTCCAGAGATCCAAATTAAACAAGGTTTGCCAGACACGGCTATAGCCTGACAAAGATAGGAGATTTTCAGTCTCTGGCGTGGGTTAGCCTGGCCAGGACCCGTCCTTCTCCTGTCAATTCCCACCCAGTTAGAGGAGATTCCTGAGTTTGCCCCACTTCAGCTAACGCAGCTCTTAGCTCCCTCTTTGGAGAAAAAAATCCATGAGACTTATGAAGTGAAATAAAAATAGCACAACAATTGAAATCAACATACAAGATTTTCTTTTTCAAATGAAACCTTTGCAGTTATAGTTACATAAATGAAATAGCTTTCAGCCTTCAGGTCTCAGTTTAAATGTCACTTGCTCAGAGAGCCTTTTCTGGAAAATTCTATTTCATTCAGGCCTTACCCTGCTCTCCTCATTTCCTGGCTCTGCATCCTTTTTTCCTTCATGGCACCCAGCACACTTTGTCACTCTTTTCTGATTGCTCTGATGCTTGAGTCAGTAAGAGACAGGCTGGTTCGGTGACTGAGAGAGGGGACCCTGGATCAGCTGCTGGAGTTCAGAGTCTGACTCAGTCACTCAGCAGCTGCACCTCGATGTCCTCATCTGCAAAATGGGGGTAACAATGCTCCCTCATACATATACAATGGAATATTACTCAGCCATAAAAAGGAGGAAATAATGCCATTTTCAGCAACATGGACGGACCTAGAGATTATCATACTAACTGAAGTCAGACAGAGAAAGACAAATATCATATGATATCACTTATATGTGGAATCTAAAATATGATACAAATGAACTTATTTACAAAACAGAAACAGACACACAGGCATAGATAACAAAATTATGGTTAAAGAGGTAAAAGAGGGGGAGGGATAAACTAGGAGTTTGGGATTAACAGATACAAACTATATATATATATAAAATACATAAACAACAAGGTCCTACTGTATAGCACGGGAACTATATTCAATATCCTGTAATAAACCAGAATGGAAAAGAATCGGAAAAAGAATGTGTATACCTACATATATATATGTATGTATAACTGAATCACTTTCCTGTACACCTGAATCACTGTAAATCAGTTATACGCCAATAAAAAATTATATAAAAAGAAATTTTAAAAATAGTGTCCACCTCACAGACCTGTGGGGAGTAAATGAGTTAATTTGTGTAAAGTGCTTAGAACAGGGCCTTGCCATGGGAAGGGCTAAATTATAACTCCCACTTTTAGCTTCAGTGCTTTTATTCACTAAGATATGACCACACCTAGCACCACTCCTGGCACAGGGCACGTGGTCAGTAAAGCCTGGGTTCTCCTCAACCCCGGCCTCAACCTGTGTATCCACGCTCACCCCCTCCTCTCTTATCCATAAACCCCTTCTCAGGCCAAACTGAGCATCTCCTTCTGCATTCACAGGTCGGGCTCTCCCACCTTCCTCCAGTGCTGTCCCCTCCGCTGCCACCTGTCCAGCCCTTCCTTCTGGTTGTGTCATCCCTCCCCCAGCTCCCTACCCCATGTCTACCCATGTCAGCGCCCAAGCACTGCTTCCTCCGTCCTACTCTTCCCTAGTGAGGAAGTAGCCCTCCTGGCCGTGGGAAGCTGGAGTCCCGGGCAGTGCAGCCAGTGACCACGCTCTGGGCCAGGCAGGTGGCAGCTGTGCCAGGAAGTCACCCCAAGACAAGGACAGAGCAGGGCTTTGCAGCTCCCTTATCAGGTGCTTGCCTTCCCAGTACCCTGAGCTCCCCTCAACCAGGCTGTTTCTAATGGGCGCCTGCAGTGAGGTGGTCCCTTCAACAAAGACGAAGAGGGAATAAGAGAAATAATGAGGAACGCGACACAGCTGGGCCATTAGCAGCCAAGGGTTTCCAGATTTAAGGATGATGTGACCTTGGTGATGAAGCTGTGGTCCCAGAGAGAGCAATACAGAGACAGTCACTTTGGTTCCAGAGATGCGGCGCTCTGTGCCTCAGCCTTTCAGAGCCTCAGTTGCTCCATCTGCAAACTAGGGAGCTGGGCAGGTGACCCTGATGGCTCCTCCTCCTACTTCAGTCCCTGGCCTTCTGGTGCACAGTGACCGAACCACTGAAGCTTTCAGTCCAGGGCACAGCATGCCCATGACCAAGAGATGGCCCACCCAACACATCAAGTTCCAGACTTCCCTGTGGCTCCCAGGGCCCAAGCTGCTTCTCTTCTGCCCCACCCATCACATTCAGCTCCTCCTTTCCACCCAGCCAACCCCTTCCCCGTCCCTGTGAACCCCGGTGTCACCATCACAGCCCCTCCTGCCCAGTGATTTACCTCATTTCACCACCTCCCTGCCTCCCACCCCCAACCTCACCCCACTCCATCCTCCATCCTCCATCCTCCAACCTCCATCCTCCATCCTCCATCTTCCTCCATCTTCCATCCTCCATCCTCCATCCTCCATTTTCCTCCATCTTCCATCTTCCATCGTCCATCCTCCATCTTCCTCCATCTTCCATCCTCCATCCTCCATCCTCCATCTTCCTCCATCTTCCTCCATCCTCCATCCGCCATCCTCCATCCTCCATCTTCCTCCATCTTCCATCCTCCATCCTCCATCCTTCATCTTCCTCCATCCTCCATCCTCCATCCTCCATCTTCCTCCATCTTCCATCCTCCATGCTCCATCTTCCTCCATCTTCCATCGTCCATCCTCCATCCTCCTCCATCTTCCATCCTCCATCCTCCATCTTCCTCCATCTTCCATCCTCCATCTTCCATCCTCCACCCTCCATCCTCCATCCTCCATCCTCCTCCATCTTCCATCCTCCATCCTCCATCCTCCATCCTCCATCTTCCTCCATCTTCCATCCTCCATCCTCCATCCTCCATCCTCCATCTTCCATCTTCCATCCTCCATCCTCCGTCCTCCATCTTCCTCCATCCTCCATCCTTCATCCTCCATCTTCCATCCAGCTTTGAGACTTGGGTGCTTCCCTGCCATCTGGAGGATGATGCCCAAACCCCAGGGTCTGCATGAACTGGCCACCTGCCAACACTCTCCCCATGTCTTCACCCCACCAGTGATGCCCAGGTACAGAAATGAGGTCACACCATCTACAATGCTCCCCCACATTCTTGCTCACCCACGTCCACTGCCAGGAATGGCATTGCCAGCTCCAGGCAGCCTCCGCCTGCCAGCTCTTCCACCTGCTGCCACTCCAGCTTCCCACACCTCCATATTTCACTCCAGAAGTCTCCTCGGGAACATGGGAAGACCATGTGCTAACCTTATCACTTAACTTTATCCAGCCTCAGTTTTCTCATCTATAAAATGGGACACTAATGCCTACCTAGCTCAGAAGAGAGCTGGAATAAAGATGCTTCACAAACTGGAAACACCGTATAAATGTCCAGCCGGTGCCATGTCGCACCTCGCTTACCCCTCCTGCCCGCCCACAGTAGCCTCCACACTCCAGTAGATGTAGCACCTCATGTTTCAAACAGCTAAGGATGCTGAGGGGTCTGCCAGATCGCCACTCCCCAACATCCCTGATGTAAATCATGTCAGTCTCCCTCAGCTGCCTCTGAGCCTCTGGGCACGTGTGCAGGATATCAGAATAAAGTTTAAATTAAATCCAGAAGCTGCAGTCCTTCATAAAAATCACACTGCAGATTCCCCACCAGGGATGCCAAACCAAAAAAATAATCATAAATAAATACTACATTTTGCCCCATGGGCACCGGATTTCCCCCAACTTGGCTCCACAAGGCCTGGAGCCCCTCTGAAGATGAGAAATCTATGCAGGAAACCTCTCACGTTTTCTTCAGGATCCAATTCGTTCCCGAGCATTTTCCGGAAGGAGAGAGAGAAGCAGGGTCCCAAGCCACCAGGAGCCAGAATGATGAAAATGACTCCCAAATGGTGCTGGTGGGAGGGAGGGTGTCAGCACTGCTTTCCGCATGGCCACCTCCCCCGCAATAACCAGCCCTTGTTTTCTACTGGTGAAGTTTCCAACTGCCCAGCAGCTGCCTGATGGGCGGCTTCTACCCATCTGGAGCTCACTGGCAGGATTTATGAGTTTCTGGCCCTACGTGTTCAGCACAATGAACTTCGTGCTCAGAGGTACCTGTGAGAAGCCCCAGAGGGGTGTGTGTGTGTGTGTGTGTGTGTGTCTGTGCTCTAAACAGCTGCATTGGGACTTCTCTGGTGGCGCAGTGGTTAAGAATCCACCTGCCAATGCAGGGGACACGGATTCGAGCCCTGGTCTGGGAAGATCCCACATGCTGCAGAGCAACAAAGCCCACGCGCCACAACTACTGAGCCTGCGCTCTAGAGCCCGCGAGCCACAAATACTGAGCCCTCATGCCACAACTACTGAAGCCCACACGCCTAGAGCCTGTGCTCCGCAACAAGAGAAGCCACCACAATGAGAAGCCCGCGCACCACAATGAAGATTAGCCCCCGCTCGCCACAAATAGAGAAAGCCTGTGCACAGCAACGAAGACCTAAAGCAGCCAAAAAATAATAAATAAATAAACAGCTGCATTTCCAGGGGAGCTCCCCTCTGCGTGGAGTGTTTGCAAGAGGCTGCCTAGGGGTGGTAGGATACCTGTTCCTGGTGCCAAAATGATTTGCTAATGTAATTAACATATGGGCTGAATCTGAAGAAGGCGGTTCCAATCACAGTGACTATTTTTAGAGGTCTCCTAATGGAAAACTCTTTTCCTTTCAAACCACACAGCTTTCTATAATTAGGATAGAGACTATTATTCAAGTCAGATCTTCCCCCCTCCCCCCAAATCTCTGTGCTTTATACGATGTTATCATGAAAATGCATTTAGTTGGGATGGACGACACACAGAGTGAGCCGCCTGGCCGGGGCAGGTGTGATCAGGGTAACCATGGTGTCCTCGCCCACCCCATGCGGCAGAGGCAGGACAGTGTCACCATCACAAGCCCCCTAGCGCCACCCCATGGCCCACCCTGACCCTGCCAGCGATTTCTGGGTGACACGGAACCACCCATCCTTCTGCAGTTTTCTCTTAGGAAGCAGCTGAGGGTCCCTGAGAGCATTGACATATCTAGAGAATGATTTTTTAAATGTTTCTTCCACTGTTCTGGTTATAGCGCCATAGATATCCTCCCACAGGTTCATTCACACACTCAGAAATAGTTCGTGAGTGTCTGCTTGGTGCCGAGAGGGCTTGGACCCTGTGAGGGTCTAGGACACACAGATGCGCATGGGAGCCAACCCTGCTGCCTTAGGTAGAGGGGGGAGGGGTTAAGTCAACAAAGCAATGTATCAACAAAAGACAGCTTTGGATAAATACTTAAGTAAGAAAAAGAAGGGAGAGAGGAAATGAGAAATGAAGGTAGGGTGGGGTGAGGAATAACAGAAGGAAAGGGGAGGGGAGGAGAGAGAGAAGATGGGAGGGAGGCCCAGGGTGCTCTGACAGGGACAAGGGGAAGGGGTCCGCTCTGGGGTAATGTTGGGTGTGGAAGCCCTCTCTGAGCAGTCTCGGGACCACCACGTGCGTCTGCCTGAGGTGCCAGGGACACTGCACAGGGACCAGGCAACCAAGTGGAGTCTTCCAGAACAGGTGGCGTCAGGCAAAATCCATCCCACCCAAATTCTGTCTCTATAAATTCAGACTGCAGTCCACACTACGCTTAACTTTTTTTTTTTAAGCCATCTTTTGCTAAAGTACCGAATCCAGGTTGAATAAAGTAATTCGCTGGTGCCGTGCCAGAAAGCAGCGATGTAATTTCTGTTCTGCGCTGGTGTGCTTGACACATGGAAGCCTGTGTCCCTGCCATTTGCCCCCTTTCCCCAGCTGTTCTCTTGGTTCTCTGTGCCTTGGTCCAGGGCTCCTTGCATCCGATGTGACTTAATTGCTGGGTTATTCTCTTTCCAATATTTCCAGAATATTTCTCTTTCTAATCGCACGTTACTAAATTTCTGTTGACACATCCCCAGATGTAGAGGTTGACGGTCAGTCTCTGATGTCTACAGCAGGACTCAAATGGAAAGCCAGTAAAAGTTCCCTACGTGACAGCTTTCAAGAAGGCATCTGATTTCATTTAGAATAAGCCAAAGCACAAGCGAATGACTATACCATCCTTCTCCCCCTATTGTGCTCTTTGACCATGGAGGGGAGGATGTGGGCCTTTTCCATTGTCCAGGGATCATACCACCCAGGAGGGCCTTGGGGGGTCATTAGGCAGGACCACCACAGGCCCACTCTGCAGACCAGCCTGGAATGCCTGGATGGGGCTCTGAGAGCCACGTCCCCTGAGCCCAGGTTGGCCAAACCACACAATTGGGCCCCTGCCTTGGGATACCTGGCTGAATTCTTTTATTGTTTCCCTCTGTGCATCCATGGCTTTGGATGTGGGGTCCCTCTTCAGGCAAATGACCAAGATCACGAGTTCTATCCCCAAAGAGCCCTTGGATGTCACATCAGCATTAATCAAGCCTGACACCTCTCCCCACCCCATAGGTTCTGGAGACTGGCCCCCTGGTCCCCCGGCCCCTGCCTCACCTCAGAGCCAGGCCCACAGGTGGGGGCATTCTCCAAGCCCCCTGGTTCTGCAGGATCCCAGGATTCTCCACCTCAGCAGGCCTCCCAATAGGGCCCACCAGATACAAGCACCAGTTTGGTTCAGACAAGTCAATTACAAATATCTGTGGAAATGACCTAGGCTGTAACAGACGCAAGACACGGGTATCAACAGCTTCTCATCCAACGACACGCAACTCTCTGACTCACCGTTGACTTTGCATTAGTTTCCTGGGTCTGCTGTAACGAAGTACCACCAACGGGACGGCTTCAGACACATGAATTTATCCTTTCCCAGTTCCAGAGGCCAGGAGTCTGCAATCAACGTGTCCACAGAGCCACGCCCCCTCCAGGGGCTTGCCGGGAGGAGACTTTCTTGCCTTTTCCGGCGTCTGGAGCTCCAGGTGTTCCTCGGCTGTGGCTGCATCCCTCCCACCTGTGCCCCCATCTTCACACACAGTCTTACCTCTGTGTTTTCACATCCCACTCTCCCATGTATCTGTGTTTGTGTCCAAATCTCCCTCCTCTTACAAGGACAGCGTTTGTATTGGGTGGAGGTCCATCCTAACACCGCTCCCCCCTTAACTAGATTAAAGCTGCAGAGACCCTATTTCCAAATAAGATCACATTCCTAGATACCAGGAGTGAGGCCTTCAACGTGGCTTTTTTTTTTATTTTTTGCGGTACGTGGGCCTCTCACCGCTGTGGCCTCTCCCGTTGCGGAGCACAGGCTCCGGACGCGCAGGCTCAGCGGCCATGGCTCACGGGCCCAGCCGCTCCACGGCACGTGGGAACTTCCCGGACCGGGGCACGAACCCGTGTCCCCTGCATCGGCAGGCGGACTCTCAACCACTGCACCACCAGGGAAGCCCTTCAACGTGGCTTTTGAAGGGCCACAGTCTAACCCATAACAGACCTGGCTGATTTTTCCCCTGATGTATATCTAGTTTGGCGGCTCTTTCATTTACTAATTCATTCAACAAGTACTTATTGAGCACCTACTGTGTTCCAGGTATTGGGCTACGTGCCAGGGTCTCCTGGCCTTGGGGCTTCTCGGTCCAGTGGACAAGAGAGAAGGTAACAGTGATGAAGTGTTATTCGGGGATGCTGAGTGGGGGCAGGGCAGCACCTCCTCCAGGCGGAGCTCCTCTCCCAGTCCTAGAGCATCCCGGCTGCTTCGCAGGGAGCAACGATGGATCTGAGAACTGGGGTGGATACCGGCTGTCCAGGCAGAGAGGTCTGGATGGAAGGATTCTCAAGAGCACAGCAGGGAGAGAAGCTTGGGGTCTCTAGGAGACGTGGGGGTCCAGGAAGGCTGAAACAGAGACGTGGGGAGAGGGGAGGCTGCAGAGATGCGAGGGGAGCACTCCAGAAGGTCACGTCAGGCGCTCACGGGTCACCCAGTGCCTCAGATAACAGGGGTCACTGTTGTCCACCCGCTGTGGGCAAGCTCTACGCGTACCACCTCCTGGGACCCCCGTGGCAGCTCTGGAGGGGTTCTCATGGCCACCGCACATGTGAGGAAACAGATTCATCACCCAGGGTCACACGAGGCGTAGCAGAGGCTGGACTCTGGGACTCTGCTCCAAAGCCCAGGTGACAGTCCCGCATCTGCAGACTGGTCCTGCCAAGACATTTCCCAAGGGGCAAAGGAGAGCCAGGGTTCGTTTGTTTTTACCTTGACGCTCTCTGGTGCACTCACCTTGGGCCTCTCCCTTTGGGGAGCACTGCCTGCCAGGGCTCAGGAGCCCCGATCCAGTCCAGCCTGCAAGGCAGTTAACTCACTTCATGCTGGGCCCCCATAAACAATCCACTCTTGCCACTTTCCCTCCCATGACCTATTAATGCATTCTCTAAAATCATGCTCGGAACAGTGGGCCACCTAGTTACTTGTGTCCCTCTGAAGTCAAAGAACAGGTTCTATGGTTTTTTTGCTGTGATTTCCGCTGCCAGCTGGCTCTACAGGTCACGAAGGAGAGAACTCTTGTCTCTTTATCGCCCTCTGTTGCCGTATCCACAACTCTGACGAGGCCAGTCCACACTGTAAGTTTCTTGGTGGTCCAGAAATGCCCAGTCTGCTGCAAGACCGCTTAGTGACACAGATGGTCCCAGGCTCTTCTCTGGAGAGAGGAAGAACTCTAACTCCACACAGTTCTTATACTTGTCAGCCATTGGGCTCTCTGCCCTGATCTGATTAATGAGTGTAGCGTTTGGCGGAGGCATTCTTGGAAGAATCTGGGTCGGTCATGTATATACATAAAATAAAAGACGTGCTGTGGGTATTTTTAGTTGAACACCACGGATAGCTATGTTTATGAAGATAGGAGCAATCAAACTCTGGCTGTTTTAAGTTACACACAGATACACCAAGGAAGCGCTGCCTCGTCTAAATGTGGGTCACAGGATAATCTAAATGAAAATCCCTGTGTTCCAAATAGCATTTGGTGAATGACAAGGCTAGAATACATTTCCCCCGCTCTTGATTCTCTTCCTAATGACGGTTTGGGTAGCGCTGGCTTGGAAGAAGACACTGGGATTATTGCGTTGTGAATGTGTTTATGCGTGTAGGTGGGTGTGTGCATACGTCGAAATGAATATAAGTATGTGCCACTTTGTTCTCGCAAGAGAAATTGAAGGTGGCTCACAAAGCTACCCGACACAGAAAGGAAAAACAGACAAGGAAATGAGGGCACGTGAGGTAGAAAGTGGGAAAGAAACATAGAGAGAGGAGGGCTTCCCTGGTGGCGCAGTGGTTGAGGGTCCGCCTGCCGATGCAGGGGACGCGGGTTCGTGCCCCGGTCCGGGAAGATCCCACATGCCGCGGAGCGGCTGGGCCCGTGAGCCATGGCCGCTGGGCCTGCGCATCCGGAGCCTGTGCTCCGCAACCGGAGAGGCCACAACAGTGAGAGGCCCGCGTACCGCAAAAAAAAAAAAAAAAAAATAGAGAGAAGAGAGGCAGTACGTGTAAGGACAGGAAGGAAAGAAAAATGGGAGGAGGGGGAGGAGAAAAGAGAAGAGGAAGTGGTGAACACAAAGCTTCTGTTTCCATGGTGACCATCAGCTCCAGGTCCACAGAGAGAAAGCTCCGGAAGATGGCATGGACTGTTTAACTGGATGCAGTGGGCATCATTCCAAGTGTCAGTCCAGCCCAGGAGGCAGCATCCTCCTTGCTCTGGAAGCTGCCCTCAGCCCGTGCACTGTGCCACGCGCTGGCCCTTGGCCACACCTGACGGATGTGGCGACCACTGCACATTCTCTCCCTTGGGGGTTTGGAGTTCGGGCAGTCAGTGTTGGCTGGTGGCTGGACCTGTGGATGGAGCATGTAACCGGAGAGGGGCTCTAAGTTGCCCTGTGGGCTGAGAAGCAAGGAAAGTGGTTACGGTCAAATTGAAGGTCGAGGGCTTCCCTGGCGGCGCAGTGGTTAAGAATCCACCTGCCAATGCAGGGAACACGGGTTCGAGCCCTGGTCTGGGAGGATCCCACATGCCGCGGAGCGGCTGGGCGCGTGAGCCACGGTCGCTGAGCCTGCGCGTCTGGAGCCTGTGCTCCGCAACGGGAGAGGCCACAACAGTGAGAGGCCCGCATACTGCAAAAAAAAAAAAAAAAAGAATGAAGTGCGAACTCCTTTCTCAGGCGTTTGCGCTTGGACCCGCTCTGGTCCTGCCCCGCCGCAACAGCTGCTCTGGCCGTTCCCCATCCCTCCCCCGACCAACTTCTTTCATTTTCTCCAATATGCAGAGGGCCTTTGCACACACCATTCCTCTGCCTGAACGCTCTGTGCCCTGCCCTTCATACTCCTGCTGCTTCCTTCTTTCTCTTGCTCTGCGTGTGATCCCCCCAGGGAGACCTCCTCCCACCCCTTTATCCAAAATAAGCCCCACCTACTGCACTCCATCACGGCCACCTGCTTGTTTCCTCCCTGGCACTTAACACAACTGGTAGGTTTTTATCAACTTGTCGCCTTGTATAATGTCAACTTTCCCTGCTGGTCTGTAGCTCCCTGAGGACAGGGACTGTGTCTGATTCACCGTCACTATATCCTCAGAGTCCATCCGTAGTAGACATTCAGTGAGTATGATTTTGAAAGCTAAGCTGAGAGAAGACAACAGGAGATGGAGAAAGTGTTCTCCAGATGTTCGAGCTCTGGTTCTGATTGCTCCGGAAGGTGGTGTGCAACCCCAGCACTGGAGTTCCACTGAAGACGTCAAGAATCTCCCAGAAAAGCCCCCTCCTGGGTTTGAGCAGGTTTCTGCCCCTGAAACCAGGGTCCTCTCTAGCACCTGGACCAGAGCCTCTATTCGTGCCCTCTGGGAAACCAGCATCAGCTCCGGAAGCTTGCGGATTCCAGGGCACTTGACATAAGGCTTGCTCTGTTCTCAGGCTTGGAGTTTGACGGGACACTTTATGCCTTGGGAGGAAGTTAAATCACTGTGAGAGGAGAGATCATCTCAGCCACCACTCACTTCCAGCCCTGGGAGCATTATGTTGGCCACTGTGGAGCCTGGAATTGCATCCCGGGGGGAAGGGGCAAAGTGGTGTTATTTGTGTGACAGGGGTGGCGGGGTGAAGAGGAGAGGAGAGGAGAAGGAGCCTGTGGTGAGGGCAGGGGTCCTGACGAGCTATGAGCCAGCTAAGACTCTGGGTTCCCCTGGGATCCCATATCCAGGTCTAGGTTGAGACGGCCAAGCCTTCAAGACAGGCAGTTCAATGCATCCCCCTCCCAACACACACACACACACACACACACACACGCATGCATACGCACACACGTGCGCGCACACACACACACACACACACGCCAGCCAGGAGTGACAGACAGATTCCTGCACTGGAAGGGATGATGTTATAATAGGAACACATACCGAACAATCAATGAACATGACAACTTCATATAGAGATCTGAGCCAGGGAGAGACTAAAACAGGGCCATGTTATCATCCCACAGTCCCACAGGAGTTTCCATGCACTGACTTTGGCCTTTTATCACAAACTGCCTTAAGTTTTCTCTGACTGTTAAACCTTCCGTGTGTGTGTGTGTGTGTGTGTGTGTGTGTGTGTGTGTGCGTGTGTGTGTCTGATCTCATTAACTCAGAAGCTCCTCAAGGAAAGGGACCTTGGGGCTCACTCCTCCCTCAGCTCAGAGCCTGGCATACAGTAGGCATCAAATTAATGTTTGTTGGTTTGATCTGGCTAAGTTATGGCAAGGGTCCCTTCCATAACTCAGATGGAAGGATAGGGGGCAGGAGGGAAGCAAGGAGAGGCGGGGGGAGGAGAGGCTGAGCCTGGCTTTCTTGAAACTGAGTGAGGTTGGGTGGAGGCACAGACATTCAGAAAGAGCTTGAGGCAGAGCTGGAGGGAGTGGGAGGTGGAAATAGATCTACACAATCACCAGATGCCAAAATATTCAGAATGTTCGTGCATCTCCTTGGAACATCTCCCTAGAGAAGCCCGTGGAAAAGATCCTTCGTTCCATTTCTAATTAAGGATCCACTTTGATGTGCTCAGCCACAGAAAGGAAAGTTACAGTGACTAACATTTTTAACGTCATTCAAAATAATTACATTACACAGTCATTTCTTACACCTGGCCTGGACATTTTCCCAACACTTTCCTTCAAAATGAACCATTGCAAAGACATCAGGGAGTTGGAGAGACCACGGACAGAACCTTCATTTTCACTGCCACCCTTGGCAGAGGGCTGTAATGGGCTTCACAATCCCTTTGAAATATTTTTGCTATTGTGTACCCATAGTAACAGACATCATGCCTCCAATCTGAATGGCGCCTTCCTTCCTGACAACTGAACGTGCTCTCACTGATACCCTCTTTTTGTACATTGAAGAGGGACGAAGAATTACTTGCCCCATTTTACAGAAGGAGCAATTTGAAGCAGCCCAGTAAACACTAATATTCACTGAACGCTCACCAGACCCCAGACACTGAGCTTCTCATACGCTGTCATTTACACCCAGCAACCTTTGAGGTCTGAGCCAGGATCAAAACCCAGGCTAAGAACACACATGCTTAAACACGGTGCTATATCATTTGTTCAACAAGTGTTTGTTGAGAATCTGCTACATGCCAGGTACAATGCTGTGTGCTGGGAATACAGTCGTGAGTGAGAGAGACGGATCCCTGCACTGGAAGGGATGACGTTATAATAGGAACACATACCGAACAATCAACGAACATGACAACTTCATATAGAGATCTGAGCCAGGGAGAGACTAAAACAGGGCCATGTTATCAAGAGTATGTAACGGGGGGGGCAATAAATTATGAATTTGGGATTAACTGATACACACGACTGCATATAAAATAGATAAACAGGGACTTCCCTGGTGGTCCAGTGGGTAAGACTCCGCACTCCCGATATAGGGGGCCCGGGTCTGATCTACGGTTGGGGAACTAGATCCCACGTGCATGCCACAACTAAGAGTCCGCATGCCGCAACTAATATTTTTAAATATTAAAAAAAAATAGGTAAATAACAAGGACCTACTGTATAGCACAGGGAACTATATTCAAAATCTTGTAATAACCTATAATGGAAAAGGATCTGAAAAAGAATATATATATATATAAAACTTAAACACTTTGTTGTACAGCTCAAACACTGTAAATCAACTATACTTCAATTTTAAAAAAGGACAATGAGAAAAGAAAAAGTATGCAGCAAGTGGAGGAGGAATTAGCGGCCTCCCTGAGGAGGTGACATTTAAACTGAGAATTGAATGACAAGTAGAACCCAGTTGCAGGAATAGAGGGCAGAGCATTCCAGACAGAAGCAAACACAAGGGTCTAAAGATGTTCCTATTACTTGACTCAGTAATTCCATCTTAAACATCTATTGTAAGACAATAATTCTTTTTTCCCCACTTCTTTAAACTTTATTTTTGCATGTAGTAGATTTTTCAGAACACGTATATACCTTTAATTTATTGGGCAATAATCTCCTAATAAGTAAAATGTATCTTGCGGGCTGAAAAATCTGGACTCTGTAGGGCAGGCCTGCAGGCTGAAAACTCTTGGGCAGGAGCTGACGCTTCAAGGACAGTAATTCTTAATACAGAAAAAGATATTCATGGCAGCTTATTTATAATCACGAAAACAAATAGAAATGACCTAAAATCCAATAGGAGAAAATATCAAGGAACCATGACATATGCGCTTGATGAGATATGATGCAGTCATGAAAAATAACTTTACAGGCTTCAATTCTGGAGGGGAGTTACACCCAGTCTATCTTTCCCACTGATTATAACTAAAAACTCCAATAGGATAGATGAAATAGCTATCAGAACACTCTAAAAATAAACAATAATAAACAGAGTGGAGAGAGAAATCAAAATTTGAAGAAATGCAGACATGGTAGTGAATGTTCTGGGGTCCCCCCTGCCCCTGTATTTTCTGGCTTAGACACTAAGGCAGCCAAATCTTGGAACCGTGCAACAGATGTGAACAGAATAAGTTCCAAGAGAAATCCTCTCTTTCTGGGCAGAGAATCAGCAAGGCGGGCCCTGCAGTACAGATTGTGGGGGGGAAATCCCCATTTTGTTCTATTTTTTTTCTCCTTTTCCTCTTCCAGCCCTGCCCTGAACAAGCCCCAGTTGTGAAGCTATAATCTTTTAGCATCAGTGGGCATGGCAGTCATTCGAGCACTTAAAATTCTGAGGAAAGTATTTCCTCTCACTAGTGGAACTTGGAAAGGGGGCCCTGTGGTCCAAAGCGTGAGGGGGAAGGATGCCTGTTATTTCGTCTTTTTTTTCCTAGCTGCTTTGCCCTCACGGTGGACCCAGTCCTGGGGAGTGGGTGAGAACACAAGGAAGTTAAAAACCCCAGCTTTCCATCCAGAGCACCAGGAGAGGGACCCTGGGAGCTGGAACATATGGAGAACGCTGGAGAAAGAGATCCCGGAGTTCACTCTGTGTATGAATCCCAGGCTCACCTCTGAGCTGTATGTGTGCAAACTGACACAAAGCAGTGGAGACAGGCTTTGAGAATGTAACCAGAAGATGACCACTATCCAGGTCCCAGACCGGACCCTGTGTGGTGCATATGCAGAATACATCTGAACAGGACTGCAGAGGCTTTGAAAACTAAACTGCATTGAACCTGCAGCCCACAGAAGATGGGTGGAGACTTGTGGTCTAACCTTAACCAGGTTGGTTGCCTGCTGAAACGGAAAAAAATCAACATTTACCAGAGGTTTTTAACAGCACCCAGAGTCTCATGACATAGTATTCAAAATCCTCAGGATACAATCCAAAATTATTCAACATACAAAGAGTCAGACAAGCTCTAACAACTCTCGAGGGAAATGACAAGCAACACGTACCAACAACAAGATGACCCAGATGTTAGAAGTATTAGACAAAGACTTTAAAGCATGTATGACAACCATACTCCATGAAGGAAGGATGAACACTCTTGAAACAAACAGAAAGTTTAAGTTCTCAGCAAAGAAATAGAACCAATAAAACAGAACCGAGTGAAAGACGAAGTACTAGAACCAAATTTTTTTTAATCAGTGGAGGGCACAATAACAGAATGGAGATGACAAAGAGTCAGTTAATTTGAAGATAGATCAATAGAAATTATCCAGTGATAGAAAAAAGATTGGAAAAAAAATAAATCTTGGAGTCCTTTAGGACAACATCAAAAGGTCCAGTATTCATGTCATTGGAGACCCAGAAAGATGTAAAAAAATTTTTTAAATAAATAATGTTTTTTAATTCCCAAATTTGGTTAAAAAACCATAAATTTACAGATTCAAGAAACTTAGCAAAACTCAGGCAAAATAAACTCAAAGGAAATCATGCCAAAATACATCATAGTCAAACTGCTGAAAACCAAAGATAAAGAAAAGAACCTTGAAAGCAACTAGAGAAAAATGACATGTTACCAATAAGGGAACAACAATCTGAATGAGTGCAGATTTCTCATCAGAAACCATGGAGACCAGAATACAGTTGACAAATTTTTAAAGTTCTCAAAGGCAAAAATGGCCAAGCCAGCATCCTATATGTAGCAAAAATATTTATCAGAAATGAGAATGAAGGACTTCCCTGGTGGTGCAGTGGTTAAGAATCCTCCTGCCAACGCAGGGGACACGGGTTCAGGCCCTGGTCCAGAAAGATCCCACATGCCACAGAGAAACTAAGCCCGTGTACCACAACTACTGAACCCCTTGCGCCTAGAGTCCATGCTTCACAACTAGGGAAGCCACTGCAGTGAGAAGCGCGCGCACCGCAACAAAGAGTAGCCCCCGCTCACCGCAACTAGAGAAAAGCACACGTGCAGCAGTGAAGACCCAATGCAGCCAAAAATAAATAAATAATAAAAATTTATTTTAAAAAAGAGAAAAAGAAATGAAAGTGAAATAAAGATCTAAAACCAATATAATGTATCATTAGTAGTCTATAAATTAAAAAGTAAATTTAAAAAGAACAACACAAAATTATTTCACAGAGGGACTGTAGTAACTTTGAAATTTTTCTATGACATAATGTTTTTTTGTTCGCTTGTTTGTGCTACTTAAAGTTTATTTTTCCAGTAAAACCCTCAAGACTGCCTAGTATTCTGATGAGTCTAGGCTGTGTTTTTGGTCCCCACCAAAAGACCTGTTGTCCAGTGCATTCTGACCCTGCAAAATCCTCAATTCTTTTTTTTAAATTCATTTTTTCTTGAAGTATAGTTGGATTACAATGTTGTGTTAATTACTGCTGTACAGTAAAGTGACTCAGTTATACGTATATATACACTCTTTTTCACATTCTTTTCCATTATGGTTTATCACAGGATACTAAATATTGTTCCCTGTACTATACAGTAAGACCTTGTTGTTTATCCATTCTATATAAACCAGTTTGCATCTGCTAATCCCAAACTCCCAATCCAACCCTCTCCCACCCTCCTCCCCATTGGAAACCACCAATTTATTCTCTATGTCTCTGATTCTGTTTCTGTTTCATAGATAGGTTCATTTGTGTCATATTTTAGATTCCACATATAAGTGATATGGTATGGTATTTGTCCTTCTCCTTCTAACTTACTTCACTTAGTATGATAATCTCTAGTTGCATCCATGTTGCTGCAAATGGTATTATTTCCGTGTTTTTATGGCTGAGTAGTATTCCATATATGTACACATATGTACACATATATGTACCACAGCTTCTTTATCCATTCATCTGTTGATGTACATTTAGGTTGTTTCCATGTCTTGGCTATTTTAAATAGTGCCACTATGAACATAGGGGTGCATGTATCTTTTTGAATTATTGTTTTGTCTGGATATATGCCCAGGAGTGGGATTGCTGGATCACATGGTAATTCTATTTTTAGTTTTCTGAGGAACCTCCATACTGTTTTCCACAATGGCTGTACAATTTATATACATTCCCACCAACAGTGTAGAAGGGTTCCCTTTTCTCCACACCCTCTCTAGCATTTGTCATTTGTAGGTTTTTTAATGATGGACATTCTGACCAGCGTGAGGTGGTACCTCATTGCAGTTTTGATTTGTATTTGTCTAATAATTAGCGATGTTGAGCACATTTTCATGTGCTTATTGGTCATCTATATTTCTTCTTTGGAGAAATGTCTCTTTAAGTCTTCTGCCCAATTTTTGTTTTTTTGTTTGTTTGTTGTCGAGTTGTATGAGCTGTCTGTATATTTTGAAACTTAAGCCCTTGTCCATTGCATCATTTGCAAATATTTTCTCCCACTCTGTAGGTTGGCTTTTCGTTTTTTTTTTTGTTTTTTTTTTTTTTTTTATGCTTCCCTTTGCTGTGCAAAAGCTTGTAAATTTGATTAGGTCCCATTTGTTTATTTTCATTTTTATTTCTATTGCCTTGGGAGACTGACCTAAGAAAGCATTGGTATGATTTATGTATGACCTAATGTTTTAAAAAATTATGATGCAGAATTACATAAACCGTATGATTCCAATTACATTCAAAAATAATATTTCTAGAGAAAAGGTTAGGTGAAAGTAAAATAAAGTATTTTAGTGCCTTCTTTTGGTAAAAGAACTATTGATAATTTTCCACTTCATTTTATTTTTCTATATTTTCCAAACTTTCGGTGGATAATCAACTATTTTTACAATGTTAAAAAATTACCTCTAAAAGCTAACTCTGGTTAGTTTGGACAAGGATAAAGTAGATGTTTCCATTTTAGTACAAGAAAAATAACAAGTCTAGAAAAAAGACGTAAGACAGAGTGCCTACCAGTTGAAGAATACAGCAAACTCTTCCAGGTTTCAGCCATTTTCATGAGGCTCCAATTTCCCAAGATAACTGGACAAAATAAATCACCTAAAGTTCAAAGTCATTACACATTATAGGTTTGGCCTGCCTGATAGTTCTTAATTCTGTTTATATGGGGAAAAAATGTCTTTACAGAGAAGAATCTCCAAGACGCTAATGGTAACCACTGCTCCACAGTTGATAATGTCATCAACTGATAGGAAAACAAACAAACAAAAAACCACAAAAATCAGCTAGGCTCAACAGCCAAAGCAAATTTATAAGCTTAAGGGATGCTCAGTGCAGGAGACAGACGACTGGCAGCCCACCCATCCCACGAGACAACTGTGTAAAGGCAACTGACAAAGGAGCATGAGTTCAGGCTCCAGAGAGGCTGGGTTGCCAACATCCCGTGGGCTGAATAATTCAGGGGCCCTACGGGATGGTGATGGAGACAGCCATGTGTGCCATTGTCGGCCTGAGTGAGGAAGGGAGAGACAGATACTTAGGGAGGTAAGAAGAACCCCAGGAGGCATGGCAGTTCAGAGCCAAGGGTTACAATTCGTGGCAGCTTCCAGCTCTGGGGAGGAAAGCAAATTCCTGGCTTCTGCCTCTTCCAGCAGCTGAAAGGGAAGAAATGAGGTCTGAAAACTGTGATCGCTGACAGAAGCCTTCCCCCTTCACTCAGCTCTTTTCCACCAAGAAAAGCAGTGTCTCCCCCGTCCCCACCTTGTTCCATTCCAGGATTTCTCAGCCTGCACACTCTTGCCACTTGGGGGCACATATTCCTTTATTGTGGACCTGTCCTGTGCACTGTAGGATGTTTAGCAGCGCCCCTGGCCTCTAACCAGCAGGTGACAGTAGCACCTACACCCCCGCACACATTCGTGACAACCAAAAATGTGTCCAGGCTTTGCCAAACGTCTCCCGGGGGGCAAAGTTGACCCTGATTGAGAACCAGTGTTTTACCCATTTTGAAAACTCCATGGACAGTGATTTCTGAAGAGCAAGAGGTGGGTCCAGTTGTCTTAATCATAGGTATAGTTGCTGAGATCAGAAGAGCCCAGGGAATAAGGTCAAAAAAATGTAAGATTCAAGATTTTTTAAAATTTAAAGTGGGTAAAATTTTGTGGGGCTACAATGCAGTTTTCCCCATGTTAATTTGTTGCTGTTCCCCTGGAACCCCTGTGTTTTGGGTACTCTTTCATTCATTCAAACAACACTCATTACGTGATGAGTTTCCAACGCTCCTCACTCAGCAGCAGGCAGCCTGACCCGCTTGAATCTGTAACGACCTCCCCAGTTGTTCTGCATAAACAAACACAGAACTTTACGGTTTATAACCCGCTTTGCCTTACCGAGTCTCACAACGTTTCTGAGAGCTGAGATTAATCTCCCCAGAGAAAAGGTGGCTCAGAGAGGGGAGAGAACTTTCTCAAGTGGGTGGGATTGGGGGCGGGGAAGCTCTTCCCTATGGGATATTCTCAGCTCTAGAATGCAATAGGAACAGAAGGGCTCCCTTTCAAAACGCCAGTGCAGCCATGGATTCAGGCCAGAATCATTGGTGAGAAGTTGCTGGAAACAAGACATTCACACGATACCAATGTACCACCCCGTGGATGACTAATCACTAAGGAAGAAGTGGTCTTAACATGGAGCCGTCTCCCTGTTGCCACCTTATCCAAGTGATCAGATCACCACCAGTGGCACAGTCTGATGCCGTGGGCTTCCTGATGCCTACAAAATTCTCTGATGCCTACCAGTACATCTACCAAGCAGCGTTTCACCAAAGAAATAGAACAAAACCTCTAGACTAACTCCCAGTGCAGAGGAAATACAGAGGCTAGAAGAACATATCAAGGCCACAGGGACAGAATCAGACGAATCCAGGACGTGGGGCATCCTACAAGACAACTAGCCTGCACGCTTCAAAAGTGAATGACTTGGAAAAGAAAAACCAAGTGGAGAGACCATTCTAGATTTAGAAGAATTAGAGGCAAAACAACCGAAGGCAATGTGTGTGTCTGAACTAGATTCTGGTTTAAAAAAAAAAAGCTGTGAAACATATTCTTAGAAGAGCTGAGAAAACATGAGCATAGACTGGATATTATACAGTTAAGATCATTGTTATTTTAACTGTGTAATATTATTATACAGTTAACATCATTATTATAATATTGTTATTTAACTGTAATAAAAGTATTGTGATATAAGAAAGCATCTGTTCTCAGGAGATTTGCAGTGAAGTGTTAGGATTTAGGTGTGAAATGTCGTAATAGTCAGAATTTATTTCCACATGATACATGTGTGTGTATTGTGTATACAGTACATATATATGTGCAGTAGGTAGAGACATCAATACAGATACAGTCTTATAGAAAGAAAGAAATCAAAGGTGGCAAAATGTTCAGTTGAATCTAGGCGAAGGGTACAAGTTTGAAACTTTGCTGGAGGCTTGACAAATCTTATTAAAGTTTAGAGGTTTCAGTTCCCATAGTAATTCACTAATATATATCCATTCAACTAATGACAATGGGTACCTGCTGTACACGGCCCAGCAATGTACTTGAGCCAGTAACCTCAAGCCCAGCTGGCAGGGTCACTGACCTGAGGAAGCCCACCGCCCACAGAAGGGTGGGAGGAAGATTTTAGCCCCAAATCTGGCACTTTTTCTATCACTTCATATACAAAGTTTTAGCAGGGAGAGATTTGGGGTACTATCCACTGGCTAGTTTTCTCAATTCAGCGTTAATTTCTAACACATAAAAACATCATCTACTTTTGAAAAGCTGAGAGAAAACAGGCTTGAATGCCCGGCTAGATCTTCGGCAAGTTTCCAGATCTCATTAAGCAGAGATTATTAGAAAGAATCTCACACACTGATTAATTCTGTTTTCCGGTAAATCAAACATCATCTTTGCCAGCCTTTGCTAAATCTGCAAAACTTGTCAGCATTTTGATTGCTAATTAGTGTACAGAGACAGAGCGTCTTCAAAAATTATTTCACAGAACAGAGTGAATTTAACTGAAATGCATAAATCCAAAAAACACTCTAATTTGTAAACATCCTCTTGGAAATCTTCTGCCTGTGCCAACATATTTGTACACTGCACACAGCTCACGAAATTCGCATCTCCCAAGTCTCTCTTACGTGTGTTTCCAGGGGGCTCCTCCAACTCCGTACTTCCTCACCCACCATGCTTAAGACGCCTCGTTTCCATCTCTCACTTTCCTGTCTCGCTCCTCCTCTAGACTGTAAGAGTTGCTCATTCATCACTCATTCATCAAATATTTACTGACAACCTGCTAAGTGTCCAGGATCTGGAAACTAGAGATACAGTGGTGAATAAAACTTGTGGAATTTAGAGATAGAACCACAACAAATTGCAATAACTTAACATAGTCGAAATTAGTCTCCAAGATCTGTATATTAGAACAAAATGCTCTATTTTCACTGATTCCCAGTGAAATTCCAGAAACATACGTCTGCATAATGCTTTAAATGTACAGCAGGATTTCAGGGTTAAAAGGGCTGCAGAGATCATATATCCCCAGCTCACCACCCACCTCTTTTGAGAAGCTACCCTGGACATGTCCTTCTCATGGCAGATCCCAAGAGGGCCAGAGGGCAAGGCCAGCAGTGCCTGTGCCATGTGCTTAATGGTCCAATCGCCAAATCAAGTCACCAGCCAATCCCAAACCCAGGGGCAGTGAAGAGCTGGGAACGTGAACCCGAGCTTCCCATGACCAGCCTTGCAGTGGAGTTCCCTTCCCCCTGTCTTCCACTCTGCTTCTCTGCTCACTCCTACTGTCCCTAAGTTTTAACCAGACACCACCTTCTCTGAGGAGCCCTCCCTGGGTCATGCCCCTTGCTGGGCTCCCCAGCGCCCTCGGCTTACCTCTTCCATAGCAATTATTGGAATCGTTTGTTCACATCTGTCTCTCTCCCTCAAACCGAACTCCCATGGCAGACACTGCTGGTTGCCTCCCAGACAGCCATTCTCCCCTTCTTTGGACCTTAGGGACATGAATTTTGTCCAGGGCAGTGGACAAAATGGCAGTGGGTCCTGATTAAAGTATTCTCCTTCCTGTACTCTTTTGCAATTAGACTGGCCCACAACATAGTCTGGCTTTCTGCAAAGCTTTCTTGAAGAGGATAGATGCAGCTAGCCTGGCCTCTCTTCTGTTTTTGTCCTTAACTCTTCTCCCACTCTTTATGCCTAGAATATGAATGTGACGTCTGGAGGTGCAGCAGCCATTTTGCAACCATGAGGATGAAAGCCACAAATTAAGGCTGGTGTAGCAGAAAGATGGAAGAGGATAGAGTACCCAGTGGCTTCTGAGCTGCTGCATCAGCCCTGTGCTGTTTGGCTCCAGATTTATTGTTATGTGAGGAAAATCCTTCTACTTCCTTGAGTTATTTGCTGTTCAGGTTTCCTGAGTCCCAGCCGAATGCACCCTAACTGATCGAGCCTCTCAGAAAAGAGACGGATTTACTGATTGGTATATTCTTAGACCAAGTACAAGGCCTAGCATGTACTGTGAACCCAGTAAACACTCATCTGTGGATAAGCACATGGGCCTCACCAAGCCCTGCGGACCTTTTTCCCTCATTCCCACCACTACTCCTTCTTGATGTCCAGGCTCCAGCCACACTCCACGGGCAGCTCCATACATACCCCACGCTCCAGCTCAGCTTTGGGCTCAATATTGCCCCCCTTATAGAAACAACGGTCTCTCTTCTCCTCATCTCCCTTCAGGTCTCCTTGAGGCTTCTTCTCTGGAAGCTTCCTGTGTCCCACCCTCCAATGATACTAGGCCAGCAAAATGGCCCCGTGCCTCAGTTTCTTCATCCATAAAATTGGCATCATAAGGTACCTGCCCCAAAGGATTGCTGTGAGAATTGAATGAGATCACTCTAACAGACCATCAGAAGAGCATAATTGCTTACTGCATGCCAGGCACAATTATAAACTCCTTACACACCACTGATTCATTTACACACCACTGATTCATTTACTCTTTTTCATGATCCTATCAGTACTAGCGTCATCCTCACCACATAGATGAGGAAATTGAGGCACAGAGGGTAACGCACCTTGCCCGAGGTAACACAGCCTTTGAGTCTTCTCAGCCAGAAGATAGAGAAGAGCCATCCATCCCTACAGGCTTCTTTCCAGATTCCTGGCCCACAGAATCTACAAGCATAAAAAAGGCGTTGTTTTATGTCACTAAGTGTGGGGTGGTTTGTTACATAAGAGCAGTCACTGGGACACGGGGCTGCCCCATCGGGTGCCCGGGAAGCCACCTGCGACCCTGAGTGGAGCAGGGGGCACTCCTGCAGGCAGCCGGCACTGGTCCCTCTGCCAAATGGGAGACTGAGCCAGGGAATCCTCGAGAAGCCTGCAGGCCTGACGACAGAAGACTCCTGAGGTCCTTTCAGGAGATCTGAGAAGGGGAGCTGCCATCGGAGATGGGGTGGGGCAGGCAGTGCCAGGCCAGGTGACGGCCAAGAATGCCAGCAGGACTGGCTTCGGGCTGGCCACAGCAAGGGGTCTGAGAACCAATGGGCTGGGGCCCTAGCTAATCATCCCCCAGACTGAACGGGGCTGACTCGGCCTCTGGAAACTGGGGGCTTCCAGGTTGACCCCATGGGTGGCATTATGAGTCAGAGTCCCTGGGGCTGCTGCCCAAAGGGAAACTGCAGAACAGCAACTGCATCTGAGACCAGGTAAACTGAGGACCTGGCAGACAACATGCATCGGAGGAGGCAAGCTGGGAGGCCATCCCAGAGGAGGCCGTGTTTGCCCCTGGACCAGCTGCTTCACACCGCTTGGGGTCCTGTTTTGAAGGGAGCGCTCTGGCCAAAGTTCCGGTCACTGTTCCTGCCGTCCCACCTCGGCCCCTGCCGGAAGTGTTCCTCTGCCTCTCACAAGCCGCCTCTGCGAACGGCTACCTCCTAGTAACCTGCTGCCTAGGAGCTCCCGACTGCATGACAGTCCAGAGAGAGAAGCAGCCCTTCCTGGGGCAGGTGTGCACCACACACGTGCACAGCCCACCCCCTGCCAGCTCTCACTCCCAGCCAAATACCTGTCTATAAACACCAGGAAGGGGCAAGACCTCGGGGACACACAGCCCCAAACGCTGGTCCTGCGCCCCCGTGACCAGGGCCTCGGTGCTTTGCCTGGAGACCCTGCTGAAGCAGACTTGACAAATACCGCCCCTCCCCCCTCCCCCCTCCACCTGCGTGACCTAACCCGGAGGCGGCCGCCTTCCCCGGGAAGCCCAGCTCGGCCCCGCTCAGCCTCTCTCTCCAGCACAGCTATACCCTGCCCCCTTCTCACCCCGGATAAATAAAGGGTGGCTTCACACCTAAACACCCTGATGACTTTACTTTCTTGGGAGAACCCACGCCCACGTGCACACAGGGGGCCTATAACGCAACCCCCAGCTCTTCCCATGAGCCTTTGGTGTGTCTCCCAGACCTGCTTTCAAGTTGCTGATGTGAGGTCATGGGCCGGCTTCCCAATGCACCATCTGACCTTGAGGCAGAGGTGCCGTCAGCGGAATGAAAACACACTGGGGCGCACTCTGCCAGCAGCCCCGTGGCTCCAGCTCGGTTTATCTTGGGCCTGAAACATTCCAGAGGAACGCAGTCCTCCCTCTGCCAGGGACGGGCCTGGAGGAGTGGCCAGCGGGAGAGCACTTCCTGCCAGTCCCCTCGCTCGCTTAGGCAGGCAGCCGCGTCTTCAGAGCAGCCTGGCCTTCCAGGGCCGTCCAACCTCTAAGTGCACATGACCCAGAGATGACAAGCACTCAGACCTCCAGCTGTGGAGTTGGGATCTCAAAATATGCCTGACAGCTGCCATGTGCTTTTAATTTCCCTGTTCCTGTAAAAGCCAGGCTGGGAAAAAGACATCCAAAGTGTGGATCCAACAAGTCACTAAAAGAATGCTCCCAAAACGATTCACAATGGCATTTCCTGACATTAATGTTAATTGCATAGTTTAATGTTCAATTATCACCATCCTCTCACAGTTGTGGAAAATAAGTGGCCCAGGAAGTTGCCGGAGCTTGGTAATGCACTAATAAATCTTCCGTCTCCACAACAGCGGATCTGAGTGCAGGTAGGGCACTTAGCCACACTGGATTTGCAGTCATGTCCAGGTTTATGGCCCGGGCTTCTGAGTACCCAGTCCTATCCGTGGGGACAACTTGACCACAGCTGACCTCAACGTTGAGTACAGACCAGTGAGGTTCCCAGTTATGGGCTGAATGCTTGTGCCCCTCAAAATTCATATATTGAAATCCTACACCCCAATGTGGTGCTATTGAGAGATGAGGCCTTGGAAGGTGACTGGGGTTAGATGATGTCATGAGGGTGGAGCCCCCTGAAGGGGATTAGTGCCCTGATGAGGGCCGCAGGAGAGCTTGACTGCCTCCCCTGCTCTCCTCCACGTGAGGATGCAATGAGTCTGAAACCTAGAAGAGGGCTCCCACTGGTACCGGACCATGCTGGCACCCTGATCTCAGACACCCAGCCTCCAGCTCTGGGAGAAATAAATTCCTGTTGCTTAGAAGCTGCCCAGTCTGTGGCGCTTTGTTACAGCAGCTCAAGCAGACTAAGACGTCAGTCAAGGAGGATCCTGAAAGCTTGGGGGGAGGGACAGACCACCACCACTGACTGGCCAAGAGACCGGCAGTGGGAGGGGGCGAGGGTGGGAGAGAGCCCCAGGTGTCTGTCTGTTACTTAACAAAAGAGAAAGGGAGGTGAGGGGGACCTTTTGGGAAACAACTCCCTGGACAGCCGAGAACTTATGGAACTTCCATTCCCAGATGTCTGCGTGTAGATCTGCACGGCTGTGGACATGTCTGTACTCAGGTACTTAGTCGTAAGAAATTAACATTACCCAAAGAGAGGTGTGGCCTTGCCCTCGGCTCCTGGGAGGTGATCTCTAAAGCCTTGGGACGTCCTGCCTAGTAAGTGACTTGGTTTACCTGGGGGTCCTGAGCCACAGCGGAGAGTCTAGCACTGTGATTTATGGTGGGCTTTCTCTTTGGGCCATGCTTTGTCCGCTCAACCACCAGAGAGGCTACAGACTGAGGTCAGCCATGGGCAATCAACCAGGTCTACGTGACCCAGACCCCAAAAAACTCTGGACCCCAAGGCTCAGGTGAGCTTCCGTGGTCGGCAAAATTTTATGTGTGTAATCCACATCACAGCCAGGAAAAGCCCGTGATTCCACCGGGGGAGATCATCTGGGAGCTTCACGCCTGGAACTCTCCTGCGCTCTGCCCCGTACACCTCCTCCCACGGCTGATTTTAATGCTTCCTTCCCCTGTAATAAACTATGACCCTGAGTAGAACAGCTTTCAGCCTGTTCCGGGGTCCTTCTCGGGAGCTGTCAAGCCTGAGTGAGGGTCTAGCCGATGGGTCTTCAGTATTGTGAGAGGTTTCTGGCTTCTTTTCCACCCCTGCACCTGGGGAAGAGCAGCCCCAAACCCGTGAAGAAGTGGCATTTGCAAAAACTGATAAATTGGACTTCATCCAAAAGGGACGATGCTGGGCTTCCCTGGTGGCGCGGTGGTTGAGAGTCTGCCTGCCGATGCAGGGGACGCGGGTTCGTGCCCCGGTCTGGGAAGATCCCACATGCCGCGGAGCGGCTGGGCCCATGAGCCATGGCCGCTGAGCCTGCGCATCCGGAGCCTGTGCCCCGCAACCGGAGAGGCCACAACAGTGAGAGGCCCGCGTACCGCAAAAAAAAAAAAAAAAAAAAAAAAAGGACGATGCTTATCATCTCCTCTCACTGCACTCATTTGAAACAAACAGAAGCATGATAAACATACCAGAGTCACAGTCCACCAGCTGAATGAAGAGTAAGACACTTTCTGCGAAATGTTGTCACCAGAGTATCACTGAGAGGAACACCGCCTTCCCCAGACCAGGTGCCACGCCAGGAACGTCAGACAGCCACCGAGGATGAAATTCACAAGAGTCTGACATAACATGAGAAACACTTAGGCTGTCGTATTAAGAAAAAAGAAAATCGGGACTTAGGATCATATACAGAGCATAAGTTTGCACGTGTTTTATTAAACAGGGTGATAGGCGTTGATGAAGTTAGAGATGGTGTGAGTGTCACGGCAGCCACCTTGAAGTATTTTTCTTTGTCCAGTGCTTTGTCCAGAATTGGTCCTTGGTTATATAAGTACAGGGTCAGGAGGCGCCCTTGCCAGGCACCCTGGTGTTTGTGTTGCAGGGGGTGGAGGGCAGTACTGAACTGCTCTTGGGCACCTTTCCAGAGGCCTCTCAGCCCACTGCTCTCTTCACCTCCGCAGCAACCAGCTCTGGGCGGGCTTTGCACTACCGGAGAGCTCTCACCCGCAGCTTGCAAGTGAACACCCCAAGGGACACCCTTGACCAATGGGGTCACGAGCTTCCCACTTTGTTTGTTGGGTGGACAGTTCTAAGACACATTCCACAGGTTTCTCAGAAAGTCTGCAGGATCAGGCAGTCAGCTGCCTCTTGCACCCTCCTACTCAAGAATGCATCTTTGTGGGCTTCCCTGGTGGCGCAGTGGCTAAGAATCCGCCTGCCAATGCAGGGGACATGGGTTCGAGCCCTGGTCCGGGAAGATCCCACATGACACGGAGCAACTAAGCCCGTGCACCACAACTACTGAGCCTGCACCCTAGAGCCAATGAGCCACAACTACTGAGCCCGCGCACCTAGAGCCTGTGCTCCGCAACAAGAGAAGCCAGCTCAGTGAGAAGCCCGCGCGCCGCAACGAGGAGTAGCCCCCACTCACCGGAACTAGAGAAAGCCCGCGTGCAGTGCAGCCAATAATTAATTAATTAACTAATTAATTAAAGAAAAGAATTCATCTTTGTGTTGGCTCTGCATCCCTCTGTGCTTCCCCTGGCCACACTCTGCTCCCTGTGGCCTCATCCCCAATGACACTAAGACAGTGTTTGCTGAGAGTTGCCCCTCCCCGGGAGCACAGGGCTCTGGGTACAAGATGGACCAACTTGCATAAGGAACACAAGAGCCTCTAGGGAAAGAGGGTCTAGAACTCCAATGCCTGTACTCTAAGCTCCAAGTGTGGAAGTGTGGGTGATACCTAAGAGATGTTTTCCTAGTATGGAAGGTAGCAAAATATACCAAGCGTTCCCACTGGGAATACACAGGAGAGGGGGAACGCTTAGCTGGTGGCCCAGACTCTACACAAGGATGCAGGGCTCACACGGGGAGGACTGGCTCTGTAAAGCAGCATGAGCTATAACAACAGGACCCTAGAGCACAACTCCAAAAGATAATGTGCCTGGTGTCTGCTGGAGTTGAGACCAGTGGCAGAGACGGGAAGATCACAGGATCCCACCACCCTGGTGCAGTGCTTGTGCATTAGGGATAGTAACTGACCCAGGGGGTGTAAATCAAAGGTCCCCTTAGATGTGACCTTGGAACCAAGCATTGTGTCCTGGGCAGGGAATGGAGTGTGAAGACATCACAAGGATGGAGAAGTAGGACCATCCAGTCTCCATCAGCGACACCACATGGCAGCAGGAGGCAAACCAGTCCTCCGCTGACCACCCAACGTCCAGGCCCCCTGGTCTAGTGTTGACCCAGGACTGGTTGCCTTTGGATTAAGCAAGTCCCAAGTGTTCTGATCCTGTGAGGGGAGGGGGATGTCTCGAGATGGGTGAGCTATCAGAGGGACCAAGAAGAAAACCAAAAACTGATGTCCCCATATTTGTACTTCAACATCTGGGCAGCAGCTCTTTTGGGGAATGGCCTACCAGAGCCTTATGCTCTCCTACTCGGCCATGGCATCTGTTCTGACCTGCCTTCCTCTGCACCTAGGCCTGCGGTGTCTGTAAGGATGGCTTGGGTTGCAAAAAAACAAAGAAACTCCCAACTCAAACTGGCTTAAAATAATGATGATTCATTATCTCACAATATCAGAAGCTCAATTCCGCCCACGTTGGCCCCTCCCTTCCACACTCCCAGGTAGGTTGCAGGGGGCCAATGCAGCCTTAACGAGGTGCCAAGTCCGCAGGAAGAAAGGGCATCTTCTCTCCCAAGCCTCCTTCTTGAGAGAGAGGAAACCTTTCTTCCCAGAAGCCTCCCCTCCAAACTCCCTCACCTCTTGTTGGCCAGACTGGGTCATGCCTGCTCTAGAACCAAAATGACCCCACTGTCCCCACCCCTGCAGCTGGATGGAGAGAAGGCTTGCGGGGAGGAATTTTGCCTTACTTTTAAATAGAGCTAAGATTTCATTGTTCCTAGCTCAGAGAGACATAAACACAAAAATACCAAGAAAAATCTCCAGAAAAAGCCAGTTCTTAAGAGGTTTCCCCACCCCGCTCCCTCTCCTCTCTCTCCCTAGGGTTTCTCACACTTTTATTACTTGGAGATCTGTTTTCAATGTATCCTCTGGCTCAGCAGGTCTGGGGCTGGGCCTGCGTTTCTAACAAGCTCCCAAGTGATGCTGGAGCTGCTGACCTGGGATCACACTTCGAGCAACAAAGACTCAGACCATAAAAGGTATTTCACAGTGTCACGGAGCAAGTGGTTTTCAGCTCAACCATGTCCACATGCTTGGTCAGTGCCTGTGATTCTCCTGGTCTCGAGATGGCTGCAATCCTCCAAGAGTGACCCCCAACAGGAGGCAGAAAGGGGCTCTTTCCTCATGTCTGTTCCTTTTACGAGGAAGGGAACAATTTCCCCAGAAGCCTCCAGAAGATGTCCCCTGATATCTCATTGGCAACCGCTCTTGCCTCATGGCCACCTGGGCTATAGGGAGCCTGGGGGAGTGAGCACCTGGTGAAAGGGGGGTTACCATGGCAGTGGTAACCAAGCGGAAAAGGGGAATGGCTGCTCGTGACCAGCCAGCAATGTCCACCACAGCTGTCTTTCAAATGCTCCAGGCCACCCCTATATGCTCTGTCTACCAGGGGTCAGTGGAAAGGGAGAGGGGTCATGCCAGGTTTCAACATGAGACAGGTAGTGGCAGCGACATGCAGGTGGGACACAGCACGGGTGCCCCACAGCCCAGACGGAACCCCAGCCCTCCCAGCCCGTCTCACCAGACAGCCTGGAGCCAGTGTGAACAACACACCCGGACTCCCCAGCTCCCTCTTCTCTGGGAGCAAACACATCATGTTTCCTGGTAACCTGGATACCGCATCAGGGATGTAAAGTCGAGAAGCGTATCCGCTGAGCCAGCTGCGAGCGACGGTGCCCATTAAACTTGTCCCGCAGAACCACGGGACGCTAAGTGTTGGGAACCGAGATATCATTTTTTCCCAGAAGTCATATGCTGTCCCTTGGAAACAAGGGTTACCATGGTGATGTTTTCTACCTGGGCCTGCCTCGGGTGAGGTTGGAAATAAGACCCAGGTGTTGAAGCCAAACCAGTAAAGAGGCACAGAGCAGGGCCCCGTGGGCGGAGGGCTGGCGGGTTCCACAAGTCTCTCCTCTTGGTGTCCTGGTGGGTTTGGACCTTCTGGCTCACGTGGCGGTTCTTGGTGACACAAGAGGAGCCCAGCTTTGGAGTCAGGCAGACCTGGATTTAATCCTGCCTCGGCCACTGACCTGTGTGTGGCCTTGGGCGAGTTATTAAACTGTCCTGGCCTCAATTTCTTTGTCTTTATAATGGGGGAGGGCAGGGAATAGACCCCGATTTGCAGGATTGTTGGCATGTAAACGAGACTGTGTATTAGCAGCGCGGAGCCCGGCGCCTGGAGCGGAAGATGGCAGAGGACCAGCGTCTGGGCGCGCAGAGGCCACGGGCGCGGAGCGGGCGGTCTGATGTGACTCCCCTCCCGCCCAGGCAGGCAGGCAGACTCATGCCAACTGGCACGAGAATGAGATGAAGGTAAACGTGGAAGACGTTCTCAGTCTGCCGTGAGAATTCCTGTCCTGGCGACTAGAAATGTTCTAAGTGTGAGTGATCCGCGCTGCCGGGGAAGCCGGGCTCAGGACCAGCAGCCACGTGACCGGCTCTCCGTGAGAAACGCTGTGAGACACCCCGGGAGCCGACGGATCAGCCGGCACCCCTTCCCGTCCACAGGCAGGGCTGGCTGGGCATGTCCACGGGGCGTGGTGGTCATGGAATCAGAAGGAGAGCCTTAGAACAGATGCTAAACGGCCCCACCTCACCATCGAGGTGCCTCATCCCTAGAACCAGGATCCTCCCAGAGTCCTGACCGCAAAGCCCCTGCACCTCCACCATCGGGATCCCACCCTCCCAGGCTCCCTGTACCCAGCTCATGTTGGAAGCCACAGTCCCAGCCAGAGGGCAGGGAGGACTGAAAGTCTGCAGCCTGGTCCTGGCCCTGGGAGGGTCCGCCCACATTTGCCCCAAGGCCTCCTCTTACACCCATCCCGTGACTGAGAAACCCTCATCCTGAGGTATTCAGACATTCCCAGGAACTCAACCTGGTGAAGGAGTTTCCAAGCCTGGGAATCACTTTCCAGCAAGTCTGCACATCTCTGATCTAAACACTCTTTATGTTGATTTTAATAACAGCACCCAATGAACAGGCTTACTTCCCTCTTCTCCAAGTTCTCGGGAGATACCTCAAGGTCCATCTAATAAACATTTGTATATGTCAGTAGTTTCTCTCTTTCAGCTTCCAGCATTTAAAGCCAACACTGAATGTTTGGAGTGGGGACAGGGGAGCAGCAGTTCATGCTGCTCCGGAGCCGTGGATTAGACCGAGATTCCGACACTGGTGAGTCCAACACGGTGGTTAGGGCCTTCAGAACCACTGGATGAGCCGGGTCCTTCTTCCTGGAGCATCTGTTGTCTCCACAGTGAGTATCTCTATTTCTTAGGGCTGCCATAACAAAGTACCACAAACTGGGCATCTTAAACACAGACGTATATTTTCTCACAGCTCTGGAGGATGGAAGTTCAAAATCGAGGTGTTGGCAGGGCCATGCTCCCTCTGCAGGGTCGAGGGGAGGACCCTCCCCTGCCTCTCCCAGCGTCTGCTAGTTGTTGGCCTTCCTTGGCTTCCGTGGCTTGTAGATGCCTCACTCCAGTCTGCCTCCTTCATCACATGGCATTCTGCCCTCATGTGTCTATGTTTCTGTGTCTCTGCTCCTCTTATAAGAACACCAGTCATGTTGGATTCAGGGTCCACCCTACTCCAGTATGATCTCATGGAAATCTAATTACATCTGCAACAATCCCATGTCAAATAATATCACCTTCTCAGGGACTGGGGGTCAGGACCTCAACATATCTTTCTGGATGACACAATTGAACAGTAACAGTGAGTAACTGAAAAACACTGTTTTTATGGTTAACCCAAGACGGATAAATGAGGGAATAAAATGTAAAATTTGCATGAGCTAAAATGAAGACCCTCATGCCTGCTGTAGGCTGGACCCCAGACATCCTTCGCCTTCCTCTGCTTTGGGGTGCGCTTAGGGAAAGAGCCCAAAAGCCGGAGTCTGGGGCCATAAGACCTCGTTTTGTCACTTACCTTGGGCAGAAAACAACCAAAATACGTAAACTGGCAGTCAGCATGTGTGATGTGCTCACAAGCACGCGTGTGGGATGATCTGAGGGCAGACAAGCTTGCGGGTGTCCTTTCTGGGTTATTTGATTCCTAGGGGCCTGCACTTCTCATTTTCTTTGAGCTAGGTGACAGCTCTGTAAGTCGTAGAAAACTTAGAGAATGCAAATGATTTGTCTATGCGTGTGCTGATGAATTTTGTCCAGAGGAATGGCACTGACTATGGCCCTGTGAATATCTACCAGTTTTGCATCAATTTCTATATTTGTTCCAGCATCCCCAACTGCCCCTTCATGCATGCTCTTTGAATCTTCCTTTGAACTGGTTATAACATACTATTGGTTTCCTCATTAAATGGTGAGTTAAAGAAACTTAACCTATCCATTTCTTATTTTCTGAGATTCATGACCTTCACAAAATGATCTTTCTACAGGGGCAACAAGGTAAAACATTTGAACGGACAAGCTCCCGGCAAGCTGAGAAATGTAGGGCCACAGATGACGGCAGCCACGACCATGATGATCCTATCAAGATGTGATACCTCCAGGGAACTCTGTGGTATCCGGCATCATCTCAGAAGGATCTGCCAGCCGCTCAGGCTGAGTGATCAGCAAGGGACAAATCTTCAGGTGGCCGGCAGGCTGCGGGGAGGCCAGACGCCCCCTCGGGCCTCACAGACAGCTGGATTTCAGCTCCACGAAGTGCAGAGAGGTGAGGTTAGGTCTGAAAAATAAACAGGATCATAAAAACCTCCCCACTGGCAGTGTGGTCGGGCCCCGTGCGTGCCAACAGGCTGGAGCCAGGTTGCCGAGACATTGCTGACAGCCCTGGTGGGAGGAAGTCCAGGCCGAGGCCTTGGAGAGGTTGTCCAGCACCACGAATCCACCTGCCCATAAAAACACAGCCCGCCTTGGGCCTCCGGGGCTTCACTTTCCTGCTTGTCTTCCCAGATAGAGGAGTCAGAGCCCCTGCTGCCCCGCAGAGCAGAGGAGTCTGTGCAGCTGATTACCTGAGAAGGTATTTCTGTCTCAGGACTGAAGCGAGGGCAGGTCCTTCGGGGCATTCTAACTAAAGACACCCAGGGCCTTGGTCACCTGCGGCTACTCCCACCTGAGGCCATCCTGCAAGGCTCCACATCTCAGGAGAGGATGTGCCAGGCCTGAAAGGTGAAAACATCAAGAACTCTTCATCCATGACGTTGCACAAGGAGCCTAAGCTTGAGTGTGAGGCTGACCTGGGTTCGAATCCCAACTCTCTCCCTTGCCCGCTGTGCGACTTCAAGGGAGATACTTGACTTAACTTCCTCAGCTTATAATGGAGAATAACAATCGTGGGCACCTGGTGGGTTGTGGGATTACCTGAGAACATAGGAGACACGCCTGGTTCAGAGCAGACTCTACCTAAATATTGGTTCCCTGGCGGTTCCCTCCTGTAGGGTGGAAACAGAAGGTCCGACGTAGGCTCTCAAAGCACTAGGTTTTGCCACGTTATACTTCTGGCTCTGACACAAACTTACTCATGTCTGCTCTCTGGGTCTTTAAAATAAGCGGACCTGAACAAGGTATGGAATTCCAGCATTCCACCTTGCCATTTTTCAGGACATGGGAAAACTGAGTTGTTTTCTAAGGAATGACTGCAAAATTTCAACAAAAGCGTCCCGACTCTTTTCCTCTTGACCCTCCCCAGAGAGACAGGAATGTCTGGGAGGGGCAGAGCAAGTCTAAGGAAGGCCCCTCAGAGTCATCTGCAGAATTTTCTAAATCCTCCACACCACTGCCCTCCAGAAAGCAGACAGAGTCTCGACTGCATTTCCAACATTCTGTCTCCACAGGAAAGAAGCTGCAGCACTGCTTTCCCTCATTAAGATGCTCGGCCATTGTCAGACATCCCAGGCCAGAGAGTGGGCTCCGCAGAGCAGGTATGGGGATTCAGCTGCCCCGGAGAAGCCAGCTAGCCGCAGGTCAGTGTGGGCAGCTGGGCTTCTTATTCAAGGTGATGTAATTCGCTGGCCTGGAAAGTTCACTGCCTCCGTGAAGGAATCAGCCTCCCCGTTTCTGCCAGGGGATTAAAATATTCGGTGAAAAACATTGCTGAGAATCAAAGGGAACCAGTGCAAAACGTGTCCTGAAATAACTCCTGGGCTGCCCCTCTGACAACTCTTCACCCCGAGCTTCTGGTAGCAACATCAAGTTCAGGAAAGACCCAGGAGTGCAATTTCTTTCCCTCTCCTACAAAGACCATGCTTTTTCCGGAAGACATTTTCCCCTTTGACAACTATTCTAAGAATGCAAGGAGAGTCCTTCTTTTCTTCTAAAAATCATGCCTACAGACTGGGAGCTGTGCTAACACGCCTGCACCAACAGCTGAGCCGAGTCGACAAGACACCGCTGATGTGAAGATCTGAGAGCACAGAAGGGATGGATTTGGAACTGCAACCCCACCCCAAGGTCCCTCTCATGAGCTATTTCAAGTGCATTTGAAGTGATTCTGTTCATTGGAATCCATGCATCTCCCTGCCTCTGAGAAACTGGATAAATTCTGCACTGACCCTTGTTCCGAGGTCTGTAGACGTCCACGCGTCTGGTGGGGGGCCAGGAAGATGTTATGTTAATGTCTTCAAGGTCACCTCTGGCCCTCAAGTTATGGTCTGTGCCCCCTCCCATCTCCTCCCAAGCACACCCTCTGTTGCTCGGACCTGGACTCTGCAGTTTCTACACACACACACGCACACACACACACACACACACACATACGGCATGGTACCACTCATGCACGGCATTTGTGTGTTTCAAAATTTTTATGGGGCAATTGGAGTCAGGGAAGGAGCGCCTGGGCAGAGATTACTACCTGTTCACCACAATAGGCTCCCTTCCTCTGGGCACATAGACTACATATCCCACCTGCCCTTGCAGTGTAATTTGATCATGTGACCTGAGTTCTAGCCAATGGAAGGAGAGCAGAAGTGAACACGTCTCAGTCTAGGCATACAATAGAATATTTTCTGGCATTAAAAAGAAACGAAGTACTGACCCAAGCTGAACCTCAAAAACATTATGTCAGGATGAACCTCAAAAACATACTCAGTGAAAGACATAAGAGACCACATGGTTTTATGGTTTTACATACATGAAATGTTCAGAATAGGCAAATCTATAGAGATGAAAAGTAGATTATTGATTACCTACTGGGTAGGAACAGTAAATGGTTACAAGGGATCTTATGTGGGGTTAATGTGGAGGGGATAGTAAAAATGTTCTAAAGTTACTAAAAAATTACTGAATGATACATTCAATGAAATGGGCAAATTTTATGATATACAAAATATACCTCAATGAAGTTGTTAAAAAATAAATAGAAGAAGTGAGCATGCCATTTCCAGGACTGGTCTGTAAAAACCTCCCACATGTTTTGCTCCAGGCCCTTTCCCTTCACCCTGGCTGATTCAGACTGTAGTGGAGAAGAGACCGAGGAGCCTGGGTCCCTGAGTGACTCCGTGGAGTACAGCCACACCCACCATGCTCATCTGTGAGCAGGAAGTGAACTGCTCTATGTTGAACCACTACTTGTTTGAATTTTGTTGTTACAGTAATTCCCTTGCATGAATTTGTACAGACAGTTCCAGGGCAACCACCGTATTTCCATCTGAATGGCATTCTGGTTCTTTGGTAACTACCACCACTGGAGCTGTGTTTCTTCCAGAAGCCCTTCATTTTCCTCACATCTCACTGGGTCCTCTCTTCCACTTCACCCCTTCCCCAGTACCTCTTGAATTGCCTTCAGGAACTCCAGGTCCTTCTCTCTCAGTCATGTAGAGCATCCAAGTCAGTAGATGACCAAGCATGGCAGGTTGTTTCCAGGGCAACCAGGGGAGAGAAAAAGGAGGTGAGGAAATTATCCCTGTGAGTGCTGGGGGGTGGGGGCTGAGCCCTTTGTGGGGTGCGGGAAGGCGGGAAACTTATGGCGTCAGATTCTACCAAACTCTGCTGCCTTTTTCCCATCTCAAGCATCCAAGTGTTCCTGCATCTCCAGAACTGAGATGGCAAGAGGTTGGTAGGAATCAAAAACATTCTTTGAGTTGTAAAAGAGAAAAGATATTGAATGTTAGCATGGAAGAGATATCGAAACAAAGAGATACCTCCAAGCTACAAGGATCTGTGTACAACATGTGGAATATAGCCAATATTTTATAATAATATAAATGGAATAGAACCTTTAAAAATTGTGACTCACTATCCTGTACGCCTGTAATTTATATAATGTACATCAACTATACATCAACCAAAAAACATTTAAAAAAATGTCTCCAAGTGTGCATTTTATCTGCAATAAGCAAAACGATTTTTTCAAGCACCATTGAAACTGAAGGAGACAAATCCTGGAAAGTTTCTGGGGCAAAAGCAGTGACAAATGGGAGCTAACTTTACAGGCCTGTTGTTCACTGAAGGGATGGGTATTTTCTTTATTCGGCGTGCTGACGCTGTCGGGCTCTGACGCTGCGGAATCCACGCCCACATACAACACGCCTTCCTCTCCTTTCTGCCCGCACTGCCTCAGAGCGCGCCTCACCTAGATTACCGAGCCCTCTCTCTGCTGCTCCAGCCTCCTCGCTTGTCGCCTGCAGCCCACTCTCCACAGCCAGGCTCACAGCCAGGCTGCTGTCCTCCTTACAGCCCTTTGGGCACACCTGCAGTGGTGCAGTGCACAGCCCGCCCGTCTGTACCCTGTGGTCCTGGGTGTAACACAGAGAGACTTTCAAGCTCTTTGGGCCCCCAAATCTCTGTGACCTCACCTGTCACCGTGTGTGACAGGAACCTTCTATCTAACCACTTAGAATCCCCGACGGTGCAATGGTGTGCCTCTAGATCTTTCCGTACCCTGTTCCTTCTGCCTGGAACTCCTCCCACCTCCCTTCCTCGCCCAGGTATTTTTCATTCGCCCTTCAAAGCTCAAATCAGCACCCCGTCCTCCACAAGGGTGCCTCTGTCCCCCTCGCTCAGTCCTCTGTGCTCCTCGGGGCACGCTGGGGACTGTCCTGTGTGCTCCCTGAGGACAGCCATCGTGTTGGGAGGTGTGAGGTGAGGTCGGGGCCAACCCTGGAGGAGCCAGAAGAGGAGTCACAGATGGTTCCGCCTCAGTCAGGAGGAGGGCCAAGACGGAAATGCTGAGGGAAACTGAGGCCAGGACGAGGGCCCTGGGGCAGGCAGACTGAAAGGCAGTTCAGCACTGGGAAACCGGAATAAAGGTGACAGCTTATCGCCGAAAATGCTCCCCGTCCCCTCCCCGCCACCACCACACCTCTCGTCTCCGCCCACACCTTTCCTGGACAACGCCCACCGAGCCCTGCTCACCCCAGGGCCTGCAGGTCACCTGGTAGAAGTGCCCTGGCAGGGGTCGGGGGTGGCAAGTGTTAATATGGGCAGGTCAATGCCGGCCTCTCTGTTGGCCAGTGGGAGACGGTGCAGGCCTAGGAGCTGACCCAGCGAGGTTGGTGTAATACAAAGCAACAAGAACAGGGCCGAAAGAACCAAGGTTAAGCGTACAGCTTAATCCCTTTGAAGTGAGATGCGGAACCCATCTCAGCTGGAGCCACAATATCCTCTCCTAGGACCCAGGGCGCTTGGCTCCCAGGCACTGGCAATGAACATCTCAGAGAGAGCATCCCTGTTTACCTACGAGAGATGATAAGACCGCATAATCACGGAGATTCAAACACAGTCACAGAGATCACCCAAGGGCAATTCGGCTGGAACGATTACAGTTCTCCAGATGGGTCTTTGATACAAAAGGTAAGATCATTGGATTCTCTCTGAAGAGAGAGCTTGTTTCTTCTGTACCCACAGAGCAAATACCCACTTGAGAGGTCAGGACAGGAAGGCTCTGCAGGACAAGTAATAAAAACCCAGGGGATGTGGGAAGGGCTGCACAGAGAGAGCTGGCCAAGACAGTCGTGATAGCCCTTCCTTAGGGAGCCAGGCGCCTTGTTTTATTATTTTATTTTATTTTTTAATGGAATGGCTGAGTTAAAAGCTTTTGGTTCTATACTGGGTTTCTAAGTTGGGCTTGTTTTTTTTCTTTAAATGAGAAACAGATTACAATGAAGGCATTTTGTTATGTATATTAAATGCAGACACATCCAGAGAAAACAAATGAAAAGGCAGACATAACACAAGCTTGTGCATCAGTGATCCCATGCATATGCATTAGCTCATGGTCCCTTAAAATAAGCCAGTTTCTCCAGCCTTTCATTATGCAGAGAGGGGAGTATTTTCCAAACACTCTCACAATTAAGGGGAAATGGCCCTGGCAGAGCTCTCCCCTGACACAGCCCTTCATTACGTGCTCCTTTCCTCCCTGCCCACTCTCCTGTCTGTGTGAATTGACTAGTTCTACCCCTTTGGTATCTTGTTCCTCACCAGCTAGAAGGAAAAAATACTTATTATTTAAACAGGTCACAAATAAGCAGACGAATATACTGACTAAATGCAAGGGATGTGGAGTTAGAAAGCCCAGGTACAAATGTCTCTGCCACTTACTACTGGGCAAGTGACTTCACTTCTCTAGCCTCAGTTTTCTCATCTATAAAATGGGGATACGAATACGAGGATTAAATAGAATGATGCCTGAGCAGGGGTGCCTAAGTAAGCATATAATATATAATTATATTTTATAAATCGTGCACACTGAGTGTATCACTTACCCCAGAGAACTCAGTGTCTTGGGCTGAAAAGTGTTCTTAGAGATCACCTCTCCTTACAGGAGAGACTGATCTGGGGGGCAGGGGACTCACTAGGGCAGTTGGAAGCCAATTCTTATTGAGCACCTACTATGTGCCTAGCCCTACACTCAGCATCTGGTCCTGGTGATTCTCCTCTTTCCAGCACTCTGTGCTCCAGGTAAAAGGCATGAGCCCAGACTTGCTCAGCTTTGCTCCTGCCCATCAAGCCCTAGAAGGCATCCTGCAGCCACTACCCCTGCACATCCCCATCCCCCCATCTGGGACACCCTGGCAAGTGACAGAACCCCACCATTATCATCACCAAAAAAAGGAATTTATCATAAAAATACAGGTTGGATTATGAACTCCAAGAACTAGAGAAAAGTCGGGCTTCTGGAAGAAACAAAACTAGGACTGGTGTGCCCTCGGGAACCCAGGACACCTCCAATTCCCTGGGTGCGTCTGTGCCATTATCTACAAAGCACCAAGAATGGTACCAAATGCTTTACGTGTATTATCTTACCTGATCCTCCCACAACCCAGTGTTCACACTGGGAAACTGAGGCACAGAGCAGGTACTGGCTTGCCCAATCTCTCCAACCCATCCATCAGGGAGCTGGATTCTGAACCACAGCCTGGCACCGTTTCACTCTGACTGGGCCAAGTTGGTCAGGTGCTCCCAGCACCGGACCTGTCAGCATGGCCTGGAGGCGGGGAGACACAAACAGCTGGAAGTGGCCCTAAGGACAGAGGGTACTTCTGTGAGGGAAGAGCCAGGAAGAGACACAACGTGACCCACTCCACTGTCACCCTCTGGTCATCCACTGAGACCCAGCAGAGAAAGCTGTCCTCCAGGGAAGCAGCCCTCTTCCCAGCCTGGAGCCACCGTCGTGCCCACTTTTAGGACAGTGCCTGGCACACGGCCACCCCCACGACTCCCATGGGGCCCTGAGTCCTATGTGAGGGTTTCCCTGGTGGTCTCACACCCGGCAGAGATGCCAAGAGGCCTGAGAGTGTCGGGTCGGACCCATCTCTGTCCCCAGAGACTGCACAAGCCTGTGCACGAGGGCTGCTCGGCACAGGAATGAATGAATGAATGAATGAATGAATGGTTCCCCCTCCATGTCTCCCTTCCCTCCACACATATCCCCAGTTTCTCTCTGTTCAAGCCCCAGTTTGACAGGGGCACAGCCAAAATTGGAGAAAGGGGGGCCAGCAGGCAGCATGGCTGCTCTGGGTAAGTCTGAGGCCCAAGCCGTACACCTGGCCCAGATATGAAGAGGGAGCCCTGATGAAGAAATCGGGGAGGGGCAGAAGGAGGGGCCGCAGCAATCTCCTTCCAGGAGGCCTTCAGATGCTCCTCTCCTTGTCTACCTCCCAGGGTTCTGCCCTACAAAGCAAGCCAGGGCCAAGCTCAGGGCCCCCCACTGGCCATCGACTCTTTCTCCAAGGACCAGGTGTTCACAGAGCCTTCCAGCCTGGCCTAGACCCCTGATCTCCAGCCAGCAGGAAGCAAGGCGACCCCCACCCACCCTTCACAGCCTCTGATCTGCAGCCCTCACCTCCTTCCTTGCCCTGGGTATGTTGAGTTAAGACAGGCACCTCCCAAAGGCATGGAAATTCTTTCTTCTTCTTTTTTCTTTAATGAAGCAAACCAGATGGAAAAGAGAAAACTTGAAGTGTTTTAAGAATAAAAACTTTATTGTTGTTGCTGTTAAAAGAAAACATGCTCATTAAAAAAAAAAAAATTCAAGCAATATAAAATGGACCAAAAGATCTCTTCAAAGTTAAGGGAGGAAAGGAGTATAAAAATTATAAGAACTCGAGGTTATTATATTTTGATATGATAGTATGTTTCATGTTTGACTTCCTGCTGTGAAAGATGAGGGAAATTCCACCTTCCTCTCCCCTCCCCTTCAAATTCAGTTACTGGCATCACTGTTTACAGGGGCCTCATCCAGGGTAGAATGAACCCTATGCTCACCACCAATCCTTTTAGGATGGTGTCTTGTTTCTGAGATCTGGAGTTTGATTCCTCAGCTTCTGTCAAAAAAGGCTTTCAGGAGCCGTGTGCTCATGCTTAATGATGTCTGTTGTCTTTATATCCCAGGGAGCGCTGGGTCACATTTCCTTACCCTTCCAACTCTGCAGATCCTGGACGCCATCCTCAGGCACTGGACGCTGTGGGGGAATTTTTGTCTTGTTTCGTTTGGCTTTGTTGTTTATAGGATTCTGCCTTTGTGTTCAGTAGTTAAACATGGTTATGATTCAGAATTGATCACTCTGTGCATTTTTTGTCTGGGATACAAGGACTTTGTTGAATAGAAGATTTGAGTCCTTCTTCTGGTGAGTTTACATCTCATATTTCCTTTCATTCTGTTCTCTTCTCTAGAAGCACCACCATCCTTCTCCTTCCATATAAATCATCTCCACAATACTTTTGGCATCTTTGTGCAGGCTTGTTTTGCGTGGTTTTGTCAAACTTGTGTTTTCAGGTTTTTGTTGCTTTGAATGAGGTTTCCATCTCTGCAATGTTTTATTTTTCTTTCCCACTTGTTTCCTAAGCTCCGTCCGTCAACTTGCCTTTCATCTCTTTCTGTCGTTACAGAATCTCTTCCTTAAAACGTACACAGATGTCAGTGGAGCTCAGGTTTCCAGCCCTTTTTGCCTGCAGTTTCTTTGGATTGTGGAGGATTCATTTGATCTTTCCCCGTCCTTCCTTGAGCAACCCCTCTTTGGAAACATGTTATTCATCTGACTTTTTTTACATCCCTTTCCTCCTTGTTTGCTTTCTTGCTGTATCTGTATCTGTGCATCTTGCTGTATCTTGTATCTGTGCATAGGTTTTATGTGGACTCCTTTCTGTTTGTCACTGAGTTTAATGGGCTCAGCTCTGTTCTGAAAAAATAGATGTGGGTAGGAAAAAATGGCATGAAAGCATCTAATCAAGTCCAGCCTTTTCCTGGGGCCGTGACTCTGCCCATGACTCATGCCCAAGAAGCAGTGTGGCTCTCCACGCTGCCCCACCTGCAGCATTGCCCTGAGTTAGGAAGATGGTCACAGACAAAACAGTGGCCAGAAGGTGTGGCCGCCTCCTCCCGCTTCACCCCCTGGGCCCTTGACCATGCTGTTCACTGAGGCAGGACACCAGAGGATGCGTGCATTGGAATGGAGGGAATTACAAAGCGGGGTGGGGTGGGAAGAGTCAGAGCTCTGTTTTGGCCACTGTCTGGACACACTCTCCACCCAGATGGAGACATCACGTCAACAGTTGAATTTAAGAATTATTTCTTTGATCTTTTTCTTCTCTCCACTTTCTTTGCTATTCTCTTTCTGGTTTTCTTCTGCAGATACTAGACTTTCTAACTTGATCTGCTAATTTTCTTATCTTCTCTCATCTATTTCTCCTTTTTCCTTTTTCCTTTTTCCGGATTTCTTCTGATTCTTCTATGGATTGGGTACATTTATTTCTAACATATTTTTAATCCCGAGAGTTCCCCTTGGGGTTCTGCACTGTGATGTGCAGTGTGGCCACAGCTGTCCCCAGCCTCTCCTCCCTCTCTCCCTTCCCATACGTGGCTTACCCTGGACCACCTCTCATGCACACGTGATCACCCCCAAGCTCTTCATAGTCTATGGAATTCCCCCCATCATGCAAATAGCCTCCCTTGGCCGTGCCGTGGGCCTAGAGGTGCTCATCCAACCAAGTGGCCCACTTGGGGGAAATGGACTCAGGAAGGAGACCAGCGCCGGCTCTGGAAGTGCTTTGGGGCAATTAGGACAGGCACTTCCAGGATTCTGAGAACTGGAGCCTCACCCAGAACGAAGGGGACACAGGCTCCTGATGGGCATGTCAACTTGGTTTTCGGACTCTTTGACCCTCTGGGAATGGACATGGCCAAAGGAAGGCCAGGGAGGGGTAACACAGAAGATTCAGAGCAGGCCAGCTCTAGGCATCTTAGGACATTTTCTGACCTCACTTGTGTCTGGGACAAAGGAGAGAAAACTTTTCTCCATCCCAAGCTCAAAGAAACAAACTTCCACAGAGATTTTGGTGGTCCCAATCTTATAGCATCATCTAAACCCTCCCAATTAGTCCCCACCTGCCATCACTGTGATAATGCGCATCTTCCAGGGGACAGAACTGAGGAGACAAGAGGGAAGCTGTGGGGTTCGCCTTTTAGGGGCCCCACCTTCTACGCAGACGTGCCATGCTCTCCAGCACAACCACTTAAGTCCTGATCTCCCATAGCCCAGAATCTCCTGTCTTCTTGATGCCTAAAGCCCATATGTCAAAATTCCAAGTTATATCAACATATATTCTAGCCAGGGAGACAGTCAGCCATCTAATTAGTTGTTCTCAGCCTTTAGGATTGCTGGAACCAGTGCTTTTAATTTTTTTTTTTAACATCTTTATTGGAGTATAATTGCTTTACAATGGTGTGTTAGTTTCTGCTTTATAACAAAGTGAATCAGCTATACATATACATATGTCCCCATATCTCTTCCCTCTTGCATCTCCCTCCCTCCCACCCTCCCTATCCCACCCCTCTAGGTGGTCACAAAGCACCGAGCTGATCTCCCTGTGCTATGCGGCTGCTTCCCACTAGCTATCTATTTTACGTTTGGTAGTGTATATATATCCACGCCACTCTCTCACTTTGTCACAGCTTACCCTTCCCCCTCCCCATATCCTCAAGTCCATTCTCTAGTAGGTCTGCATCTTTATTCCCATCTTGCCCCTAGTTTCTTCATGACCATTTTTTTTTTTAGATTCCATATCTATGTGTTAGCGTACAGTATTTGTTTTTCTCTTCTGACTTACTTCACTCTTCACTCTTTACTTTCTCATCAACAGTGCAAGAGGGTTCCCTTTTCTCCACACCCTCTCCAGCATTTGTTGTTTGTAGATTTTTTGATGATGGCCATTCTGACCAGTGTGAGATAATATCTCATTGTAGTTTTGATTTGCATTTCTCTAATGAGGTTGAGCTTTCCTTCATGTGTCTGTTGGCAAGCTGTATATCTTCTTTAGAGAAATGTCTATTTAGGCCTTCCGTCCATTTTTGGATTGGGTTGTTTGTTTTTTTTAATGTTGAGCTGCATGAGCTGCTTGTAAATTTTGGAGATTAATCCTTTGTCAGTTGCTTCATTTGCAAATATTTTCTCCCATTCTGAGGGTTGTCTTTTCATCTTGTTTATGGTTTCGTTTGCTGTGCAAAAGCTTTTAAGTTTCAATAGATCCCATGTGTTTATTTTTGGTTTTATTTCCATTTCTCTAGGAGGTGGGTCAAAAAGGATCTTGCTATGATTTCTGTCATAGAGTGTTCTGCCTATGTTTTCCTCTAAGAGTTTGATGGTGTCTGTCCTGACATTTAGGTCTTTAATCCATTTGGAGTTTAATTTTTGTGTATGGTGTTAGGGAGTGTTCTAATTTCATTCTTTTACATGTAGCTGTCCAGTTTTCCCAGAACCACTTATTGAAGAGGCTGTCTTTTCTCCACTGTATATTCTTGCCTCCTTTATCAAAGATAAGGTGACCATATGTGCATGGGTTTATCTCTGGGCTTTCTATCCTTTTCCATTGGTCTATATTTCTGTTTCTGTGTCAGTACCATACTGTCTTGATTACTGTAGCTTTGTAGTATAGTCTGAAGTCTGGGAGCCTGATTCCTCCAGCTCTGTTTTTCTTTCTCAAGATTGCTTTGGCTATTCGAGGTCTTTTGTGTTTCCATACAAATTGTGAAATTTTTTGTTCTAGTTCTGTGAAAACTAGAACAGTGGTAGTTTGATAGGGATTGCACTGAATCTGTAGATTGCTTTGGGTAATATAGTCATTTTCACAATGTTGATTCTTCCAATCCAAGAATGGTATATCCCTCCATCTATTTGTATCATCTTTAATTTCTTTCATCAGTGTCTTATAGTTTTCTGCATATAGGTCTTTTGTCTCCTTAGGTAGGTTTATTCCTAGATATTTTATTCTCTTTGTTGCAATGGTAAATGGGAGTGTTTTCTTAATTTCACTTTCAGATATTTCATCATTAGTGTACAGGCATGCAAGAGATTTCTGTGCATTAATTTTGTATCCTGCTATTTTACCAAATTCATTGATTAGCTCTAGTAGTTTTCTGGTAGCATCTTTAGGATTCTCTATGTATAGTATCATGTCATCTGCAAACAGTGACAGCTTTACTTCTTCTTTTCCGATTTGGATTCCTTTTATTTCTTTTTCTTCTCTGATTGCTGTTGCTAAAACTTCCCAAACTATGTTGAATAATAGTGGTGAGAGTGGACAACCTTGTCTTCTTCCTGATCTTAGAGGAAATGGTTTCAGTTTTTCACCATTGAGGACAATGTTGGCTGTGGGTTTGTCATATATGACCTTTATTGTGTTGAGGAAAGTTCCCTCTATGCCTACTTTCTGGAGGGTTTTTATCATTAATGGGTGTTGAATTTTGTCGAAAGCTTTCTCTGCATCTATTGAGATGATCATATGGTTTTTCTCCTTCAGTGTGTTAATATGGTTTATCACGTTGATTTATTTGCGTATATTGAAGAATCCTTGCATTCCTGGGATAAACCCCACTTGATCATAGTGTATGATCCTTTTAATGTGCTGTTGGATTCTGTTTACTAGTATTTTGTTGACGATTTTTGCATCTATGTTCATCAGTGACATTGGTCTGTAGTTTTCTGTCTTTGTGACATCTTTGTCTGGTTTTGGTATCAGAGTGATGGTGGCCTCACAGGATGAGTTTGGGAGTGTTCCTCGCTCTGCTATATTTTGGAAGAGTTTGAGAAAGATAGGTTTAGCTCTTCTCTAAATATTTGATAGAATTCACCTGTGAAGCCATCCAGTGCTTTTAATTTTAAGTTAAATCAGGGACTGAGATTGGGTTGAAAGCTTAAAACAAAAACCTAAATAAAACAGAGCAAGAACAATTACCAAACTTCCCTCCACCCAACACCACAGTCCCATTAAAGAACGCAAGTCAAAACACAGCAAGAGAGGAACCGCATACTCTCAGTGTGGAGGGTATTACTTTAAGCTGAATCAACTTAGCTTTGTGAAAAACTCATTATATTTTCTTTATTTTTTACATTTTGCCTTAGACCAGGGAACACTTGCTTCTTTCTTCATTTTTTCCACATAGTCCGATGTTTGGAAATCAATTTTTTAAAGCATGTAATGGGAAAAAAAATTAAAAAGCCATTATGTTAACAGAGTCATGCCAATGCCCAGATTCCTAAGGCAGCGGTGGGAGCACATAGAAAGAATGGAGAAGGACTAGATTTGAAAGCTCTGCTCTTGGACTTGGCTTGTTTCAATTCTGTTTGAATATTCAGCCTCTGTGGGCTCAAAACAACCCCTGATACAGGCAGGTACCTCCCTTGCACCTTCTTTAAATCCAAGCTCATCTCTCCCAGGTAGAGACTAGACGGAAAGCTCTTCTTGTCCTCTGCCTGCAATGTCCTCCCTTCGCACCTTCCCAAAGGTGCTTTGGAGTCCAGCCCGGGTCCTCCCCCCAGGGAGCCCTGGGACCTCCCTCTCCACTTAGCCAGCCCCTCTTCCTTCTCAACTACCTCCATCCCGTCTCACATCCCTCACAAGGGTGTCCACTGGTCGAGAGCTAGTGACGACGTCACTCACCTTCCTCTAGGAGAAGGAGGGGAGGGGCGTACTCAGGCTTAGGCTGCCTTCTCCTCCCCAGGTGGACATGGGCAGGGCTTAGACTGGGGACCAGACTGAGATGCCCTGGCTGTCCCGCCTACCCTACTTGGAGGTGGTTCTCTCACTTTAATCCACATTCCTCTCTGGTGTGTTTCTGCAAAGTCTCTGGTCACACTCCAGCACTGCCATTACTGCTGATGCCATGTCTATAAACATGATGGTCCTGGGGCTATATTAAGATTTTATGAGTCTCTTTGTAAAAACAGAGTAAGAGATTCAGTGTGAAATTCTTCTCCTTTTTAAAGTTTCCCCTTCCCCTCAGCTCCCATCAGGCACACCAACCCTGGCCCCAGTTGGCTTCTGCTCTGTGATTTGCAAATTAAAGTAAATGCTGCTTTTTCTGGAAAGAGATGGGGTGGGCTTCCCTCCCTTCTCATCCAGTGTTACTACAAGATTGGGTTCCCGGTCCCATTTTTCTTGGCACACAGGCATCAGAGAGGCTTTCTAAATGGTGTGCTTTTCCCTCCCCAAAGCAAGCACGGCTCAACAGCCAAGCTGCACTGTGAGAATGTGCTAGGATGGCCAGCTGGCCTTGCTTGCCTGCGACACCCCAGGTTTCAGCACTGAAAGTCTCGTCCGGTAAACTCTGGGTCCCAGGGAAACCTGGGAAGCTTTGTTGTCCTAGAATAAAGGCTTGTTGCTGAATCATCAAATGTTAGAGCCTCTGAGCTCCAAGGATTTCCAAATGATAGAGAGCTACAGAATCCTTCTTCCAAATGAAAACTTACAGGAAGAACACTAAGCAAACAGGCTGGAGCGCCTCCAGTGGACAGAGGGCAGGAGCCTGAAGACCATCTCACCTCCACTCTGTGGTCCTGGAAGAATAAGGCGTCAGCTGGGACACTAGGACTCCTCTGACATCATCCAACCCCTACCGGGCCCCCAAGAAGCCCAGCGGCCCCAACTCACCCCAAACTGGATGAGAAACTGCAGCCCCCAGCGGGAAACGCTTCCCCGTGGTTGGAGACCGTGGGGCTCAGACAAAGGACTCCTCTTCCTTAAAAAGAGGCACCGAGATGCACCAGCCCACACCCTTTGCCAATGCCCTCTCCGACCTCCCACGCATCTGCTTTCTAAATTTGGAACAATCCATGTGCTCCAAACCCAGTCTCTGAGACACCACCACCTAAAACCCTCACACATACATACCCCCGGGGCCGTGGCTACTTAAGGGAGGCCGGCCACCCCGCTACTCAGGGACTCTGACTGGCCATGGCTTGGTTTGAACAGATGGAAGAACAGGCGGTGCAGGGGGTGTGGTCTGCGTGTCTACGCTGGGCTGTCCGCACTCTGCGTCTCCAAGGTTAACATCCACCTTCTTCCAAAGGCCGTGGGTATTTACAAGCTTCTGCTCCCACCTGATACCCAAATCTTCTCCCCACACGAAGCCTCAGCACGGTGCTGGGTCTGTTCTCTCTGCACTTCAGAAGCGGCTCCTAGCTTTACTCTGAACCTGGAAACCTCCACCCTCAGTCCACTCCCTGGCCAGCCCTGCAGAGCCTCTATAACAAAACATTGCCTGATTCTCGGATTTCGGGAGGACTAGCCAGCCTGCCCATCTCCCAGCCTTCACTGTGCTGGCACTCAGCCACAGACCCTCCTGCCCTGGAGGGGCCCTGGGCCGGGGAGCACCCCTCGGGCTGAACCTGCAGCTACTTCAGGGCAAGAGCAGGCTTTCTTGGAAACATGCATCCAGGGTTGACAACCTCCTCAAGGGCTCTGAGCAGGGGCGCCCCCTCTCCATCTCCCCTGGGAGTCCTGCTGTCCCCACAGGGCTGGCCGAGGCTGCTGTCTCCCTGAGAAAGGTGTTTAGTGGTAAAAGATAAACGAAGCACATTAGAATTTTCAAGAGTTTATTTGAGCATACATTGATTAAAATCAAAGGGGGTTAGGAGCGCTCCACGGACAGGAGCAAGGGAGGTTTTCATAGAGAAGATGTGGAAACAAAGCAAGGAAGTAATGAGACTGGCTACAGCCTGCCTCACTGGCGAAAAGCTAGTCGGCTGTTTGGGGTCGGTTGTTCTACGTCTCATCTTCTCCTATTCGAGTGCATTGTCCCCGGCTTAGGTTTCGGCCAGCTTACCTGGGCTACCGGTCTAACGGCCTCCTTGTTTAATTACTTTTACATCAGTGACATGAACCTTTAATTCCTCACGCTAACCCTCAAATGGTCAGGACCTGTGAGTGGATGTCATGATAAAAGAACTGTGAAGAAATCTCAGAGATTTCTTTTTATCATGACAACACCGTGAAACAAGGTGCAGTATGAGCCCCTCTTCCGTTTGTAGGTGGAGAAACGGGGGTCCTGATCTGCCCGAGCACCCCGCCCCGCCCACCTCCCCGCGCATGCGTGAGTGCCACGTGCCTGACCTGCGCTCACGGGCACCGGCCACCAGCGCCGGTTCCACTTTGTAGTCTGAGGTGAGCCTCTGCGACCGGCAGAGCCCTCGCGTCACCCCTCCCCCAGCCCATGTCACCCATGACCCCAGGGTGTCCCTACGATGAATGACTCAAGCAGGGAAGGTAGGAATCTGTTTCTCCCCCCTTGTCCCACAGCCACTCCAAACAGTGGCTTCTCTCCACCCCAGGCTTCCTTTTCAAGAGGGTCGGAGCTCCTGCCGCGGCTCCCGGATTAACCAGAGGCTTCCTGCGGGCCTGCGTCCGTCTGGTGCTTTGCCACTTGCACGGAAATCGGTACCAGAGACGGGGGCCGAGTCAGCAACGGAATCGAAGGAAGCCCCTGGGACCGCAGATGGGTCTCTGGAGGCCCCGGTGAAGCCCCCAGCCCCACAAGGGGCTGGGAATCCGGCCAAGTCCCTCCCCCCACCCCAGGCCTGTTTCCTCCCTGTTAGATGGAAAGCCAGACCAAATCACGTCCACCTCTCTGTGTCTAGCCTTCTCGTTGTAATTAATATTTCAACTGATCACATGAGTCAGAGGAACCTAAACAGAATGAAGATGATGAAGCCAGAAAGGTTTGGTATTGGAACTCACCCAGTGCACACACCATGGGATCATTCCCCCATAAAAAACCGATCGAGACGTGGTCCGACTCAGCAGAGGCCAGCCCGTATTGTTTAAGCAGAGAGGGAACGGGAGCTGCTTCCAGTGAACTTTGTTGGAAAGAATGGCCTGCCCAGGATGGGGTGGGGTGGGTCGGGTCTCAGGGGTAAACACCGGCTGGGGGACTAAAGGGGCCTCGTGCAGGGTCCAGTTTGGGTCCATTGACCCAAACGGAGGACGCTGCTGCCCGGGCATCATGGCATCCTCTGCCTCCTCCAGGCCCCGCCCACCTCTGGACACGGCTGAGCCCCGGAGGAGCAGCCCCTGCCAGTGCCCAGGCCATCAGGGCCGGCAGTGGGGAGGCTTCCCGTCTCCCGGTAGCTCTCAGTAGCTTTGCATATCTCTGGGGACTTCTGGAAAGATCCAGACCTATATACAATTTCAGGGTCTCCTTACTTTGCCAGCATCTGAGACTGAAATTCAACCTCTAAGCATTTAAAAGAAACAAGAGGAAAACTCAATCCCCTTTCCTTCCATAGCACGCTGGGAGAGAGCTTTGCGGTTTCAAATCTCCTCAAAGAAAATACAGCAACTGCGGTGGATGGAGAAGCCCAGAGAGCCAGGAGGGGGGCAAGTGTTGCCGCCTCTGCCTGCGGGCTGGCAAAGCCCAGGCACAAGCGGGTTTCTGGTTGTGGAGTGGGTCAACCCTGGCTCAAAGTGTCAAGTGGAAAAACAGAACGTTCCACAGTTTGAGAAGACTTTGTATCTATTGTGAATGAAAAATGTCGCCTGCAATATCAGTAAACAAGGGCTGTTGCAGCCATGAAGCCACTGCCGCTGCCCCCAGCGGTGAGCCCTCAGGGGACTCAGGATGGGAAGGAACAGAATACTGGCCCTAGACAGCTAAGGTGCGCATCAAGGAAATGATTTCAGTGAGCCCAGACGCTTGCATCTTCCCATACACAGAAAAGTGTTAAATTCATTAACTTGAGTTATCTGGTTTTCTTTTAATTAACAATAATCTTTTGGTGTTTCGACTACCCGGTATTTGTTGCAAAATCCCCTATATATCCTGGCTCTTCCCTTACCTCTTGGGAGCAGTCGCTCTGAGCGGTGTAAGAGGCTGCGTCCTGGGCTTAAGTCCTCAGTTTGGGCTGCCAAATAAAACATAGTTCTCAACTTTTAGGTTGTGCTTTTTTTTCAGTCGACACTATCCATCCATCTCTCACAGATTACATAACAGGTACTCTTCTAAGCATTTCTCAAATGTTAACTGATTTAGTTCCATTTTACAGATGAGAAAATCAAGGTGTGGGGAGCTGAGGTCCCTTTGCTACTGGTGGAGCCAGGAGTTGAGCCCAGGCAGGTCTAGAGTGAGGGCTCTGCCCTCTGTGCCAGGCTGTCTAGGCAGCTGGGGCCTGGAGCCGAGGTGGGCAGGGCTGGCTCAGGGCTGCCACGTGGGCTCAGCGCCTGGAGCTGGCTAAGAGACACAGACACAGCGGCGACCAAGTGATTTGGCCTAGAAGGACAGCAGGAGGGAGGGAAGGAGGGAACAAGCCCTCTCACAAGACTCCAGTCCAGTACCCCAGGCCCCAAGAGCCAGGCCAGCCAGGACCAGGTGGTGGTATTGGACAGGCACTGTAGGAAGGGAGGGGGACCTGGCTGAGAACTGCCAGAGAAGATTTTCTCTTTGACGGGGAGCAAGTCTTTGGAGAGAGATTCCAGCATCCTTGGACTCTGCCTGGGAAGCAGCTGCCTCTCATTCCCAGCAACTCCAGCACATTCCCAGGTTCAGCCTGCCCTCTGCTGGGCCTGTTGGGGAACGAGAAGACAGAGCATCCTCGGGTGGCTTCTCAGAGGCCCATGCTCCTAAACTGAGTGATAATTCAGAGAACTGCAGTACAGTACTGCTTACACATTTATCACCATTCTAACTACTTATTTGGACTGAGAACTTTTAGTTTATTCCGCTTGTCAGTGAAACCGTTGCTTGAATTGTATAAAATGTGTGAGTGGCACATTTCTGTCACAGCTGGGGTCAGGGAGGGGAGTGTTGAGGGGCAGGGGTTAGAGCATTGGGCTCCAGGTCACCTCCCCACCCCCAGCATGTCAGGGCCATTCAGATTTACATGGAAACAAGGGTATTGCTCTGCTTTCAAAGTTAGAGCCACTTGACCCCCTGCTGGCAGGTCCTTAATAAGGGACCTTGTGATGGAAGACGTGGTCCAGGATCCAGGGCCATTGACAACCAAGACCTAAGAGCCCAAAACACTTGACTTGGGGCTTAGCTGAACCCTGGGGAGTTAGGAACAAGGGTGACAGTGTGTTAAGGCAACAGCATGTTGCTAGTTGTGGGAGATTTTCCGCCCTGGTCATGTCACTGTTTAAGTGTGGCTCCATCTTTTCCAAGCTCTATAAACCCACTCTGATCCCACAGGATGGTTACAGAGGATCAGAAGTCCAGCTGACTTGCCTCTTTTCATGCCCCAAACTTAATCACCAATGAAATCTCAGCTTCCAGACAGACTGGCTTCCAATCAGCTGCTAATATTTGAGTAACTGTGGAAGAAAGTCTAACTTGGCATTCCCTCAGCCAGGACCCTGGGTATTCGTTTTCTAAACCTAGACTTAATTTGACAGTCAAGTCCCTGTTTACCTAAAAGCAGCGAACAGAATCCCATCACCTCCAGGAGGGACCCTGTGTCTCAGCTCTAGAGATGCTTTCTATTTCCATGGTCCCTGTCTCCTCCTGGCTCACGTCACACCTTTGCTTAAACTCACCCATCATCTATTCCAGTGACCAGAAAAAAAATTCCAGTTCCTTTTGTGACCAACCAGGCCTCATGTTCATCCAACGTTCAGCAATATCTTCTGAGCCCCAGCCATGCGCCGGGTGCTGGCCTGGGAGCTTGCAATAGGAAATGTCAGGGAGCGACAGTCCAAACTCCCCCCTCCGTGGAGCTATTTAGTGGGAGATGGGAAAACAGTAAGCCAACTTCATGAGTAAATGATGAGCATAGAGAAGACGAGAAGTGCTGGGACATAAAGAAGCAGAGGGAAGCAGCACTATTTACAATAGCCAGGACATGGAAGCAACCTAAATGTCCATCAACAGGTGAATGGATAAAGAAGATGTGGTACCTATATACAATGGAATATTACTCAGCCATAAAAGGGATGAAATTGTGCCATTTGCAGAGAAGTGGCTGGACCTAGAGACTGTCATACATAGTAAAGTAAGTCAGAAAGAGAAAAACAAATATTGTATAACATCGCTCATGTGTGGAATCTAGAAAAATGGTACAGGTGAACTTATTCGCAAAGCAGAAATAGAGACACAGATGTAGAGAACAAACTTATGGATACCAAGGGGGGAAGGGGGGATGGGATGAACTGGGAGATTGGGATTGACATATATACACTACTATATATAAAATAGATAACTAATGAGAACCTACTGTATAGTACAGGGAACTCTGCTCTGTGGTGACCTAAATGGGAAGGAAATCCAAAAAAGAGGGGATATATGTATACGTATAGCTGATTCACTTTGCTGTACAGCAGAAACCAACACAATATTGTAAAGCAACTATACTCCAATAAAAAGTATAAAAAATTAAAAATTCAAAAAAAATTTTAAATAATACAATTTAAAAATTCAAAAAAAAAAAAGCAGAGGGAGAGGGATCCAGAATGCCAGGGGATGGCCATCAGGTGGCCTTGCTGCCAGGTGACGGGGCACATTAGCAGTGCAGAGACCCCGAGATGTGGACAGCCCTTGGGACTGAGGACCAGCCAGAGGGCCCGGGGGCCTGGGTGAGGGCGTGAGGGGACATGGCAGGAGCCAAGGTTGCAGAGGATGACAGCAGGCCACGCAGGGCCCCGGGGACCACAGGAAGGACTCAGCAATCATCCAGGCGAGGGGGTGTCTCGTCAGGGTCCCAGCAAAGTGACAGCCCCCAGCTCACCTCTGCCAGGCTCCCTCTGGCTGCTGGTTGTAAAGGCACCGGGGTGGGTGCTGAGGGCAGGGAGACCACTGCCCAGCTACTGGGGAGCAGTGTGGACGTGATGAGAGGGGGTCAGAGTCTGGGCTTAGTTGAGGGATGTGCCCACGGGATCCCCGGCCAGAGGGGTGTGGCATGGGAGAGAGCCGAGGACGGTTCCCTGCTGGGGGCCTGGGCCACGGGAAGGACAGAGGGGCTGGCCCCTGAGGCAGGGAAGGTGGTAGGCTGGCAGGTTTTCGGAGCGGGTGATGGGGAAGGTCAGGAGGCTGAGGTGCCCACTGGACCCCTGCGGAGGAGGCAGCTGCTCTGGAGAGAAGTCCGCGCCCCACCTGACACGTGGCCTGAAGGTTAAGTGTCAGCCCAGGCGGCGTCCACTCCTCTCCCTCCCCTCACCCTGAGCCTGGCCACCAACATGTCCTTTATCACTGCAAACGTCCAAGCTCACTTCCCGCCCTGGCCTCCCGTCCAGGCAGCCCCCCATCTACCCGTGCTCTCCCGAGGCGCCCCGTCTCCCAGCTGCCGTAGCACCCGGTAGCCCTTGACGTGACCTTGAATGCTTACACGGTGGTGCCCAGCACCCGCCCCCAGGACAGCATCGGCTCCCAGAAGACAGACACTGGTCTTGCTACGTTCCCGCCCCCCGTGGACACTCAGTGGCTGAACACGGCCCACCGCCCCCCCCAGGCCTCTCTTTGCCCTCTTCCCCTACAGCCACCTGCTGCTCGTCTGCCAGAGCATCCGGAGGTGACCTGGGCTCCCACGGTGAGGCCCAGGGACCCAGGTGGTCACCGCTGCTTTGGGGGATCCTAATGAAAAGGGGCCTCCTTCCCGCACCCTGCAGGACCCTGCCCGGGGGCCTTGGCGTAGAAGACCTCGCCATACACACTCACACGCACATTCACACTCACACACACACACACTCACAGGATTTAACTCTTTTTTTCCTCCTCCCCCTCCCTTTCTCAGCCCTGGCCCGAGCGTTTGCTGGGGGGAAGGGACTGGAGAGGCCTAAAAACCCAGCTCTACCCGTGTGCGTTTTTTAAATGTAATGCTGTATGTTAAGTATCAATTATGAACTTGATGTGTGATGGGGAGTGACGCTGACACTACTTTAAACAGTGGAACCACTGAACAGGGACACAGCAGAGGATATAAGCTTGGCCTTTGGGAAGTGTGTCCTGTCCAGATCCCTGAGCCAATCCCACAAATCTCTCAAATTGTCAGCATGACATTGAAAATGATGACAAACACAATAGGAACAGTGCAAACGTATATAAATATATTTGGGGAGTGAGGGGTGGTAAGGACGTTCTGAATTTCAGCATCCCATTGTCACTGCAAACCCCTGACGAGGGAATACCACAGTGCTCAGGGCTCCGGGCTCAGGGCAGGAAGCTTGGCCGCCAGCTCGCTCCTCGCAGACCGCTTCCCAGGCCCCTGAGGTCTATTCTCTGCAGAGAGGGGGCCAGCTCGGCGCACGGGGTGCTGCTTCATCTTTTCTCCTGGCAAGGACGGTCAAACCGTTTGGGTGCTATTTTTAAATATTTAAATAAATGTCCTCTAATTCCCAGCCTAGGAAGCAGGCTCGGGGCAGAAGGGGAGGGGGTCTTCTGTGCCACCGTCCCCCCAGGCCTCCCCGCCTTGCCTCACACTGGAGACACAGTGGTGAGGACAGGGGCCTGAAGATGCTGGGCACCGAGGGATGTGCATGTACCACCATCAGCTGCAACCAGGGAGGTGCCTGCCTTGTCTGAGAACCCCGCCCTTTGCCCTGCTGGTCTGTGTTTATGGAAAGCTTTCCATCACGTCCTTGTCCCTCCGCATACACTCAGGCCACACAGACTTGCTTCCAGGTGTCGGACGGGAAGTGGCAGCAATGAGAAGAGGGACTCTCTCCCCATGCTCTTCAGGGACCAGGCTTGTCCCCCAAACGCTGCAGGTGCCCCCAGCCATGGGGGCTGCTGGGAGGCCTTGCCCCTCGAGTGCCAGCCCACAGCCAGCCAGGTGAGCAGGACCCAGCAGAGGGACAGAACAGGAGTCCATGGCTCTCCACTGTCCTGCAATTCCAGCCACCAGGCCAACCGGGTGACCGGACCAAGGGGGTTTCCAGAATGCAGGACTTTCAGTGCTGAATTCAAGAAAGTCCTGGGAAACCGGGACACGTAGGTCACCCTAGGGCCGACCTAGCCTCCAGCCACCCCAAATGTAACTCTCCAGAGATTTTGTTTCTCTTGGTCTCTCTTTGTGTGACTCTTTCTGGATCCCAGCGAACTCTACTGGGGCAAGAATATGCTTTTGATGCTTATAAGCCCAGAGCCGCTTATAAATTCCTAATTTGGGGCCAGCGGTTGCTCCAATTTAGCTCCTGGCACCAGGCCCGTTCAGCTCCTTGAAGTTCAAGGTTACTGCAGACAGAAGGACGAAGGAGGCCCTGTGCCTTCTGCCTGGGTTTTTGGCAAGCTCTCAGCGCTTCTCCTGAGTGCACCAGGCCTGGTCATCTTCCACGAGGACAGTCGCTGCCTTTGTTTCCAGCCCCTTGCCTGATGCTCTCGGTGAAGTTGACATGCTCGGTTCAGGAGCACACGTTCCCCGTTCAAGTTCAAGTTCAAGTTCAGCTGTTGAACATCCCTCTCTCTGCTCCTCCTAGGAGGTCTGGAAGGGAAGTTCCTGTTGATGAAAGAACATGTTGTTACGTAAATTTCTGAATTTTTTGTTTATTCCCAGCCAAAGGCTCTTGAAGTTAAAAGCCAGGATTTTGCCACCTGCACACTTTCCTTTGTGACCTGCCCCCGGGGCAATGTGGGCCTCCTGACCAGCAGCCCAGTTCAAGGGTTTGGGGGTTAGAAGGAGCCCATCTGTTCATGTATCACAGGTCATCCTGCTGGCATGACACAGGAGGGCTCTGATCTATCTGCCCCCCTGGCTAACTGAATGATTTCTGTGTCTTCTCCTCCCTGAAACAGATGAAATGCAGTGATGTACCCATTCCTCACCTTTCCTGTACCTGACCCTTTGCCATGACACTTTCAAGGGCCCCCACTGTGGGCCTGGCATCCTGCCCCAGAGATTTCAGTCTCTGCCCCGTGACTTGCTTTTACCAATGGGATTTTAGCAAACATGACAAAAGCAGAAGCTTGAAGAAACACTTGCATCTCTCCCTCACCCCCTTTTGCTTCTCAGCCTTTTCCACAAGAACATGCCCAGGACAGCCTGCCGGAGGGTGGGCCATGTGGGGTAAAGCCAAGGTCACCAGTTGTCCCAGCTGTGTCCACCCTGGGTCTACCAATCTGCAGCCAACTGGCAGACATGTGGGTGAGCCCAGCCACAACCAGAAGAACCGTCTGGCAGAGCCCAGCCTAAGTCACTGACCCCCAGACTCGTAACCTGTTAAATCAATGCGAACAGTGTGACACTGAGGTTTGGTAAGGTTTTTGTTATGCAGCATCATCGTGGCAAGTGATGACAGATTCACTCCAACTCCAGCTGCCAGAGGAAGCTTTCAGTTTCTCTGAAGTCTCAGGACCCAGCATGGTGCCGGGTATGGTTTGAGGCTGAAGGTGGAGATGGAAAGAGCCTGGGGTCGGGCAGACCAGAGTGTGGACCTCAGGTATGACTGTAGCAAGTTAGTTAACCCCTCTCTAGACTGGGGGCACTACTGATACTACTGATCCTAAAATTCTAATAGCTACAATGTATTGTGCAGTTATGCCTCTGGAATAACGGTAAGAGCTTTACCATTGCATTTTCACCACAACCCTGTCACCATATGTCTGTTTTTCAGAGGAAGAAACTGGGGCTCTATGTGGTGAATTGGTTGGGCCAGGGGCACACAGCACATGCTATACTAAGTTTTGTTTTATGTGTGTTTTGCTTTGAGCAGCATATAGAATTGTCTATATAATATGACTCAACTAATCAAAAGTGTAGAAAAATAAGATTGGAAAAAAATATGATGATAGCAGTTGCCACAGAGTGCAAGGGCTTTTTAAAAAAATTTAATTTACTCATTCATTTATTAAACAAATGTGTTTTTTTATTTTTTTTAATTAATTAATTTATTTATGGCTGTGTTGCGTCTTTGTTTCTGTGCGAGGGCTTTCTCTAGTTGTGGCAAGTGGGGTCCACTCTTCATCGCCATGCGCGGGCCTCTCACTATCGCTGCCTCTCTTGTTCTCTGTGGAGCACAGGCTCCAGACGCGCAGGCTCAGTAATTGTGGCTCACGGGCCCAGTTGCTCCGCGGCATGCGGGATCTTCCCAGACCAGGGCTCGAACCCGTGTCCCCTGCATTCGCAGGCAGATTCTCAACCACTGCGCCACCAGGGAAGCCCAAACAAATGTTTGTTTAAACACCTGTTTCTTCTAGGCATTCTTTCAGGCATTGGGTATGTGGCAATGAACAAATATATATATATGTGTGTGTGTATGCATACATGTGTTTATAATATATGTATAGTGTTATATGTATAGTGCTGGGTGTAAATGCCCTCTAGAAACTCCCATGGGCCAATACTTAAAGTGCTTTGTTGGATAAATGGCATAACTCCCTGACTCGATGAATGCAAAACGCTGAGCTTTGTGTTCTACGCCAGGGTCCAGAGTCTCCAACATGAGCAAGCTTCATTGGCTTAGTACAAGGTCTTGACATATTTTTCTTCATTTTTGTAGTAACTTACAATGTTTAATAAATGTGTATTATCTTTTTAATAAGACATATCATTTTTAAACATTTCTCTTCACACGTACTTAACTGTGTATTCTATACCACGTGACCAATGACAGTACGTCCTTCATATTTTCTAATTGTAATCAGTATAAGGTCCTTTGGCTCAACCAACTGGAAGACTAGTTATTATGGATGACTTCCTCCTAAAAATATATAGAAATGCTGGTAAAATATGTATCAGTTAGGATAGGAAAGGTTGGAGTAACATATAGACCCCAAAATATAAAATGGTTGAAACATAATACAAAGGGACTCCTGTTTCTTGGAGATCTTGCAGAGGACCAATACTGAGGACAACAAGAAGGCTGATGGCACACCAAGAAACATTTGTTTGAAGGCATTGGAGAAGCAATCAAGCCTAAAAGGCCAAGGTCCTGCACTGGCACCTTGAACAAGCTTCATTTGCTGAGTATTAGGTCTTGACATTTTTTTTCTTTATTTTTGTATTAAACTTAAAATTTTTAATAAATGTGTACTTTTCTACTCAGGGCACTTGGGAATCCTGGACAGAGCAAGAGGCAAGGGGTCCAGGTTAGAGCTACCAGGGGAATCAAGGAAACTAACAAAGACGCTGGTAGGCTTATGGACCTGGAAAGACAAAAATGAGATTCTTGGGGGTGGCAGTGGGGCAAAGAACTAAGCCCAGCTCTCAGTCAATTTCCCCCTCAAAATATCTGAAGATTTCTGAAGCTGAACAAGATGAAAACTAGAAAGGTAAACACAGAGCCTGAAAAGTAAGTGAAGTTTTTTAATTTTCTCACTGTGCTGAGGACACAAGGACTAGAGTTCAGGACCTATCATGGGGCAAGAGCCCTGATGAACACACCTTAAAACCATGCTGTAGGAGCAGACATGAGCAGAGGTGTTCCAATCCTGCCACCCAGCCCTGAGTAGCAGTACTTGAATAGCATCCACTCAGTTCCTGATTGGATTAAGATGACTAAGCCCCACCCCTACACACACAGTTTATCCACCCATCAGAGAAAAGGATGAATGATGCCCAGAATTCAATGAAAAATTACTAGGCATGCCAAGGAACAGGACCAAATGGCCAAATACCAGGGGGAAAGGGAAGAGGAGCAGACAACATAAAACAGGTACAACAAATAGAAAGCAAATAGTAAAAGTGTAGCTATAAATCCAAATATATTAATCGTTACATTAAATGTAAATGGACTAAATACTCCAAATAAGACTAAAACTTCACATCAGATTTTTAAAACTTGTTTATATTTTGGTTACAAGAGATCTACCTCAAAAACAAGCCAAAAATGGTGAAAGCAAAGGTTGGGGAAAAAAACTATGCCAGATAAGCACTAAACCAAAAGGAGAAAGAGACAAATCTATAATAATGTTAGAAGACATTAGCACATGCCTCTCAATAAAAATAGGAAAGCAATAAGGATATAAGTGTGAACAGCACAATTAGCTTGAACTATATTACATCCAACAATGACAGAATACGCACTCTTTAAATGCACAAATATTTAAGAAAATGAACCATATGCTGGGTCACAAAGCCAACCTCACAAATTTTAAAGGATTTACATCATTCAGAGATGTCTTCTGACCACTGCAAAATTAATCTAGGAATTAATAACAAAAGTTGACTAGAAAATTCCCATCTCTGCCCTGCTAGCCATCTCTGCACCCCCAAAACATGTCAATTTCTTTCTAATTCATAGGCAAGTTTGAAAGAAGGAAAGAGGGCACTTCCTGAGCCAGAAATAAAGTAGGAACCACAAGCCAGAAGGATCATCCATGAGCCAGCACCACAGAAGCCCAGGGAGGGGTCAAATATAAGTATGTGTCCTAAGGGCTAGGGGCTGGGTTTTAACACTCAGGGGAGAGAGGAAACACATCCCTGACATAGAAGAGGCAGAGGTGAACTGGGTACTCTGAATAAAGTCGGGCCCCTGGAAGACTCGCCCTTCCTTATAAGAAGGACTCAGAAAATACAAGCGCAATCTCAGGAGCAAAGCTTGACTCTGCTCAGAAAAGATGAGGGTGCATAAAAGTTCCCATTAAAATTGGAAGCTCCAAAATATTGGCTCTCAACTGAAAGTAGATATGAGGACCAACGCTATTTTAGTTAATTAAATGTTAGACCACCACACTGTAGGAAACAAATAAGTATCAGTTAATAACCATACTCTCACTGGGCTTTTCAGTGACTTTACACATTATGGACAAATGGAAAATGGGATAAATTGTGCCAGATTTTTTCCAGAATAAAACATGTTTTGGAGAATAAAACAAACAAAATGGAAGCTCCAAACCCACCCCACCCAACCAGATGGACAGTTTTAATTTATACTTCCCATAAAGCAAGGACATCCCAAACCAAAAAGTTACTGCAAAATTTGTTTTTAGAGAAATGATCCCTTAGATCCAGACCAAAGCAAAGATAAAATCCTTTCCTGGAAATACCTCCCATCCCAGGGCATGTGGGCCTCCCCTAGAAAACAAATGGTAATACACCCCAAGAAAAACTCAAAATAATTTTTTAAAATCACAAAATACACAAGGAAACAATTCACAAGGGAAAGTCAGCAGATTATAAAATAAACAGAATGATTAATCCCCCAAGCACTTATAATAACAGTTCAAATGAAATAATAAATCATGTTTAAAATGTTTAAAATGATTAAAGACATAAAGAAGGAATTAAAAACCATATTTAAGGGACTTCCCTGGTGGTCTAGTGGTTAAGACTTTGCCTTCCAATGCAGGGGGTGCGGGCTCGATCCCTGATTGGGGAGCTAAGATTCCACATGCCTCATGGCCAAAAAACCAAAAAAGCATAAAACAGAAGCAATATTGTAACAAATTCAATAAAGACTTTAAAAATGGTCCACATCAAAAAAAATCTTTAAAAAAAATCTAAAAAACAAGGTTCTATGAAAAAATAACAGATGGACTTGAAAATGAACCAAATTGACATTCTACAATTGAAAATCACCCCCCAAAAAAGTCACTTAAAAACTAAAAAATTAATAGTTTAGAGAGCAGAATTGGTGACGTAGAGAAATAGAAAGATTTGGTGAACTGAGACGTAACTGGAAGGAAATTTCACAGAATGCAGTGCGGGTATAGAGGTTAAACATCCGAAAGAGACTGACAGGTGGGAGAATGAGTGAGAAGGGCCAGGGTAGAATCCAGTGGGGGCTCTGAGGGAGCTGGGGGACACGGAACATGCCCCGCCCGACATCGATTCTCCATCCAGCTCATAGCAGCCTGCCCATCCCGTGGCTGGAGGCGGGCACGTGACAAGTCCTGGCCACTGAAACATGAGCAGCCTAGACAGAGTCACCTCACAGCTGAGGCAGGGGCTGAGAAAGTCACATGTTCCAGAATGGGCAGCCCCCAGCTGGGGAGGAAGAAGCCCCCCCTGGAGCTTCTGGGATGGAGGAGCCCGAGGAAGAGAGCTGTGAAGAAGCAGAGTGAGGGCTCCAACTGCGGCAGGTGCTAATAAAGTGGGCTGGTTCTCTTTGCTTGTTACCCAGTCCTGAACATCCTGGCCCAGCGAGCACAGCGATGTATCCGGGTTACGCTAAGCATGGCTTGTCATCGAGACCCTGGACCTTCCCAGAGCTGCACCGTGGCAGCAGCTCCAGACCTGCCTGTTGGAACCACAGCCCCAGCCCAGCACAGCCTCACCCCGTCCGGCACGCACCTCACTGCTGGAGGAAGAGCAAGCCGGGAGGAAGGAGGAGAAGGGACGGAGAGAGGAGAGAGCAGAAACAGCTGGAAGGCAAATGGGACAGGGGAGAGGTCAGGTCTGCCTGGTAGATTAGGTCAAGAAGAGGAGGACCGGGCTTCCCTGGTGGTACAGTGGTTGAGAGTCCGCCTGCCAATGCAGGGGACACGGGTTCGAGCCCTGGTCTGGGAGGATCCCACACGCCGCGGAGCAACTGGGCCCGTGAGCCACAACTACTGAGCCTGCGCGTCCGGAGCCTGTGCTCTGCAACAAGAGAGGCCGCGATAGTGAGAGGCCCGCGCACCGCAATGAAGAATGGCCCCTGCTCGCCGCAACTAGAGAAAGCTCCCGCACAGAAACGAAGACCCGACACAGCCAAAAATAAATAAATTTAATTAATTAAAAAAAAATAAAAAAGAAGAGGAGGACCCACTGCCACGTGGAGGTCCCAGACCTCAGCTCGTCTACACTAAGGTAGGACGGGGGTCAGCACAGGACACCCTGGGAGAGGGGGTCCCCTAGGACCCCTGAGCTCCTCCCCCACATCTGGGAAGGACAAGGGTAACAGAGGAGCCTGCCTGCGTAGGGCTGAGAGGCCACAGAGCACTGCTTATGGAGGTGGGGCCTGGAGCCGGGAGCCAGGAGGGCCATCTTGAAGGCAGGAGAGAGGAGAGCCCAGGAAGGAGGTGATGCTGGGAGGAGTGGAGAAGGCAGAACAGGGACAGGTGAGGGTGGAGCTCTGCAGGTCTGCAGGCAGAAGCTTCAAGCCCAGCCCCTTCCCGTCACCAATACTCCCGCGTCTGAGGTCCCCCTGGGGCGGGTGAGGGCTCCCCCAGGGCCCTCTTGAGCCATGCACAGTCCTAGGAGGGTGCCCGAGACCCAGGTTCAGGTCAGCTCAGGACAGGGTATTAGGAAGGGTGGCATAGAGGACGAGGGTTGAGAAGGGGATGCCTACGCGTGGGAAGGATCGAAATGGGGAGAGGCTGGGGAGGTGCCTGACCACTACCAGTCCTAAAGGGGCAGAAGGGTCCCAGCTTAGCCCACTAGGAGCTGTGCTCTGGCCGCGCCAGACAGAGCGGCGGGAGCACCTGACGGAGAGCCAGGCTGGCCCTCCCCCAGCCGTCCTTTCCCTGCCGGCGCTGTGGGTGTGATCCTACACGGCCTGCAGGCCACTCGGCGGAGGTCGGGGCGGGGGGAGAGCCTGGAGACCAAGAAGCACATGTGAACATCTCTGGGGGCTCCTACGACCATCCTTCTCGCCACATAATGGCACCTCCAGAACAAGGCTCCTGGTTGGCTGATCTGAGACCACAGTCCTTCCACCCTTGGACGCCCTCTTATTAGGGTTACTGCTAGTCCCCAGGAGCTCCCTGGCCCAGGTAAGCGTTGAGCAAGAAGACAGCGCAGGGTCAAGCGGGCCATCCAGATTGGTGATGTACATCTGCCAGGGTAGCCCTTGGAAAGGCTGGCTGAGACAGGCCCCCTGGGTGCAGTGCCTAGAGAGGACACACGGGGGCAGCACAGGGCTGTGTTTCGGTGCCTTCTGCTCCCAGGGCAGCCATCCTGGAATCCCAGAAGAGTGCGGGGGGGGGGGGGGGGGGTGCTTGCCACTCGCGGCCCAACCCCTTCTCCAGACACTTCCTCTGCAAAACACCTTGGGCTCGTAAGCAGCTTTGGGAAAGTGTCAAGTCTTCAAAAGGCGACAAAGAGAAGGGCAGATCTGAAAGAGCCCCTTGAAATCCTCCAGGCCCCCACCCTGCTCAGTAGCTGGGGAAACAGGCTCAGAGAAGTTAAGTCACTGGCTCAGTGTCATCCAGATCCCTAGCTCCCAGGTCAGTTCTCTCTCTAGGCACTCACTGCCTCCCTCTTGGGGACATCACTCCACGGCTGGGGTATCTGAGGGTGGGGGAAGGAACAGCCTGTGTGCCCCCAGGATTTGCTGTCTGGGTGCGAGATGAAAACACACAAACGACTGCAGAGTCACGTAGAAAGCAATCAACACCACACAAGATGGGAAAGAGACTAAGAAGGGGAAGAGGCCTCAAGCAGGTCAGGAGGTGGGAGGCAGGAGGCAAGGTGGAATCCAGGAGGCCAGCATGGAGGAGGAGGTAACACTTGCCCTTGGCCCTGGGGTGGGATAAGAAGCTGGCTCAGTTGAACAGTGGGGAGGGTGGGCCCTCCTGGTGGTGCATTGGCTTGAGCAAAGGCACGGAGGCAGAAAACGTGGAGCAGAGGAGAAGCATGTGCTCTCTTAGGGGAAGAAGGAGATTAGAGGCCAGAGAAGTTCGCCTGCATCCTGAGGTCTTGTGCAGGCTGCCTGGGTTGCTGCCTTTAGAACTGGAGGCTGGCCTGGCCGTGGAATTTTCCTGAATTCCACTATGTTGAAAGTGTAGAAAACGGCAGTTCTGCAGATTATCTCACGTGGAGGCGGGAGTAAACAAAAGATCTCCATGGTGACCGTGGTCCCTCATTTGGGATGTCCAGCTGCCCCTCGGAGATGTGGAGGGCAGCTGCCACTTCCCATTCCTCAACCACGGCTCCAACCCACAGCAGCAGCAGCAGCGGCTGGCCACGGGGGGCCACAGGGGGCCCCTGAACAACCTCAGAACTGGCAGGATGGGACCAGCCCAGGATTCCCGGGCTCTGAGAAAGCCTCAGACGGTGAGACGGAAGGGCCCCTGGAGCAGCTGGTCCCACCTGTTCAACCTCCCAAAAAGTCAGGGGCTCCTCCTGAGGGTCAGCACACATGCAGCTCAGCTTCCTCCCATCCAGGTGGACACAGGACACAGAAGGGATGCAGTAAGAGGGCGGCAGAGGCCAGGATCGAGTCCCTGCCCAAGGGCCCCTGCAAGGCTGGGCACCGACGGGGTGCCGGGAGGTGGGGTGGGGTGCTGTCTGGGTCAGTTCTGCTGCTTCCACAAGAAAATGACCTTGAAGAGGCCACCTGGCCCTGACCTCGTCCCCAGTGCGTGTGTTGGCCTCCCAGCCCAGACTGTCCCCAAGGTACCAGCAGCCCCCTGATTTCACCTGAGGCTCTGCCTCCTTAGAAACTCAGAGACTTCAGGGACTCAGAGGTGAGACGTGCAGGTGAAGACGCGGGCCCTGGAGATCAATAGCCCTGAGATCAAGGACTAACTCTGCTCCTTAGGGGCTGGGCCCTGGGGCTCGTTGTTTGGCCCCTCTGAGCCTCAGTTCCCCCACCTGTGCAATGACAGAACCAGAAGAAAGATAGGACCTCTCTCCTAGGGTGGTGGTGAGGATCTAAGGCAACACGTGGAGCTGCACTGAGGCCGGGGCCTGGCGCTCAGCCTGTGCTCAGTAAACAGCTGGCACCCGTGTCACTGCTGTCACCACTTACACCGTAGATACCTCTTATCCGGCCTCCCCGCTGACAGATGCCTGCCTCCTCGCCCCCTAGGCACCCTTGCTGATGTTCAGGGCATGCTCAGTGCTCTCGGCCATTCTGCAAAATGCCCTCCAGTCAATTCTGAGTTTATTACAAGTCAGTTATGTTTGTTCCCAAGTCTTTCTTATGCCAGTTGTGCTTGATATCAGAAATATGTGATTTAATAAATATAGAAACCAGCAGTTCTCAAACTGTTAAGAATGAAGACTCCTTTACACTCTCAAAAATTACTGAAGATTCCCAAAGAGCTTTTGTTTAGGTGGTTCACATCTATCAGTATTTACTACATTAGAAATTAAAGCTGAAAGAATTTCAAAGCCCAAGCACGGTCCACCAGGCATCAGAGTGGGCCTCAGCCGCTGGAAATGATCACTTGTACATCATGAGGAAATGAGGGGATAAAGGGCGAATGACGTCTTGGTATGGGCATGCAGAGTCTTAATTTTGACTGGTGGATCTCCCCAAAGGGCCTCGAGGGTCACCCTCATCCTTGGACCACACTTTGAGAACCACTGATGGAAACAAATGAAATACAGGTACAAAACATGAGCCAATCTCTAGCAACCAGGTCAGAAGCTTCGGAAAGTCCCAGCACACGAGGGGAATAACCACACATACGACGCAAGACTGTTTTCAGAGGCTTCGCAAGGGCCTTCCTGTTCTCAGCCCCCTTTAGAGAACCGAAACCGGAAACCAGCGCTGATGCATCGTGATGCAGTTTCAGCCATAAAGACGACCCCAAACTCCAATCTGCAGACTTATGTTTGGGCAAAAGGCTTTGGCCCTTTTATCAAAAGACAGACAAATTAGTGTACTTTAAATATTTTAAGTAAAAATAAAAGGTTTAAGAAATGTATGCGTGGTTAAGTAGGATTTACAGATGCTCTGAGAAGTCTGACCCAACCCAGCCCGTCCTCCCCAGCGTGGACACCAGCTGCACGCCTCAGCCTGGCCTCTGACCATGTGGCCTTTGGCCTTCCTGCCTCCCACTTCACGCAGACTGGGCTCCACGGATACGTGGTGAAAGAACCAGTGAAAGGATCACTGAATGAGCAGATGACCAGCCCCCACCCACCCTAATGCCTGGCCCAGCGCCTTGTGCAAAGGAGACGTTCAGAAAACCCTGCTAAAAAAATTAAATTTTGACTCTTTGCAGACTTTCTAGCTGAGTGTGTTCCCGGGTGCCTCTGAGGCCCACAGGAGGGGCTGAGCCCAGGGTCAGACCATCCACTTCTGATGTGACTCTGAAGCCCCCGCTACAGCCAGCCCGAGGTCCTGTGAGGTCAGCCTGGTCCTGTGAGTGGAAGGCTTAGCCGGCCAGGGCAGGGAGGACGCCTCTGGCAGCAGGACTCTCAGCTGCGAGACCTTTTCGGCAAAACAAAGCCATGTTTATTTCCCTTTGTTTTCCCTAGAAGCCCCAGTCACCACCTAGACCCCTGGATGGGCAGGTCTGCAGAAACCTCTGCCCCAGAAGACCCAGGAACTGCTGCCCCATCCTTAAGGGCATCTGAGATGAGAGCTGACAGGTGAAATGCAGACAGGCTGCTGGGGGTGGGAGCCTGATGGGGGAGTGGGGGGGATGTACGCTGTAGCACCATGGTTAAAATCATTGACTATGAAGTTAAAAAGTGAAAAATCTGAGCTGACATTCTGCTCTTTCTGGAGATCGGAGCTGTGTGACCTCAGGCAGGTGTGTAGCCTCTCTGATCGTCACTTCATACTTTCATGTACCATTGCCTCGTTAACTCCCAACACCCACTCATGAGGCCCATAGACCTGCAGATGTGGAAGGGACCCGCCGTGTCCCCAAGGTTATGGGGCGGACACAACCCAGGCCTTGAACCCAGCTCATCTGGCTCAAGGCCCAAGGCTCACCCCTTCCCCACACTGTCCTGGGGGAGCCGAGTTTGATGGGTGGAAGTCAGACTGTCCCTTTTAGGAGAAGACTGGTGAAGAAAGATGGCTCATGACTCCAGGAGAAGATGCTGGAAGCCTCCCCATCTCGATTCCCTAGACCCAGCCTTTCTCTGCTCTGTGAGAAGGGACTTGTTCAGGGAGCTGAAGTGCTGGGTCCCCACTACCACCTCAACGTGAGGCCTTGGGAAAGTCGTGAGACTCAGAGAGGCCCAGGCTGCGGACTCACCTACTTCGAGATCTGACCGGGGCCTGATCTCAGAGGGGCTGCTCAGAGCACACAGAGCCGGGGGTGCCCCAGAAAGCCCCAGGAGCCCCAGCGGCCTCCGTGCTCCCTGTGCCACTGTACCCACGGGGTCCTCCACCGTGGGAAGGGAAGACCCCTTCCTACTCTCCTCTGTGCCCCAGACTCGGAGCTGGGCACCCACAGAGCAGGGCGGTCACACGGGATGGACCACCCTCCTCCTTGCTTCGCCCCAAGTGTGCGGGTAATGAGCACAGGTGCAGTTTGGGCGGGTCCTGGGCCCCCGGCAGGAAGACTCGGACACTCCCAGGTGGCGGCCGAGGAGAAACTGTTCTTCCTCGGGGGCCTGCTGCAGTCACTGAGATGCCACCACTTCCGCCTCTGTGGCGTCCTCGTCACCTGCAGGCTTTCAGGACAGCAACCTGCAGGCCTAAGACACCCAGGACTGCCCAGCCTCCGCCCTGCCACTCGGAACCTGAGCAGGGGCAGTTCTGCAAAGGATGGGAACCCCGAGGGGGAGGGACGGGAGGGCTAGGGACAAGGGCCAGGCTGACGGCACGGGGCTTCGGGAGCAGGGACAGGGTCGAGGTCGCGGAGTCAAGGCCAGCTCGGGGGCCATCAGGCACGAGCACTGAAAGTGAGGTTGGAGGTTGCCTTCCAAAGGCATCCCTGGAGCAGGGGGCCACGAGGCCACTGGCCCCCGAGACTCTCTCAGGGGCCCGCAAACATTCTAACCATATTTGTCGTTTTCACAAGCTGCTCCCTTGGGAGCATAACTCACTCAGAAACAGCTGAACTGGAGAAACTCGAAACTGCCCATGTGGCTTCTGTGGGTCTCCTGAGGGAGAAAGAACCCTATCCGGGCCTGGGGCCACCACTTGGCTCACTCGGGAGAAGCATACAAAACGACAACTTGCCATTCACCCCATCCCCCTCACTCCAGTCACAGGGTCCTGCCTGGACAGGAAGATTCGCCATCTCAGAACAGACGTGTCGGGAAGCTCAGCCCTCTGCTAGGCACTCAGACCTGCGTGGGCCCCTCAGGGCACAGCCGAAAGGGACAGACCAGTGGGCACCCACTCCATCCTCTGACTGCCGACCAGCCTACTGGACCCACCCCCCTATTGCTGGCTGAATAACGGCTCCCAAAGGTGTCTGCGTTCTAATTACTGGAACCTATAAATGTTACGTTATCTGGCAAAAGGGGCTTTGCAGATGTGACCTTGATGACCCTGCGTTAGCATCCTGTGGACCCAGAGTCATGGCAAGGGTCCTTGCAAGAGGCCAGAGGGGGAGAAGCAGAGAAGGTGACAAGACGAGGGAAACAGTGTCAGAGAGAGTCTCAAGGTGGAGGAAGGGGCCACATGCCAAGGAATGCAGGTGGCCTCTAGCAGCTGGAAAAGGTAAGGAAACGGATTCTCCCCAGAGCCTCCAGGAAGCGCCAGTCCTGCCCACCGACATCTTGACTTGAGCCCCGTGAGACTGAGCTTGGATCTCTGAGCCCCAGACCTGTGAGGAATGGCCTTGTGGTGTTCGGTTCAAGCCACGCGGTCTGGGGTAACCTGCTGCCGCTAACATAGCTCTGCAGGCAGCCCTGCCAGGAGCAGCTCTGGGAAAGTGAGGTCTTTAGCCTCGAGTCTCAGCAGGATCTGCCCACAGGGAGAGGATTCTGGAGCAACAGAAAAATACCCGCCCACACGCAAGGCCTCTCACGGCTGGACGAGGCCCAGCTTCCTCCAGCAGCGCGTGGCCTTTGCTTCAATTCCCAAACGGAGTCATCTGGGGAGAGGTCATTCCGAGGGGAGGTTTACACGAAGACGGAGGTTATCCTCGTCAGGACGTTCCCTGAGAGCTGGTTCCCGAGTCAGGGCGGGAGGTGGTCCCACAGCAGAGAGGGTTTTGGACAGGCCCCAGGGGAGGGAGTCGTGCCATCAGCCCTCCACCCACCCGTCTGTCCCGACCCCTGTCTCCCACCGGCCGCTTCTCCTCCCAGGCACAGCATCTTCCCTGCTGAGTGAAGCCGTCCCTGGTTTTGCCATCAGAGCTGGGGTCCTCCTCATTTCCAGGCCTGGACTCGCCAGCCCCTCTTCCCCCAGCACACAACCATGGGGGGCAGTGCTGGGGAGACACTCGCCCAGGGTGAGTCTTCCCAGAATTCGGGGACCAACCCAGGCTCCCCGCTGCCCCCAGGATGGCCCCGGCTTCCAGAGCCCCGAACTTGAGAGGACCTCATCTCTCAGGCTTGCCCTGGCTACACTGGGGGCCTTGAGCGTCCAGTGACAGTGCCGTGCACCCAGTGACACCAGGGGTCTCAAACTCGCAGCCCCCAGGGGCCAGGCGGGCCCCGGGAATGAGGGCAGCAGCCTGCTGGGAGCAGCAGGTCCTGCGGTCACCCAACCATCAAATCTAAATGTCTGAGGATGTCGTTAGGCCCGTCTGTGGGTAGGGCTGGACGTCGCCGCCCTGACTCCCGCCCCTGGCTGGCCTCACCAGGGTGTCCGTGGTAACGTCTGATCTCTCCCGCCTGCTCTACTCTCTTGCACCGTCACCACATGCGGCGGGTCCCCTGCGTACCGGGTGCACATCACACGCAGGTGAGACACAGAACTGCTCCCGTGGTTCATTCACACACAGTGGACGCGGCGGAAAGCCTCCCACAAGTGCTCTGACGGCTCATGAGGAAGGGCATGCACCCCGGGTCCCAGTCACAGGGGCCCACATTTAATTATGTTCAATATTAATAAACGTACAGCACAACAGTGGTTCATTAACATACCTTACGCGACTAAGGGAGTACAATTTGATACAACCCGATGCACAGCTTTGGGGACACAAAGGAACTTCCAGACCGGGTCGTGAGAAATCCTCCATTTCACTTTCGTTCGGGATGACAGGCTCAAGGACCACGGCTCGAAAGGGCAGCTGTGCTGTCACCAAGAGTGGGGCCTCGAGTGAGAGAGAACAGAGGAAAGCAAAGGAACAGACAGACAGCCCTTTGGAGAAAGGCCCCTGGAGACACCGGGTCTGCACGGCGCTGATCGGCACCAAGGGATCGTCTATAAAAAGATTTGTATAGTAAACCAAATAATATTGGAAATAAGACTTTCAGTAGTACTTCTGTAAGAAGCAGAATTACGTTACATGTTGTTCACATGCACAGGGGTGCATAAGAAAAGTTCTTGTAATTACAGTCGGGGCCGAAGAGCAAAAATCTGGGCTGAAAGTGACAAGCGAACTGCAAGAGAAATCAATCCATGAAGGGGTGTGTCCAGAGCGGAGGAAGCTGACCAGCAACAGAACTGAAGGGAGCCCACTCAGAAACGCACACACACACCCACGCACACCGCACCTGCACTGCAAATAAATACACACGCACATGCAAGTGACGTCCCCTACGGCACCTTGTGCTCAGGCCAGGTTTGCCTGCTGGCTGCTGCTCCGAGGGCCACCGGGAGAGAAATGGGGGCCTGTCCCTGAAAGCGGGTGTTCAGGCCCATGGCTCCTTCACAGCAGAAACAGCCCGGCCGTGCCATTCAGAGCCCTCCACACGCCTTCAAGTGGGCCGAGCATCCCATCTCCAACGGCACTAGGGCTGGACAGCTCAGCAAATCCTCACGCCCACGACTGGCGGCTGGGAGTGCGGGCATTTGCATTCTCTGACTGGTGTGCATCCGGGACCTCGACTTGGGGAGTTCTGATTCGCAGAAGCTTCCCTTGACGACCACGTGCAAGGCTTGGTTGGGGTCCCGCCTGGGGCTGTGCGCAAGGACTGTGTTCAATCTTTCCCATCACCTCCAAGTAACAGCAAGACCTTCAGCCCATCCAACAGTAAACCAGGATGCCAAGTGGCCCAGGAAGTTCTGTCAAGGACACAGCTCCCGGCATTCTCGTTCCAAATCCCAGCACAGCATGCCTGGCCCAGGCATAGCTCACGTGCTGTGCTTCCGAATCAGAAAAAAGCATCCTGCCGTTCGTTGAGTGAGGAAGGACCTCTGTCCACACACGGCGGAGAATGTGCTAACAAGTTCACTTGGGAGGAAAGGCAGAGCAGCGGAGCCTGTCGCACCTGCAACTAAAACCTCAAACGGCTGCGGTTCTCTGAGGACCTCAGATGCACGGCGACGGCCAAGATGCCCAGATTTTCCATCAGTTCCTTCGAGGTGCTCAGTCTGGCATTAACAGCAAAACTTTCCCTTCCGATTTTAAACTGAAGTTATATTCCAATTAGAAACTGAAAAAAACCTTGAGAAAACATCTAAAGGGCCAGAAAAGAAAACTCCAGCCAGTGAAACGTAGAAAGTGGTTTGTTTTAAATGCGTTCGTTTTCTGTTAAACGTAAGTGAAGTCCACAAGGCCAGAGGGGAGGAGGTCCCAGACACGAATGTCCTCCAAAAATCGACTTTTGTCTTTTTTCTCGTCAACGGTGAAGTTAACAGGGTTGAAATCTGAAGAGACGGAAGGGCTGACGTTGGGGTAAAAGGGAAAAAAAATAGGAGCCGCCATTCTCCGCCAAAATGAGGTTAGTGATCCAGACAGAGGGTTTCGAAGCTGAATGTATAGTGTACATCTGGCCAGCCCCGGGGCGGGACCTCCACCCAGAACTGTCAAAGCCCAGACTCCACGCTTCCCTCCCGGCACCCAGCCCAGCGTGCGCCGGCCTCATCCCGGACCCCAGCCACTCTCAGAGCAGAAGGGGACCCTTTCCCAAGTGGAATTTCCAACAGCCTCCATCCGAGGCTCGGTGAAGGGTCCATCGCCGGGCTGTTTAACATCACAAAGGAAATTCTGAACTGGTTTCCATAAACGTGGGCCGGGGAAGGGTTTTCTCCAGGCTCTGAGCGAAAGGGTTCCCCACCAAGACAGATTTTCAAAGCATGGAAATCATGGTGGCAGCGGGAACCCGGCGTCACGTCTTCTTCCACAGGAAGACCTCGTCGGCGAGGACCTGCGCCAGCCGGGCGTTAAAAGGCCCGTAGAAGTCCCGCAGGAGCCTCTGTGTGACCGGCCACATGGGCCCCAGGTTCCGGTCCTCGGGACGCCGCGCGTTGGATGCGGGGCTCTTGGTCATCAAAGCCTCTTGTTTCTCACTTAAGGGCCCTGGAACACAAAGGAAAGAGCCTATGAGGCAGGAGGCAAAAGAAACTTTGAGAAAATCCCAGCCGTGCTTCCTGTTGAGACAGGAGTTTCCTGTAAGAATGTGTTCGGAGGTTCAAATTCTTTGGCTGGATCCATTTCTGAGTGGCTGAGGGTGGAAGGTGGAAATTCCAGTGTGAAAGAGCAGAGATTCTGTGGTCCGGTGTGTTACCCCACCCTTGGAAGCAAGGCTGGGGCTCTGGGGCGCAGTTTCATTTCCAACTGCCCGTCAACGGGACCCAGCCTGTCCTTGGGTAACTGGGCGACCTGCCACACACAGTCCCTGCACGCAGCCTCTCCTGCTCACCAGCCACTGGAAGTCTGCCCCCACTGCTTCTACTTCAGGCCGATGCAAAGGGCCTCCTGATGGGGCCATATTTCAGCCTGTGTGTCGTGCTGTGAAGTGGCCATGGGGGAAGGGGAGAGGCCACCTGTGCCCAGAGACCCCCCCACTGGCTAAACCTCCACCTGCAGCAGGCATATCCACGGGGAGAGGCCGGGAACCAGCCAGCTCGTGCTGCCCCCTGAGGCTGCCACTTCCACCCTCAGCCCTCGGGACCGCAAGCCTCTCACTGGCTTAACCCCCGGGACCACTGCTCAGGCCTCTGTGCCCCGGGCCCTCGTGATCAGTCTGAAGTCCTGAGCCCGTGCACAGAAAAACTACATCCCAGTGTCCTCGGGCTACGTGACAGGGAAGGAACAGAATTGGCCTTACTGTCCATCTTAGGGATTAAAGACAAGCTCATGAATGTGACAGAGTCTACAGGTGGCCAAATCAAAGAAAAATGGTTCTAGGCCTTACAAGGAAAAAGTAACCACACTCCATCACGTTACAAGCTCTCCAAGAAAAGGAAAAAGAAAATCAAATGACAAAAGGGTCCCGAGTCCCAGTGGTGGGCAAACAGATTTCAGGAAAAGTTCAATTAACAAAATCCCCAGGCAAGCTCATGAGACAGGGCCGCAGGGGCTTCTGGGGAGGAATGTGCAGGGTGCTCCAGCCTCTCCAGCGGTCCTGGGTGCCGCCTACGGGGGAGCACCCTGCACCCATGGACACTCCTCTACCAGCCGTCACCGTGGCCAGCGACTTGGCCTGCTGCCACAAAGTGCCCCTTGGGACTCTGGCTGGGGGCAGGCTCCCCTCCCTAGAGGCCCAGGAGCCCAAACCCAGCCACATGGCTGTGCCTCCAGGGGTTCCCAGCAAAGCTGAGACAAGCATGGACCTGCCCATCCCCCCCCGACCCCCAGGCCCTGAGGCCTCTGCGAGACGGTCCCAGGAGCCCAGACACCCTGTCCATCCTTAAGGCGCAGCTCACACCCTCCCTTCCAGGATCGCTTCAGCGGCTGGGCCCCCAAGTCACGTGTACGGACCCACCGTGAGATCGCTAACCTCCCCCACGTCACTCTACCAGTTACTCGGTTATTCGAGCCTCGGCTTCCTCCTCTCCCTCCAGTGAGGGAGCTCCCAGACGAGAGGCCACCTCTTCCTCCCCAGAGACGGCTCCCCACACCACGCGCCAAACAGGCACTAACTGGCCTCCCGGCTCAGCCCCGCCCTGCTCGGCTCAGGGGTCTGCGTGGGACGCGGGGAGCGCCTCACAGAGCCGGTGTCCTCGGAGCTCGCGCCCTGCTCCGTGGGCCTCCAGTGCGACATTCATACCGAGGCTGAGAAACCGGAAGACCCTGTGCATGGTGTGCTTGACGTTAGAGGCGTGGTCTTCCAGGCGGAGAATGAGGAACTGTTCTTTATTAAAGACCGTGAGCCAGTCCAGAAGGTACACGGCGTACAGCCCGACCTGCAGCCTCACCTAGGACCGAAGAAGGCAGGCGTTAGTTCAGGGGTAATTCCTCCGACACCGAAGGCGCTTTTCCAAACGTATTACACACGTCATTATAAACCAACAGTGAAGCGTTGTCCCAGCGAACAACTGCCTTCAGAAGTTGGATTTTTTTTTTTTTTTGCGGTATGCGGGCCTCTCACTGTTGTGGCCTCTCCCGTTGCGGAGCACAGGCTCCGGACGCGCAGGCTCAGCGGCCATGGCTCACGGGCCCAGCCGCTCCACGGCATGCGGGATCTTCCCGGACCGGGGCACGAACCCGCGTCCCCCGCATCGGCAGGCGGACTCCCAACCACTGCGCCACCAGGGAAGCCCCAGAGGTTGGATTTTAAACGCCACGTGTTCTTGCTTCTCCATGCTGGGTTTGGTGTCCCCCGCACAAAGGATTCCCACCTTCAGGGTCCCATGCCATCCTCAGGTCAACCCTGCAGGTAGCTCCACACCACTTCATAGTGAGGAGTGGGGAGAATGGAGAGGCCAAGGTCACACCCACCGATGGCGCGAACGTTCTTTGCACATATCCCGGCTGCCTCAGCTCCTATGCCCAGCGCAGCACCGCCGTGAGAAACAGCGGCAAATGCTCCAGCAGCAAGCCCCGAGAGGGAACAGCCAGACGCCTGGCGCCACACGGACGTCCCTGACCTTGAGTGTGTGAGCATACCCCAATATAAGCAGAGCTGTACGAAGCCATCCCTTTCTGCCTACACGTCGGGGTCCGTCCTCCTCCTGTGCCTTGTCTCGTGCCAAGCTGCAAGCATGCGTGGTGAAGCACGAACCTGACCACAGAGAGGTCTGGCCCTTGTCCTCGGCTCCTGGAAGATGATCTCTAGGCCACCTTGAATGTCCTGCCTGGTAAGGGTATCTTGCTTGCCTCGGGGGGTCTGGCTAACAGTGTGAGTTATGATGCGGGCTCTGGGCCACGCAGTACCGGCCTGACCTCCAGGAGGGGCTGGACAGTAAAGGTCGGTCAGGCAGGTACTGCGTGAGGGAGCCTCAAGAAGTGCTTGGGACGCCAGAGGCTTGGGTGGGCTTCCCTGGACGGCAACACGCTGCGTGTATCATCGCATGCTTACGAGGCTGAGTTCAGTCTGCGACCCTTCCCTGCTGTAAACCGCAACCTCGAGTGTGACAGCCATCAGCGTGTCTTGTGATTCCTTCTAGTGAATTACTGAACCCGACAGTGGTTTGGGGGACTGCACCCAGCTTGCACATGGTGTCAGAAGGAAGAGCGTCTTGGGGACTGCCCCCTCTAACGTCAAAGTGGGCTCTAAACTCTTGGCAAGCTCCAAAAAGGAACAGGCCCCTCCCTTTCTGCTCTGAGGCCCCCCTTCTCCGGCACTCCCACCCCTGCCCCTACCCACCACGTCCTCTGGGACCTGGCTCCGTGTCCTGCCTCTGGCTCTGCCTCGCTGTGGTCTTCCCAATTGCTTCTCATTTGCCCCCGTCTCGTCTCTGTTCAGGCCGCATCAGCGCCTGTCTGGCACTGTCACAGCCCCCTGACTGGCGCTCCCACCTCTAGTCTCTGAGCGTGAGCTTCCCACGCCAATGCCTGGCCTCGCCTGGCTCTCCACGTGGGGCAAGTCCCTGGTCTGACTGGACTCCTGGCCCACCCCCTCCCAGCGCCCAGTCTCAGTTCCTGCAGCCGACGCTTTCACATCCTACTTCCTCTCCTTCCCAGCTCGACCTTGAGCTCCTCCAGGGCGGGGACCAGGCTCTTCCATCATCCCAGCCGCAAGTGGCCTGCGCCCAGCCACTCACACTGAACGCGGTGGCAACAATAAGACGGTGAAAAATAGGTACAGACGCTAGTTTCATCTCTCCTAGTGTCACTCCATTTCATTGTTTTTCTAATTGTGTGGGAGGTGGTGGAGGAAGAAAAACAATTAGAGGGGAGAAGCTGTCTCCAAAATCCATCAGCTGCCTACAGCCCTCAGGTTGTCACTACCCTGGACACCAGCTCAGGAAAAGACGTCAAGCTGGGCCAGAGCTAAAGAGAAAGTGAGCACGTGCCAGCCTCGGAAATAAATACCCGCGTCGCCTCCAACACAGACAGACGGCTGCGAGGACACCTCCTTGTTAAGCCCTCGAGAGCTTTTCGGCTCTTCGTCAGCCTCCCAGGCCGGCCCCTCCCAGGGAGGACCAGCCCGATGAGCTTTATATCTTCCGGGGAACCCGCCTTTGCTGCTCAGAACCTTCTAGAAGGAAAGGAGCTGGGAGTTTGCGGCAGGATGAGGGTGTTTTAAAGTAGCTGCCGAGGTCCCTGCACCTGTCGACAGGTGACAGTATTTCCCTGAAAGCGTGTCTGTGTCTTCGTGGGGAGAGCCCCCTCCACTGGCCCAGGCCTCCAGTAGCTGAGTCTTCTCTGCCAGGAGGGCTGGTCCGGCAGCGGAGGGGCCATTGGGGGCAGGCAGGGAACAAACCTGGGGGCTCTTCAGGGGAAGAGAGGTGGGGCCCCCTGGCCCCCTGAACACTCCATCCTCTGGCTCACTCCGACCCCCAGCCCCCTTACCAGTTAAGGGAAGCGCCGCTCACCTCGAGTGACGGTGTCAGCGTGCGCAGCATAACTACTAACAAACCTAGGACAGGCCCACTCAACACTTTTTCCGCACCCTTCCCCAGTATCGGCCAGAGAATCAAAATGGAATGAACATAAAAAGGTTATTTAGGGGAAGTGCCCGATACATTTAAACTTTTAAAACACCAGAGCGGAGAGAAGCCTTTGAGGTTACCTGCTTCAGCCGCCTCTTGATGGAAAAAACAACCAAGGCCTAGGGAGTGCGGGGTCCTGCCTGCCCAGGGTCAGCGGAGAAGACCCTCCAGAGCCTAGTCCTGAAGCCAGGTACTTGCGCTTGGGGCCTGTCCCCCCCCCGTGCTGGGAAACAGCTGAGGAGCCAGTGCAGGGTCTCCCCTGACAGGCACATGCCAAACCTCTCTGGTCCCCATTAGGGATCTGGTTGGAACTCTCTACTCAGCCTCTCCACTAGTTTCACAAACTCCCCATTCATTCATTCTGCAAATAATCTAGCGCATCCTGCACGCCAGGTACCCTGCTAAGCAATGGAGAGACGTTGCTATGTAACAGATGTGGCCCCTGGCCACGTGGCGCTTGTAATCTAGTGGAGACAGAGCTAAAATGGTGAAGAAACAATTATCTATAATCGCCAGTTGTGACACATGCTGTGGGGAAATGAATAGTGTGGAGAGAGAGAGAACAGGTCAGATTGAAGCCAGACCTGAAAGGTGAGGAGTCCTGCAAAAACCAGGAGAAGCACGTGCCGGGGAGGGGAGTGTGGAAGGCTCTGGAACCAGGCTTCTCCAGGCCAAGCACAAAACACACCCACCTGGAGGGCTGTTCAACAGACTGGACTGATGGGCCCACCCCCAAAGTTCCTGATTCTGGGGTCTGAGGCTCAACCTGAGAGTTTGCATTTCTGGCAAGTTCCCGGGGGGACTGATTTTCTTGGTCCAGGGAGCACACCTTGCAAAGCCCTGCTCTGAGGCATGAGGACCTAGCAGGAGAGAGCGTGGCTGGAGAGCAGCAGTGGACAGGGAGGCAGGGGAGGTGGCCTGGAGGAGGTGGACAGGTGGGCGGGGCGGGCTCGTGCGCTCAGGGGCCACAGGAAGGCAGGGAAGGTCTTAAGCGGGGTAGCGCCCCGCTCCACGTACGTATGAAAAAGATGGGCCTCCCCGCACTGTGGTTGAGCTGGGATTCACAGCTGAAAGGAAATTCGCTTCTCTCATCCCAGAAATGAAGATTCACCCCGAAGAGGAGGGTTTCCAACCGCTCTTGCCTTCCTGGCTCTTCCCACTATGCAGGAGCTCTCCAGGGACCGAAGGGTCACGGCGATCCGCATGACCTCACGGCCCCGCCATCCTGTCACTGATCCTGCCCTGGGGTCTCATTCTGACCAGAGATGCCTCGTCATCCTCAGCAATTCATGGAATTGAATTAAAAAGTACGTGCCTCCCGCCGGTTCAAACCCTCCTTTTTAGGAGCCAGCTAGGGAAGGTGGAAATGCCGTGAGCCTCATCAAAGGCCATGGGACCTGGGATTAAACCCTGAGCCTGCCCATCACAAGCTACGTGACTCTGGGTGGGAGAGTTAACCTCTGTGAGCCTCTGTGTCCTCATCTGTAAAATGGGCTTGGATTTCAGGGAAACGGAGAGGACTGAACAAGATGATGCCCTGCAAGGTGCCCCTCATCCTCTCTCTAGCAGGAAGGACAGAAGTTAATCACTGGGGACAACTCTAGACCCTGCTCAGCCTGGAGAGAGCACCAAAGGAGTCCACATGACAGACCTTGCTAAAACTAGCCCTTATTGACCACTGGCTCCCACATACATCTGCCTTCCCACAATTTGCCACCCTAGGAAGTCGAGTCCTTTTCCTTTGTCTTGTCACTTCTCTACATATTTATGGTTCTCTTGTTAAGACGCTATATAAGCCCGAGTTCTAACCACCCGCCCGAGTTCTAACCACCCATCCGAGTTACTCATCACCGGGGCTCTCGTGGATATGTGCACGTGTGCATACGCATGTGTTAATAAACTTCTGTTTGCTTTTCTCTTGTTTATCTTCCGTCAGTCTAATTTACAGGGCCCCGGTCAACGAACCTGAGATGGGTAGAGGAAAAGGATTATCTTCTCGCCCCCTACACGCGAATGAACTACCGCTCTCTAACCCTTACCACAGCCTAGTAAAGCAGTGCTATTACCCCATCTTATGATGAAGCAACTGAGTCTCAGAGAAGCTAAGACAACTGCCCAGAGTCAGCTGCCCGAGTGGGAACTGAACCCACACCACTCTGGCTCCAAAGGCCACTCCTTCTACCCCACACCCCCAGCCAGATTCTGTGTCGATCCTCTGTGCATCCTCCCTGCCAAACTATAAATTCCAGCGGGACAGCCTGGAATCCTACCTACGGCCTCTGTGCACCCTGCCAGATAAGACGGCCTAGATAATGAGGAAGAGGGGGTGAACCCTCTTGACTTTGAACCCCACCGCACCTGGGGCTTCCCAAGCCTCCACCTCAAGCAGATCTCACCACATGGCACGCTCAGCAGAGCAAGGCTGTGGACCACGCTCCGGGTCAGGTGACATATTAGCTTCGCTGAAGAAGGCTTACCCACTGCGGCAAACCTGCTGAAAAGGCACTTGGGACAACCCCGGGTGCTGTGCAGCAGAACACCATCCCTTAGCTAAACCGTGCTGAATTCACCACTAACAGCTTCTTGTGCTTAAAAAAAAAAAAAAAAAAAAAAAAAACGGGCAAGAAACGTACAGCTATATTCCTGAAGGCAAATATGTTTCCATTAAGACCCTGTCGGAGACACTGAAAGTCACTGGTGGGTAATTTTTTAAACCAACAAAACAATCCAGCATTGGAGAGAACGCTCTTAAGACAATCAGAGAGTCGGTCTGCCAATCCTAATTGCAGGGTGTGCTCTCGGAGCCTCACTAAATAGTAATCTTCCTAAATGCGCCCTCATTCTTTCGCAGAGGGAGGAGAGAGCATTGTAACTGGGAGATCGGCGCGGGAGAAAGCAGGGAGCCAGCTGAAAGGGTCCATCAGCTTTTTACAGTTTTTACAGCCATGAATATTTGTTTTGCATTAGCCACCGCTCAAAGGCACAGGGAGAGACATTTGCACATTAAAATGCTTCTCTGTTTATCTGCTAAAATCCCGACGCACAATGCCCTCGCATGATAGCCGCCGAGCAGCCCCTCTGCGTACGCACAGGCATGGCGTTGTTAAGAGTGTTGTTGTAGACACAGGCGCGCAGTGAATAACCCAGCACGCAAGTTTCAAACAGCTGCAGCGCTTCTGTCACTTTCTCATGGAAGTCATCTGCAGATTTATTCGAACTTGCAAAGTAGAGATAGTCTGAGTACAACCTGTGAATAAAACAGATGGGTATCTTTTACCACCGGGAATGTGAAATCTCGACATCTGAGTGACAATGGAAATCTACAAGCAATTATATGACCTCATTTGGTTCATTAAAACACAACCATTCCTCTCGCCACACACCCCCACCCCCGCCCCACCACCCCGGCAGAGAGCCACTTCCTACCACCCTGGACACCCTCGCCCTTCCCAGGGCCACTCGCTCTCCTGGCCCCAGACAAGCCACCCGTAGTCTCTGTGGTTTCTTTTTTTTTTTTTGGTTCTTTCTAGGCGCCTCAGGCCGTGACTGTTTTCACAGTAACAGTGAACTTCGAAACACCAGATTACAAAGACCGTACAACAGCAGAGAGAGGCCGTGAAAATTTTATGTCCCCTCCGGTTCCTCTCTCCTCTGCCGGCGGCAGTAATAACGGAACAGCTGTCGCTCTCCCCATATTACAATTCCGCGTGAAATTCCCAGCCCTTACCACAGACTCTGAACGTTAAAACAAAAATTATGAAACGTATCTTTCTAGGTTGATAGGGACCTATTTTTTAACACAGGGTAAAAATACCCCCATGTACGCATGCAGAGGCCTGTAGGCCTACATGTGTGTCCACACACATGGATCTGTTCACACAAACCCCACCGCACGTATGTAACAGTGTTTTCACACAGGAGCAGACAGCATCTCTCTTTGACCAAACTGTTCTCAGGTTCCTCTGAACCTTCTTCCCAACATGGCCTTGAGTTTTAGACTTCCTTGTGGGTCTCTGTATCGCCAAATTTCAACAAGAATCCTGCTAGGTCCGTTTAGCCAACCCCGCCCCCCTTACCAATGCTGTTTCTTCTTAGTAACTTCCCATCCACCAGCCCACATCCTCCTTGGCTATAATTTCCCACTCTTCCTTGTATTTGGCGTTGGCCACAATCTCGTTCCCCTACTGCAAGACCCGACCACAGTGGTCACTTCACCTATTGCTACAGCCCTGAATAAACTCTGCCTTTTACCATTCTTTAACACAAGTCAGAATAATTTTCTTTCTTTCTTTCTTTTCCGCAAATCTTCTGAAAATATACTTTACTGGACTTTCAACATTACAGACAGATACTTTCTGTTACCATGGGATAATTCTTTTCTTATATCAAATAAACAATAAGTAAAACAAAACAAGTTACAGCACTGTAATGAGCACAGCTTTGTTTTAACGTTTTTGGCCCCAGTTTCCCCTGTGGTCTAACTTCTGACGCCCAGGCCCGCTCTCTCTCCCGTACTCTAAGTCATAGCGGGGAGGCGGTGTCTAGCATTAAATTCGTCTGTAAAACAGGAGGACTAATTGTGCTTTCCTCGTGGCGTATAAACAAGATAACCCATAGAAATCCCAGGGGTGACCCTCGTTATCAGCTGCTTATATATCCTTCCAGAAGTTTTCCGTGCACAACATATATCTGCATATTTTGTATTTTTTTTAAACATAGATGTATCAGGTCATATTGGATGGGATCAGTTAATGTATCTATTATTACAGCACTCCCCTATTTATTTAATTTGGGGGAATTTTGAACATCTGTAAAAGTAGATAAGATAGTACATACACAGCAGCCCAGTATAAACCTTATTCCATTGTCACCCAGTAATTTTTTCTTTCTTTTTTTTCGGAAGGGGGGCCACGCCACGTGGACTGCGGGATGTCAGTTCCCTGACCAGAGATTGAACCCGGGCCACAGCAGTGAAAGCACCGAATCCTAACCACTAGACCACCAGGGAACTCCCCAGTCTTTTTTTTGCGGTACGCGGGCCTCTCACTGTTGTGGCCTCTCCCGTTGCGGAGCACAGGCTCCGGACGCGCAGGCTCAGCGGCCATGGCTCACGGGCCCAGCCGCTCCACGGCATGTGGGATCTTCCCGGATCGGGGCACGAACCCGTGTCCCCTGCATCGGCAGGCGGACTCTCAACCACTGCGCCACCAGGGAAGCCCCCCACCCAGTCATTTTTTACATTAACAGAACTTCTGAGTTCTGTTGTGAGTTTCCTATGCCTTTTTCTCCTCTGTTTCTGCAGGCAGAGAGGGTAAGTCTTTATCTTTTTTTGCTTTTCAAAAGTCACCCCTTTGTTTCTGTCTTATGCCTTTTTCAATGCACACCCTCTAGGGCCCCCCACTGCTCTGCCCGACACCCTGTACTCACACTCAACCCCCAGCTGCCCAGAAACCAGGCTGATTCAGACTGGCTCCCTGCTCTGTGGTGTCACGTTTCTCTCTTTCTCAGCTCCATACTTTCTATTCTGCCAACTTCTCCAACCTATAGCTTCCCTCTTTCCAGGGAAGGAAATTCAGCAAATCGTATTAGGTACCCACAGGTCTGGGGATTATAGATGTGCACCGCTGACTGCACCCAGGGCTTCCGTCGTGGCACTCAGCCAACCTCACTCCTGCAGAGACGGCAGTGCCTTTGGTGCACGGGGCAGCTGCAAACACTCCTTCTCCAGCACCCCTCACCTCTCGCTACAGCTGTAGGCGTTTCCAAAGATTTCCTAAAAAGAGCAGAGCTTCTCAGGGACCAGACTGTCTTCCCCTCTGGCGTTTGGCACGGTGCCTTCTACACGGCCCTTTAGAAATCATCCGCTGCCAGTGTCCACAGAGGACACCTCTGAGAAGTCTTGAGATGTTTGGGATCTGCTCACAGATTGCCTAGAATCCGAACACACACTGGAAAGTGTTCGTACATCTCAGCCTGGTCAGCCAAACCTCCAAAATGACTTGCTTCAAGACGAGTCGTTAGAGATGCTCAGGTGAGTAGATCCTCCCCCAGATCCATGTTCACCCAAATACAGGACCCAGATGACACTACATTTGTCCCCCCATTACAAGTGTCCCCCCACATTGGCCGTGCTCTTTTCCCCCTTCAAAAACAGGACCTCCATCAAGACAAACATGGCACCTGTCACTGCAGGGTCGGTCGTAGTATAATCTAAAAGCTGATGGATAAACGCCAAAACCAGATTTGCACGGACCTCAAAGTGCAGCTGAGCTGTACGCAACTGGGCACCTTGTGGCAATGGGTCTGAGGGAGGTCCCTTCTGGCTCACACATTTCCTAGGAGTGCCGTCGATACTACGACTTTGCCCAAGAAAGACGTCTCTGAAACTGTCATCAAAATCTGTGCCTGATTGGAAGTCCAAGTCCAGAGTTCTTACCAAGGACTCCCACACAGCTATCCAAATTCGCTGGCAGAACTGGAATTCTATCACATAAACTGCCACTTAAAAACCCACCCCTCGGCTCAAGCTTTCCGTGCTGAGTTTATTTTGTGGTAATAACATTTCTTGTAGGTGTGTGGCTCATAAATAAAACAAGAGCCTCTCAACCTGGCTGACTTTTAAACACACAGTAACTTCATGAAGAATATTAACTTCATGAAGAATCCTTCCATACAATTCTTTAGAGATCAAGAAGTAGTTCTAGGGGACAAACTGGGACGCGTTCAATGGTCCAACCAGGCCAGCCCAGGCCCACCAGGGTGAGAATACTGATCGTCGTCTGTTTGGGGTACAGTGAAATGAACTCAGGACCCCACCTTCTGTGAATCAGGTTCATGGCCAGGCCCACCTCCTCGGGAGGGTGAGGGGAGATTTCTCCTGCCCCTCAGTCCCCCAGGGACCCTGGATCTGCCCACAGGGTGGGTGGGGGGCTCCCCAGAGCCCACACACATGCTGGGATACATGTCTGTAACGAGTCCTTCGTGCCCTGTCTGAGCAGGGCCCTCTCCCCTCCCCCTCCCACTTGGAGTCTACAGATTCCCCAAAAGATAGGCCCAAGTCCTAACCTCCAGCACCTGCAAATGGGATCCTATTTGGAAATAGGGTCTCTGCACACTTAACTATGTTGAAGACCTCCAGATGAGATCATCCTGGATTTACGGTGGGCCCTAAATCCAAGCACTGGTGTCCCTATAAGAAGAGGCTTGGACAGGGACACATGGGGCGAAGGCATGTGAAGACGGAGGCAGAGACTGAAGTGTTATCTACAAGCCAAGGGATGCCAGGATTGCAGAAGCCACAGGAAGCTGGGGACCCATGGAATGGATTCTCCCTCAGAGCTTCCAGGAGGGACTAACCTTGCCAGTACCTTGATTTTGACCTGTGCCCTCCAGAACCATGAGACAATGAGTTTCTGTTGTTTTAAGCCACTACATTTGTGATAATTTGTTACAAGAGCCCCTAAGAAACTAGTCCAGATTCTCAACCCAGATTCCCGAGGAGTCATTTTTGCCAGCCCTCTCTCCCACCCTGAGACCCTAGAAGAGTGACCTGTGTGTACAGGAGGACGATGGCCATGTGGCCAGCTCTTCCGCAGAGAAATATGAAGGAGGAAAAGCAAAACAGGACCCTTACTTTCCCGGAGGGCACTACTGGGTCCTCCCGAAGAATCAGGCTGGTGCTTCAAAGGAATGTCTTCAATGAACAATACTATGATTTCCCCACAACTACTCTCTAGAGAAAAAGAGTCAGATAATGACCTTGGATTAGTGCAAGCCACTTGGATGGGCTAAAACCATTCAGAAAACGTTGAGAAGGACAGCAAATATATCATGAATAAGTATCCAAACGGACCTCGAAACGCTAGAGTAGGCATGAAACAGAGGAGCACCCTAGGGTCCTCGCCCCCCGTGTCCTCCACCTGCCTTTTGTCTGTGGAAAAACTGTAGCCGAAGAATAAGTTTAATCAGAGAAGTGAGAAAATGCAGAAACAAAGGAAAACAGTCCAACAGACTAAGTAATACCAGTTTAGTCATAAAGCAAAGCCAAGGACCTTTAGTTCCTCCTCAAGGGCTACAGATCATATTCTGAGCCACATCCTGCGAGCTGTCTAATAGATACTGAAACCCCCGCCAGGTGGAGGAATGATGACCAGACTGTAGCCACGACGTAAGCTGCCACAATTCCGAGACCTGGCCTCAGGAAAATGGGAACAAACTGACCCCAGAACTGAAGATTAATTGTACTTAAAACAATCGAGATGATGCTGGTCAGACGACCGATGACCAATTTCAAGATGACTGTCAGAGGTGGCTGTGCTGTTTCTGCACGCAGCCCCCTCCCTCTGCATATACAAGCTCTTGCCCCCTGATTGTTGGGGGAGGGGGAGTCGGCCTTTGGACAGGCGTCTGCCCTCCCTCACCCCGCTGGTTGCCGGCATCCAAAGTAAAGCAAACTTTCCCTTCCACCAACCTGGCCTCTTCATTGGCTTTCGAGCAGCGAGCAGCCAGACCCCCACTTTCGGTTACAGGCGCACTCATGTAACAAGTGGAAACGTAAAGAAATCAGCCTAAGTGTCCACATTTGAGTCTTTAAAACCAACGGTACAATGATGAAGTAGGGGAAAGAGACCAACCTGGAAAATGCACAAGGGGTTTAGTTGACATAAGTATATAACGAATCCTCACAGAACTGCAGGGACACTGACGCGACTCCGGATGCATTAATAAAGGTACGGCCTTGAGAATGTGGGAGGGTGTTGCTTCCTCCACCCTGGCAGGTCCCAGCCCCAAAGGACGCTTGCCTTCAGTGCTGGCTGACAGACAGTAAGGGGGAAGGGGCCGTTCCATCTGGAGAAGCAGGACTCAGCAAGAGGGATGCCAGCTTCAACAGCTAAAAGGGTATCCGGAGCTGGGAGAAGACATGTCCCAGACTCCTGAAGGACTGACCCTAGGTAGAAAGGTCAGGAAGAAAGGCTGGTTTGATCCCGTCCAGCATGGCGGGAGCGGCCCCAGCGGCAAAGGTCAAGGCTGGAGGGGCTGAGAGCTCCCTGGCTGGGTGAGGGCCAGCTGACCCGATCCCCACCCCCAGCCCTGAGTTTTGGTGCTGCCAACCCCCCTCCTGCGGGACCACCTCATCTTCTGACTCTCAAACCCTCCCAAACAGATGGGTGTTATATGTGGCCAGAACTGTTTCCAACAGCAATTCCAAATATAAGTCCAAAGACATTCCAGGCCTCTGTGCTGCGGTTATTTTGAAGGCCACTGGGGCGGCCCTGGGACGGCAGGCCTGCTCACGGGGGTGAGGTGCCTCTTCTGTGCGGGGCAGAGGTCCCAGGACCCCAGCACTGCTGGGAAGGGGAGTGGATGTGGCAGGGGCTCCCTCCACCTGGTGCCTCTGGAAGGGATCGCGTCTCTTCCCAAGGGAACAGAGGAGTGGCCATCAGTGAGCTTGCAGGTCTCAACATGTAAAATCTTGGTGGTTACCCAAGGTCACAGCTGAATGCACCCAACAGTGACAGGGCACTGCTCTGAGCCCAGGTGAGCAGAGATGGGTGTATTGATCATCCGGAAAACAGGGGCAACCACTACTCCGTGGGCCCCCCCTCCAGCCAGGCTCACTCGAGTGCTGTACAGGTTCAGCTCCCAGAATCCTCTTGGTGTCCACCCGCCGCGTGCCTGCTCGTGGTTACTGAGGGCTGCCCTCCCCCGGCCCTGTGCTCGGCACTGCACGTGTATCCTCCTTCCCTGTTCATAACCAGCCTTTGAGATGTGCACAGTCGTTACCAGTCTTACAGAGCTTCCTAAGGTCATGCGGCCCAGGAAGCCTCAGGGCTGGCCCCAAACCCACCCAGGCCTGCCTGACCCCAAAGCCCACTGACCCAGCGGGACCTGGCCCAGCCTCACAGTCTAGGGATGTAGCCAAGTCAGCAGCAGACTTGAGTGGGGCACTAGCCAGCTGATGCTCTGGGGGTTTTGTTTGTTCTTAAGATTTTATTGTTTTAGGTGCAGAGTGATTTGGAAGCAAGAGTCAGTTCTGTTACAGAACTACTCAGTAAGTTACAGGAGACTGAAGAGCAGTCGCACGTGTAATAGAGCAGCAAACATTCAGGACGAACAGGAGTGGCGCTGGCGTGACCAGGAAAAGCAGATGCGTTTACGGAGCACCGCACGGGCATCTAGAAATCACAGCAACAACAAACAGAGGTTCAGGTACCTGTCACAGTTTCCGTCCTCACTTCCTGACCTTTCATCACTTGGATAAGCTACCATTCATTGGTCACTGCAAATAGCTCATTCGATTTTACCCGTCTGGCTCTGAGAGGACAAGGTACACGTTGACCCGGCCTTCCCTCAAGGCGGGGCCCCTGCAGGTTCCGGCTCGTGCGTTACTTGTTCAGTGAGACCACCCCCTGCGGCGGGTTTCTCCTCCTTTTGTGATATTTTTGTTCATACCATGTTTAAATTGAGAGGTAATCCACACACTGTAAAATTCACCCTTTTAAAGTGAACGATGTAGTCGTTCACTTTAAACGCACAACGCACGTTTGTGCGTTTACAAGTTTGTAAATGCACAAACTTGTGCAAACACCAGCATCATCTAATTCCAGAACATTTTCATCACCCCAAAGGGACTGATGGCTTTCACCTGTCAGTCCCCAGAGGGCCTGGGTCAGAAGTCGCTCGGATCCCCCAGCCCAAGAGGCCCCCAGAAGCTCGAGCCTCAGGGTCAGGTCTGCCCAGCCAAGTGCAGGCTGTCAGAGGCCTGGAGCTTCGCCATCTCTCCTGGCTTCCGCTCACCCCTCGGCCGTCTCAGGGAGCCGTGCTTGGAGGAAAGACCCGGGGCAGATGCTGAAGCTGTGGTCGGCTGGGGGCGGCCACGGCTGCTGGATGGGCTCACCCCAGGCCGTGCTCGCCCCGGCCTCCCTGTGCTCCCGGAGCACCTGCCGGCCAGCCACATACGTGTGAAAGGTCACATTTTCATCACCAGCAGCCCCGCAGCGTGGGCTCACTCACATCTTCTAATCCACCCCCTCCCCCGTGAGAGCACAGTGTTCCGCGGCTGTGGAGGGTCACATACACGTGGTTACCAAAGTGACAGCCAGAGCAGCCCGACATTACTCTCCATTTGCTGGCGTCCATATCCAAATCACTGATTGATCACTTCCCGACCTCCGATACGGTGTCATCAATAATGATTATATTTATTTTTCCTACAGGAAAAAGTACCCTTTAATGTAGCTGGGAAGGAGGCCCTTTCGTCCACTGAATCACACACCGTGAACATCTCATCACGAGGAACACTGAAGCAGGACTGGCCAGAGCAGCTTATTTGGAGGAAATGTCTCGAGTCACCCAGGCTGTGCCTGCGGGTGACACTGATGCAGTTCATTTTCTGCCAGAGAAGAACATACAGGCTTGAGCCTAAAAAGGTCCAAAGGGATGCAAAGCTTCTGGTTCATGGGGGCTGCCTGGGCCAGGTCTTCTGCTCCCCTTGAGCACGAGAGGGGTTCTGAGTCACCCCCCCACCACCACCGTTTCTCCCTGAGCATCCAATCACGGGGCCTTGGTGAACAGCCACAGAGGGAGGCAATGCCAACATCCTCTCTACCTACGAGCCCGGTATGTCTCACAGAGCACTTTCACTTGATGCGCCCGTGATCCCGACACCAGGTGTCTCTACAGGTGAGGAAAGGCAGGCGCACAGAGGATGGGTGGGGTACCCCTGGGTAAGGCAGCAGCGAAGCCAGACCTAGATCCCCAGGTGGCGGACCTCATTGCAGAGCGATGGCCACCACTCCCCAGGCTGGCCGGGCTGTGACACGGGCCGCGTTCACTCATCAGCCCCGCACTCTGGGTAGCAGACGTCCCTGAACTCCACCTGGCGGCCCAGAGTCAGCGCTCCGTGCCCGCATCACCTTCCAATCTCTGCAGACCGAGGACAGCGCTCGTCGGCACACAGAGCCTCCCTCTGCAGACCAGCCATGTGGGAACACTCAGGTCTGCCAATGACTTCGTAAACTTCCCCCAAAATAAACAGCATTCCACACACAGGAATTTTCAGCACGATGGTTCTTCTCCCACCAACAACAAGATGCGGTCCCTCCCCAGGCGGTCACTCCTGAACGGCTTTCAGAGAACAGGGCGCGTGGCCCCAGCCCGGAGCCGGCCAGCTGCCCCTCCCTGCCCTGGGCAGCTCACAGCGCAGCTCTATCAAAGTGACCTCACACCACTTCTAGGGCCCATACAAAGGTGTGTCAGTGACACCCAGACAGGCAGCTTCTGAGAAGCAAAATGCCTGAATTCACCAGGAAATTAACAAGCAGCTTAGGACGCCCCCCAACAGTCTTCCTCAAGACCGCTGCCTTAGGATTCCTAACCCTCCAAGGTCTTAAAGCGGGAAGAGAGAAGAGAGCAGGACCTGGGGGGGCGGGGAGTGGAAATCGATCTGTGGCTGTCGCCACGGCCTTTACACTCCAGCGCCCCTACACCCCGCAACTGCATCTCTTGCCCACGGGGAGCTCTCCTCATCTCCCTTTGAGAGAGTTTACATTAAAAATCAATCTGTCGGTGCTTTTTAATCCTCGTGCAAATCTGTTATAGAGAAAACATCTCATGGCCTTGGAGCGCCAGAGCTCCTCTTCTGCCTGAGAACATGTCTCTGGCACTAAATCGGTGCTTCCAGAGACCTGGAGAAGTTGGGCCGTTTGGAGAAGGTTTTCGGCACCTGTTGAGTCACAAGAGAGATTCTCGTCCCGAGTCAGAGGCCCACAGCACTTCCGAAGCTTCAATCCGGCTCAGCTCCCTCCTACGAGACCTGGTTACTGCCCTGGTCAGCATCCTGATGCCGCTGATATGGCGGTAAGTGAATGAGCAGAGTCCAGGCTTAGGTACCTACACAGACTGGCATCCTTACTGCTCACAGAACTTTGCAGAAGAGGGCAGCCATCCTAGTCCTGGCTGCAGTTCAGTCCCTTCACTGAAAAGCCCTGCCCCACCCGAGGTTCAACCTCCCCAGGTCAGACACAGCCAACGGCTGGTGGGTGGGAGATGCCTCGCGCAAGGGCCATCTCAGCTGCGCAGCTCCCCGTGGGGCTGGCTGAGACCTCTGTTGTGACCCCTCCCTCTGTCAGTCCTGCCCTGTCGCCCCTCACAGGGGTTGTCCCGAAAGCACTCATAAACCTCCTGCACACAAAGTGCTGTCTCAGAGTCTGCGCCCCACTAACTGACCTACGACAGAGGTGGAAAGCTTGGATCCTCGGTCAGACTGACATGGGATTGAATCCCAGTCTGGCCACTTATTAACCAGGTGACGGTGGATAGGTGACTTAACCCCACTGAGCCCACACACCTCACCTGTGACGCATCATGACAGCCCTCTCACCTGCTTGCAAAGTTCAAAGGAGGCGATGCCTGAAAAGGGCTTAGCACAGAGCCAGGGTGGAGTAAGTGCTCAGTTACTGCTAGGTTCCCACCCCTCCACTGGATGAAGACTCCAGGAGGGCAGACAGGAAGGACTTTGCTCTCCAATCCATGCAGTGCATCCAGCACATCAAGGTGCTCAATAAACGTCTCGTGAGTACATGAGTGCTTAGTTTGGTTATTGTCATTATTTGCCACTAATGTGGCCTAACAATAATAGCTAATAATTATATAATATTTACCATCTGCCCAGCACTGTTTAAACATGCTACAAGCATTAAGTCATTTAATTCTCACAACTCTAGAGGTAGGACTATTTTCCCCCATTTCACTGATGAGGACGTGAGGCACAGAGAGGTTGAGTAACTTGCCCAAGGTCACACAGCCAGTGAGTGGCAGAGCTGGGGTTCAAATACAGACCATCTGGTCCCTGAGGCTGTCTCTCTACCACAATGATCCTGGGTCCTTGTTCACCACCCACACATGCCACCAGCCACTCTGGAGATGGAGTGAAATTCATGAAAGGTTCAAGGTTCTAGTCCAAAGGTTCATCCCCACTCATTACTCTCTGTTTGAATGAACAACGGTACATAAATGGATGCATTTCATTTAGAGCTTCATTCCTTCCATTCCTAGTTTACCACCATAAGTAGAATAATTATTTAACCAGCCCAGTGAGTTGTTAAAAGAAATCAGTTTATAAAAGCACAGGAAGAAGAAAACTCCTTAGGTTCCAAGGTTCAAAACATTTGGGTCAAAATCAAGTTCTACTCTTAATGGAGCTGTGCTCTCTTCCCTTCTGACTTACCTTCATTAACCGTGAAAACCAAAGGCTCCTGAGGTGGTCATTTCCATGCACTGTGCTAAGACTACACCCAGAGTTAAGACCAAGACCCAGAGACGGTAAAGTCCGTGACCGATGGCGCAGGACCACTCTCCGAACGCCTTCTGAATGAACTACATTGGAGACAACCACCTCTGCGTTAAGAGTCAGCCTCTATCAACCGTCTCACAAATGAAGAGACAGGAGGCCAGTGTGAGCACTGTTGAAAAGAAGTCTTTTCCACTTGAGCACTGAACTAAATGAAGGAAAATCCTGCTTGTAATTGGTGGCTTCTTTTTAATTAACTGGGCCGATTTAGCCTAGTTAATTCAAATTAATTAACTTGAATTTTAAAGTATCATTATCTCTAACATAGAGAAACTTGCAACAGGAATTCCTGGCTGGCCCTTTTGGCCCTTAAGAAACATCCCATCTGCTTTCCACTATTCTCTCTTCCCCTCCAGAAAAATAAATGGACTTGCTGTTTACAACCTCCTCTGGAAACTTTAGAGTGATTGATTTGATTTTGCTTACAATTCCAACATTTTCAAACCCTCTGCCTTTGATCAGTTATAGAAATAAAGGCTAAATGTCAATCTAAAACTAGAAATAAAGGTTTCTCCCCACTCCTCTCCGAGCCTATCTGTAGAAAGAAAGAACAATTTGGTCCAATCCACTGGCAGCAAGCAACTCAGGGAATCTCGCACTTGCAGAAGTGCAAGGTCACGGAATGGCTGAAGTGGCTAACGGCACAGGACCCAGTTAGACTAATAGAAACCTGGGTCCCAAGTGTTTGTTTCTTCAAGAGTGACCTAACCACCCAGAATTTATCATCCTTTCTGGTTGGGATGGGAAATAAGCCAGTCATTTCAGGCCATGAGTCACGGAGTTCAAAAAAGAAGAAATTCCTATTGTTACATACTTTTATAAATGTTTAAAAAGCAATAGAACAGCTGCTACTGTCGGTAACCCACACAGAAAATACACACATGCACACACACTCCCCAACACATGTGCGGGCCCTGCCACGACACATGGTGCTACACTGGTACTTGCTCTTCTTCCGGCTCTAAGGGTGTGCTTTCCTGGAGGAACAGAGAGCAGCACGGGCACAGGAGGTGTGCAAGGTAACTTCCTTTTTAAAAAAAAATATTTATTTACTTATTTATTTATTTGGCTGCGTCAGGTCTCAGTTGCGGCACGCGGGATCTTTTAGTTGCGGCATGCGGGATCTTTTAGTTGCAGCACGTGGGATCTAGTTCCCTGACCAGGGATCGAACCCAGGCCCCCTGCATTGGGATCGTGCAGTCTTAGCCACTGGACCGCCAGGGAAGTCCCGGGAGGCAACTTCTAAGATGGTCCCCAAGAGCCTCACTTCTTGGTATTCACTCCCTGTAATCTCCTCCCCTTGACTATGGCCTGGACTTCGTGACTTGCTTCTCATCAAGAGAACGTGGCAAGGGTGATGGGCTGTCACTCTGGTGCTCAGATTACCAAAGATGAAGGCTTCCAACTTGGTAGCAGCTCTCTCCTTTGCTGGCTCTGATGGAGCAAGCAACCTCTGATGTTGTTGAGGCCCAGTGGCAAGGTACTGAGGGAAGCCTCTAGCCGACGGCCAGTAAAGAACGGTGGCCCTCCTTCCAACAGCTCTTGAGGAACTGAATTCTGCTAACAACCACACAAGCTTGAAAGCAGATCCTTACCCAGTCAAGCCTTCGGATGAGGCCCTGCCCTGGTGACACACTGACTGCAACCTTGGGAGAGACCCTGAAGTAGAGGATCCAGGAAAGCTGTGTCAGGTGCCGACGCACAGAAGATAGTGTGAGATAGTAAGTGTGTTGTTTTAAGCAGCCAAGTTTCTGGGTGATTTGTTACGCAGCAGTAGATGACAAATACAGTAGGCAACCCCACGACTGGGTCAGCTTCCTGATGAGGCTGTCACCATGGCAACCTGCCCTTCTCCTTGGTACCATCACATGCATCATGAGAGTCAATGTCTCGCTTTCCTGACAAAGTACAGCTCCTGGAAGACAGGCACCTACACATGTCTGCTCGGCACCAAACATGGTGCCCAGCATGTGACTGGGAATCGGAACATTTTAACTGATGATCTCTTTCTGTTAAGTGAGCACCAGGAAGTTAAGAACCTTCAGTTTCTGGTATAAATAGAGTATCTGTTCCTCAAAAAAAAAAAAAAAAAAGGAAACAAGAGGACACCATCTTGGGCCCAAGAGCCTTCTAAAAGGGGGATTTTGGGCTGGAGTCTGAGAGGAGAGTCAGGCAGGTCCAGCTCCCCACTCAGTGCCTGAACCCAGGCAGCATGACGACCCTACCTATTAAAGGCTCGTCTTTATGGTGCGTGTGTCCTCAGAGGTGGACTCAGGACTGTGGAGAGAAAGGGACACACTCAGGGAAGCTGGCCCCGCTCTCCAAGAGAACACGCGGTCCTTCCCTTCGTGCTCTCCATTCTCCCTACTCAGAACCCTCCTTCCCCTTGACCACCTTGCTACTCTGTTCACTTGGCAAACTCTTACTCAGCCCTCAAAACCCCGCCTGGCCTCAGCTCCTCCAGAATGGCCTTTCTGGACCCCCGACTAGGAGCTCCTTCCCTCTTTGGTGCCACACTTCGCCCTCCCTCCCCACCCAGGCTGAACCGCAGATGGTAACGACCATGGCCACGCCTGTGAGCACCCCATCCCCAAGGCTCCCACCTCTGTGCCCAGGGAGTGACAGAGGCTGAAGTTTCACCCTCTTGGCCCTCTGGAGTCAAGGCAGTGTGACCTCCCACAGAAGGAGGAACAGGGAGATGTGACAGGAAGACACTGGACGAGCAGCGAGCACCCCCGAGAGAGAATGTTCCGGCCTCGTGAACTGCAGCAGGGGCGGCCCGGGGGCGGGGGGCGGGGGCATGGCAGAGCAGCTGTGAAAACACCTCAGTGGGCAGCGTGGGGTCACTTAATCACCAGGCCTTTCAAGGCTGACGGTTATGTAATCTTGTCCACACAAGAATATGACTGGTTTGTGTCAAGTGTTCTCAAGCCGTGGGGGACCAGCCCACGCTCTGAGCAGAAGGGTCAGATTCCTGCCTCCCGAGGTATGGGAACTAGCAGGCAGGACGTGGCAAGCTGCTCCGAGGTCAGGGCTGCCTCCTTAGCAGAGCGGACGGATTCCCGAGGCTGAAGGAGGTGCAGCATCGAGACAGGCCCCATGGTGTGACACAGGAGGGCTGCAGGGGTGGAGACGGAGCAAGGGCCATCCAGCTCTCTGACCAGATGACTGTGGTGCCCGGGGGCCATTCGGAGACGCCACGATGGGGACAAGGAGGTAAATCAACAATTCGAAATGAAAGAAGCAAGATGTAAGACTGCATATTCACACAGCTGCACACCACACGCGCGTGCGCGCACACACACACACTACACTTATCTACAAAGATACGTACTTTGGAAGAAACTAAGCAAAATAAAAATAATGACTATCTGGGTGGGAGATTATAGGTGTTTTTAAAATTGTCATCATCGGCAAGGCTACGGGGCCAGGAATGTATGCCATCCAAGGAAGGAACTGGGGGGTGTTAGTGTCCTAGGGCTGCTGTAACACTACCACAAACTTGTGGCTTATTACAGCAGGAATTTATTCTCTCACAGTTCTGAAAGCCGGAAGTCTGAAATCCAGGTGTCAGCAGGGCCGGTTCGCTCTGGGGCTTCTGAGGAGAATCTGTTCTGGGCCTGTGTCCCACTGCTGGGGCTGCCGGCCTCCCCGGGCGGGCTCGGCTTCTGGCAGAATCACTCCAACCTCTGCCTGCAGCCTCACATGTGTCCTCCCTGTGTCTGCAGGTCTCGGTGTCCAAATATTCTCTTCTCATAAGGACACCAGCTCTTGGATTAGGGCCCACCCTCGTCCAGTGTGACCTCATCTTAACCTGAGTCCGTCAGCAAAGACCCTATTTCCAAACAAGGTCACATTCACATACATCTTTGTGGGCAAGGGTGTCATTAATTAATGAAACCCATAACAAGAGGCATTTAGCTCAAAGGAAAATAAGACACAGGGCTGTGGCCACCGTCTTCAATATCCGGCAGGCTCTTCCGTTTAGGATTAGACGTGGCCTGCGTAGGGAAGAAATGGGTCCGAAGTGTCGATGCTCCCAAAAGACAGACTTGGGCTCAAAACAGGAAGGATGCTCTCTCAGAGCTGTCTGAGCAGGACTGGCCATTCTGGGTGGGGAACTCCTGGACCATACTGGAGCCTCTTATCTCTGGTGTAGGGGTACTGGCCAGGGCGGGGGCGGGGGGCAGGGGTGGACTAAATGATTTTAAAGTCCTGGCAGCCCTAAGACTCTGCCATCCGCACAGGCGTCGTCAGTGACCTCAGCATCACCCAGTGCCAGCCTGGCCACCCTTAGACAACCCTCGGTTCAATACCGTGCTAGCCTGGCCTCATCTGCACCGGGCACCTCCTGCCCTCTGCAACAAAGCAGCTCTGTCTGTCGTTTTCTGCCTTTTGGTGTCTCAAGGAAAGGTGGAGCTTGCACGTTCAGAGCCAACAGGATAAAGGCATCAATCAAGTCGGGAGACAAGGAATTCTAGGAGTTAAACCCTGCGGAGAGCTTCGATATCCCCAATTCTAAGGGCATTTTTCATGGCCGGACATCACCCAAGGGGCATGTCCCGAGGTCAGACCGGCCGAGGCCGCAGGCCCACAGACCAGGGTCAAAATGGCTAAGGAAAAAATCCTCGGTTTATTTAGATGCAGTGAAGATTGCCCCAAGAATAATGTTTACATAAGCAACAGCAGTAACATTGCAAGTTAAGCTTGTTTATTTAAAAAAAAAAAAAAGAAGCAGCAGCAAAATCTTGTTTCTGATGAGAAAGAAGACTGTTCTTCAGAACTGCCTTTTCTTTTCCCAGAACGAAAAATCTACACTGCTCACCTCTCCACAGGGTCCCTCAGCATGACGATCAGTTTCGCGTCTGGCTGAAAGGCGTGGATGAAGTCCTGGGTCAGAAAGGGGGGCTCGCCATCCGTGCTGTTGTCGTAGAAGAACGTCCAGGCATTGTTATCCCACATGGTGGAGGCGCTGGCCTCCCCTGGAAATGGAAAACGAGTGAGCAGTGCTGAGTTACGGGCTCCCACAGAGCGGCCTGAATTAGGGGCCAAACCTGGCTGTGATACCTTCTTAAATAGGTGTTAGCGGGTGAGCTGGTCTGCCACGTTGGCAGACGGGACTCCGGGAAAAGGAGGCTGATGACCACCCTCTGCTGCCGTGTCACCCCCTCCCCTCTGTGACCTCCATCTGGAGATCGAGGTGATCCACGCAACACTGAGCACCCCTCTTCCTCCCAGCTCCTCTCTCCAGGATGTGCCAAAAAACCTCTACTAGCATCTGGCCTCCCAATTTCACGATGTTTAACTTGCTAACGGTGCATAGCCCTGTGGCATTTTAAGGGCCCGCTGAGACTGTACTAGATGGTTCCCTTCAGAAAGTATCAGGGATGAAGGAGAAGTTCGGGGATCCGAACTTCTGGGTTAATCATTTTGCTCCTTGAAATTGCTGTGGCGGCCTTTTTCACTGATCATTTACTTTTCTCCCTCTCAATGACAGTTATTGCTTCCGGCATTGTTTTTATCCTCATTTCTCATTAGGAAACTGCACGCAATCTGCATCAATCTTCCCTTGAAATCACAAGGGTCGGTCCCAGTGCACATTCTAAGACCAAACGAGAGGAAGGCTTTGCGGGAAGGCTCATGCGACCTCGGTCCTGCGTGCCCATCCACCCCGTCACCCTGCACACAGGTGGCATTCACTCAGTGCTGACTGCGTGAGCAGGAAGCTGGTTCTAGCCCCTGTTTGATCACAGTCTGTGTGAATGAAGCATGATAACGTTAAACACACATTCTAGGACAGGGGAAAGGACAAGACACAGCCATTTCAACATTTCTATCTCGGATAACTGAATCAATTCCCTGACTTTTTTTTTTCAGGACCATCTTCAGAGACTTAGAAAGAAAAACAAATCAATCAATTAATTATACACTTGATTTCCCAACACTTTACATGGGATTATACGATACATCTCCAAGTCACTTATTCAGTGAAAATCTGAGCCAAAAGACTAAGTCTCTTTGATCAGTGATGAGCACATCCCAGTCATGCAGAGTGTTAGCAGGGCCCGATTTATTCTGTTGGATGTGCCATCATGTCCAGGTGAGCATTACTATTCTGATCTTTATTTCTATTTTTTTTAAGAGATAATACCATAGAATACAGAAAAAACAAGTCAATCAGAAGTCCTCTGAAAATTCTACTCACAATGAATAAGGGAATATTAGGACAAGGGAAGTATCTAAAACTTAGTTGGCACAAATTCTGTCAGTCCCATAAATGAACTGGTTCTATGCTTGTCCATCCACCCATCCATCTATCCATCCTTCCTTCATTCATCCTTCATCCATCCAGGCAGAAAGCTCTGATTTGGTGTCTAATATGTGCCCGGCACTATGCCTGGCACTGGGGATAGATGCAGGAAACAAGACAGACCCTTCCCTCTCAAACCTCGTAATCTAGGGGAAGATCAATAATTCAATAAACAATCAGAGCCCCACGTGAGCACCTTGACAGGGCAGAGCCGGGTGGCCATGAGAGCAGAGGCAGGGGCCTTTCTCTGCACTGGGGAAAGGTTCTCTGGCCTATCCCCAGCCCAAAGAACCCAGTCACTTGAGTCCTTCATGACTCCAGCCATTAGCCCAGACCACTGAGAAAAGGCCCTCTCTGACCCATCAGCCAAGATGAAAAAAGACCAGTATGCTTCTACCAAGAATCTAACGAAAGAACTGAAGCAGAGTTCAATCACATTTCAGGGCTGGGAAGAGCCCAGAACTGATCTGGCCCAACAAGCCCATTTTACAGATGAGCAGACTGAGTTCACGAACACAAAGACCGACGTGTCACATGGCACAGAGCGGGCTGGTGGCACGATCAGAGCTGGATGCCGGCTTTCCATCTACCGTAAAATTCAATAAACTCTGCTTCAAGTGAACATCAGAGCTGTAGATATATTCCTTAGTTTTCATTTCTAAATCCAGAAGTAAATAAAATTAGGAAACCAAACTAAAGCCTTCCTTTTTCATTCATTATCTTAGGCTCTATTTCTGGACCCTAGGATGCATATTTTTAGCTCTTTCCTAAGAACATGAGATTTTCCCAGAGGCATATGGTATGGGAGTCACAGTCAAATATTAATTAAGATTTGTAATTTGAGGTGTTAGAACTCAAGGCTGCAAGAAAATAGCTAGTAGCCAGTTCACACTGGGTGAGAGGGTGTGATCTCAACTGGCTCCTAGGACCCGATTTCTTTGAGTTAAAAATAAATAAATAAATTGGGGCTTAGGCGTGTAAGCCTGTCCCCCTGGATATGGGAGTCAAGTAAACATCCATCTTTCAAATGGTTGATTCCAATTCCTTTTAGTCACTAATAGAGTCACCGAATTTAGAGAATCAAAACATAACAGATTTAGGAGAATAAAAAAATAGATCACTGCCTCAGGTAATCAATTTAAGCAAAATATGTGATTCAATTTCTCCCTTTCAGAGGTGTAAGTGGATAAATGTCTTCTCCTAAGCTGAATCCAATAGAGAGAGTGAATAGATATGTTTTTTATAAAACACTCTTGTGAATTTTTTTTTAATGACTATTAATCAAACCACCTCATTTTGAATGTCTAAAGGCATCAGCTTGACAAGGCCTAAGCTTTTTCAACAGCAATTAGTCACCCACGATGCAATAGGGCGGCGTCTGTTTCAGGAGAGGCCACCTCCGTCTTTGCAGGGTCCCAGCGGCCAGGGAGTACAAAAGCCCCAAGAATTAAACTGATGACTAACTGGTTCATTTTACATTCATGATCCCCCAACCAAACTTACTCAGGTGGGTGTATCATGAAAAGAAATCAAGCATGCAAGCTTAATTCAAGTAAACGCAAAGAAATGGCAACTTTTCCAAAAAACCAGTTCCGGTGTGCTTGAGTCTCCACGGAACTAGAGTCTACTAAACATTTCTGCTTTATTGAAGTTGCACGAGCACTATGAACCTTTTACACGGGGGTGAGAGTGATGGCTAGCGGGGAAGTGCATGCACGGCAGCTGCCAGCAGCCAGCATGCAAATGCTCGCAGGTGCAGTGAAGCCCAGCCTGGCCCGGGGCAGAAGCAGGGGGGCCCTCGCGGGAGTTACACGGACGCCATACCGATAATGATTCTATTCATCTTGCTCTGTTCCTTTGCAGAGCTGGCCTGCAGTCCTTGATGAATCTGGTGTGCAGCCAGGTCAAAGAGGTCCAGATAATCTTCCACGGGATAGCGGTCCCGCAGACCATCTCTCAGGCGGACGATTCCTACAAGAACCAGGAAGCAGGAGTTAGGACAAAGCTGCCACGGCTGGGCTGATGGCTTCTGGGGAGTGACCACAGGGGATGGAAAGGTCCAAGGGCCCAGCTGCAGCAGCCAAGGCTCAGCCCGAGGAGCTGCAAGAGAGGGAGGGGCGTCTGTGAATGGGCCATGATCCTTTAACTCACGTGCACTTCGAGGGGTGGAATGCACCACCATTAAGCTGCACGGTAGCCGCTGAAAGGCTGGCATGCCTGTTCAAGAACTAGAATCGAGTCTACTCGGAGGGACAGAGAGTTTGGGGCCGGTTAACATGTGCACCAGGTGAGGCCCCCCAGGGGCGGGGCAGCAGTGGTGTCAGGATACACACACTGAATCAAAAGAAAAGGCAGCCCATCGGAGGGGCGGCATCCTTTGAAACTCAGATGAGTCTTCTACACCAGGGCCGACCAGCATCTTCCTGAGGTTCTATTCCATCAAGCAGTCTGTCCATCTGTCCAAACAATAAGGGGAATCGATGGTCCCCGGACAGACACCTGGGTTATTCTGGCATCAGCCACATGCAGCCTAAATTCTGCCCTTGCCTCTGAAGTGGGTACATTTCACTTGAAAATGTACTGACAACACACTGCCCTAAACCACAGCCACCAAGGTTAATGGAAAGTGGAGAGAGAGCATCTAGGGGCAAAACAGCAAGAGGTTCAAGGTGACACTGGAGCCCAGACTCCAGAGGCCCACATGCCCCTGTGCCTCTCTCTCCTCTGCCAGTGGGAACCTGGTTTGCACGGGGGAAAATGGTGAGCTGCGTAGGGGAGGCCGCTCTTCAGACGAGTAGAGAAACCCTGGCTCCCACAGCTGCCGCCGCCAAGCACAAAAGACACATGTACGCTTCTGTTCACTCCAGGAGGAACAGCAAAGGGATTCAGTCAAACGTTTGTCGGGAAATACATTAAGAGTTGGTCTCAACTTAGGCTGTACTACGGAAAACGTTCAAAATTCCCTTCCAAGCAACCTAGGTCCTTTGCACGGAAACCACCCTCGACGGCTTCCCGAACTTTGGCGTTTGTCATCCCTTACCTCCAGTGACCAAACATCTCCTGGCATAAGGGAAAAGGTTAAGGAGAGGAAACAGTGACCCAAGGGCGGATGGGTGGCTCGAGCAGAAGGCAGCCTGCATGCCAACCCCGCGGGAAAGGGCTGGGGTGCTGTGAGCAGGGTCTCCCAGAATTATCTCCCTGGGGCTTTCATTCTGACCCTGCGAAGCCGAAGGGTCAGGTCAGAGAAAAGAAGCCCGAAGCAGCTTAATGACAGGCTCAGGGCCCTGAGATGAACCGGCAGGAAGCGGAAGCCCTGCTCATGCAGCCGTCTTTCTCTCTCCTGCCACCTCCGGGGGTGGGCATGTGGGTGCCGGGCTCCAGCAGGAACAGCACGGAGCTGGGAGCTGGATGCACAGCCCCCGACAGACGTCCACCCGGCCAGCACTCACCACTCCCGGGTGCTGCGTGTGCCCTTCCGAACAAGAAGAGCTGCTGATCCTGACCCCTCGCCCTCGCCCTCCCCACCGCCGGGGCTGCATACATGCTCACCGGGTGGTCGGGAGCTGGGTGCTCGGTCCTGCTGGATGTCTGCCTGGGGATCCCTAAACCAGACAATTGTCAGATCTCTGCATCTTGGCATGTTTTCTCATCTCCCCGCCCTGCATCCCTCCTGGGGCCTCGCACAGCCCTGCTCGGGTCAGTCTCAGGGCTCCCACGCCAACCCTGACCATGACCCCGAACCTGACGGTGACCCCTGATTCCGCCCCCGACGTGCGTGTAAAGAGCGACTGGATGAAGGAGGCACCGGGCTTGGTGAGAGACCCCCACGTGCACCGTCACCACGGGGACCGGGGACCGCGCTGGCACGCACCGAAGCGCTTCCGGGTCCACCAGTGCGGCTCCTTGATGGCGGAGAACTTCACTTCCGGGTGCAGCCGCAGGCGGTCGTAGAGGTCGGTGGTGCCGCACTTGGGCTGCCCGATGATGTAGAAGTGCGGCAGGCAGCGGAGGCGGAAGTGCTTGCCGTGCGCGTGGGACAGGTGGCCCCAGAAGGCCTTGCGCAGGGCGTCGAAGGTGGAGCGGAAGCGCTTGGAGTAGAGCACGTAGGAGTTGGTCAGATAGGGGTCGGTGGTGTTCCTCCCCGTGAACTCCTCGTACCAACAGGGGCTCTTACTGTTGGGGAGGAATTTGTGCGGGATGACTGAAAACATCTGCGGTCAAAAAGACAAAAAGGGGGAGAGACGCACCGAGGGGAAAACATTAGCACAAGCACATTCTGTCCACAGTATGATCCTGTCCTGAGACTTATTCCAGCGTTCACATTGGAACTATTATTGGATGACGACTAAATACTAAAACAAAGCAAAACTTGGTAAACAGCCAATGACCATGCATTTCCTTAACCCCAAATAAAAATAAAATTTGGAGAGAATGAAAATAAAAGTTCAATCAAACTCCATTCTACCATGATTCACCTTGCACACACACACACGCACACACACACACACAGCAATCTAACTAAATTAAAGAGTTGGAACTTTTGACTGTGTAGCTGGATATTTAAATGGCCGTTAGAGGCAAACACTGTGATTAGGACAGACTAGAAACAAGATGACGGTAATCTACAAAAGCAACTTTAACTGCCAGGGCCACATTTCAAGCAAAAAGTCCCGGGAAGGAATTATTGGGAGGGGCGTCCTTCAACATTGCTTGCTGCGCCATTCAGTACAGAATTCCCTTCTCTGGGCTAACTGCGTGGACACGGACCTCCCAGTGAGCTCTCATCCATAAGGCTGTCAAATTACCATTGCTACACTTGAGAAATTTTTGGTCATTTTCTTCACAAAGGTGGTGACAGGAAAGGAAGCAGCAATTTTTTAAAAATCAGTCCACAGAAATGAGCACCAGGCTACTCACGTGCAATTCCTGCTTCTTGAGATCTTCCACGTCTGGGAGCTGTCTGGTTGTGAACTCAATCCTGGCTGTGATGCTGCTGATAATTAATTTAATGCTTGGATCGTCCTTCACGTACGAAATATTATTTACAGAGGGTTGGTGATGATGCTCTTTTGTGTCACTCGGATTTTCACCATCCATCAAGCTGGGATTGCTGGGGAGGGCTCCGTAATGGAAAGGTGATGAGATCAGAAGCTCTTGGTGGACCCCAGAAAGGATGTAGGAAGCCATCACCAACGTCATTATTATCAATCCAAAAACGAGGCTGCATCGCTTCCCCTTCTTGAAGCGCAGAAACCCACTCCAGCTCTCATTCCCTTCAGCCCTCACTTCGAGAACGGCAAGCAAGTTCATCTGCTTACCGTCCACTCGAAACACAATTTTGTTTTCTCCTTTGCACATGGGGCACTCCTGGCGACTGTGATGGGGGCCTCCTCGGCAGCTGACCTGCTGTGTATGTGCTTCGTCGGGCAACAGCTGGATGCAGCAATTAATGCAGTGCCTCATCGTAATGCCCTTGGGCTGCTGGCCCGCCGAGCCATGGGCGAGTCCCCAGGGAGTCCGGATGCCTGCAAGTCGTGCTGGAAAACTTCAAGGACGTCTCGTGATCACATACAATGGTTGAAAGGCACAAGCAACAGAAACAAATATAAAAATGATCAGGCGCTAAAACACCAGAGAATGAGGATGCGTGTTCTTTGGTTCGACTCCGAAAGACAACACGAATGATCTCCAATTGTCATGGTCTGTAAGAGTCACTGCAATCCTGGAAAAAGCCACAAGGTCGGGAGCAATTCTTCCTGTCCTTCAGGTTTTTCCCATGGCACCAAATGAAGTGGAGGAGTTCTCACTGGAGAACATGGGAACACCCAAGGGATTAGAAGATCTCATGGCCTCAATGAAGGATGGACTGGCGCACCACCCACACAGAGTCCATGAAGATTTCTTCTTTTACAGCCTGTGTTCCTTTGAAATGTTTCCTCTTCAAAATCTTTAAGATGTCAGATTGCCTAAACAACAGAGAAAAGAGGTCGTATTACATTATGTGATGATAGCAATAACCCTGGGACCATCTTCCAAGGAGAGACGTTCACGCTTCTTTTCCACTTCTCAATTTTGGCCAAGCTGACTCGGTCACAAGCAAGTTAATCATATAGGATATATGAAAATCATATAGGATAAAGGGAGAGGTTTCGGGTCTTTGGTGCTTGGCTTTGGAGTTCAGTCTCTGCCTCCAAATGTGGCCCCAACACCAGCGCCACCAGCACCATATTAAACACCTCCTACTTTACACAACCCACATATTCTGTTATGCCTTTGCCTTGACACATCTAAGTGACTGGATCCCCCTGTCCCAGGACTTGCAGTCATTCTCAGATTCATGCACAGTCAGACTATGAATTTGAGGGATGAATTGAAATATCAGTGCTGTTAAGTCAACAAAAAATCCAAGAAGGAGGATGTTTAGGGTGGGAGCAGGCAGAGAAAATGGTTTTTACTCTCCCAGTAGCACCAATAGTCTCTTAACCTAGAGCTAACATTTATTACTAGCTTAGGACGCAAAAGTTAATGAAAATTTAGAAACACTGAAATGATTTTCTCCTTCAGTAGAATGTATCATATTAAAAAATTTTTTTGACTTTAAGTAATTAAGCAATTAAATCCAACGTGCAGTATTCCCCTGAGCAACAGAACACTTTAGACCCTAAAACAATTTTTCACTTTCATCATCCTGGGGAAAACGTGACTCTTCAAAATCCATTAACAGAATCCTGCGGTTATAAAATGTATTGTTGCCCAAATGACACCTCTTTGTGGATGTTGTAAAAAGAGCAAAGAAGGAGACCTACTTAGTTTGCAGCAGTGGTATAACAATGCTAACCAGCTAGCTATGTGACCTTGAGCCAGCCATATAACCTCTCTGAGCTCTGGTTTCCTCACCAGTCAAATTAGGATAAAAAGTACCTCCCTTTCAAGTGTGTAACAAGTAGTATATCAGCTAATGCATGTGAAGACTTTGCATAATGCCTACACGTATTGAGCATCCCATAAAAGGTAGATAATAATAGCATCATCAATGACTATTACTCTTATTTTTGAATTGTCAATGGATGCCAAGAACATCTGAAGTGAATCAAGGATGGGTAATCCCATCCCGTTATTTTTCCTTAGCACCTCAGAATCACCCAGGGGTGGCAGACTCACCTCCAATTCTGCATACACACACCCCTCCAACAATCCTAGAGAAGGTGATATTAACTAACCCTGCGTTAAGCCCCCTCTCCCGTTGGCTGAAAGGCTGAACAATCAGAACTCACCAGCAGAAATATTCCCTCCCCTTGGACCAAAAGGCCCATGTTTTGTCAAAACACAATGACCAAGAAATAGCCAAGCAGTTTCCTAAAACATCTTCCACAAAATGTCCTGCGTGTTGTCCATAGGTCAGTGCTTAAATTACCTGGAGAAAAGGTGAGATGGACCAAACTACACAGACTTCTTTAGAGTAGGATTTTTCACAGGAGAAGAATATAATACACAACGTTTCCAAAACATAATTGGCCAAAGAACTCTCACTACTGTCTCAAGGAAGCAGTTTGAGGAATGCTAGCGAGCAAAGGCTGAGATACGGGTCAGAGCAGTTCTGAGAAGTGCAGAGGAGCAGGGGCTGTGGGAGGGTTCGGCTGGAACCAGGCCAGTGCCTCGGGCCGCCACCCACTCATCCCAGAGAGCAGTGGGAGGACGTGCCGGGAACCTCAAGGCTCAAACCTCTGCCCCCAACTTGTTCAACCACCCCTGACCCATCACTGGGTACAAACAATTCTCCCCAACAGGAGAAACAACAGGGCAAGCTCCCCTACTTGGAAACCCACTCACTAGGCCAAGAAAACATTTTTCACACGCCAAAAACAAGGCCACGTGGGGTTAAAATAAGGCTCCAACCAGCATCGCAGCGGGGAGCCGGTCGCACCCTTCTGTCTCTCTGGCTACAGGAGGCCTAATTCAATTTTTTTCCAAACATGGTCTTTGAAGCTCCAAGACAAGAATGTACAAAATCTGGACCCAACAGGATGGGCAAAACATTCCTCAACAAGAACAAAGGTTTCCTTTGACAAGCAAAATAAACAAATAGACCTGAGTAGGCAGAGACGCGGACAGTCTCAACCGAGAGGCCTGGGACGTGGTGAGCCAGAGGATTTGTCCCCTGGGCAGGCTGCACCCTCCAGCCAGACCTCCCACTCCACGTCTCACTTTTTTTTTTTTTAACATCTTTATTGGAGTATAATTGCTTTACAATGGTGTGTTTCTGCTTTATAACAAAGTGAATCAGTTATACATATACATATGTTCCCATATCTCTTGCCTCTTGCGTCTCCCTCCCTCTCACCCTCCCTATCCCACCCCTCCAGGCGGTCACAAAGCACTGAACTGATCTCCCTGTGCTACTATGCGGCTGCTTCCCACTAGCTATCTATTTTACGTTTGGTAGTGTATACATGTCCATGCCTCTCTCCCGCTTTGTCACAGCTTACCCTTCTCCCTCCCCATATCAAGTCCATTCTCTAGTAGGTCTGTGTCTTTATTCCTTTCTTACCCCTAGGTTCTTCATGCCACGTCTCACTTTTTAAATGTAAAACGGGGAGCAGAGAACTGGGGAGACAATTCCAGATGCCTTAAGGGCTTCAAAGAAACACTCTCCTCTAATTCATTCATTCCTCCCTTCTGTGATTCACCAGATCCCTTCTGAAGGTAGATTGTGCACTGGGCACTGCCCGAGATGCAAGTCCAGGTGTGGAGGCCTGAAACCAGCATGCGATGGGGGCTGTGATGTCATAAAAAATACGTATTCGGTCTTTGTCCCCTGTTCCTGGCGCAGAGCTTCTAAAACGCTTGGAACTTCCTGAGTGATAGGGGTGACAGGGACAACACCTTTTGTTATTCATAACAAGCCCCTTTCAACCACACCTCAGCTTATGCTTGTGAGGTGACTATTGCTGGGGCCCCCAGAGAGCTTCAGGATGGGGCTGGTAGCCAGAAAGACCAAACCTTGATTAGAAGCTTGGAACTTTCAGCCCTGCCTCTCCAGCCTCCAGGAAAGGGAGAAGGGCTGGAGATTGAGTTAATCACCAATGGCCAAAGATTTAATCACTCGTGCCTACACAATGGAACCTCCATAAAACCCCCTAAACGACAGGATTCCGAGAGCTTGCTAGTTGGTGAGCTCATGGCAGTGCTGGGCGGGTGGTGCAGCCAGAGGGGGCGTGGAAGGTCCAAGACCCTCCCCGCAGACTGCCCCGTGCGTCTCCTCCATCTGGCTGTTCTTGTATTATCTCCTTTGTAATAGTCAGTAAGGCACTCTCCTGAGTTCTGTGCATCATTTTGGCAAATTATGGAACCTGAGGAGGGGGCTGTGGGAACCTCTGAATTTGCAGCCAATTTGCAGGACAGAAGTGTAGGTAGCCTGGGGACCCAAGACTTGTGACTGTGGCCTGAAGTGGGGGCAGTCTCAGAGGACTGAGCCCTTGACCCGTGAAGTCTGTGCTAATTCCAGGGAGTTACTGTAAGAATTCAACTGAATTGTAGGACACGCAGCTGGTGCCTTAAGAGTTGGAGATTTTGCTGGTGTGGGAAAAAAACCCGGGGTTTTTCCTCTCTTGGAGGAAAAAACTGTAAACCTATCTTACACTTACAAATTCCATCAAAACATATGGCCAGCGTATAGTATGTCAAATACTTGACTGAAAACAACAGCCAAGGCTTCCCCGGTGGCGCTGTGGTTGAGAATCCGTCTGGCAATGCAGGAGATGCGGGTTCGAGCTCTGGTCTGGGAAGATCCCACATGCCGCAGAGCAACTAAGCCCGTGCACCACAACTACTGAGCCTGTGCTCTTAGAGCCCGTGAGCCACAACTACTGAAGCCCGCACGCCTAGAGACCGTGCTCCGCAACAAGAGAAGCCACTGCAATGAGAAGCCCGCGCTCCGCAGCAAGGACCCGACACAGCCAAGAATAAAAAATAAATAAATAAATTTATTAAATAAATAAGTAAATATAAAAACAACAGCCCATATAACCAGGTGAATACATTGCTGTGAGCCTTTGTAAGTGCAGGACCTGGAGCTTGGAGGCTTCCAGGCCACCCTTGTCAGCCTCGACAGCAATGGTGCCAGAGTGACCACGACAGGGAGGGCTTTTCTCCACCAGGAGTTAGGGGCTGCAGGGCAACAGACAATAAAAAGTCACAAATGAATAACACCATCTCAGATGCTAATAAAGGGTAGGAAGAAAATATAAAGGGAGAAAACAAGGAAACCCTTGAACAGGAGCTCTCAATGCCGCACGAGGGCCGGATAATTCTTTGTTGTCAGGGGCTGTTCTGTACACTGTAGGATGTGTAGCGGCATCCCTGGCCTCCATCCCCTGGGAGAGCTGATGCCTTAGAGGAAGGGGAGGTAGAGTAGAGAGGATGGCCAGGGAAGACCTAACTCAGGAGGGGACCTCTGAATGATGAGAAGGAAGCCAGCTACGTGGAGATCAGGGAAGTAAAGACCGCATGAAGAAGAGAAGCTGGAGATCAAAGCCCATGGGGACCACCAGGAGAGCAGACCGCTGGGCTATGCGGCAGGTGCGGGCGGGGGAAACGGATGGGAGAAAAGGCAGGGGCAAGACTCTGGAAGGCTGGGTCAGGGCTAGGATTTGTCCAAACACAAAGCGTATTTGTATTTGCCCAAATACATAGATGCACACTATGTATGGTTTCAAAAAGATCTTTAAAATAAATATAACTATGAACTAACGTAACTCGGTGAAGAAAAATCAGATTCATGTGACTGGACTGAAAGGAAAATGGATTGCTGCTTTCTTCCTGGATTGGCCTTTTCCATATGCCACCAATTATCCCAAGAACAGTCATTCCGAAACCTAACACCCAGGTTATTCTTTCTTAAGAAATAAGCAATGGATATCACTGCACTTCACCTGTCTGGAATGTCCACGTTTTGGTGCCAGTGGACTCAGAAGAGAGGGGACCCTTGGCGCTCCCATTCAGGTATTAAACCAGAGTTCTCAGGTATACATTTCAGTGAGATTGCTCCCCAGCCTGGGCTCAGCACTGTGCCCTGTGCATGCAGGCTGTAATTGTGGGAACCTAGTACCACCGTAAGAGATCACATAACTGGTCCCAAAATAGAAAGCGTTCAATTACCCAGCCCTGGCTAGGATGGCCCCTATTAACCTAGGCACCCCGAGCATCATTAGCAAGCCGTTTATAACAAAGCTGTAATCGAGAGACCCAGATATACCACTTCAGATTAAGTAATTGAATGCCCCCTCAGTGTAAGATCGATAAAGGGCATCCAATTTCACCCTAGGAAAAACTTATTAAATTATTGTAGCTCGAAGCTGATATGGCAGAAGAAAGATGTACAAAACTTCCAAAGAAATCTGGATGAATTTAAATAAATAGCTTCATTTAGGTGGAACATTTACATCTGCCCTCTGGGAGTAGAGAGGGAAAAAATAGCTAATTACATTATTTTAATGTTTTAAAGGAAAAAAATTGATGGGTCTTAATTAACCTTTACTAAAACACAAAGCCTTTTTCTCATCAGTATGTCTAAGTGCTGACACTTCTCTTTGGGCTATGCATATGGAAATAAGTTTTTTTCAAGGAATATTAATCAACAAGTGACGAAAGGAACATCTTTCACATTTAGAGTTTGTCACTGGGACTGAGACGAAAGCTAACAAGACTGGAGGGTTCTGGACAAACAACAGATGATCAGCTTCAGTCTCATACCTGGATTTTATGCCTTTGACCACATCACAGTCAGTGAACAGAATAAGGCTACATTCCTCAATTAACACTCATTGGCCGACAGCACAGTGGGAAGAATACAGCCAGCAGTCACGTGGGCCAGGATGCTAAAGTTGTGTCCACCTAGTGACTGCAGACAAGTCCCTTAAGTGATCTGGGCCTCTGTACTCTCAAAAGTCCTTGATGATAGTAACAGATCACATACAGCGCTGGAGCCTGGGTGCTCACGCAGGGTTACCCGGCTTTGACCTTGAGCAAGTCTACTAAACCTCTCTCCTCCCGTTTCCTTCGATGGAAACTGGGAATAACCTTAGGGTCTATATCATAGCACTGCTGTGAGCATTACATGAAACAATTCACGTCAAGTGCATAGAAGTGTCTGGCTCACAGTGCTAAATAAATGTTAGTTATTATCATATATACGTAGTCCTGGCCCACAATAAGTATTGGATAAGTAGCAGTTTATTACTATTCACGGAAGATTGCATTTTGGTTCCAGTTTCTTATCTCTCCCTATATTTACCACCTTCACCACATAAATGACATTGCAGCTCCTCCGATCAAAGGAGTGGAATACACTTCTCCAGCCTTTGGCTTGGGTTTGGAAACTGCTTTGGCCAACAGAATGAGGCAGCAGCGATAGCCGGCCAGTCCCAAGCCCAGCCCTTAAGAGGGGTCGAGTGTGTCCGCCTACCCTTTGCACCTTTACCCTCGCTGTGGGAAGAACGCGGCAGCTTGGCCAGGAGGATGAGACACATGGACCAGAGCCGCCTGGCTGAGCCCAACCTGGAACAGCCAATACCCTACTGACCCCCAGCCAATCTCTACAGACATATGAGAAATAATAAACGGTTTCTGTTTTAAGTCACCGAGTCTTGTTTTGTTATGTGAGAAATGTTAGCCGAAGTAAGATCCCAGGAAGAGGGCTGGGGTTGGCGGTGTGAACACAGCCTGAAGGGGGCTAGTGCACCACGGCTGGCCGGGAGGGAGTCCAGGGAAAAGTCTGGACCTGCCTAAGAGGCAAGAGACCATTGTTTCGGGGTCGTGAGGAGAGGGGATTCAGAGCACCGCCTAAACGAGCTCCAGAGACGGGCACGAGCCGCGGCTATCAGCGTGGACGCCAGAGACGGGCAGGAGACCTAAGGCTGCTGCTGCCGCCACCAAGAAGCCTGTGTGCGAGCACAGGTCACTCTCCACACCCCCCTTCCGGGGAGCCTGTGCAGCCCGCCACTGCCAGGGTCCCGGGACCCAGGGACAACTTCCCCGGGAGAACTCACAGCGCGCCTCAGGCTGGTGCAGGCCCTCCCCGCACTCCGTACCCCTCCCTCCCCCTGGCCTGAGTGAGCCAGAGCCCCCTAATCAGCTGCTCCTTTAACCCTGTCTGGTCTGGGCGGGGAACAGACGCCCTCAGACGACCTCCACGCAGAGGCGAAGTCAAATCCAAAGCTGAACCCCAGGAGCTGTGTGAACAAAGAAGAGAAAGGGAAATCTCTCCCAGCAGCCTCAGGAGCAGCGATTAAATCTCCACAATCAACTTGATGCACCTGCATCTGTGGAATACCTGAAGCGACAACGAATCATCCCAAACTTGAGGCGCTGGACTTTGGGAGCAACTGTAGACTTGGGGTTTACTTTCTGTACCTAATTTGTTTCTGGTTTTATGTCTATCTTAGTTTAGTATTTAGAGTTTATTATTATTGGTAGATTCGTTTATTGATTTGGTTGCTCTCTTCCTATATCTATATATAGATATAGATTTTTTCTTCCTTTTCTCTTTTTGTGAGTGTGTATGTGTTTGCTTCTTTGTGTGATTTTGTCTGTATAGCTTTGCTATAACCATTTGTCCGAGGGTTCTGTCTGTCCTTTTTTTGTTTTTTTGTTTTGAATATAGTTTTTAGCACTTGTTATCATTGGTGGATTTGTTTTTTGGTTTGGTTGCTGTCTTCTTTCTTTCTTTTTCTATTTCTTTTCAATTTTTTAATAATTTTTTAAATTTTTAATTTTAATAACTTTATTTTCTCTTCCTTCCTTCCCTTCTTTCTTTTTTTTCTCCCTTTTCTTCTGAGCCATGTGGCTGACAGGGTCTTGGTGCCCCAGCCAGGTGTCAGGCCTCTGCCTCTGACGTGGGAGAGCCGAGTTCAGGATATTGGTCGACCAGAGACCTCCCGGCTCCACATAATATCAAACGGCGAGACCTCTCCCAGAGATCTACATCTCAACACTAAGACCCAGCTCCACTCAATGACCAGCAAGCTACAGTGCCGGACACCCCATGTCAAATAACTAGCAAGACAGGAACACAACCCCACCCATTAGCAGAGAGGCTGCCTAAATTCATAATGAGGTCACAGACACCCCAAAACACACCACCGAATGCGGTCCTGCCCACCAAAAAGACAAGATACAGCCTCATCCACCAGAACACAGGCACCAGTCCCCTCCACCAGGAAGCCCTACACAACCCACTGAACCAACCTTACTCACTGGGGGCAGACACCGAAAACAATGGGAACTACGAACCTGCAGCCTGCAAAAAGGAGACTCCAAACTTAGTAAGTTAAGCAAAATGAGAAGACAGAGAAACACACAGCAGATGAAGGAGCAAGGTAAAAACCCACCAGACCTAACAAATGAAGAGGAAATAGGCAGTCTACCTGAAAAAGAATTCAGAGTAATGATAGTAAAGATGATCCAAAATCTTGGAAATAGAATAGAGAAAATACAAGAAACGTTTAACAAGGACCTAGAAGGACTAAAGAGCAAACGAACAATGATGAACAACACAATAAATGAAATTAAAAATCCTCTAGGAGGAATCAATAGCAGAATAACTGAGGCAGAAGAACAGATAAGTGACCTGGAAGATAAAATAATGGAAATAACTACCACAGAGCAGAATAAAGAAAAAAGAATGAAAAGAATTGAGGACAGTCTCAGAGACCTCTGGGACAACGTTAAACACACCAACATTAAAATTATATGGGTCCCAGAAGAAGAAGGGGGGAAAAAAGGGACTGAGAAAATATTTGAAGAGCTTATAGTTGAAAACTTCCCTAATCCCTAATATGGGAAAGGAAATAGTCAATAAAGTCCAGGAAGTGCAGAGTCCCATACAGGATAAATCCAAGGAGAAACATGCCAAGACACATACTAATCAAACTATCAAAAATTAAATACAAAGAAAAAATATTAAAAGCAGCAAGGGAAAAGCAACAATTAACATACAAGGGAATCCCCATAAGGTTAACAGCTGATCTTTCAACAGAAACTCTGCAAGCCAGAAGGGAGTGTCAGGACACATTTAAAGTGATGAAAGGGAAAAACCTATAACCAAGATTACTCTACCCAGCAAGGATCTCATGCAGATTCAATGGAGAAATTAAAACCTTTACAGACAAGCAAAAGCTAAGAGAATTCAGCACCACCAAACCAGGTTTACAACAAATGCTAAAGGAACTTCTCTAGGCAGGAAACACAAAAGAAGGAAAAGACCTACAATAACAAACACAAAACAATTCATAAAATGGTAATAGGAAATACATATCGATAACTACCTTAAATGTAAATGGATCAAATGCTCCAACAAAAAGATATACACTGGCTGAATGGATACAAAAATAAGACCCATATATATGCTGTCTACAAGAGACCCACTTCAGACCTAGGGACACATACAGACTGAAAGCAAGAGGATGGAAAAAGATATTCCATGCAAATGGAAATCAAAAGAAAGCTGGAGTAGCAATTCTCATATCAGACAAAATAGACTTTAAAATAAAGACTATTACAAGAGACAAAAGAAGGACACTACATAACGATCAAGGGATCAATCCAAGAAGAAGATATAACAATTGTAAATATTTATGCACCCAACATAGGAGCACCTCAATACATAAGGCAAATGCTAACAACCATAAAAGTGAAATCTACAGTAACATAATCATAGTAGGGGACTTTAACACTCCACTTTCACCAATGCACAGATCATCCAAAATGAAAATAAATAAGGAAACACAAGCTTTAAATGATATATTAAACAAGATGGACTTAATTGATATTTATAGGACATTCCATCCAAAAAAAACAGAATATACTTTCTTCTCAACTGCTCATGCAACATTCTCCAGGATAGACCTTGGATAGATAGATAGATCTTGGGTCACAAATCAAGCCTTGGTAAATTTAAGAAAATTGAAATCATATCAAGTATCTTTTCCAACCACAATGCTATGAGACTACATATCAATTACAGGAAAAATGTAGAAAATACAAACACATGGAGGCCAAACAATATGCTACTAAATAACTGAGAGACCACTGAAGAAATCAAAGAAGAAATCAAAAAATACCTAAAAACAAATGACAATGAAAACGTGACAACCCAAAACCTACGGGATGCAGCAAAAGAAGTTCTAAGAGGGAAGTTTATAGCAATACAATCCTACCTCAAGAAACAAGAAAGATCACAAATAAACAACCTAAACTTACACCTAAAGCAATTAGAGAAAGAAGAACAAAAAAAACCAAAGTTAGCAGAAGGAAGAAATCATAAAGATCAGATCAGAAATAAATGAAAAAGAAATGAAGGAAACAATAGCAATGATCAATAAAACTAAAAGCTGGTTCTTTGAGAACATAAACAAAATTGATAAACCATTAGCCAGACTCATCAAGAAAAAAAGGGAGAAGACTCAAATCAACAGAACTAGAAAGGAAACAGGAGAAGTAACAGCTGACACTGAAGAAATACAAAGGATCATGAGAGATTACTACAAGCAACTATATGCCAATAAAATGGACAACCTGGAAGAAATGGACACATTCTTAGAAAAGCACAACCTTTCAAGACTGGACCAGGAAGAAATAGAAAATATAAGCAGACCAATCACAAGCACTGAAACTGAAACTGTGATTAAAAATCTTCCAAGAAACAAAAGCCCAGGACCAGATGGCTTCACAGGTGAATTCTATCAAACATTTAGAGAAGAGCTAAACCTATCCTTCTCAAACTCTTCCAAAATATGGCAGAGGGAAGAATACTCCCAAACTCATTCTATGAGGCCACCATCACCCTGATACCAAAATCAGACAAAGATGTCACAAAGAAAGAAAACTATAGGCCAAGATCACTGATGAACATAGATGCAAAAATCCTCAACAAAATACTAGTAAACAGAATCCAACAGCACATTAAAAGGATCATACACCATGATCAAGTGGGGTTTATCCCAGGAATGCAAGGATTCTTCAATATATGCAAATCAATCAATGTGATACACCATATTAACACACTGAAGGAGAAAAACCATATAATCATCTCAATAGATGCAGAGAAAGCTTTCGACAAAATTCAACACCCATTTATGATTAAAAAAAAAACTCTCCAGAAAGTAGACAGAGAGGGAACTTACCTCAACATAATAAAGGCCATATATGACAAACACACAGCCAACATCATTCTCAATGGTGAAAAACTGAAACCATTTCCTCTAAGGTCAGGAATAAGACAAGGTTGTCCACTCTCACCACTATTATTCAACATAGTTTGGGAAGTTTTAGCAACAGCAATCAGAGAAGAAAAAGAAATAAAAGGAATCCAAATCAGAAAAGAAGAAGTAAAGCTGTCACTGTCTGCAGATGACATGATACCATACATAGAGAATCCTAAAGATGCTACCAGAAAACTACTAGAGCTAATCAATGAATTTGGTAAAGTAGCAGGATACAAAATTAATGCACAGAAATCTCTTGCATTCCTATACACAACAACAAAAAATCTGAAAGAGAAATTAAGGAAACACTCTCATTTACCACTGCAACAAAAAGAATAAAATACCTAGGAATAAATCTACCTAAGGAGACAAAAGACCTATATGCAGAAAACTATAAGACACTGATGAAAGAAATTAAAGTTGATACAAATAGATGGAGAAATATACCATGTTCCTGGATTTGAAGAATCAATATTGTGAAAATGACTATACTACCCAAAGCAATCTACAGATTCAGTGCAATCCCTATCAAACTACCAATGGCATTTTTCACAGAACTAGAACAAAAAATTTCACAGTTTGTATGGAAACACAAAAGACCTCGAATAGCCAAAGCAATCTTGAGAAAGAAAAACGGAGCCAGAGGAATCAGGCTCCTGGACTTCAGACTATACTACAAAGCTACAGTAATCAAGACAGTATGGTACTGGGACAAAAACAGAAATATAGATCAATGGAACAGGATAGAAAGCCCAGAGGTAAGCCCACACACGTATGGTCACCTCATCTTTGATAAAGGAGGCGAGAATATACAATGGAGAAAAGACAGCCTCTTCAATAAGTTGTGCTGGGAAAACCAGACAGTTACATGTAAAAGAATGAAATTAGAACACTCCCTAGCACGATACACAAAAATGAACTCAAACTGGATTAAAGACCTAAATGTAAGGCCAGACACTATAAAACTCTTAGAGGAGAACATAGGCAGAACACTCTATGACATAAATCACAGCAAGATCCTTTTTGACCCTCCTCCTAGAGAAATGGAAGTAAAAATGAAAATAAACAAATGGGACCTAATGAAACTTAAAAGCTTTTGCAAAGCAAAGGAAAACATAAACAAGACAAAAAGACAACCCTCAGAATCGGAGAAAATATTTGCAAATGAAGCAACTGACAAAGGTTAATCTCTAAAATATATAAGCAGCTCATGCAGCTCAATATCAAAAAAACAAACAACCCAATCCAAAAAGGGGCAGAAGACCTAAATAGACATTTCTCCAAAGAAGATATGCAGATGGCCAACAAACACATAAAAGGATGCTCAACATCACTAATTATTAGAGAAATGCAAATCAAACTACAATGAGGTATCACCTCACACCGGTCAGAATGGCCATCGTCAAAAAATCTACAAACAACAAATGCTGGAGAGGGTGTGGAGAAAAGGGAACCCTCTTGCACTGTTGGTGGGAATGTAAATTGATACAGCCACTATGGAGAACAGGATGGAGGTTCCTTAAAAAACTAAAAATAGAACTGAACTACCATACGACCCAGCAATCCCACTACTGGGTATATACCCTGAGAAAACCATAATTCAAAAAGAGTCATGTATCACAACGTTCATTGCAGCTCTATTTACAATAGCCAGGACATGGAAGCAACCTAAGTGTCCATCGACAGATGAATGGGTAAAGAAGATGTGGCACGTATATACAATGGAATATTACTCAGCCATAAAAAGAAATGAAATTGAGTTATTTGTAGTGAGGTGGATGGACCTAGAGTCTGTCATACAGAGTGAAGTAAATCAGAAAGAGAAAAACAAATACCATATGCTAACACATATATATGGAATCTAAAAAAAAAAAAAAAAAAAAAATGGTCCTGATGAACCTAGGGGCAGGACAGGAATAAAGACCGAGAGGTAGAGAATGGACTTGAGGACATGGGGAGGGGGAGGGTAAGCTGGGAGACAAAGTGAGAGAGTGGCATGGACATATATACACTACCAAATGGAAAATAGATAGCTAGTAGGAAGCAGCCACATAGCACAGGGAGATCAGCTCTGTGCTTTTTGACCACCTAGAGGGGAGGGAGGGAGACGCAAGAGGGAGGGGCTACGGGGATATATGCATATGTATAGCTGATTCACTTTGTTATACAGCAGAAACTAACACACCATTGTAAAGCCATTATACTCTAATTAAGATGTTAAAAAAACCTTATTTAAAAAAAAGAAAAGAAAAAAATGTAGGGAGATTTGGTTAATCTTTAAGATGTTACTGGTTAATATAGGACTCATAGTGGGTGGTTATTTTCTGTTCCTATTAAGGGAAGAACAAGTGTAAATAAGCTTTATTATCAACCAAAATGATTAAACTTAAAAGAATCGCTTAACTCAAAAAAAAAAAGTTAACTGATACACTCTTCTACAGGTTACAAACAATAGATGTTACTAAATTAAGCTGGTATAATTATACATTTAAGAGTTCCAAAAAGTGTCCTTATCTGAGTAAAGTGAGCAATTCAGGTCAAAGCAATTCATCCAAAGACCCAGTGAATCAACTGAACCAATGCTGTGGCCTTGAAGGATGCTTTGGCTAACACCAGAAGCAGATATGCCAAAATAAAGCTGGAAACCCAGATGGCAGCTGTTCCCAAATCAAGACAAAACTACCCAAATGTCACACATCAGGTTATTTTCTGGCAAAATGTGTATTTACAAGAACCACAGCTGTTATGTTTTAGTTATCAGATGACTGACCACATTTTCCCCAGTCCCCGATGAAGAACCTTCCTCCCTGCCTATTTTTAGAGTCACTATAATTTCCTCCTTGCTCCTCTCCTTGAGCAAGCCCTTCCTGCATCCTGTGCTCATGGTTTCCTTGCCAGATTTCGTCTTTCCTGATAACTAAGACACCTTCTGCCTGCTTTGTCTAAAACAGGGATTCTCAAACTGTGACCTGCAGGATCTTCCTGGCTCCCTCAAAATGTGTGTCATACAAAACACAGGCAGTTTTTTAAAGTTCTTTTAAAAACATACTTGACATTAAGTTCATCATCAACATTTTATTTGTGAGTCATGACCACTTCACATGTTTTACAGTCTAGAAGACACATTCTAAACTATTATTTCATTACATAAAATGTATCTTTAAGAAACAGGCATTTTCTCTGAGACCAATTCTCCACAAATCCGCAGCCAGCTCCTCCTCTGCATCTGGCCTAGGAAACCAAATGATTTGCAACTCGGTAGAAAGTTGGGATGTAGCAAAAACGTCCTCTGGGCAGTCATAACAAAGCCTTACAGGAGTCAGACTGCCCAAGGTCTCAGGCAGACTTGCATTTCAATCCGACTCAAGTCTGTGTTACCTGATCTCAGGTAACTAACTTCACCATTCCGTGACTTTACTTCCTCATCTGTAAAATGGGAATAAAACTATCTCCTCCCAGCATGGATGTGAAGAGGAAATGAGATAATATACAGAAAAATGCTTAACCCGGCACCTAGCACACACCAAGCCACAATAAATGATGTGTATTCTTTGTATTATTATAGGAGAGGCCCTCAGACCTTCACTCCAGGCTACCTGCTTTCAGTGTATATATAGTTCTAGCATAGATGTCTCATTTTCCTGTCTGCAACTAATCTGAAGTAATGAGTGAAAAGAGGCAGGTGGCAGCTACAGGCAGGCACACAGATGCAGGAATAACAGCGAAGTTTTATAGTAGAAACAAGATGTTCAAAAGCAGAGCTGACTGGGATCATTCAGGTGCCTCAATAACCAGGGTGGGGAGCCCTGGAGAGCCTGGGACAGCTGTGGGTGTACCCCGGGAAAAGCTTACCCCCCTCTCAGTGATCATCTGTCTCCAACAAGGCAGCGCGCCACGGGGTGTGGCCCCTGAACTGAGATTCCCAAGCGTGGTCCCCATCCGACCTGACATTCACCTGGCTGGCAACCCTGGACAAGTCACTGCATCTCTGAACCTGTACCTTGTACGTAAAATATGGAGTCGGGACTACCTCTTTCAGCCCTAACACTCCTGAGTGGATGATTTGCAATTAACCACTCCCTAATAAAAACCCAGTATCATCATCTATGATGTCTTCCGGCTGCTAAGAAGCCAACAATTTTGCAGCCAGCACTGAAAAGCGGGTGCAGTACTTGCCTTACGCTAGGCAAAAAAGCTGGACAATTAACCCCAAACACACAGTGCACTCTCCTTATTAGTAGCCCACACCGGTGAGCACACGTTTATCAAGCACCCACGGTGTGCCGGGCACTGTGTTTGTTGAAGCTACAAATATGAAAAATGCACAACCCAGGTCCTCTGTTAACATCCCATCTAACTCCAGAACAAAGGCTCCAGAAGAAAGCCCACACTCAGAATCACAGATCCCTTTCAAGGGCAGCCCCAAAGCCCACCAGCCCCTGAGCATCTGCAGAGCTGGCAAAGCAGCGCTGGTTCAAAACGTACCCTAACAATGGAGCTGCCTCATTGACCCACGGGATATCCGACAGCTGAAGGCGGGAGGGCAAATGGGATCCTTTTATTATCCCCTGGGATGGCTCACTCTCCCATAGGGTAACCTGCTCCAGCACCCTCGTGCAACCACCGGATGTATGGATGACACCCAGACAGTGCCCCAGTCTCTCTAAAATGCACAGAACGACCAGCGGCAGGGTGAACGAGAGGCTGCCACTATGTTCACTTTGCACGGTCACCCAGCAATCTCAATGGGCACGAGATTCTAAAGGTCTTTGTGACACAACCGACAACTTTCTTTTTCTGAAAGCAAACGGGAGGAGAAACTATTTCTAACCACTCATTTTATTATTTCCAGTAGTAACTGTAATGTACATTGGTGCTGGATTTAGGTACTTGATTTTCCACTCAAGCCTGTACACCTACGGCGGTGGTTTTCCATTAGAGTAGAACCTGCTTGAGGCAAGCTTACCAGGTTGCTGTGAAACCCACCCACCTACATGGCTCTCGGCAAGAAAGCAAGGACAGTCCTATAACGTAAAGCACGTCAAGGAAGGAATGTGCAGTCTGTTTGAAGACATTTGAAATTACAAATGAAATATCTCTCTCTGTGCAGACGAGGATGTATACGTCGAAACACGGGCCCAGTTTAGGGTTTTAAGTGACTCCAGGACGGTGAAAAGAGAAGGTGACAAATGTTGATCCAGCCCCCTGCCACGCACTGAAGCACCACGCAAGGTCCTTTCTTGATGGCAACCCTCTGAGGTCAGCACTGCAACCCCCAAGTTAAATGCAGGAAACTGAGGCACCACAGGGTTAAAAACGTCCCCGGAACCCCATGGCCAGCCAGTGGCAGAACCAAACTCCAACCACAGGTCTGTTTGGCTGCAAAGCCTACGATCCTTCCCCATACCACACCATTATGTAAGATGGCAGCTCCGGGGGAAACCTGCTCAGAACTCGAGGCTCAAAGAGCAGCAAGGTCAGCTTTCACCCCGCCCACCGGCCACCCTGTCTCCCAGGCAAGGAGGTGTGGCTGGAGCTGGGGACTGTCCGATTGGACTGTCAGCTCTACAAGGACAGGGTCAGTGATGCTCAGCCTGAAATCAAATCAGTGTAGGTACTAGATTTCCTTGTACATCAACCATGCCTGGCACGGGGGCGGGTGCTCCCTGAATAGTTCTTAAATTAATGAGCGAAGGAGCAAACTCTTGGCAGAAATCCAGGACAGGGCTCTTGCCACTTAGTGACAACAATAAAAGTGACATGAGCTACATTTATTGAAGGCCTTCTGGTGTCCAGACACCAGGCTGGGATTTATATGCAGAATCCTGTCTATACTTCATGATAATCTAAAGGAAAGCCCAATTAGTACTCCCATTTTACGGATGAATTTAATTCTATACACCTCCTCCCCGCCGCCCCCATGACTCAGAGTATAGGACAGAGAGCGGGCCTGGGGATCAAAAGGCCTGGGTGGACCACCTGCCACACCTACTAACCAGCCATGTGACCATAAGCAAACCCCAGCACCGCTTAGACCCTCATCCTCGTTTTCTCAAAGTACGACAGAGTCCAGTGATCTCAGGAACACAGGTATCTGATAAATTCTCTTATTATTCTTTTTGCACACTTTCAAGGATTCAAACATCTGCAACAAAAAACCTTAACTACTGCGGGGGGGGGGGGAAGTCACACATTTTCAGACTAGTGTGTCCTTTTGGCTCTTGTGTAACTAGACCACAAAGATGAGGGGTAGATTCTAGCTGCCTTCCAACAATTCTTCCTTAACAAACAGGAAAATGAATGAAAAGGAGAAGTGGTTCTAAGTATAATGCAGAGACTAAGTATTAGGGCCAAAAGGAGCAAGGGGCTCTGCCCCCCCTCACTTGGGTGCCCAGAACCCTCTCACCTGCTTTGATGTGACGTCAGGAAGAGTGAGGAGGCTGCCAAACATCGGAAGATGACCAATCCAAATGTCCTTCAGGACAGGCGGAGGAGACAGGTCTTGCCCAGACACGGAGCTCACTGTTCAAAACCAACTGCGAATAATGATTTCGCAGCTGTACAAGGGACCTACAATGAATACATTAGAGGCGGCACAATGAATGGGGAGCAGCTGCACACTCCCCACCAGATGGCCTTGCTGATCTGAATAGTTTTAAACATTGTTTTATTTCCAAAGATAAGCAAAATAAGAATCTGGTTAACCCTTGAACAAGAAGAACTGCCTGAAAACACTTCTTTGGAATTTATGTCTTTTGGATGGAAAAAGTGAGCCATCTGACTGAACTGCAGTGTCCCCTGGAGGGTTTTAGAACAAGGTGAGGGTAACATGGGATTTCTCCAGGACATCCACTGTCTACCCACAGACAGGTCTAGCTCTCACGAGGTGTGGCAAGAGGCAAGGACAGCAACTCCAGCACCGACACCAGCTTGGGTGTGTAGACCCCAGGGCTGTGGGGAGGTGTGTGCCAGCCCCCCAGGGCTGTGCAGAGGTACTCCAGGAAGCTACAAGACAGTTTGAAGCTTCCACCTTTAAAATATTTAAGCATTTGAAACATTGTTTTTAAATTGTTATGCTCAGATACAGAACTAAGATACAGAACTAAGTGACACAAAATCTACAATGTTGCAGCTTACTTAGGTGTATGCAAGCTGCTTGCCGGCAGCCTAGGGCACTCCAGTGAGAATTCATTATCTTCTGCCTTCAGGGTCTCCTGGAGGTGAGTTTGAGAAGCACTGATACAGAGCCGGGGCGGGGAGAACTAACAAGAACTGAACACTTGTTCCACGGCAGGCACTATGCTGCCTCTCATCTACCCCGATTTTGAGGCGATGCTAAAAGTAGATGCAATTGCTCCATTTTGCAGGTAAGAAAACTGAGGCTCTGGGTAGCAAAGTGGCTTGTCCTAAATCACACAGCAAGTAAGTGGCAGATCTGGATTCAAACACAAGCTGAGGGACTTCCCTGGTGGCACAGTGGTTAAGAATCCGCCAGCCAATGCAGGGGACATGGGTTCGAGCCCTGGTCCAGGAAGATCCCACATGCCGTGGAGCAACTAAGCCTGTGCGCCACAACTACTGAGCCTGCGCGCCTAGAGCCCGTGCTCTGCAACGAGAAGCTACCACAATGAGAAGCCCGTGCACTGCAAGAGTAGCCCCCCTTGCCACAACTAGAGAAAGCCCACGCGCAGCAACAAAGACCCAACACAACCAAAAATAAATAAATAAATAAATAAATTTAGAAAAATAACACAACCTGAAGCCCAAACTGCCCCTCCCCGCAGGGAGGGTGGGACCCACATGCACATTACAGTTTCCAATCACTCTGCTTCCAACTTTACTTACATAGTGTATTACTTTTATAACCACGAAGATGAGAAAGATGAAACAACGATAATAAATACTGACAAACAGGAATGGCAAATAGAAAACGGGCTGGTCAGTGCTTTGTGACCACCTAGAGGGGTGGGATAGGGACGGTGGGAGGAAGACGCAAGAGGAAGGGGATATGGGGATATATGTATATGTATAGCTGATTCAGTTTGTTATATAGCAGAAACTAACACAACAATGCAAAGCAATTATCGTCCAATAAAGATGTTAAAAAAAAAAAGAAAGCTAAAGAAAAGAAAATGGGCTGGGCCAAGCTCCCCAGGACACGAGTTCCCATCTCTGAACCTCAGTTTCCTCATCTGTTGAAAACGGGTGCACTCTTGCCTCTCTCTGCAGATCAGGTGGCACAAGGGGTGACAATGAGGCTGCAGGGCTATACGAGGCAAGGTGTCATGGCACGGAAGGGGTCTATGCAAACTGCCAAATGGGAAGTTACATCCAAGCCCCACTTTATCCCCTCACTTCTCAAGTTATCTCTGCATTAATATCCCCCCCACCGGATATACTATAATGCTTGACTGTTGTAAAAATAAATCCAGTTCCCATTGAACTAAGAATGACATGCCTGGGAGTGAGTCCAGGAGGGACATCTCCCTTGCCCTCTCTGCCACAGCCATGGAAATCCTGGAGCCGACCACAGAATTCCCCAGAGTGGGCATCCATGTCTATAAACATGCACATTCCAAAAGAGTACCAAGGGACAACACGCAAAAAGGACAGTGGGACCCTAGACGACAATTTCTCATGACTGACTGTTTGCTGAGGCCAAATGAGCCTCTAAATTTTTGACACAGGATCCTGCTTCACACGGCTACACAGGGTGGGAATGGGCACGTTGCCCCCATGGAAAGAGAAGCGTGGTGGTAGGGACCAAAGATGAAAGTCCATACCCCAGAAGTATGTGAACACACACACACACACACACACACACACACACACACACACACACCCCTGCCCATCTGGTTGCTGTGTGCCCTTGTGCAGACCACATTACACTTCTGTGCCTCAGTTTGCTCATCTGTCTAATGGAGACAATGTGGTGCTACCTACCGCCAGGGAGCTGTGCGGATCAAACGGGATGGCCCGTGCAAAATGCCTCTACAGTGCTGCCAACACCAACCCCCAACCCTAAACTCCATAAACAGCAACCAACCACCACCACCTCCCCCATTTCTCTTCCTTCTGTCCCTCCCATCTCTGCAGACAGGATCTCAGCCCCGCAGTACGGACTCTCACCCGAGGTACAAAGACCCAGCCAAGGCTGGATGCAAAATAGGAAGAAGGAAAGTTGCAAAGGCTGTGTGTCAGCAACGTCTGATCGAGACTGACTGAAATAGGCCCTGTTCTGCAGTGACACGGCGACAAACACGCTGGTCCCACCAGGACACCCAGAGCCAAGAACTAGATTTGGGATGCAAGGAAAGACCCAGAGAAAAAAATAATTTAAAAAATGGTTGTTTTAGCCAATATTTTATAACTATAAATGGAACATAACCTTTTAAAAAAAGTAAATGGCAACCAAAATATATGCAGTCGTACCAGTTAAAATAATTGCAAAATAAAACTCCTTAGTATTCAATAAATAAATCATTTAAAATGGTAGTTTCAAACTCTCCTTCTAATAACTTCCTTGACACTTAGAAAAGAGACCCAGTTTCTGATAACCCCACTCAAATCTGAAATCCAGATTCCCAACCTCTGTAAAATAAATAGATCAAGTAAGTATTTATTTACAGACATATCACCCAAGACGCTAAACACAGATCAGTCTGTCGAAAAGGAGTTCTTTTCTCTTCTCCATTAAGTAGAGGCGTTCAAAGTGTTTGGTGGGGTATGATTTCTTTCAAAAAACATCTCTCCAAGTTTTGATACTTGAAGCTGGAGAGGTGGACGTTCAATAAACATTATAACAAAGGCATGCTCTCCAAGAATAACCATGTTTCCCTGGAGTCCGCTAAGATGCTGCTTCCACAGAGCCCTCCACAGCTGCCCTGCTGATGGAGAGGACTAGCCTCCTTCTGCAACGAGGTAAAGCAGAGTGGGGACAGGAGAGCAAGCAATACTCAGTGTGAAAGCAGACAGCTGGGCTGCGCGAGCTGCCCGGCGAGCTCAGTGCTGCGCAAACAAGTAACCTCTTGGAATTAACCCCGGAAGAGCGGAATCTTTTCCAGAAAGATCTGGAAAGCGTTCAGGCCTCATTCCAAAGGTTGGGACTTGTTTGCAGAGAGTAGACTTCTTCCTGGGCTAAAAAAGTCTCAAATTTTTAAAAACGGCCCAAAAAAAATCCCCGTAGCTGATTTTCTGTCAAGAACTGCTCTGGTTGGTTCAGATAAATATTTGGCCAAAGCACATAGATGTTCAGACCTAGAGTCAGCTCAGAGTCGATAAGAACTTCTCCCGACACAATCCGAGTGCCCACGTGACGACATGCCCATCCCTCCCAGGCCCAGCAGAGGCCATGGAGCCACCAAACGAGCACTGGACATGGTGTCCACGGGGACAGATGGCGAGCAGAGCAGAAACACGCCTGACTCGATGGCTCTTACACCACAAGGTCCTGAAACAGCTGCCCGACTAGGTGACCTTGGGCCGGCCGCCTCACCTGCAGGCCACCTAAACTCCGAGCCCCAGTCAGCTGCCTCGCTGTGAACGGGGACATTCACCACCCAAGGAAAGAAGTGGGACTGGGCCCCGCACGGGTGCTCCCTCTGCTCCTCCGGCTATTGTTATCCCACCGCCTCTGTTTCTGTCTGTCTCCATCTGCATCCCCCAGCCTCCCTGGATGGCCACCATCACCACCAACACTGGTCTGCTTGACCTATGAACTCCCGCTCCCCGTTCCGATGTCAGTCAAGCTCCCCCCTCCCCAGCCCCCAGACCAAGTCAGCCCCTGCCCTCAACCGCCAAACCCCTTCTACTTCTCATCTTCTTGTGTGCTTACTGGGCTGATATCTGCCTTGACCACAGGGCTATAAGCTCCATGAAGGCAAGAGTGTCTCTTCTGTTGACTTTAATAAATATTTCCTAAAAAAGGAAATTAGAAAGGCAGGCAGGAAACAGGTAACACTTACACAAATATAGCACAGTCATAAACAGAGAATTCCCAATGATGGGAAGGGGGGGCGGTCATGTTCAAAATAGGACTTTAAATTCTGCAGGTTTTTGAAGTCTGCCTCTCTAGAATTAGTCCCTATGGCACTGAAAACCCATTTCCTGGTATCTCTCGAGCCTGCAGCTGGCACTGGTTTCCATGGTGGGACTGTCTGGTGGGCTGGCCCCGGGCTCTGACACCCACAGAGCTGCCTCCACCCGCCCCCGGTTCTGCTAGAGCAGAATCAAGGGCCTCCAAGGGCCCGGGACTGGATCTCACTCCCCCAAACCACAAGTGTACCTCCCTGCCTTTCTAAATTAGCTTTCATCCACAAGAAAACATCAAAATGCTATGTCTTAGCAAATTACATGATTCTTATCTGTGGCAGGATGTTTTGTGTTTTTTCCTTTTTTTTTTTTTCCACTTTGTTTTGTTTTTACTCATTTTCAGTTCTTACAACCCCTTCGGGCAAATTTCTGAACGCGCTCAGTCTACCCAGCTTCTCAGCACATGCCACAAAACCCCAGGACTGAGCTCAGAACAAAAGGAAAAAAAAAAAAAATTCCCTCCTCCTTTTGGATCATTTTCATTCCTTTCCTGTAAAGGAAATCTGGAAATGTTTCAAAAACATCAAGTACTCAGAATCGACTAAAAATCCAAATTACCTTTCTCCCTTCTTTTTTCCTTCTCTTTTTCTTTTCTTTTTTTTTTTTTTTTTTTTTTTTGTCTCCTCAGGTACTTTCCCCCATCTATATTTAAAAGAGATAAAAATACCAATTACTATGTAATTAAATGAGTTCTTCATTAACTTGAAGGATTTGCTGGTTTTTATGGGTGGGAGAAACCAGATTTTTAGGTTAAAATAATTATTCATGGCATTACAGAGTTCCAGGGCTGGAAAAGTTTAAGTGTCAACCAGTTCTGTTCCAGCAGGTTAGGACGGATGCTTCCGGAGCCTCTTTAGTGAACCCTCAATAGGTCTGTCACTGCTTCTGCCTCTGTTTCCAGCCCTCACCCACTCTTCCTCCTATGAAATTGGCTGCAAGAAACAAGTTTACGTTCTCACAAAGCAATCTGGGCTGACTTTTTTTTTCTGAATGTTCTTACCCTGGGATTATTTTCACTTTCTGATGACAAAACAGTTTATAACATTGCTGGACCGTCTTTGGTTAACTCGGTCCTTCTGAGGTTTTCACACCCTTTTTTGCAGTTGTAAAACCTTGAGCAGAAATGAATGATTATGAACAGACTCCAAAGATGCTTTTCCCTATGCATGGCCAGTAGCATTCACTTTACAATGGAAAGGAGATGGAGGCATTTCAACTTGAGGAGGAGGGGGCACCCCTACCTGGACTGCCAATCACCTCCCTCCCAGAGGGGTGGGTCGACACAGTGGCAGCCCCTTCTCAGGGCTGCCGCTCCCGGGTCCCCTTCTGGTCCCCTCACAGCTTTCTGGGACCAGGCAGGGCCTTTTGGTGACAGCAGGATTGTGTGAGCACGTACCAGGGGTTCAACCTCCTCTTGCCCCATTCATCCCCCCTCTCACTCAGATCTGACCCAAAAGGTGGCTTGTAGCCAGAGCAGAGGAGCTGTCTGCACATCCCAGAGTAACTGGCTGGGCTTCTCAAAGCATCAGTGGGTATGCAGACCCCACTCCCTAGTGATGTGACAACAGCACCCCACACGTCACGTTCTGCACTTATTCCGGGGATACAATCATGTGTCAGGACTCTTGCAAGCAGCATTCTTGAAGTCTCTTTAAAATTCTCTTTGGGGATCTCAAAGAAGAAATTAGGGAAAAGATGTCAAAGGTAGCGTGAAGCTCTTAGATATTTATCTTCTTTGGATATTTCTGGCCGGTAATTTACATTCACATCATTCAGTGAAACCACTGGCATCTTCAGACTTGTCCTGACCCATCTGTTCAGTCATCAGTGCTGGGCCTTGAGGAGGGATGAAAGAAAGGGCAGAGTTCCCTCCTGCCCTCTTAAGACCTGCAATCCAGTTAGGCATAGAAGCCACCAGAACAGAACCTCAGAACCAAAGCCAGGCCCCTAAGAGATCATCTTTTTAAAAGTCTTCATTTCCCAGGTAAGGAAAGGTCAGGGAACCTGCCCCAAATCAAGCTGACTTTTAACAAACAGGGCATTTGCAGGAGATTATATGTTGGGCAATTAAACTTATAACTGGAAGCCTAATTCATCAACTACTTTGGGCAAACAAAGCTAGAAATATAAGGTAATATCGTTTCCCCAAGTAGAGCTGGGTTTTCAAATTTCATAAAAGGTTGTGTCCAAACATGTAAAATGAAAATGACGTATAGAGGCAATTATCCAGTTACTTAACATCAAAACTCCCAGAACCTTTGCCTCAATTAGTGAAATAACTGAGGCCAAAAAATGAGCATATGGCTAATTCCAGGAATAGCTGCCTCCAGACCTCACCTTCCCTGGGGGTCAGAGGCAGAGCCCAGGCGGTGGTGGAGGCTAGTTGCCACTCGTGAGCAGTTCCTGGGGAGCAGGCTGGTGGCTACGAGCACGGGGGGCATCCAGGTGGCCAGGGTCCTCATCCCGGCTCCACGGCCTGACCCCAAGCACACTCCAGTTCCCCATCTGATAAAACAGGATGATGATGATAATGTCTAGCCTAACAGAACTGTGGGAAGGGCTGCGATGATGCATGGAAAGCGCTGAGCAGGAAGCCTGGTACCCCGTAGGTGCTCACTATTATTCCTATTACCACCTGCTTTGAGGGTCTGTGTTTAGTGAACATGTCGGTATGTCTTTGGTCTGGTCTGTGTCACACAGTTGCATGTTTCATGCTGGCCTCTTCTAGAATGCCAGCTCGCTGAAAGGTATCAGAAACGAGTTACTTTGTTGTCTGTTGCAACAACTGATCCTTCATATTCTAATCTAGAAAAAGAAGATCAAAGCACATACATTTTAATGTCTGCTAAACCCGTTGAAAAAGAATTGCTTCGCTTTTACTAAAAATTCTGCTTTCATATCACCTGCCTTGATAGCCTTACTCTTAAATACAAAAAAAAAAAAAAATCAGAAAGAGAAAACAGTTATTCTTTTAAAAAGACCTTATCTTGTGAATAACTGCAAAGCATTCGCAAGAAACATAAATTCCATTGAATAAGAAACATAAATTCAATTCCATTCTAATAAGAAACATAAATTCAAACAATAAAAACAGGATCGTTTTTATTTTAAATGTTAGGTCTGATGGTATTTGGGGCCCCAAGCCCACAAGGATGGCAGAGCAAGGAGATAAGGCAAGCTAGGAAGAAAGTGTCTGAGCAGGTCTGAGCGCGTCCCTCTCTGCGCGGAGCCGCGGGCAGATGTGAGTAGACACGACCAGTCAGGGTGGGGACTCTGCCTCTCAGTGGTGAGAAGATGTCCCTTGTCCCTGCATCCAGCTCAGCATCGTGCCCCACAGGCCCCTCCCATGGAGGCAGTGAGTTTGAAATTCGGGCTCCCCGGGGCGAAGGTGCAAACTCCCCAAACCAACACGTCACTTGCTTCCCCACATGCCATGGGACTCCTACGTACATGGAGAACTGGGTTCAACCGAATCCTGCAAGTTCAGCTCTAGCACAAATCAAGGCCACACAAACCATAAATACAGCCAAGAAATGCAACAGTCTTGTGAAGTTCAAGTTCATCCCTGCAGTCTTCAGACACCATCTGTGGTGCAGAGGGTGTGACCTTGCAGGAGTCACGAGGGCTGGTCCTCGGGAGTTGGGCGGGGGAGTCTCTGGCAAGCTGAAGGGTGCCCCACCTCACACTGTGATGGAAGGAGAAACGCAAACAAGCAGGGTGCAGGACCTGAGACCAACAGGACCGCACGACTCATGAGTTTACGGCTTCAGGTTGTAGAAATTTGAGTCACTGCCTTCGAACACGTGAGGCAGAGCAGAGGACCAATACACCAAGACCAGCGTCCTGGCACGAGCTCCCACCAAGGGACACCTGAGCACAGAGGCCAGCCTGAGGCCCTCCCCAGCCCACCAGCTCATCCCTGCCTAACCAGACCCCATCCTCCCCGCTGAGGGGCACAGGTTTCTCTCTCCCGGTCTTGACTTTGACATTTCCTGTTTCCCTAGGGTCTGATCAACCAGGATTTATGCATGAGGTCGCATTAAGTGTGGGCTATAACAATTATGAAGAAGTCACCCCAAGATGGGCGTTCCCCGCATCTAAGCTCCAGCTGTACCCCCGTCAGCCGTTGGACTCTGGCCACGTGGCCCCACCTGTTTCCGGGGACCACATGAAAATACTGGTGTCACCCAGGGTGCTGTCAGAGCAAATGGCAGACCACGGTGGAGGGAGGGCTTGCTAGAAAGGAGAGGTCTGTACAGACAGGGAGAGTTCTCTTTTCTCTGCATAAAAGTTATGGTGTCAACCAATAAACAGTTTTTAAAAGAGAAGACCCTGCACTTGGAGTTTTAGACTAAACACAAGGTAGATTCAAAGTTCCTGACCACCTCCACATCCCGCGCCCATCCACTGAGGTACACTCCAATCCCCTGACCCCTTTTCTTTTTTTGTTGCGGTACGCGGGCCTCTCACTGCTGTAGGCTCTCCTGTTGCGGAGCACAGGCTCCGGACGCGCAGGCCCAGCGGCCGTGGCTCATGGGCCCAGCCGCTCCGCGGCATGTGGGATCTTCCCGGACCGGGGCACGAACCCGTGTCCCCTACATCGGCAGGTGGACTCTCAACCACTGAGCCACCAGGGAAGCCCCCCCTAAAGACCATATTTGACCCTCAGATGAAGACAGTACGGTCCAAGTTAACCCAGTCAACAAAGTTCATTCAACCCCTACTATGTGCCGGGCCCCAGTGCAGAGCCAGGGACACGGCAGTGAACTGAACAAGGCCATGCCCAGCGGAGCCTGCAGGCCAGTGGTAGAAGCATCTGGAATCCCACAAAGAAGACAAATGTCAGATGGGCTGAGTGCCAGGGGTGAATACGAGCTGCTGACAGAATAATGTGCTCATCTCCGCATCACCACCCGCCACACTTCCACGGGACTCCCTCCGGGAACTCCCACTGTCCCCCAGAAATGGGGGTGGGGCGAGGAGGGAGGCAGAAATGAAATCGGATTCACTTTCTGGACCACATTTCTGTAGCTTAGAGTTTGGAGGGGCTCTCCATCCCGCTGGAGTAGAGATTTAGGTTAAATTTAATTTAAAAGTCAAGGCAAACTTCTCAGCTTGGCTGGTGGCTGGTCGTGGCCCATCCAGCGTGACGGCATTGCAGGTGGGCTCATTCATGCGCTAAGACTTTCTTCCTAGTCAGAAGCATCAGAGCAGATGCTCACTTCTAAAGGCACCACCAGAGAGAAGTGGCAGGAAGGACAGAGCCCCCGGACAGCTCCCCCTCTTGCTGGACAAGGCACCCTTGAGGCCAGGGGTGTAATCAACCCGAAACCCCACACCCAGATGAGCGAAACAGTGGGGGGACAGGAGGGGTGTCGCTCATCTTCCCCTGTTCCCTGGCCCTCTGGCTCGAATCCCAGGAGGGAAGGGGAGAATGCCCAGAGCAGCGGTGCCCAAGAAAGAGAACATGAGCCTCACACCCAAGTGTAAAGGTTCCATATGAAGTTCATTTCCATATACTTTATTCAACCCAATATATCCAAAATATTATCATTTCAACGTGTATACAGTATAACAGTTATTAATGATGTAGTTTACATTATTTTTTAACATCTTTATTGCAGTATAATTGCTTTACGATGGTGTGTTAGTTTCTGCTGTGTAACAAAGTGAATCAGCTATACATATACCTATATCCCCGTATCTCCTCCCTCTTGCGTCTCCCACCCACCCTCCCTATCCCACCTCTCTAGGTGGACACAAAGCACCGAGCTGATCTCCCTGTGCTATGCAGCTTACATTATTTTTTTTCATGCTAAGTCTTCAAAATGCAGTGTGTACTTTCTTTTTTTATTTATCTATCTGTTTATTTATTTATTTATTTTTGGCTGTGTTGGGTCTTCGTGGCTGCACACGGGCTTTCTCTAGTTGCAGCGAGTGAGGGTTACTCTTTGTCGCGGTGTGCAGGCTTCTCATTGTGGTGGCTTCAGTAGTTGTGGCATGCCGGCTCAGTAGTTGGGGCTTGTGGGCTCTAGAGCACAGGCTCGGTAGTTGTGGCGCACGGGCTTAGTTGCTCCGCGGCATGTGGGAACTTCCCGGACCAGGGCTTGAACCCGTGTCCCCTGCATTGACAGGTGGATTCTTAACCACTGTGCCACCAGGGAAGTCCTGTACTTTCTCCTTATAGCACATCTCAACTTGGATGCTAAATTTTCATTGGAAGTACTTGATCTGTATACAGATTTTATAAAATTTACAGTTGAAAATGGAGAGGTACATGCCCAAGATGCTCCAAACATTCTTAAAAGTCTTCCAATAACTGAACTGCGTATATGTTTTTAAATTTAAATTAACTAAAAGTAAATGCAATTCAAAATTTCGGTTCCTCGGTGGAATCGAAACTAGTCACATTTCAAGTGCCCACTGGCCACATGTGGCTCATGTTACCAGCCCAGGCAGCATGGATACGGAGTATCTCCACTGTCCCAGAAATTTCTACTGCTCAGGACAGGGAGCTTCTTGAGGGTGAGGTCTGTTTCTTACTTCCTTCATTCCTCTCCTTACCTGGCCTCCCAACAAAAGGCACTGGGAAATCGCTATTTCCCAAAATTGATGTAAGACTCCTAGGGTACTAGATAAAACACAGCTTCTGCAAGAGGGAGGAGACATGGGGATAAATGTATATGTACAGCTGGTTCACTTTGTTATAAAGCAGAAACTAACACACCATTGTAAAGCAATTATACTCCAATGAAGATGTTTAAAAAAAAACCCAAAACAACACAGCTTCTACCCCTGCCCCAGATCTTCAGAATCTACTGCAGGCAGGGGGAGGTAGATGGGCAATCACCCCAGGTGACTTTTAAGCCTCAAGCCAATGGCCACAGATTTTCCTTCTTTCCAATACTCCCTTATCCAGCCACGGCCACTGTGTGAGTCGGGAATCTGATGGAGCCAGGGCAGCCCATACACCTTGGAACTCAGCCAGGGCTGGCCCTGCACTCAGGGACAGAGTCTTTTCTCCTTGAGTTTCCTGTGCGTATCAGGGACACCAACATGCCTGTGCCCATAGCTCTTGTCCACACACAGGGACGCTCAGGAAATGTCAGCTGCCTCTTCTCACTGCTCTGGAGCCCCAGTCAGCCTGAACATCAGCCTTGGGGGAAGGAAAAGCTCTTTCCCCACCTTGAACGTGGGGTGGGAAAATCTGGCCGGTCAGGCTACACGAAAGGAGGGAGTGTGCAGAACCAGCTGGTTCTGGGACTGGATTGATTTGCAAATAAAATCTTTCTGAGTGCTGGTAGCCCCTTCCCCCTTCCCCTGCTCCAGGAGGGAGGAACCCCAGGCCAGCCACTTTCATCTCAAAGATCAGCCTGGAGGCTCCACTTCAATGCAAGCAGACACCTCAAAGGGCAGTGACTAAATGCTGGATTCTGGGCTCTTCCCAGACACCAACAAATCCCCATTCCCACGTTCAGGCACAAAGACTGGCTCCAAGTGAAACAGGACCATGGGGTGCAGAACCCCAGGAGGGACGGACATCTCTCTGGGGCATTGTAGGGATTCTCTACCCAGTTCCCAGTTTATCCATTCAATGCAAACCTGAGGAATAATCAGCAGTTATCCCCCGGGGTTTTTCGGAGCGGGGAGCAGGGGGTAAACGGGAGTCAGTCTCACGGCATGTTTTTTCCAGGCTCTTACTTCATCTTTCAGGAGACTCACATACTGCTGGTGGGAATCGTATCTGATACAACAGCTTGGAAAACTAGCCACATCTACTGACGCCGAGCACACTGATTCCCAAAGACCAGCAATTCTGCTCCTAGGTATGTGCCCAACAGAAACGATCCCAACGCTGATCAAAGGCAGGTACTAGAGTTAGGGTGCTCAGAGCCCCCGCTGTAAGGCCACACTAAAGCCACACGCAATACCAGGAAAGAATCTCACAAACGTAGTACTGAGTGCAAGAAACTGGACACAAAAGAGAACATTCCACATTGTTCCGTTTATATAAAGTACAAAGAACAGGCGAAACCAGCAGAGGCCGTGGGGATCAGGAAGGTGATCTACCCCGACTGGGGGCTTCTAGGGTGCTGTTGACACACTTGACCAAGGTGCCGGTTGCACAGGTGGGTTCTGTTTATGCAAATGCACCGAGCTGTAAGCATTTGGTAGGTGCTCTCTAATTAGGTCTGTTACACACCATGGGGGGAAAACGTTCATAAAGAAAAGAGAGTTAGAATGGGCGGTGGTAGGTTTCTGCCCCAATAAGAAGCCAAGAAAGAAGCAAAGGGCACGCAGGCAAGTTGACACGGGCGTGAAGGCGCCCACATGCGTGCAATCCAGCTCTCTGGCCTTGCAAAGGGCAACGTCCTCCCATCAGATTGACCCCCTTCTCCTTTCAGAGGCACCAAACCAAAGTCACCTCCGCTCATAGCCACTCAGGGCTGATTTTATGACCCAGCTCACAGTCCAGAGGATAATGACCTCCAGTTCCCAGGTTCGAAGGGTTTCCAGGGTCTTAAAGGGCTCCATCCAGGGTGGACTTGGCAAGGAGGCCGACAAACCCCGGTCCTTCCGGGCCACGTCACGCGGCCAGCTCAGCTCGGCAGCCACCTGCAGGCCGGGCACACCCTGGCAGGCGTGAGGTCTAAAGTGCGGGCTTAAAAGGGCAGTCTCTCATGTATTCTTTTTGCCACTTTCCATAGAGGACTTTCTGGGGCAGAAGCTGCTAGATCAACAGCAAACCCAAGCTTTCCTGCTGGGCCCCCAGGGAAGGGAACTCGCTCTTTGAGCCTGGGGAGGGTTGGAATCAATCTAGTGCCCAGGAACCAGAAGCCCACCACATTCTCAACTTTTTTTTTTTTTAGCTGCACTGCGCGGCTGTGGGATCTTAGTTCCCTGACCAGGGATCAAACCCATGCCCCGTGCCGTGGAAGCATGGAGCCCTAACACTGGACAGCCAGGGAAGTCCCCACATTCTGAACCTTGAAGAGGAAGAACCCCACGTCCTGGCACCTCCCTGGGATGCATGTGCCTCGAGCTCACCACGACCACCCCTGTCACTCACCCAACATCACAGACTCTGCCCCTCCAGGAGGCCTTCTAGAACCTTCCCTCCCTCCCCTCTGGGCTCAGAGCTTCCTTGGTGCCCCACTCTCCTCCAAGTTTCCTCCATCATTCTCTGGAACTCTCTGACGCCTCCCTGGTCACGCTGGCTCAATGCACCAACAGGCACGCTCACATATCACCCCTGCCCCCCCTCGTCTCCCCCTGGCACCCATCACAGTTGAAATTAAATAATCATTTGACTCAGTTTTTGTACCTCGTCCACCCAATAGAACCCAAGCTCCATGAGGGCAGGGACCGGGCATGTCTTAGCCACCACCGGCTCCCAGCAGCCGATGTTTATTTCCTTGTCTGTGTCCATCTGTGGGTTAAGGCTCAGAGTGGGGACACCAAGGCATTCCCAACACTTGGCTGTCCATCCCTCTTATTTCTCCCTCTCCTTGACATCTCCTGTAGAAAGAGTGGTGTGCAGCCGTGGGGCAAGCCCTAGAATCAAATCTCAGCCCAGCCACTGCCAGCTGGTTGACCCCGGGCAAGTTACCAAACCTCTCTGAGCTCTATCTACCCCTCAGGGCTGGAGGGGAGACTGACTTGGGTTAATCACTGACCACAGTGTCTCAAACATGATAGTACTATTTTCTTGTATCTTTACAGTTTCCTTCCATTTGAGGACATTGTCCAAGAAGGCCAACTCGCAGGCCAGAACAGGGATCCAGCACCTGATTCATTCATTCATTAACAGGTTCCACTCAGTGCAGCTGGCCTAGGCACGGGACACAGTGGGTGGAAACCGCAGACAAGATCCCAGCCGCTTCGGTGTTTGTGAGGTTTTGCAGAGGGGAGAGGTTGTTCGCACATTCATCTTTTCATGTTTCTCTCTCTCTCTCTCACTCTTTTGGTTTATGCAACAAGATTTTTTCCCCAATGGCTTAATTTAAACCCAACATATTATTTAAGTTATCTAAGACTCCCGCACCAGGTAATAAAAATATTATAGGTTTTTTTCCTATTATTTTTCTTTTCAAAATAAAAACAATGATTTCAGATGTCTTCACAGGGAAAATGAATAAAACCAGCTTTCGTCTGCACACCAAGGTACTATAACTTGTCATTTCCTGAGTAAGTGAAGTGCTGGCTGAGTGTAGCCTTGAAAGGGAGGACCTGATTCCGGACACCCAGGTACCACAGACAGTCTTGGGCTCAGCAAGGGCAGCTGTGGCCTCCAGAACCACTGGATTCCTGACCAGCAGTCTCTCCCCAGCCAGGAGATGTATAAAAGACGGTTTCTTTCTTTCTTCAAGCATCACAGCCCCATTCAGACCCATCAGCTTGAGACAATGAAAGGAGAGCACAGCATCCCGGCTCCCTTTGATCTCACACCCCCGGAGACCTCTGTACAAACTGAGAACAAAAGGCGGGGAATCCAGTGGCAGTCCCCAGTAACTCCCCCCGAGACGTGCCTCTGAAGAGCTTTCCTTAGGAATTCTGAGCAGAGCAACCCCCAAGCTCCTCCCCCAATAAAAAATAACTTTAATCCTCATTCAAGATCACCGGTTCCAATTTAAAACCTGCAAGTCCCGGCTCTCCTCTGCTGGAACCTCCCGTCTCTTTGGCAGGCAGCCCTGGATGCCACTTTCCGCTTCTCCACCGGCTTCTAAGTGGAAAGAGGCACCCGCTGAGCCTGTGCAAGTCCCAGCTCCACACGCGGGAGAGAACAAAGACTTAACACAAAGAAGAACTGGGCCTTCCAAGCCCTGCAGCCACTTGCTCCAGAGGAGGGATGCTTCAGGCGCTGGAGTCTGCTTCCTCGCCAAGATGCGCTGTCCGCCCCCTCCCACCCCCGACTTTGCACACTGGCTCTCTCTCCAGGTTGGGAAAGGTCGAGGGTGACCTACAGTGGTCCTGAGATCCTGGACCTCTCCAGAGGCCTTCCACTCAGCTGGGAGGGCAGAGCCCAAGCAGTGGACACCAGAGATGAAAGCCAAGATGGGATGGAGCTGGCCCTCTAGGGACCGAGGCACAGGGTTACAGAGACACACGTTAACCATTGCGAGGTACTGGATTTTGTCAGCCTTTAATATTCTGCAGTGAAAAATCACTGGCTTTATACACACACACACACACACACACGCACACACACAAAATCTAGAAGGGTTTTGTACTCTTCTCCAAGCTGAGCTGTCAGACAGTAGGAATTTTGGTCCTTGTACCTGTCCATGCTGAAGAGTCCAAAGGTGGATTTTTCCAGATTCCTGATGCATGGAACCTGAGAAAGCCACATAAAATCCCACCAGCAGACCAGGACAACCCCTCCACGAACCGATTCAGCTCAGCAAGTCTCTCCTAAGCACGTACAGGGGTCAAGAACCCTGCCAGAGCCCACAGAGCACACCTAGGTGACATGGCCACAGCCCTGTCCTCCTGATGCTTACAATCTACTGTTCACACAAGTTGCTACAGGTCAAGGTGGTCTAGGATGAGCATGATACAAGATGCCCAGGGACAGCTCCAAGGGCTGCAACCCATGCAGTAACACAGGGCCCGGTGCCCACAAGGGCCCCACACTTTGTTTAATGCTCTACTGTCCCCATTTTGAAGTTCTTAATAATTTTTTCATAAGGGGCTTACATTTTCATGTTGTACTAAGGCCTGCAAATTATAGAGCCAGTTCTGGAGATACCAAAAGAGTAATACAGTCAGGATTAAACGGAGAGAGAAATCACATCCAGAGAGCTTCTCTTATTCCTGGTACATGTAACAGCTAAAGTACAAATGAATACTTGGAAATGGCATTACACCCTCGGTTTACTCCCATCATTGGTTTAAGTAGAGACCTTTCCAGGGTCACTGCAGAATCAGAATCTTCCATACTATACCAAGAGGAAAGTTAGCAAAATCAGTTTCCATGAGCCTGTTTATCATAACTCTGGTCTATAACAGCATCTTTTCTAATGCAGCTCGGCCTGACGATTTTAAAACTATGGGGACCTTTAATTTATCAAGCTAATGTGATTACAAAGCCATCCCAGAGTCTAGCCATCTCAGAGGCACTCAAGTGGAGGCCCCGCCTGTGAAATTTATGACCTGAAGCTTACGCTCTTCCAGTCCCTTTAAATGGGAAAATCTTTACCTTAGTTGAGGGATGAACTCATTCCACAATCTGAAAAAAAAAAAAAAATTAAGCCCTTCTACAAGTGCTCTGCTCTGTTAGTTTTTACAACTCGTCCGCAGACAACGAGGTTTAAATACCATTTACCAACAAGCTTCATTTTAACCTTCCTTTGCGGAGGATGCAAAATCAATTATGTATCTGCTGATAACGTCCTCGCATCACGTTCTGGTGGCATCTCACGATTAATGCAGTCCATAAGGCTGGCCGTAAGCAGCTTCACACAACACCTTCTGGTTATTACAAGCATCACTCTGACCCAGAGCTGAATGTAGGGGGTTCAGACACAGCATAATGCATGGGGATTTTGCATCTTTAAGAAATCAGTTTGTAGATGGTTTAATTAAAATACACCAGAGCATAATTCAATTGGAATTGAGGTTCCCATCAAACCAAATTAGGCAGCAGAAATCTTTCCAACCTTAAAAGTCCCTACAAGGGACAGGGTAGAAATTTCACTCAGCTATTTGGAGTGTTTCTTCCTCTACTGATATAACTGTTTTCACCAGTAAAACCAACTGCACTCAAAGACAGAAGGGACATGACATCTTCTCAGCCAAGCCCCTCGTGTTGCAGGTGAGAAAAGAGGCTCAGAGAAGTCAAGTAAGCAGCCCCAGGACACAGAGCAGTCAGTGAGAACTGGGACCAGAGATGCAGTGGCCTGAAAAAATGAGGGCAGGGCTTCCCTGGTGGCGCAGTGGTTGAGAGTCCGCCTGCCGATGCAGGGGACGCGGGTTCGTGCCCCGGTCCGGGAAGATCCCACGTACCACGGAGCGGCTGGGCCCATGAGCCATGGCCGCTGAGCCTGCGCGTCCGCAGCCTGTGCTCCGCAACGGGAGAGGCCGCAACAGTGAGAGGCCCGCGTACCGCAAAAAAAAAAAAAAAAAGAAAGAAAGAAATAAAATAACTTCTGCTCTCAAACCCTAAGTGACAGGACAAGGAGGATGGCGGTTTTCTTTGCTTCTCACCAGCCCTGCTTTTTGAAACTGCAGCAGCCGTGGGCCAGCCGGCAGGGAACAAGGGTTCTTCACCCAGAGATGAGACAGTGAGAAAGCGAAGCTGTAAAGGAAAATTCGGGGGATGCAGAACAGAAAACAACGGGCATCAACCCAAGGGTGCTATGAACCAAGTCCTCTGACCAGCTCTCCCAAGCCCACCTGATCCCATCCCACCAACTGATCCCCTCCTCGGAACTTGGCATTGGCTGTTCCCTCTGCCTGGGATGCGCTTCCCGAGCTGCAGACGGTGGTGCCTTCTCGTCATTCAAGAATCAGCTTAGATGTCACCTTTTCGGAAAGGCCTTCTCCGATCACCCAGACAGTCACTTCCCATCCCATAGCACTTATTATTGCCTGTTCTCTGATATTCGTGAACTCATCCGTGAGAATATACACTCTGTGAGTGCAGGGACCCTGTCCGTCTAATTACTGCTGGATTCCCAGCTCCTAGGACAGCATTGGGCACACGGTAGGTCCTCAAATCACTGGAGGGTGGCTCTTAAAGGGGGTGCAGGGCTTCCCTGGTGGCGCAGTGGTTGGGAGTGCGCCTGCCGATGCAGGGGACGTGGGTTCGTGCCCCGGTCCGGGAAGATCCCACGTGCCGTGGAGCAGCTGGGTCCGTGAGCCATGGCAGCTGGGCCTGCGCATCCGGAGCCTGTGCTCTGCAATGGGAGAGGCCACAACAGAGGCCCGCATACCGCAAAAAAAAAAAAAGGGGGGGCTGCAGAGCCTGAGTCAGAAGAGTTGAAGATGAAGGGTCAGGCTCTCAAATGGTCTTCGTTAACGAAGTTGAAGGATCAGGGGCAAGTCATTTCACACCCCAGGTCTCGGTTTCTCCAGCTGTAAAAGGGGGGTAAGCAGGACAGGAAAACAACCCAGACGACCGGTAAGACCCTTGCCGTTTCCGCACTGTGGGTCGAGGTCTTCAATCAATCAATGTATTCTTGCCTTTCCTCCTTTCATCCATTTGTCCATCCATCCAATCATTCTTTCCCATGGGCTGGGTCCTGGGGATATAACCTTGAGTGAGACACACCTCCTATCCTAAAGGGACAAATACCTTCTAGTGGCAGAGAGGGAAAGGAGGTAATTCCTGCACTGACCAGCTAAGGGCCAAGGAGACTCCTGGGTCTCTGGCTGGGCCATTCATGCAGAGAAGGAAACCAGAGCTAAAATCCCACAGATGCTGCAGTGATGGAACATCTATATTAGTTACATCCAGGGAATCTGATCAAGGAACCCAAAGAGAGTCACAGTTGAGGACAGATTGAGGACAGAAGAGGATCACTCCTGAGATTTCTGCAGATTACCTGTCCCCCATCTTTGCCATGGAAGGACTGGAAATCCTCCTCAGGGGAACAATTACAATCACTGCTACATTCCATCTTATTAACTAAAGAGCTTAACACACGCACCCACGTACGAACATGAGCACATGTGAGCACACGTGAGCACACACGCACACAGAGATGCCCTGGGCCAACCCCTGAAGAACTCATGGAGGACTGGAGTATATGCATATTTCTTTCAAAACGCCCCACAGGAGTTCTGATGTGGCACCTGGATTTAGAGTCAACGAGCCTCCTGCAAAGTTTCCTTCTGATCACAGTTGTAGAGGTCAATGATAACAGCGTGAAATGTATCCAGGAGGATCTTAGCAGGTGAACTTTCCTAAGCATCGAGAACATTGCAGTCACAAAACAAAAGCTAGGCGCTTCCCTGGTGGCGCAGTGGTTGAGAATCTGCCTGCTAATGCAGGGGACACGGGTTCGAGCCCTGGTCTGGGAAGATCCCACATGCCGCGGAGCAACTGGGCCCGTGAGCCACAAGTACTGAGCCTGCGCGTCTGGAGCCTGTGCTCCCCAACAAGAGAGGCCGCGATAGTGAGAGGCCCGCGCACGGCGATGAAGAGTGGCCCCCGCTTGCCACAACTAGAGATAGCCCTTGCACAGAAACGAAGACCCAACACAGCAAAAATAAAATAAATAAATAATAAACTCCTACCCCCAACAGCTTCTTTAGGAAAAAAAAAGCTAGTCTGGGTGGGGCGGGGTGTGATGAACTGGGCAATTGGGATTGACATGTATACACTGATGTGTATAAAACTGATGACTAATAAGGACCTGCCATAACAAAAAATAAATAATATAAAATTCCAAAAAAAAAAAAAGAGAGACAACCAAAAGCTAGAGCTAGCTGAATGATAAGGTTCAGACAACAGACTGTTGATTGTTGGGGGGTAGGGAAGGCTGAGGGGAGGGGAAATGAGTGAAGGTGGTCAAAAGGTACAAACTTCCAGTTATAAGATAAATAAGTCCTGGGGAACCTAATGTACAGCATGGTGACTATAGTTAACAATACTGTATTGTTTGTTTTGTTTGTTTGTTTGTTTGCGGTACGCGGGCCTCTCACTGTTGTGGCCTCTCCCGTTGCAGAGCACAGGCTCTGGACACGTAGGCTCAGCGGCCATGGCTCAGGGGCCCAGCCACTCCGCGGCTTGTGGGATCTTCCCGGACCGGGGCACGAACCCACGTCCCCTGCATCGTCAGGCAGACTCTCAACCACTGCGCCACCAGGGAAGCCCTGTATTGTGTTTTTGAAAGTTGCTGAGAGTAAATCTTAAAAGTTCTCATCACAAGAAAAAAAATTGCAACTACGTGAGGTGATGGATGTCAGCTAAACCTATTGTGGTGATCATTTTGCAATATAAACATGTATCAAATCATTATGTTGTACACTTTAATACAATGTTATATGTCAATTATATCTCAATAAAACTAGGAAAAAACAAAAAAACTAAAGCTAGTCTGGGGATTCAGCTCAACACCCCGGGACGCACCCCCAGCCTTTGCAACACACCCACCCAGGAAAGCTGCCTGCAGGTCCCGCACATTTCCTTCCTTGCTGTGGCCCAGCCTAACTCTTTCAAAAACAACTTCATAATGTACCCTGGAGTCACAACCACAGCCCCTTGTTTATGGGCTTGGCCAGATCAGATAAAATTTCATTCTCTGAATTGGTTCCTAATTTAATTACTCTCCGGATAAGCGCTGGCCTCCCGTAGCTGCAGGGGAGGGACTCAGAAGGCACTGGCGCCAGGAGCCACGAGCTGCAGTTCTCGTTTGGCAGCTGGTGGAGGATGAGTTGTTCTGGGGCCTTTGCAGATCAAAGGGGATTAGAATAGTGGGCTTGGGCCAGGCGGTCACCGTCTGTCCACCCAACCAGCCTGTGTTTATTGTCCCCAGCCAATCAAGAGGGTGACCTGCGGTTTTACTAAGCGCTCAGGGAAAACGTTCAGGGTAACTGGACTGACTCTGAAAACCCAGATTCAGCCCTGACTCTGTGTGGCCTCTCTGGGCTTCGGTTTCCCCATCTACAAAATGGGGCTGGACTATGTTTCCCTGAAGCCCTTTCCAAGCTCTAAAATCCAGACAATTCAGGTGGGGATCAGTACCTCATCTGAGAATCAAGCCTTCTCTAGGGCCAGGGAAAAAGCATATAAAAAAGTAAATGAGGGCTTCCCTGGTGGTGCAGTGGTTGGGAGTCCACCTGCCGATGCAGGGGGACGCGGGTTCGTGCCCCGGTCTGGGAGGATCCCGCATGCCGCAGAGCGGCTGGGCCCGTGAGCCATGGCCACTGAGCCTGTGTGTCCGGAGCCTGTGCTCTGCAACGGGAGAGGCCACAGCAGTGAGAGGCCCGTGTACCACAAAAAAAAAAAAAAAAAAAAAAAAAGTAAATGAATCTTATTATTAAAAGCAAGTAAAAATACCTCATAAATTTTAATTCTAGAAATGGAAACATGTCCACACAAAAACTCATAAATGAATGTTTATAGCAGCACTATTCATAAGGGCCAACAGGTGGAGAACACCCAAATGTCTATCAACAGATGCATGGATAAATAAAATGTGGTCTATTCATACAATGGAATATTATTTGGCCATAAAAAGGAATGAAGTACTGATATAAGCTACCATATGGATGAACCATAAAACATTATGTTAAGCGAAAGAAACGAGACCCACACAAAAAACATATTATATGATTTCATTCACCTGAAGTCCAGAATAGAGAAATCAATAGAGATAGAAAATAGATTCCTGGTTGCTTAAGGCTGGAGGGTGGGGGGTGAATGGAGAGAGAGAGGGCTGATAGCTAATAGGTACATGGTTTCTTTTTGATACAATGAAGTGTTCTAAAATTACATGTGGTTCTGGTTGCACATGTCTGTGAACATACTAAAAACTACAGAATTGTATACTTTAAATGGGTGAATTTTATGTTATGTGAACTACACCTCGTTAAAGCTGTTTTATAAAAAGGACAGGTTGAATGGGCAAAAAAGTCTGTTGCATGATTTGGGAGATTGGGATTGACATATATACACTAATATGTATAAAATAGATAACTAATAAGAATCTGCTGTATAAAAAAATAAAATTCACATTAAAAATACCAGATGAGAACTTCGTAAAATAAATATATATACACACAAATACATGCACGCGCACACACACACACACACACGTCTCCCTAAACAATCCTGTACCTTCATAACTGATCCAAAGGTACATAAACCCACACACACACAGAAAAAAAGAAACTGCTGACTTAAATGTGGGCAGACCTGCATTTTCCTATTGATTTGTTTCAGTTTTAACAGCCAAAAGCAAATTTATTTTCTACCATCTAAATGGCAACTGAGGTTTCATCTACTTTCCAATACATCACTTTTATTCTCTGAGCCAGATTGTGAACAATGCAAAAGGTCCATGGATTCTCAGCTGTCGACCCACAGGCAAAAGATTTTTTTTTTTCCTGGAAACTATTTCCAATAAAGAGGCCACATTTGTTAAGCTCACTCTTCCCTTTTGTACATCTTTCCATATCTAATTTCTCACAGAAACTGCTACAGAGCAGGTATGAACAGCTTTTCAAAGCTAGGGCAGCACAGATATCAGGCTGATCCCACTTGCATTAATCGGAGCCTTCTTTCATCCTCTCGTTTACTGCCGCTAATAACTTTCTTAGCCAAGTTCAATATGTCCTAAAAGCAGCTGTTTCCTCTGACTTTCAAAACAGTGCGCTTGGATTATTGGCCTGAAGTGGGGTTGGATGGGGCCTTCCTGGAACTATTATCTTTATAGAGAATTGTGACAGAATAAGGGACGGTCCCATCAGTGAAGGTCAGGCTACAGATGACCAAAGAGAAGGCAATCGTGAGCTTCCCACGGTTCAAGAACACCCAGCTACACAGGAAGATGGTCCTCCCGAAGGACTCACCATTTCTAAGCCCAGATGGTGTTTCTTTCAGACAAGAAATACTGATGGGTCAAAGTAAGAGACAAAGAGGGGAAGTTTAGTGCTTAATGCTGGATGGTACACAGGCAGCGTGGGCCTACAACTCAGCTCTCCACACCCCTCCCCTCAGACCACCACCCTGCTTTACTTCCTCCCCTGGGTGGGGTTCAGCATCCTGGGACCCCAAGCAGAAAGATGCTTGAAACTCCTATAGCCAGGACACCATCCCCTTTGCAAGACAGAGAAGGAGTCCTGCTACCTCAAAACTGAGTCCCAGTCCTAAGGCAACAGTGTCCAGTGGGAGAGGAGGTGTTGGTCCCACCAGAGAGAAGGGCCCTGGGCTGGCTGGGATGCCAGACAAAGGAGGTCCTGGTAGCAGCCAAACAGAGGCCAGAGTTGGGGTTCCCGGCCCTGCCAAGACCCCCCCTGGGTCCCCACTCATTTGTCCTTCACCCTGTGATGATAGGGAGGATTCCAGGCAGGGGATGAGCCTGGATTCAGGGCTGGCTTATGGACTAGGTTGGCCCTCTCCAACAGACCAGACATCCCCCCACTCTGTATTTGTTGAGACTCTGGAGAGAGGCTTTCCATCGAGGGCTGCCAACAGAGAGTTTGGAGAATAAACCCACCCAACACACACACTCACACACACACACACACACACACACACACTCTCTCTCTCTCTCTCTCTCTCTCTCTCTCTCTCTCTCTCTCTCTCTCTCTCTCTCTGCCAGGAGCAGAGGCCCTGGCCCAGCCCGACTGCAGCCCCCAATCTCTCATTCCAAAGAAGAGGGCGGAGACCAAATAAGCGGTGATATCCTTCCTCCAGCAAATGTCTGACAAATCTGCACTTTTCTTCATGGAAAATTAAAAAGCTAAACTGCCCCAAGAATCTGATGGAGGATGACAGCCTCCAGGGGCCCTCAGAGTTCATCCTTGAACCAGAAACGAGATGGCGGAAAGAACACCAATCCCCGCATTCTTCTCACATCTTCCTACGGCAACAGCAATTCTGAAATCAGGCGTCTGGTTACATGACCCAGAGATGAGCCAGCTGCGGCCAACTCCCACCTGGATGTCTAGGAGACTGAGGACGGAGAAGCCGGCTGGTCCCACGGGACCTGGGCCAAAACTTCGCCCTGCCCTGGGGTGGTTGCAACTTAACAGCGTGATCATAAGTGTCTGTCGGGAAACCCAACTACTTGGCCCAATTCCCTGGGGCAACTCCGCTTTCTTGTAATCCTGGAGATCCCTTCTGTGCACAAAGCAAATACGGTTCTGTGTGTACATGTGGAAGACTTTACATAAACAGGTTCTTGAATCAGAGGCAGTAACCCTCTGTAGACCAATAGTCTGATTTTTGGTTTGGAAATTATGGTCCCTATAAATACATGCCGGGACATACTTTATATTTTTAATGCAAATATTTACATTCCAAACAAAGGAGCATGGAACTTAAAGACAAGCTATTTATACTGGCCATAAGAAACACTAACGACCTCAACATTGCTTTCCTGAGTAAATGGCTCCTGACTTCTATTCCTGAAATACCAACCAAAATTCCATAACGTTTATCCCCAAGACTCTCAAGACACAAAAAACTGGGCTCACTACCTTTTAATAGCCCAAAACTCTAGTGTCAGGAAATCCAAGGTTATTACGTTAGGCTCTTGACTCCTGCAGAAATTTAGCGACAAGCATTAACTCTCCTGCACCATATGCTGCCGAATTGGGGATACTTTTCTGTCTTCTGGATGCACACCCAGAGGCCCACGTGAAATCCATCACAGCCCTTCCTCCAGGACTAGCTGGCTTTTGAGCATTCATTCAACTCTCGCGACTGAGTGGGCCCCCAGACAGCCTCATCACCCTTGAGGGGCTTGCTGGGCATGGGTGAGTGGACCACACACCCAGGAAAACTAGAAAGAACGTGGTATAAAGTAGGTTGAGTTCAATAGCGTAGAATTGCAGACACTCAGAGGAGGACGGTAACACCTGGATGGGAGGATATGGAGAGATGGTAAGAATTACTGGCAAAGCTTCCCGAAGGTGGTGATGGGACGGGGGGCCGGGGGCTGATGAAGGTTCAGGCCATGCAAAGAGGAGGCTGGATCCACAGTTCCCCCCTGGGATGAACCGGGAGGGAGAACCAAGAGAGTGGGAGAGCAGAAAAGGCTCTCCCACTCAGGCTACCAGGCTGTCAGCCAGCCAGTGGCTCCGGGGGCACCCCCGCCCCTTGTAAATTACATGTGTGTCACAAAGGCTAATCATTATCTCAATCTGGCTAATCACTGCCATGCTCTACAGATAACAAGGCCTGGTTAACAGGCTCACTTCCTAATCTCAGTGTCCCCCTCAATATCCTTATCAACTGCATATCTAATGCTGCCCTTATCAATTTATGCCTAATAGGTACCACGTGCCAGCCCCAAACCCCTGCCCCCTGCCCCCGTGGGTCAGGCCCGGGGCTAAGTACTTATTATTTGCTGTGTGTGGAGGTGGGGTGGGGGATGGGGGGGTATCGTCTTGCCCACTCCTGATGTTTCTTCCTCGTGGAGACAGCGCCACCTGTGTACCACCACCTGTGTCTACACCTGGTGGTGTCCATCCACCCCCATCCCAGGAGTGTGCAAGGAGGACCTAGACACAGGTAGCCTGGCCTTGCCTCTTCCCACACAGAGTAGGCACTGCCCCCTGCTGGCTACCCTGTGGAGGAAGGGGGCCGGCCCAGGGAGAGGCTGCCGCTTTCCCACTGGACCTGTGACTCAGGGGAGGTCAGCCGGCCTAACTGCCCACTTCTCACTTGAGGATTGCGATGCCCACGTGCCCACCGGTTCAATCACATTCTACTATGTCTACTTCAGCCGGGAACAAACATTGCATTTTTACCTCCACCTATCTTTCTCCTCCCCTCTCTCTCTGTAAGTTCAGAACTTGGCCAGGAAAGAGGGGCTCAGTTTGGGGAGCTCCCTTGAACCCTAACTTGTACTACTGGTACTCAAACTACACTACAAGGACAAGGAAGAGATTATTAACCCCACTTTACAGGTGAGGAAACCGAGGCACAAGGAGATTAAACCACTTGCCCAGGGTCATGATCAAACGCAGGTCAACGGGGTGCCCAGGCTCACCCCACCACCTCCAAGGGCCTATACAGGATTCAACACCCAGGCTAAAAGAACATCTCCATGATGGGCACCAAACATTTGGTTGATTGGAAAATGAAGGTGCTGGCCGAGCTTACTTCATCCAGCCCGAGTCAGTTAACGTGTGTCACGAAGGGCAGACAGAGCTGCCCAGACCCCTTTCAACAAGGGGTGAGAAAATAACACACCTTCACAGACCTCTCAGACTCTGAAATGCACCTTCTAACATCACAGCAAATGTGCCACGGGCCCCGGCCCTGGGGGCAGCTCCCTACAAGGGCACAGCAGAGCGGGACAGAACTTCCCCCCAAGATCCAGGGCTGCCCCGAGAGGGACAGAATTGCCAACTCTCATGTCCTTTCCCCCTCAGAGGCCACTCCACTATGTTTTTGACCACAGGGAGCAAAAAGGGCCAGCAAACACATACTCCATTTCAAGAGAAGACGTGAAACCACCAGGTTCCCGCATATCACTAGAAAAAACAATTGCGCCTGCCTTGTAATCTAATTATTTGCCCATGCTGGGGTATTTTCCAGGCACCTGGGTAACTAGGCTTCCTGTTTCAATATTTTTATCACAAACACGATTCTGGAAAGTGTCCAGGTTTCCATTATAATGATACTCTCTGCTTTTGAGGATCCACCAGCCTCACTTTCTTCAGAGACCTGAAAGGCCTGGACCAGGACAAACTCTAGAAATGTAGCATAGGTGTCAGGGAGAGCCTGCCCCGGCAAAAAGGCCCCCCCCCCACACCTACTCAGGACTCTCTGACGCTTACAGTGGTGCTCAAGATGTAACATTCAAAAGCCAGCCCCCCCAGCACATTTCCTGGTCTGCCCTGGGCTTAAGCGCATCTCATGGGAGCACAGCCAAACCGACCTACAGCCTGTCCACAGCGTTCCGCTGGAAGCATCCCAGAGGGCAACTGTGGATCCAGGCCCCTCTTTGCACAGATGAAGAAATAGCCCAGAGAGGTGAAGCAACCAGCCTGACTAGAATCCAACGTGTCCTGGGGCTCCCGGCCTTACGGGGTGTAAGAGAAGTCCTCTGAGGTAGAATATGCCAGAATTCCACCCCCAACACACACCAAGAAATATACACACCTACATAAAAGACTGTACGCGCAATTTCAGAGGGATCAGAGACGTCCCCCGTCCCTGGTTATGAGCTCTAGAGCTAAAGAATACCACAAAAGCCGATGTTTCTTAAGCACTTACTGTATGCCAGGCACCGCTCCAAGTGCCCGGCAGGTATTGTCATGTAGAGGACCCCAGCTCTCAGGCCAGGGGTGAAGTCGCCCCAGACCACTCCAATGTCAGAGTCGCTAATGCAGACTCCTGCCGCACTCTGGGCAGCACTGTGGAACTCCGACTTGCAAGTTCTGCCTCGCCTACTGCTCTGAGCGCTGCCTCTCAGCTCCCACGCACCTGGCCCTGGGCCTGCACCTGGAAGAAGGCATCAATGCTGCATGTAGCTGCTGCTGATGAAAGAGGCTGCTCGCGTTTCCTGTACATCCTTTTCGAAATCAGCAGAGACTGAGAACCTGCTTTCTCCTGCCACCTCCCCGCCCCTTACCACTTGCTGATTCACGCCCACCTTCCCCTTTTAGAGCCAGGATTGTTTTTCTCCCCCTCCAGCCCCATTTCCCTCCTTCCTCCACTGCCATTCCGTGCTCCTAGCTCCTGCACATCCGGATGACTGAAAGCTTCTTCCCTGTGATTTCCAAGAGTCTCCCTGCCCTCTGATTGAGACACAGGGGGACACCTGTCTGACCTGGCTGGCACAGGGCCAGCTGGGAACCAGTAGGGGCCCAGCAAATGACAGCTGTTATGACCAAATGTCTTCCTCCCCAACCCCCGTACGTAAAAATATATATATATTCTGTATTGGCCCAAATCCACAAAAAACCTTTACTTTTCTTCCTAGATATGGAGACTGGATACTCAGTAGACAACTCCCACCTCTATGCTTCATTTCATGCTGTGAAGACACGGGTCTACACATAAATCATCTCGTCCCAGTGCTTCCTTTTAAAGGATGAGCATCTCAGGAAGGAAATCAGACCCCAGCACTTGAGAACAATAACGAAAGACCCTGTGCAAGTCCAAACAGTCTCCCAGGACGTCGTTAGCTAAGTGAGAAGACGGGCTCTGGATTCACAGCAAAGCAACACAGTTCCGGCGGAACTCAGTCGACATCACCTGAGCATCCTGACTTTCAGGTGGATGTACCGTTTTCACCAGTGGCTGCAAGTGTCGCTTCTAAATCACGTGCTGCTAAAGAGATGCCCAGTGACAGAGTGCTCACACGGTGACACTGCCAGGCCAGCTACGTTTCAAACTAGTTTCTGTTTTTAGAATTTAAGGAAACTCCTCTCTCATACAAATGCATCCCAAATGACACCTGGCAATCCAGGGCCTGCTGAGACCTGGGGACCAGGACAGGGTCTGGATACAGGGACAGGAAGCAAGAGCTCCCCACCACAGGGAAGGTCCATTCATCTAGGAGTTTCCAAGAGGCTCCAGTCCAGCAGGGTGGGATGACAGAGCCAGCCCAGGAGCTGGAGAATCAGAGACCTGGTTTGACTTTCCACTTCTGGGCTGTGTGACCTCAGACCCACTACTCCGAGCCTCAATTTCCACATCAGTAAAAGGAGACTCTCCTCCTATACAACCCACCTCTCACTTTCCTTGCCTTACTGTCCTGCCCACCTTTGAACGCAGCTCGCTGTTCATTTGTCCATCAGGTACAGGCATTTTTGCCTGCTCCCTTCCTCCGAGGGCTGGGTCTCTATCTTATCATGGTGTACTATTTGATAATGAAATTATATAAAAAGTTTTAGGCAGGGTGTCTCTTTCCACATGACAAGAATTCAGCGCTTTGCAAGGCAGAAATAGAGACACAGATGTAGAGAACAAATGTATGCACACCAAGGGGGGAAGCGGGGTGGTGGTGGGATGAACTGGGAGATTGCAATTGACGTATATACACTAATATGTATAAAATAGATAACTAATAAGAACCTGCTGTATAAGTAAATAAATAAATGAAATTAAAAACAAAAGAATTCATCAAATAGCTATTGAATGGATGCATGACACACGGCACATGAAGCAGCCGGGCACATGGCCACAGGCACATCGGGCTCCCGTCAATTCTCAATCCCTCGGCCTCGGGGAGATGCGATCCCCATGCCCCGTCAGGTGTCACAGGTCTCTGACAGTGGGATGCCCTCCCCAGTACACAGACACAGGGCCAGACGTCAAGCTTCAGACCTCCTGGCAGAGTACTCACCCCACCCCCTACTTGTAGCACTGGAGCCCACACTTAAATGTCCAGGCTCAAGAATTCTCTTGAGAAGTAACAAGACCTGTCAAGTCCATTTTTTTCCCCTCAACTGGCTGGAGCTGAGCCAAAGCTGCCCTCCTTAGGTAGGGCATGTGCTCACCTGCCCAGGGCAGCCCCAGAGCGTCTCCCCTCTCCCCATCCCCCAGAGCTCGCCTGGACGCGGATGCTATCCATGCCATCGGCAGATGCCAGGCGGATGCTAGCCGGGCCACCTCCAGCCAGGCCCTAGGTGGCCTTGGACAACCACAGTCTAATCACAACCCAGCCCTAACCTAAAGCTTCTGCTAGGGCAGGTTCCAAGAGCCTGGGGCTCCCATGGCCCAGCTGGTTGACTTGGAGTTTCTTTTCTGCTCTTTCTCCAGACACCAAGTAAGCAGAGTCCACTTCCCAGCCTCTCCCAAACTTTCCTATAAACATAGCTTCTTCCAGATGCAGGGATTAATCTTCTCTCCTTCAGGCCAGCAGAAAATCAAATTCCTCACCTCTTCTGGCCAGGGGCAGCAGCAACAGAGGAGAAGAAAGGTGCAGACACAGAGGCCTCACGGCAGCCACAGTGACGGTGCTGGGATGCCTGGCCATCTAACCATCAAAGAAAAGCAAGGCTCACGTGGGATCCACTATGGACAAACCCGCCTCTCCACCTCCCACACACAATATCCTGGATGAATTAACCCTGCTCACTGCAGTCATACAATACCCAGAGAGAAAAAACACAAAAACATCATTGAATTTCCTTCAGAGGGCCCTAGAAATGGTTCTCCCGGGAAGCTGGACCTGGGAGGGAAGAAGAGCCCTGCAGCTCCACTTCTGGCTCAACTACGCACCTATGCACTGAGAGAGACCACGGCAAGCTGCTTCACCTGGCTGGCTCAGTTTCCCCATGCAGCAGGAGGCAAGGAAAACATTTTCCTGCCAATCTTTCAGGAGTATTAGAGACAAAAACGTATTTGATTTAAAACTACCTCATAAAAAGGCATTTTTATGCCCATGCTATTTTAAACAAAATCATATATGATTTGCACCTCAAGACGGCCTGATTCAACGTACAGTTGGTAAAATTAATAAGTGCCACGTTCTGGAAGGGAGGGTTCCTGATTTTGCACCATTTGGGAAGGGGGCGGGAGCAGGAAAGCTGGGCATGGAAAATGGTGTGCGAGGTTCTAGAGGTACTTGGGGCAAATCTCCAGGCCTCAGTTTCCACCTGGACGCCTCAGCGGGTGCACGTGCCCCCGGGCTGCTTTCTGCTCCAACACCGGCTGGCTGGCTGCCCTCTTAGGAACCGCAGTTGAGGAAAGAGGAGCTGGGGCCCTGCGAAGCCCTCGGCTCAGCCTCACAGAACAGCGCGCCACATCCCTTCCCGGGGCGTCCTGCGGCTTCCTGGACATACAACTTCATTCCCCAGAACTCCGTGCCATCAACTCACCCAACGTGAATGCAGCCAAGGGCCTCGGGGAACCGGAAACTGGGGGCCGGAGGAGCGAGTCTCAGCCCCAGGCTTTGCCGCCTCCTTCTCGAACCTCCCTGCTCGAGGCGCGGACGTCCAGCTGCCTACAGCCGGCACTCAAGCCCCAACCTTCAGTCCACACCCGCCGCTCCACCCCGCGGGCCGACCCCGGGCGCTGGGCGGACGGGCAACGTGGGCACCAGGACCGCGACGGGGCGGTCGAGCAGCCGCACCCAGGACCCTGGCGGCTCCAGATCCTGCACACACAAGCACACACAAGCGCGCGCGCCGGCCAATCCGTTCGCCCGGAGGAGTCGGAAGGCGCCTCCACAGCTCTTCATTCATTCCCCCAAAGGCGAGGTTCCCTTCTCCCGGGCGCCTCCATCCCAAGATCCTAGGGGGCTCCAAGGGGGCCAACTGCGCCACGAGCCGCCCGCCATCCGCCCACGGCCGCCAAGTCCTCTCCACCCGCACACGCAACCCAACAGACTCGGGCTCCATCACGATCGGCAGCGTCGCCCCCGCGCAGGGGCCGTTGCCACCCCGGCTCCCCACAGCTTCGTCACCCCGCAGCCCCACCGCCCGGCCGCCCCGCCGCGCCACTCGGCTCAGACCTGCAGCGCTCGGCTCGCCGCGCCCAGGCCGGCCGGGGACGCCGCCGCCGCCGCCACCGCAGCCGGGAAGCGCCGGCTACTCCGGAGTCACGCCGCCTCCTGAGCTGGGAAGGGGCAGGGGGCGGGGAGGAAGGAAGAGGGAGCGGGGAGCAAAAGTTCAGGACGCCCCGGGCCTCGCCGCGCCCCCGTCTCCTCCCAGGCCCGCCCCCGCGGTCCCCCTCCCGGAACCCGGTCCCACAGGCTTCGGCGCCCGGGACACCCCCAACACACACCAAGCCTCCCCTCCCAGTGTGGCCGCAGGACTGGAGCCGGGGCGAGGAGGCGGTTCTGAACCCGAGTCCAGGAAAGAGTGGCAGATGCACACCTACCTGCCTCGGGCCGCGCCTGGAAACTTCCCAGAAGTGCGCCGGGAAGCGGAGCGCAAGGCTGGGGAATCCCCACCCCCACCCCCATCCCCACCCAAAGCGCGCTCTTAAGGAGAAAGCACCGATCTGTCGGTCCGTCGGTCCTCCGCCTGCAGCGCGCCGCCCCGATTCCGACTCCTGGGGTCGTTCTCCTGGGGCCACCCCGTGCGTGCCCCGTGGCGTGCGCCCCCCGCCGGCCTCCGGCTGTCCGCGGCGCCACCACCCCGCCGCCGAGTACCCCGTCCCCGAGCTCCGACCGCATTTTCCCGAGCCGGGGAGGGGGGCGTGCGACCCTTCCCGCGGGGTCCCCAGCGCGCGGGGCGCCCAGAGCACGGCCAGAACCGGCGGCGAGGGGACGCCCTCGGCTGGGGGCCGCGGTTGCCTCGGGGAGACTGGGCCGAGGGTCGCGGGGCCCAAACCTGCCTCGGCTCCGCGCGCTCGCAAGTTCATTGTCTGCCTGGGCCGTCGTCGCCGCCGCCGCTGCCGCCGCGCCGGGAGCGCCGCGGGGAGTGAGGCTGCGCGCAGCCTCCGCCAGGCCGGACTCCCTACGCCCAGCCCGGGCCGCCCCCGGCGCTGCCCGGCCAGAACGCGGAGGGGCGCCGGAGCCCGGAGCCAGACACCACCCGCCGCTCGTCGCCGCCCCCTCCGCCGCGCCTGGCACCCAACTTGTACCTGAGAAGCCCGAGTCCAGCCCGGGAGCCTCTTCGGCTCCGGCTCCGCGGGAGCGCGCCCAGCCCCGCGCCTCGAGCCCCTCATCCAGGGCGCGTCAACCTGACTCCCCGAGCGCAGGGAGGAAAAGTTTGGGAGTGACGTGCGGATGGCGAATGAAACAAACGAAAAGAACCCTCCCCCCGCCCCATGTCGCGCTGACACACATCAGCTCGAGTCTGGAATGTGAGAAAAAGGCGTGTGCGCGGAGCGGTGGGTTTGGTTCCCGCCCCCTCTCCTTCCAAGTAAACACGGCTTGTGCGATGCGGTGATTCCAAATAGAAAGCAAACCGAAACCCCTAAAGTCTGCCAATGACACCCTGCCAGAGACATCTTTAACGAACTTGGCGGTCTGGAGCCAGCCCATACGTTGATATTCAAGGCCATGGCGCTGGTGGGTTCCGCGCCCTCTGTTGTATTTTTGCATCCCGAGAAGGCTCTCCCGGGCTCTTCGGCCCAGCCTGTTTGCTTCCACGGTGAGGGAAGGCTCAGCGGGACCCCGAGCCCGGCCGGCCGCAGTGGCCCAGGGGGTGGCAGCTCCAGGAAACCACCTGGGCTGCCCGAGGTCAAGGAAGCGGCACCAGTGGTCAACTCCGGGCTCTTGAATGGAGATACCGTCAGTTAAAGAAAAGACACTTTGAATTCTGGAAGACTCGACTCAAGCCCAGCCTCTCAGGAAACAGGTCCAAGGGACAGAAAAAAAAAAATCCTTGTTCTCAGTCACATAGCCTTTTGCCTGCCCGTGTCCCCATGGCTACAGTCCGGCATCTTGTCCTCAAAGCAACAAAGCAACCAAGAGTGGAGCTAAAATGCTCTATAAGTGTCAAGCGCTGGCCCACCGCTGAGGGATGCGTCCGGAGGGTGCCTTTTCCCCCTTTCCTCTCTTTCTGGAAATACGTGACTTTGATCGCTTGAGGCTTCATTTCACCCCCCCCCCCGAAACTATAACCCACCCTGAGGTCATAAACTTCGGCTCGGCATCCACGGCAACTAATGCAGAGGTCACAATCAGAGGATTATAACTGCAGATGGAAAGCTGGGATGAGAGGGGAATTCTTCAGAACGGTATCTTGTTTTCCTGCAAATAATGCCTCTTACATAAAATCTACGAAGAAAGATTAATGCAGCAAAGAGACCAGCCTTAGAATCTCAGACTAGATTGCTTTTTCCATATAGACTCCACTTGGTGGTTTTTGTTCATTATTATTTTTTTAAACAAAAAGCTTTTTCTGAAAGTACAATGAGCTGCTTTTTGCAGGGTTCACAATTCCCAATAGATGATGAGGCCGTTTTTCAAGGTCTTACCCACGTTGTGGCTTTGGGGCTTATTTATTAGTTCCCAAGAAAAGCCAGCCTTTCAGTAAGGTTTATATACTCAAGTAATTGCCTCGGGGGACACAGTGAAGGGTGCTGTTAAAGAAGGTTGGTTGTGCATGCTTCTGCAAGGGAGGCCCTGGGCCAGGCAGCTGTCAGACCAGAGTGTGCAATGGGTTTAAACAAACACAGGGAAGGTTCTGTGGAAACACAGAGGAGGAAATCCCCTCCTGTAAGCGAGTGTGGAACCTTATTCCACAGCCACACATACCTCGTCTTTCCTCTCCTCCCTCCAAGTAAACACACCACTCCGTTGTGGAGACAGCGCAGGGCCCACCCAGATCTCACTTTCAGATTCAGGTGTCAGAAATCTCAGTTGACTCAGAGCAAACTGTTTTTAAGTAAAATCATGGTGCCGCTTTGATATAATTCCACCAGGGACTTTCTAAAGGTATTTATATACGTGCCTGAGATTAACTGGATGACAATTTTTCCCCTCAACATTAATTGCAAAAAAACTCACCCAAGAATTGCCCTTGAGTCTTTTATTCTGGAGAGTTGAGAGAATACCCAAAGACCAGACGTGTGAGTGACTGGGTGGGTGAGTAGATGGATGGGTAACCGTGAGAGAGGCTGGTGCCAACATGATATTGGCAACTAATGGGTAAAAAAAATACAAGTAATTTAAGAAAACGAATATCCCCTCACCATATGCACACGTAGGCCTCCATAATTCTGGAATTAAATTGTCTGGCTTCAACCCCTACTGCTGACACCAACGAGCTGAGTGACGTTGGGCAAGTCATTTCTTTCTTTGCCTCAGTCTGGAGCCTATAAGACCCCTACAAGCAGTAAATTGAATTATTGACCCCATGGGGGTATTACACTTCTACATCTTTGTCACAGCCTCATAGCACATGGAATGTGCTTCCCTCCCCATCCCTTGACTTTGGACTTGATCATATGACTTGCTTTAGACAATGAGATTTTGAAGGATGTGACTGAATCAGAGGCTTGACATGTGTTGCAGGGCTGGGCTTGCTCTCCTGTGCTTTGGATCCATAATGAGAAGAACGCATCCTGAGAAGCTGCTGCCTCTTCCAGCAAGGCTCCAGAATAAACACACGTGGAGCAGACCTGAACTCAACTTGCAGCCTGGAGCCAAGTGACCCAGCCTGGATTCAGAACTGCCTCAGCTGACGTACAAACACATGAACAAGGGAGAAATGCTTGTTGCAAGCTATTGAATGTTGGAAATTTTGTTACATAGCATTATTGTGGAAGTGGCTGACTGATACATTCCCTCAGTGGGCTGGTGTGAAGACTAATGATACAGTGTTTGAAAAACATTAAGCATAATTCTTAGGACCTAGTAAGAGCTCAGAAATATTCATTATTATTTGTAATCAATATTACTGAAAGTGGTTTTGCATATAATAGTCACATAAGAACTGTTATTGAACTGGTTAATTGAATTAATGGATAAGTATTACTTGAGTAAAGATTCTATGAGAATGCAAGCATATCAGGAAATTGGAAGACCAGGGACCTGCCATGATCCCCAAGCTACGTTCATTCATTCATTCATTCAGCAGACACTCCCTGAACCTCTGCTCTGTGCCACGCACTGGAGTGAATGTTGGAGCCACTAAGAAGATTAAGTCTCCGAACCCTGCTAAGGATGGAGATCTACAGATCCCCACCATGTGACAAACACTGCTAAGTACTTCCCCGTGCTACATCATTTGACCTTCACAACAGCCTTGTGAGCCAATATTATTTAATCCCCATTTTTCAGATGAGGAGACTGAGGCTCAGGAAAAAAAACAACATAGGAAAAGACCAAAGCCCACTCCTATACCTTTAGTGTGCACTCGTGCCAGTGAATTCAAGTTCATGGTGGGCACACCCATCAGGTAAGCGCAGTGAGAATAAAGAAGTAAACACAGCTGTGTTGATCTCCAGGCGTCTTATGTGCAATTTGCTTAAGAAATACTGAAGCTTGGGGGACCCAAGTTCTGCTTCTGCCATCAGCTGTCTGGAAGCCCTTGAGCCCCTCTCTGACCCTCAGTTTCCCCACCTGGAGGGGAGAAGGACCTTGAAAGCTGCGGCTTTGGCACCTTCTAAAGCTGTTGACTCAAGAGGCATTGCTGTTGGAAGTTCATTTTAAAGGGATTAGGGATGGGAATCAGTGCAAGGAACTGGCCCAGTAATTTCAAAGTGGGGACAACAGACCACTTAAGGGTAAAGGAGATAAGGTCGGGCCATGGGCACTGCTCGTTACAAGCCCCAACTCAACAGCCACAACCTTGCCTTTGGTCATTCCACCATGTGAGCATTGAGACCAGAGCATTTGGGGTCTTCCAAGAAACTTCTGTCAGAATGGAATGCCCCCTCTTAGATGTCAAAGGACTTAGTTTTCAGCTAACGCCTTACTTTTCAGTTAACACTTCAGCAGAGACTGGGATGAAGTTCAATTCACATTCAGCTTATTCCCCAACTCGAGGTTGTTTCCAAGGGGACAGCATTGAGGGGAGGGGACTGCCAGAGTCAGAGTTCCTGTGCTGGGAAGGGCTGCACCTGAGGGCCATGGGGCCCCTGGGGATCAGTGCACAGGCTCTCCAATTTGTTTCGTTGGACCTGGCTTCAGATCTCTGCCACCAGCAACGACCTGCTTCCAGCCCTGTGACTTTGACGAATTTAGACTGCTCAGTAACCTGAAGTGCATTTCAATTTCATAAATTTAAAAATACTGTGGTTAGACAGATCCCTTCTGCAGTAATGCATCCATTAAGTGCACTTGAAGCCAATTTTGGTATGCTAATGCACCACAAATCAACGTGAAATTTAGGTTCTTGTGAAAATTTCCTACACTCGATCCAAAACCTCAACCAGATTTAGGATAATAACAAATTCCTTAAAGCTGCAGACTTCAACTCTGTATTGAAACTTCAGTGAAGAGAGCAACGGAGCCAGTTTTAAACAAACGTCGGAATGGGTGTGTTTACATGAGCGCTGCCTATTCTAACGGGGTGCCCCCCGGGGGTCAGTTCACTTACTCTAAAGATGCTGCCACAGCTGGAAGGTTTTAGAGCTCTATTCTGAGTTCCCTCCAGGGAAATCTGTAAGCCCTTTGAGGACAAGAACAGAGTCAGGTAAGTCTCTGTATTCCCAGCCCCTAGCTCAGAGCCTGGCACAACGGACACATCCAGTGAATGACCCAGTTGGAACTTCCTGGCTTGATTAGCGACTTGTCCACCAAATTATTTTCTAAAATCAAATGCCTTCCCCACCAGTGAAGACTGGGGATCCGAAACGCACAGGCAGAAACCTCTGAAGGAAAATCAGATGAAGACGCTAAGTGGTTTTAGTGATGACAGCATCATCACCTCTTCATCCTCCACGAGTGAGCGTATGGCCAGTAATTGGTGATAAAAAGAACCTACAGGTGATGAAAGAGACATAACGTCATTGTTAGCACCACCTAACTGTTGGTGGGCATCGCCTATCAACTGGCTGTTTTTAGCTGCATAATAGACATTTCGCCAATAAGATAAAGTTTACAGCTGGTAGCATTTTCACTTACTCGCTTCTGTCATGAAATCTCCAGCCCACCCAACAGCAAGAGTGAGCTGTTGACTTAGTAAATTTAGAGCAGCGTTGCCTGCCCCAGCTGTGAAATACCTGAACCTTGTAAACACGTTTCATTTTCCTGGCGGAGCATTTAATGCAGTCACGTGTTACAAAGCCCTGCTTGGGAGGAGGAGGGGAATGACACACCCACACGCAGAGGCTCCAAGCAGCTGTTGGTGATTTGCACCCCTTTCCTGCCCAGCTTTGCTGCTCGGTTCAACCCAGACCTGCTTCACCCCTCACAACCCCTGGCTCTCTGAATGTCCCCACCACACACCTGCCCAGGTGCCTGAGGCAGAGGCCCCAGGGTCATCCTTAGCTCTTGACTCTGTTACCCCCAGCTCTCATTAGCCACCGTCATCTTCTCAACCCGGCCGATCTTAGAAGCCTGGAATGTTTTTAAAATGCAGATTCCTGGACCTCAGTACCAGAGATTCCATCTCAGTGGGTCTGGAGTGAGGCCCCAGGATCTGAAACTCTGGGGGTGGTATCTGGGGATCTGTATGTTTAGCAACCCTCCCCCACTCCGTACCCACTGAAGTCTGAGAACCACTAGTTTGGACACATCTCGCCTCTCCCTTGGGTCTGTTGCAGTAGCCTTTAGCTACACTCTCTGCTTCCTTTCCTGACCTCCACTAACTGGTTCTTTCTACACGCGTAGCCAGCATCTTTCTGATACACAAATCTGAGCATGTCAGCCCCCATAATAAAACACCTGTAATACCTCCACTGCACCCAAAGGTGAGTCCAGTCCACATTGCCAGGCAGGGTCCAAGGCCCCGCAGCTGTGCCTCTGTCTCCCTTCCCAGTTCTCACACACCCATCAGCACCTTTCCCACTGCTTCCCAAAGTGGCTCAGGGACAACAGATATGGTCATTCTGAGATGAGTTCTGGGACAATGGCATCATGAAACATTCCCAGGGGCTTTCTGCTCTTGGATGGAGGGTTAACTAGAGAAAAGTTGCTTCCTTAGAAGTTTCTTTGATGACATTAAAACCCAGGGTGAGTGTGGCCCCTTCTCCTCCCCAGGCCTTACATCCCTGCCCATGACATGGGGGTGGAACTGGATTATCTCTTGGGACCAAGTTCTCTCCAAAGTGTCATTAGAATCTTGATTACCCATCATGAGAAGTGACAGAAGGTGATCTGTTCACTGTTTGCATCAGTCTTCTATAGCTGTGTAACAAATTACCCCAAACCCAGTGTCTTAAAACAACACCTACTGACTACATCACTGTTCTGTGGGTCAGATGTCTGGTGGGTTCTCTGCTTCAGGTCTCACCAGAATAAAGTCAAGGGGACAGCAAGCCTGGGTTCCTATCTGCAGGTCCTGTGGAGAAAGTGCTTCAAAGCCCACTCAGGTTGTTAGCAGGATTCATTTCTTTGTGGTTACTGAGACCCTCGCTTCCTTGCTCAGTGTTGGCTTGGGTTTGGTCTCTACTCTCAGAGGTCACCCTCATTTCTCCTCACGTGGCCTCCTCCACCTGTGAAACAGCAACAGCATTTCAAGTCCTTCTTGCTCTTGGGACCCCTTTGCCTTCTCTTTTGCCTCTTCAGGGCTTCTGTGATTACATTGAGCCCACCAAGGAGAATCCAAGATATTCATAATGCAGGATAATCTCCTTATCTTAAGGTCGACTGATTAGTAACCTTAACTACAACCGCAAGGTCCCTTTTGCCATGTAACCTACACGTTCATAGGCATAACACTGGGAGCAAAGGTGATGGGGGTCATTTAAAATTCAGCCTACCACACATCAATGTCAGGAAATCCAAAAGTCTAGAGGCTCTTGCCCGCATCACTTCTGCAGGGAACGTTTCCCGAGTGGGTCCAGGGACACCACTCATGAGCTCCCAGAACAGCAGCCTTGCCCTCTAGAGGCTCACAATCTAAAAGGACACAGACAGGGAGAACCACGTGTCAAGCCTGTGCCAGCGCTGGGGCAGGGGCCCGGGGGGTGGGGGTGAGGCAGCTTTCTCATGCACTCAATAAGAAGCTGGCCCGCATAAGCGTCCCCAACCCCCAGTCATCCAGGGAGCGCTCAGATTTTGCTTCATCTGGAGCAGTGATTCACTTACCACGTTCTTTCAATACGCTCACATAGAAGCAATTTACATACTGAAATATATACAGATGAAGCTGTAAGGTGGCTGGGAGTTGCTTCAGTAATGGGGTGTGGGAAGAGTGTGGGGCACAGAGAAATGGCAGTGACCACGGGCTGACTACGGTTGGAGCTGGAAGGTGGGGTGTTGGGCACCCATCTCTATTTCTGGTCTGTGTTCGGAAAGTCCCACAGTAAAAAGAGTTTAAAAAATATACTTATAGGGTTTCCCTGGTGGCGCAGTGATTGAGAGTCCGCCTGCCGATGCAGGGGACACGGGTTCGTGCCCCGGTCCGGGAAGATCCCACGTGCCGTGGAGCGGCTGGGCCCGTGAGCCATGGCTGCTGAGCCTGCACGTCCAGAGCCTGTGCTCCGCAACAGGAGAGGCCACAACAGTGAGAGGCCCATGCACCGCAAAAAAAAAAAAAAATATATATATATATATATGTACTTATAAAAGATGAGTTATTTCCTTATGAATGGAAAAACCACTATCATTCACCATAAAAATTTGTCAAAAATTAAATATAATTAAAAACACACACATACACACACAAAGTGGTTAAATTCCAACCAGGTACTGAGAGGTGTTTTCTCCCTGTTAATCCTCGCTGTTAGGAAAATTAGCAAGTGTCAGAGCTTAAGGACTGGGACGCAGTGAGCTTTCTCACTGGGATAGTTTTTAAGAGGACTTAACAATCTTCTTTAAATCCTTCTGATATAACTTTCCCAGTAAGCGTCTCCATTATGTTTAATACCTGGTCCATGTATCCCCCAAAGTCCCCTGTGGTCTGGATAAGCTCTTGAGGCCCCTCTGGACCCTGCGGTGTCCCAGACTGTGACTGTGTGTGTGCAGAGGGGGGGTGTGGATGGGGAGGGGTCAGAGGGAGGAGACGAACAGCCCAGGCCACCAGGGAGAGTCCCCTTAGGTGAAGAAAGCTTGGGCTCCGAGTTTGCCCTCCTCTGACCTTGGCACCTGAACCTCTTCTCCAAATCTCACTCCCCTCCCCACTCAAGACTCAAGACCCAAAGCATTTCTCGTACCCCAACCCCAACCGCAAGCTGGCCCTAGGAAAGAGCCTGGGGGCCTCCACAGCTTAAATGAATGTCTAATGAAGGCCATTCTCCCATCCCCAGGTCTCAGAGGAGACTGCAGGTAGCTTTTTTATCTAAGTCTCAGGCAACCTGAACATTTGAGGAGGCTGAGATGGGAGTTTCTCAGCCAAGGCATGACTTGAAGGCCTAACCCATGGGCCACATCAGTGGAACTAAGAAGAGGCTGGATCACGGCAAGTCCATCCATCCAGAATTGAGCTGTGGGCCCTTCTGCTCAACCGTGAGGTAGGCCTGATGACTTTCTGGCACTTTGCAGTGACCTGGTCTCCAACCCACCCCAGTGTCCCAAGGACACGGGCAGAGCAAGGAGATGTGCCAACTGCCTGGCTATCCCGTGGCCACAGGGGAGGGAAGGGGAAAGAGTAGGACCGGTCCCTCCCCTGGAATACAGGGTGCTCGCCCGGCCCCACGGCTGGGCACAGACAGGGGAAGAGGTTGTTTCTTGCACACCTGTCTGTTGCCAGGCACTCTGTTGGGGGCCGTGCACATTCCTTCCAGCCAAGACACTGTTGAGGGGACGAGAGGTGGGCAATGGGGGAGGGTGGGGTCTGGGGCACTGTGGAGCACACGCCCCCATCCAAGGAGACAGCTGGGTCTCAGCTCCTGCTAGACAGGGCATGGGAGCCAGAAATCTGAGTTTTATTGTGAAATAGCACAATTTTAAAGGTAATCTTGGATTGGCAACTAAATCAGAGGAAAAAATTATATGGCAAGTGGGAACCAACCCATTCAGATTGCAGGAGAGATGTCCACAGGCTACCACTTCCGTAGCTCTGTACCAACGGCTCCTGACACTTCAGCAAGCTGTTTCTGTGAAGGTCTGGGAGGGCCTAAGAGGTTATCATCCCATTTTACAGGCCAGAAAACTGAGGCTCAGATAGTTGCCCAAAGGCACACAGCTTTGCAAATAGCAGAGCAGGAGATGGGGTGGGGCCCATTGCCCCTTGAATCAGTGCTCTGTTCGGGGTACCCCCCCCCAAACTCAGAAATGGGCCAGATGTCACCTGAGAGTCCCATCCAGAAGGTTAGCTCTGAAAAGGCTGGAGCACTCAGTCAGGGGTCTCCTCCAGGAACCTCAGGGGCCACCAGTCACCTCACTCCCGGTTTGCATAATTACACACCAGTGGCACACGCCAGTGACTGAAAGCATTCTCAGATGACAGTGCTACGATTACAATCCTCAGAGCAGTTTGTCATTTCTCGTGTATTCCCTTTTTTTGCCTGGCCAAGCCAGCCTGTATCATGGTAGCTGTGATGTATCTGGCCTCTGGTTGGCCCGCAGGAGGGAGAATTCTGGGAGGAAGGAGTCAAGCAGTGAGAAGGGTCTGGACCCAGAGACCCGTGTGCGCTGCAGCATATGCAGACCTGCTGCCCCTCTTTCCTGAGCCGTGAGGACCCACTGCCTTTGCACCCAGGTGAGGGAGGAACTATTTTTCCACAGGTGCCCACTGGGGGCTGCGTCGGAGATAAGCCGCCTTCTCCATCCACTGATCTCCCCACAAGGCTGGGTCTCTGTGAGTCCTGGTGTCCTGTCATGGGGCTCCCCTGAAACCAGCCTCATGCCGGGCTTCCCTCCTGCTTCACAGGGGCCCAGGACCCCCGAAGTCCACCGTGTCGATGCTTACCTCAAAAGGAGCCGAGGGGTGCTTCTCCCCCTTCAGGAACCAGGATGCAGACATTTGTACAATGCATCTTGTCATCCAGACCAAGTCATCCCTCCTCAGGCCGTGATCAGGGCCTACAGCTGCTGGTCTGTCAGGGTTGGTGTAAAAACAATTATTTCTTCTTTCAATTCAGCCGGAGAGCTAAGCTGATATTTCAGGAGTCAAGGAGTCAAATATTCATAGAAACGACTGCATGATTCTTATTTGGAATATTAATTATGTGACGGGAACAACAGAACCAGTTTTTGTCTTTTTTTTTCTGTTAAGCCCCAGTGAAGGAGCCGTCCCCAGACTGCTAAAAGCCTGACACAAATAAACAAGGTCCCACAAGCAGCTGCCTGACCTCAGTCGGGACTTGCCCCTGGTAGAGGCCACGGTAACAACAGCACCAAAAAAAAAAAAAAAAATCATACCTGGAGTACCTCTAGGGCTTTACAATTTACAGACACTTTTGCATTCGCCCAGTCCTTTGGGCCCCTGTACCTAACTCTTAAAGATCTCTATGTGACATATTAATGCACCATTTTATAAAGAAGCAGTAGCTCAGAAAGAGAAAGGGTCTTGCCCAAGGACTCAGCTGAGAAGTCCTAACTGTAACGGAAGGATTCAATCCAAGGCCAATGCTTTCCCTACTAAACCCTCTTCACTCAGCAGAAAAATCTCAGCCTCATCGTGGCCCTGAGGAAAGTACATTATTCCAGCCATTTTGTGCATAAGGAAACTGTAACTGAGAGAGCTTCACCTTGGGCCCTTTCCCAAACCCCCTGTAACATTCACCCACCCATCCTTTCACCCTAAGGAGGCTCCTGGCACCCTAGGACCCTGACCCATTTTTCCCGGGATAAGGGACCCACAAGGGTGATGGCATTCAAGGGTGTTTTTTAGTTCTGTTTCTCTCCAGCTCAGTATTTAAAAAATATCAACCCACCAGAACCACAGAACACAAGGCTTTTTGCACCTTGGCTAATTTCCTGCTGACTCAACCAGGCTGGGGAAGAGGCAATAGTGGTAACTTCTCTGGCCATGTGTGGAAAATATTTGTTGTTGAATAGTCCTCTGTTTCATAAAAGGTGGTCAGGCCTCTCTCCAGGGCAGAGAAGCTCCCACAAGTGTGGCTGTCCTTCCCGAGCCTGTCACTTCCGTGCGGGAGGATTCAGGTGGAGCTGCTTTCTCTCTCGTTCCAGCAGGGTTTTCCTCTTCTCTCTGCAGAGGCCGGGTGCAGCCACAATTTACAGAAGCCAGAGCAGAAGTTCCAGTTCCTATTTTCACCCCAATATGCTTTTCCTCGGTGAACCTGGCAAATAAATGACCTGACCCCTCTGCACCTCCGTTTACCCATCTGTGAAATGGCTAGAATAAAATGCAGGTATTGATTGATTTGTAAAGAGCCTACCTCTGATTCATCTTCAGATAACCTCCATGTTCAGGGCCAGGGGGCTCCTCCCTGGAGGCTGAACGTGGCTCTATGTTGACTTGAAAAGAGCCTTTGAAATGCCAGAGAAAACGGCAAAGGACATCAGAGCACACGAAAGCCACCTCTCCTATTCAGTAATGCTCGAGGCTTTTGATGATGCTTATGTGAGTAGCTCCTGTCTGCGGAGGACCGGGTGAGAGAGCCAGTTTCAGAAGGGAGCCGTCTACAGTATATTGGATTCCAAATCCCAAAGACCAAAGACGGGGGGTTAATCATGTTTCAATTACCTCAACAGTTGCAAAGACTGATGTCGATGTGATGTGTCCCGGCCATCCTCTGTGTTAAAGGTGTACTTCCATATGCCATAATTAGCATCGTGATTTTTGTCCCCCAACCCCTCCTGACCCGCCCCGGGATTGGATGTGTTCAGCCTGGGAATTGATCACCAGCTTCAGAACTTCAGCAGCTGAGATGACGCGTGGTGCTTTTTAGCAGCGCCCCCCCCCCCACCTTGGTTCTTCCAGGACTGGCTGGTTTCCCTGTCTCCTCCAAGCACGCCCAGCAGGGGTCTGTGGGTGGAGGGCGGGTGACAGGCGGTGCTTGGTGTGGGGCCCGGGAGACGGGCAGGACGGCTGTGCTCTGTGCAGTGATCGCTCTTCAGCCCAGTCCTCTCTCCCAAGCTCTGTATGTCCCGTGGCCGGGACAGAGGTACCAGACTTCGTCTTCTGGTGCCCAGCTGCCCCAGCCTCCCTGATCTGGTCTCAGGGAATGGCAGTCCCCCAGGCGAGGAGGCTGGGAATTGCCCTTCATCCCTTCTTCCCCACTTCCCACGGGTCTCTGGATTCTGCTTGTTGATGGCTCAAGGCGCTGTCTCCTCCTCCTGCCTCACTGCCATGGGCCCGCCTCAGGCCTCCACTCCCCTTGCCCAGATCCCTGCCTCCCAGTGGGTCTCCTTGCCTCCACCGCGCCCCAAGCCCCCACCTTCCTTGCTCTCCTAACCGCAGGAGCCCTGATCTACTCTCAGTTTCGAGCACTGTTCTTCTTGTCCCTGGACCCTCCCTCCACCTGAGGTGCTCTCCCCGCCCACACCCTCTGCATGGCTTCCCCCATTTCCCAGCCCTCCCAGCAGTTCGATGGGATCACACGAGCTCTGGTCAGGGGACTGCCAGTAGGATGACGCGTGTCATTTCCAGTTGAAGCACAGAAAAGCAGGTGGGAACTCTCCCTGTGCTGTCTGGGGAGGGGGTGGACCCTGCAGGCCAAAGCAGCCTCCATCGCTGAGTCACCATAAGGTGGACACCTGATGTCCAGTCTCTCAACATACATAGCCTGTGTGTGAACAAGAAACAAATCGTATGTGTCAGCCCCCTGAGACATAAGTGTTGCAGTGACTGTAGCAGAGGCCTCGCCCACCCAGATTCATGGCCTGGGGAACTCCCTTCCCTCTTCCACACACTCAAGAGCCACCCCCTCTAGAAGCCAGTGAAACTCAGATCCCCGGCCTATGCTTCTACAGCGTCCTGTGATTTACCCAAAGGGAGGAACTTCGTCATCACCATCATTGTGGTCCCTGTCACCATCACCATCATCATCATCGTTCATCATTTCTTGATGACTGTCTAAATGCTGTACGCACACACCACATCTCATCTAATCCTCATGATCAAGTATATACTATTTCTTCTTCCCATTTTGCAGACCAGGAAACTGAGGCTCAGAGAGGTTACGTGGCTTGTTTAGTTGCCCAGGTGCCAAGGGACGGTCTGTCCGAGCCCGCAGCTGGACCCCTTCGTTATCCGCTTCTCTACGCCCTGCACTCAGCACAGATTCCAGCACGCAGTGGGTGCTCACTGAAGTTCGTCGAATGAATTCACGAATGATGCTTGCTTTCTGGCCTTCCTTTTACGTAGTAGACCTCAGGGGAGAGGTGGGGCTGCAAGTGGTAAGTTATGCCCAGAAAGATCCCCACCACGCCCTCTCCCTCCAGGGCAGCTCACACCAAACATTTTCTCTCAACTCAGTTTGCAGAAGACTTTCGTGTGTGATGGAGTCTGGTTTTTTGTTTTGTTCTGTTTTGGTTTTGAGAGGACGCTGTGAAAGGATGGGATGGACACAGTCCTCATCACTTGCTTCTACTCTGACACTGGGATTCAGAGGCCTTGGCCCCTCCAGTCCTAGAATAGCCCCCTGGCCACCACCCCCAAATTTGCACAGCCCTCCCCGCGTGTAAAGCACTTTTCAAGCATCTTACGTCATCTGATTCTGAGATACAGACTTATTATCCCCATTCCCTAGATGGGAACACTGAGACCCAGAGATGTTGGGCAATTACCCCTACCCAGCCAGCTCCTGAGAAGCCCACCTGCAGTTTGAGCTCAGGTCCCTCTGGCATCAGAGGCCACAGGATCTCCCAGCCCCATGTTGCCTCTGCTCTGGGGGACAGAGGAGGATTGCTGGGCTGGGCCCTGAGGCCAGCCGTCATGACCACTGGGAGGAGGGGAGAGAGAGGGGCTTGCAGGCAGCCACGGTAGCCTGGCTCTGGTGTCACACTTAGCACAAGGGAGCTATTAGACTGGTTGTCTTCCTTCCTGGGCAAAAAGAAAATCGAACCCAAGGTAACAAGTGAGAAGACTGTTTGAAAGACCCCAGGGAGGCCAGTTCCTGGAGGGGGCTTGGAGGCTGGGAGAAGAGCTGCCGGGTGAACAGACAGTTTGGAGTTTGTGCTTTAATGGCTGGCTGTGTGATGCCAGGCTCTGGGAGAAGAGAGAGGCTCAGTGCTGCCCAGCGGGCAGGGACGTCTTACGACGACTGTGCTCAGCTGCCCAGTCGCTTGGCCTCCAGGAATCAGCTGAAAGTCGTCGTTTGTCTCTTTCCACCAGCCTGGCCTGATTGGAGACCCACTGAGACAGCCAATTGGATTTTAATTCACTCCCCATGATTGGCTCGTGGTCTGTCTGGGGGATGAGAAAATCCACAACCAAAGGCCATCGAAAGAGACAGAAGAAGAAAGGGTCCTTCTTTTTTCTTGGGACAATGGGATGCCCAGAGCAGCTGTGACTGTCTCGCTTCCAGCCCGAGGACAAATCCATCATGCAGGATTGGGTAGAGCTGATGGGATCGGGGGAAATGAGCTCAGAGCCCTGACATCCCATCCAGAGCGTGCCCCGCTCTGGACTTCTGGGTTATGAGATGGCAAATGTCCTTACAGTTGAAACCAGTTTGAATTGGGGCCTCTTGTTCCTTACAGCAAAATCATCCTAAATAGATACACCAGGAGTCCGGGTCTTATCCTGGAGGCCATGGAGAACAGGTGGAAAATCTGGTGGTGGATGGATGGGTGGGGGACTGATGTGTTAACACAGGGGTCCCCAACCCCCGGGCCACGGACGGGTACCGGTGCGCGGCCTGTTAGGAACTGGGCTGCACAGCAGGAGGTGAGCGGCGGGTGAGCGAGCGAAGCTTCATCTGTATTTACAGCCGCTCCCCATGGCTCCCCATCACTGGCATTACCGCCTGAACCATCAACCTGCCCCACCCCGTCCGTGGAAAAATTGTCTTCCACGAAACCCGTCCCTGGTGCCAAAAAGGTCGGGGACCGCTGTGTTAACAGACGGTTAACAAAAAGCGAGAGGCTGCCCTAAGGGATACAGGATCTTGCAAAGGGGGCTTCGGGAGTTAGGAGCAGGAAGGACTGGCGTCTGGAAGGAGCGAGAAGCCACCAGTCCACGCCACACCCCACCTGGGGAAGAACCTTTACCAGGCATGGGAAGTTCACCCATCCTGCCACTGGGAATGTGCCACAGCCTAGAAGGTCACCAGACATCCAACGTGATAGGGCACCCACCAGAGGCACAATGCCCATCACCTCTCCGCCCACAGAGACGGCGCTGTGCCTGCCGTGTCAACATGCAGTCATTGGAGAACATCTTTAATTGAAAACACGACCACGTAATCACAGCCATCACCTCCTAATTCCCTTTACCATTAAACAATGGGAGAACCTCAGCTCAGAAGCCCGGGAAGCGCCAGCGTGGGGGTCTTCAGAGAAGAGAATGGATCAAATTAGGACATTTGATCTTGTGTGTGTGCTGCCCTGTTGAGTCACTCAGCCTGAGACTGTCGCCTGCTGCGTCCTAAATGTTCAGTAAATGCTTGGTGAATTGACCACAGGATGCTCAGGGCATTCACCAGATGTTTGTGCGGAGTTAACCCCAAATCTCTTGGCAGTCTTTGCTGGGGAGTCACGTGGAATCACTCACCCCTGGGTTTACATCACGGCTCTGCCATTTCTTGGCCGGGTGACCGCGAGGCCATCACTTTACTTCTCTGCACCTCGGTTTCCCCAAACACTTTTTTGCAAGTGTTAGATCCTCTTCAGGTAGAGGGGAGGAATTGAAGGCGGAGGATTAAAGTGGGGTGGAGGGAGGGGGGATGTGAGGGGAAGAACAAAGCTGGAGGAGGGGACTCGCTGGCTTATAATTAGAAATGAACATTTTTCTATTCTCAGCCTCCTAAAATTGTATTCTCTTCCATAGATTCACTGTTACACCTTGGAGTTCAGCTTAAATAGATTGTTTTGAAAATGTGTTCCCTGTTGGCCCGGCTGAGCTGCAGCCCTCCTGAAGCCACACCACCACAACCTGGAACAGGCAGTGCTCCAATGGACCCCCAAGGCTTCAGCACGCTCGTGCTCAGCCGGCCATAGAGAGAGCCTGCCGTTTACCTCGGACTCCAAACCTTTAAGGCTCGTAGGTCCCTACCTCCTTTCTGAAAAGGGTTCGTGGGTTCATTTTTCCATCAGCTTTCAAATCTGCCACAGCATCTCCAGGACCGCAGCCTATGCAGCCAGCATTATAGATTACAGATGAACCCAAGGTGTGGGACTTCCACACACTTGTGCATGAGAAAGCCTGGGAGTGCAGAAATTACATTGGTTCCAGTGGAAACAGAATCTTCCTGTCCAAGAAGTCCACGCAAAAGATGCCTTTGTTCTAGAACATTGTCTACATTTCTCCCTCTGACCTGATTGCCCTATAGCTTCCCTTACCCTGTTGTATGTGAATGGTGCTCTGGGATCACCGTCCCTACTAATGTATGAATAATCTTCCCATTCCATTGATTGCCATCATTGGTGACTCCCCCTCCACTGTAATTCCTGCAGACTTAAGAACAGAACATGATGTGAACATAGAAAATGAGGGGGCAGAGGGATAGAGAGAGCAGAATCCAACAATAAACCTTTGTTCCACCCCTCCCCCCCACCACACACAGCCTCCATCCTGGGGAGGGCCTGGCCAGAGCTGGACAAGATGTCGGGGACCTCGCCAAGCAGGCAGGACACCAACCCTTGTGACAGCAGGGAAACTGAGAGAGAGGCCAGCCCTGGGACTGGGCCTGCACCTCAGAGGGGAGGGAAGATGCCACCAACCCCTCCGGAGGTACTCCTGGGAGGATGCCAGGTCTGTGGGCTCTGGGGGGCTTCTAGGACGTACCATCTAGTGGATGGTTAAGAGTCTCATATCCCATCTCAGGCCCTGGAAAGTCTGGTCGGAAGGCTCAGGACAAAGCAGTGACTCGTGTTCCTAATAACATGAACGTCACTCACAGTGCCACTGGGTAGGGTTTTCTAGGACTCACTACCTGCCCCCTGGAAGGTGACATGGAGATGGATGGTCAGAAAAAGCCATGTAGATTTCAGTGGCTTTTTAAAGACTGCATGTAAAGAATGCAGGCAGGGGCTTCTGATGAAGATGGAAGTAGAACGTTCCCCTCTGGTTTTGAAAGTACCAGAGATGAATAGCTTCCTGAAGCTCGAAGAATGCTCTGCTGGGTCATACTGATCATCTTTGGGGCCAGAAATTGTTCTGCAGTTGTTCCTGATTGAAAGGTTTTCTATTAATTCCTACTGGCAGGCAGAATAAGAAATATCGAGTACCTAATTGCCTTTGAAATAATTACACCCCCAAATGTAATATCTTAACCAACGCATCATGCAATCGATGTTTTGCTGAACTAGAGAGGTTTGGGAGTCAATGGAAGGTCAGCCCTGGATGGGGGGAGGGGAGCGCTAAGGCACTGGGTGATGGGGTTAATGCAGGTCACCTGCAGCTTGAGTCCTGGCTTCCATCTGCAAAGCTGGTGGCTCCCACCAGGGCATTAGAGACACAGAAGCAGGGGCCCTTTGCTGGAAGCAGCTGTGGGGTAAAGGAGAAAGCATTAAACTAGGAGTCAGAGACATGAGCTGGACCAGCCACCATCCTGACCCAGCAACTTGGGGGAAGCTAGTCAACCCCTATGTTTCTGTCTCCTCTTCTGCAAAACGAGATCGACCAAGACCAACCTCAGGGCAGGCTGTGAAAATCCCTTGCGATAACTCACCAATGTAGGTGGAAACTTGTTGTCATCTACAATTCATCCATCCATTTATTTTAAAAATATTTATCTAGCCCCTGATCTAGACCAGCACTGTTCTAGGTAGTAAGGTGACAGCCATGAATACAGTAGACCAAATCCCTGCCTTCAGGAAGATTAGCTCTAGGGAGGTGGCTAAGATTCGGTAGCATATGCTAGTGACACGTGTAAGGAGAAAAAACCAATCAGGGAGGGAAGAAGTAACGGGTTGGGCAGAGAGAAATTGGCAACAGCGAGTATAGACGATAGTCTCCAGGAGCATAGCTGTGAAAGGAAGGAGCAGAATGGAGTGGCAGATGGAGGGGAAGTGGGGTACAAGGGAGAAGCACAGCATGGTACGATGTTGATGAGGGTGAACCCATAGAGAAAGGAAGCCTTGATGTGGGAGGAGGAGAAATTGCTAGAGCAGTGTCTTCAGAGCAAAAGAGATAAGATGGGATCTGGTGCCTGATGGCCGGACACAGACGTGGTCCATCCACATTGCAAGGAGAGAAGACAGAGATTGTGAAGGCAAAGAAGCAGGTGGGTGGGGAGCTTGTGGACAGTCTCCTAGGTTGCTCTAATTTTTTCTTTGAAGCAAGTGCATGGCCATCAACAGAGAGATGTGATGGGGCTGCAATCTGCCCCTCAGTCCGTGCGCTGAGCACTTCCAGGGTTTCCTAAGGATGGAGAGGGCTTGCTTCTCAGACAGCGATCCTGACTCCCTTCCCAGTACACCTAGGGATGTAAAAGATGCCACGTGTTTTGCAACTTCTCAACTGAGTCGCAGGGGTGAGGACACCTTCCTGCCAACGCTATTTCCTCCATCCCAGGTTGCAGACTGGAGCACAGTGCAGCATAGCTGCACCCTTCTTTCTTCTGGCGGGAACCCTGCTCGCACTGCTAATTCGATCACCTTTAGCACATCACTTTCAGAGCATTGGTGTGGAATATTTTAAGTGACTGTTCTAATTGCCCCTAGCTCAGCACCCTGAATACTAAAAAAAAAAAAAAAAAAAAAGCCCTAATGGTCATACGTTCCACAGAGAATTTGAAAAAAGAATAGAAAATGAGATAGCACTTTTTAATAACCACTCCATGTTATCCTAAAGACAACTTGCATTGGAAATTTCCCTTCAGCCTGAAGACTAGACGGTGGAAGCTCCGGAAGGGGCTTGGGCCAGGCCTGGAGGGAGGCCTGTGGCTTCTGAGAGTCCAACTCAGGCTTGTCTTCAGATAACAGACTTGGCTCCCATCCACGCTTGATAAAATCAACACCCTTTTGTAAAGATTCTTCAGGGCTGAGAGCTGGAGGACCGCAGAGGAAGATCCATCTTCCACTATGCTCAGCAGTGGCAGCTTCAGAAGCAGCCCCTGGGACGGACGTCAGCCCAGAGCACCGGCTGGAGAGGCCCAGGCTCGGGAAGGAGACCTCGCCCTCCGCTGTCTCAGACCCCGGGCCCAGCCAAGAAAGAGGCTGCGGGGGACACACCTCTTCCCGTAACTAGCACCGCTGGTGAGGCGAGGGTCCTTCAGCAGCGGGCCTGTGCCAGCATCTGTGAGCACGGCCCAGGGCAAGGGCACGGAAGTCCTTTGGGACACACCTGGCAGGACAGGATGCGGCCAGGTGCTGACCAAGGTCTGAGCGAACACGGCCGCCCAAACGCAGCCAGCCTCTATACCAGCAGGTGTCCCCCGACATCTCCCTACCCTTCGCCCCTATTTTGGCCCTTTGGCAGCTTTCGGCACCAGTGGTCACGCTCCTCCTGGAAGTCTCCTCTCTCCCTCTCTGCCTGGTTCTGCGCCAACAGCTCGGGCCCTTCCCTGTCTTACGGCTCCTCTCCAACGTGCTTTTTAAAAGATTTCTCCTGCAGCCCCTTCTCTGCTCTCCATGCGATTCCAGCCACCCCCCTGATCCTCATTTATTCAGTCAACAAATATTTGGGCACCCAGTGTGTGCCAGGCTGACAGAGGCGACCAGACACCAGCATGACATTGTCATGGGGGAGGCCGAGAGTGAGAAAGAAAACATGTGGATCAGGAAAGCTCCGGCCTCCAAAGTCTAAACTCTTTGCCCAGTTCTCCCCACGTGGAGGATCCGGGACAGAATGTCAGGATCCCAGGGCTCCAGCCTCGCTCAGCTCTGAGACCCTGAGCGAGACACGTAGCCTCTGTGGGCCTCAGTTTCCCCATCTGTAGGACGGCAGAGTTAGACTATGATCTAGTCTCTAGATCAGCCCTGTCCAGCAGAATTTTCTGTGATGACAGGCACATCCTATCCAGCTCTGCTGTCCTATCCCGCTGTCACTAGTCACGTGGGAGTATGGAACACTGAGGAACTGAAATTTTAATTTTATTTAACTTTCATCCATTTGAATCAGCACGTGTGGCTAGCGGCTGCTGTAAGGAACAGCACAACCCTCGCTGCCCTTGACCTTCATCGATAATTTTATGAAAGCTTTAGCCAATATCTCAATAAAGTTACCTACAAATTCTCTGAGTTGTTGGACAAAATAAACAGGACCATCAGAGGTGAAAATAATTCTGACTTTCAAATACCTTGTTTCTCCTTCCCGAGGCAAAGCCCCCGCCCCCAGGTGAGACCCGGAGGAGAACCCTCGCCCTCATCTAGGTCCATGCTTCTCCACACCGGCTGCGCGTTCGGATCTGCTGGCGGAAATTTTTTAAAAGCGCAAATAACCGGGTCCCGCCTCAAACAAATTACGTCAGAATCTCTGGGCCTGGGGCTGGGCGTTGGTCAAAGCTCCCTGGTGGGGAATTCCATGGCAATCCAGTGGTTAGGACTCCACGCTTTCACTGCCAAGGGCGCGGGTTCAATCCCTGGTCAGGGGTGATGTGTGGCCACTGTCTGGTCCCACAGCCCCGCTGAATGGATGGGAACACTGAGGTCGAGAGGAGAGAGCACGCTGTCCAGGTCACACTGCGAGTTCGTCTCAGAGCCTGAGCTGGACCCCAGCTCCCCAAGCTGCCCGGGCCAGGCAGGCCCTGATGCAGGGCTGGCGGCACCAGACACGGGGACCAGCATGCAGGACCCACAAAGAGCGCCGACCTCCCGAAATCTCCCAGTGGCTGAGCCGTGGCTCCAGGTGGGATCCTGTCCTCCCATGTCCTCTTAATTTCCCATCAGTGGGGTGAGTCCACCAGAGCACACTGACACTCTATAGCCACCTGCCTTCCCCACTGCAGTACATCATTACGACTGGGCCCACGAAGTTGAGAAAGATGACTCTCCCGCTGTCACGTTGTAAAATAAGCGATTTTCTGCTCCTGAGGAAACAGATTCACATCTAAGTTCATTCCAGACACAGAGGGACCCTGTGTCACACTGGTCCCCTCCAGCTTTGCCTGAAGGAAGGGAGGAAGGCGAGGCTGGGGTGGGAGGTGGGGAAGAGGGGAAGCAGCGTATGCCAGAGCAAGGTGCCCTTCAAGCCATAGGATGGTCCCCAGTGCAGCGCTGGGTCTGCTCAGCCTGCCGGACCCCCGGGCAGGGCCCGCTCCCTCCGAGCCGCTTGGGTGGGATGAGGACTTTTAGCCAACTTGGGCGCCCAGGTTCCCTTCTGGAGCAGAGAACCAGCCACCTCTCCACCTGACTCAGGGCTTCCTCGGCCCGGGAGCCTTGTCCCCTCCCTGAACCCTTCGGCACAGCTGCTGGCACAGCAGTGGGCTTGCGCCCAGCTCCTGGTCTGTGCGTGTCTCTTTTGCTAGTTTTGTTTATTTCCTGGCCTGGCCTGGTGACCCAGCCACCGCAGACCTGGGCTCAAATCTTGGCTTCCCCACTTAATAGCTGTGTCACATCCTATCTGAGCTTCCACTTCCTCATCTATAAAATGGAACCTGCCTGCCGGGTGCAGGAGAGGAAAGGGCTAGGTAGGCACAGTCCTAGGCACACGGGAGAGCTCCACAAGTGTTGGTGGCGTTCCCTGCTCCCCCCGCCCCCTCACCACCTGCCAATCGTCAGCTTCCCCAGGACGTGGGTCCAGGTCTTATTTTTCTTTGTTTTTCCCCGAGCATTGCTCAGTGGCTGGTGAAGGGCTGGGGGCGTGGGCATTCTGCAAACACATGCTCAGTGCATTATAAACACCCAGAAGGCGAGAACATAGGATGGCCTCCCCTCCTAGCTTCTCCCCCAGGAATCAGAATTTACAACCGTGGTCCCCTCACTGATAAAGCTGACGAACAGAGCATCGTGCAGCCATTTCCTCGGTTACACACACACACACACACACACGCACACACGGCATCAAGCACATCCTCTTCAAACAATAGGAGGAAATGAGGCGGGACTGGAACGCTGCCGGAATAGTGCGGAATCATTCAGCAGCCTTGCGTTTAAGATGCTGCTGGTGTGAAGAGGCGGTAGCCCTGGAGCGGGCTGGCTTGACAGCGAAGAAAAACAGGATATGGGGTGTGTGTGTGTGTGTGTGTGTGTGTGTGTGTGTGTGTGTGTGTGTGTGTGTGTGTGTCTGTGGGCCACCTGTGGGATGATCTCCATCCGTGGATGCAGATGGAACAAAGGCCATGGCAGCCTGGGGTGCTTTCTGACCCCCAGGAGTTCTCCAGGCAGCAGGGGCACCCCCAAGGACAGGAAGACAGAGTCCAGCTGAGATAGAAGATGTTAGGAATTCTGTAGAAGACACCAGATGTCCAGGACTTAAGAATATTCTCTCGGGAAAGCTGGTTTCCATTTCTCTCACAGAGGAGCCTGGCATTTTGATATGGTCTCTGATAGGAAAAAAGATACAAGGTTTGGGAACTGTTGATTAGTAGAGAAAATCCTGGGATCGTGAATCCTAATCCTTGCCCTGCTACTGCCTTGGTTAAGAGCAAAACCTGCACAGAGAGCTTGGAAAGGGAGTTTATTTTAAGGGTCTGCAGAATTCAGGAATTCAAAGTCTCTGTGTCTCTCTCTGTGTCTGTCTGCATCTCTCTATCTCTGTCCTCTCTAACTCTATCTGTCTCTGTCTGTCTTCCCTGGACCCCATGGTCTCCCTCCTCTCCAGGCCTCTCTTTTCTCTCTTTTTCCATCTGCCACAGTACGTGTGATCTTGCAGTTTTAATGGCCACGACACACTGACTAGCCTCTGAGTTGCCTGGTCTAGTCCTTCAGTTAGTAAATATCTACAAGGCGCCTACCGTTTGCCAGGTGCTGTGAAGTGCCAGGACGCAGGACGAGCAGGGCACATTGACCCTCATGAGCTGCCATTGTCAACCCATTTTTCTAGGGAAATAATTTGATTGGTCAGTGGCCTTGGGTCACTGTCATCCCTGTCCAATCAGCTACAGCAAGAAGTCACATGACACCAAAACGACTCAGCTCCTATAGACTACATTTCCCAGGCTGCCCTGCCGTGGGTGTGCCCGTGTGTCCCCATTACTGCCTTCCCATCAGAGGGATGTGAGCAGAGGGATGTGCACCCTCCCAAGCCTGGCCTTCAAAGGTTTCCATGCTCCATGTGTCCCCCACGCTCTTTCCTCTTCCAGCCCACTGGAATGGAGACGACCCCCAATTAGACCACAGATGTGGTTGAAGATGATATTGAAGGTGACCGAGGCACAGGATAGAAGGAGTCAGGATGGAGTCATCACTGGGAAGATTGCTGCTGGGGTATTTGCATAGATTGTTACAGGACCAGGAACAAACTGTACTTGTGTTGAACCCGTGAACTTTGGGGGTTGTTTGTTATAGGAGTAGCATAATCTAACACAATGGCTTCTCAACTTTGTCTTGAGACTAAAATCACACATGGAGCTTATTTGACATCCAGGTGCTTGAACTCTACCTGTATGTGCTGGTTCAGTAGATCAGGTGTGTGACCTGGGTGCACACGTTGTGAAAAAGCATCCGAGGTGATTCTTATACAAGCTCTGCTTACAATCCACTAGCATCTAGGCAGAATTTACAGATTTTTATGGAAAATGAGACCCGGAAAGGTCATAGAGCTAGTCAGACTTTGGTCTCCTAACGCCTAATTGGGTCTGTGACAGATCTCCCCACATCCACAAATTCCTTGTAGCGTTCGTAAACCTCCGATGCCACTGTTGGGACATTAGCAGAGATGTCTCTTTGTTGATCGGGATTGAATGCAACTGAGTTGTGTAAATATATTTTGAGAAAACTGTTACTTTATTTGGGGTCAAAACAGTCTGTTTATTTGCTTACGTCTTTTCCACTCCCGATGCCCTAGCCCACCTTTGAGACAGCCAAGCTCCCCTTCTCTGTAGAGCAGTGCCTGGGTGTTTACCTGCCTGGTTGGCACCTGTTTTTCACTTATTTGGTGCTCAGGAACCACACACACACAGACCACACACAATACACCCACACACACACCACATACACACCACACAGGTACACACAAACCACATACACACACCACACACACCACACCACACCCAAACCACATACACATCACATCACACACACCACACCACACATACATCACACACACACACACACACACACACATATATACACATACCACATACACGCAGACCACACCACACACACACACCTTCTCACACTCGTCCAGCCTGGTTGGAGAATGTGCATCAACTAAATCAAATATCCCAGGTCAGTGAGACTCACCCTCAGATGTGAAGTTTTAAAATTTCAATCGCTTTGGTCAAAAACCTCGATTAAATTTTGATGTGCTTCTTGGATTCTGACGTCAGCAGATGGCTACAGTTTTCTTGGATTTAAGATCATCACATGAGCGTGAGTCCATACAGAGAGGCCTGCTTCATCTATTGTGCCTCTGCAGGGCTCTTTTCTCTGGTCCTCCAGCTGCCGTCCAACGGCCCCGCTCGGGCTGGCAGATGCACTTCTGCTCCAACCTGGGCCTCCCTGGAAGCCCAGGGGCAGAGGGAAGAGCCTCAGAGTGAAGAGCCTGGCTCCTCAGAGCCTCCCTCCCTCCCATCTGCATGCCCAGCTCAGACCTCAGGTTTGTTTTAGACCCGCGTTTGCTCCAAGTCTGATTTCCGGGTTGGTGGAGTATTAAAACACTTACGTGCAGTCCATTAACTTACCCTGGTGATAGGCTAACTAGTCTTGGTTATACACTAACTTGACCTTGGAGTATACTAACTAGTCCTACTAACACTAACGTAACCTCGTTATACATTAACTAGACCTGATTGTACACTAACTTCCCTGGTTGAAAACTAACTAGTCCTAGTTGAACTCTAACTTGCCCTGGTTGACATGCCCCTTTGTGCATTGTTTCTCTCATGTCCGTCTCCCAAATCAACCCTTAGCTGTGGGATCTGAGCAGACCTCAACCACCTGAGGGTTGGCCCTTCCCGCCTCCACACTAGCTCAGCACCCAGTGGGTCCTGCCACCTAGTAGGTGTCTCCTAACACTCATGAGCACAGCTGCAGGTCCAGCCCAGGGCAAATACTGCCAGACTCTGTGTTCACATTTCTGAAAATACAATCCTGGCTGCAAGCCAGTGAATGCTGAAGGAGCAACCGCCACCTCTGGGAACATTATCCTAGTGAGGGGATTTGGATCCATTAGATTTCAGCATTTACTAAGGGAAAAAGACTTACCTTCAAGGGCTCTAAATAAAATTCCATTCCGTATTTTAAAGTCACAGCCTAGATTTTTAATTTCCTAATGGATTTATAACAGAAGAAAAATTACCTCTTAATATGGTATTCTTTCCAGATGCCAAATCTATTCCCCTTTTGAGTTTGGTTGAATGGCCTCTTAGTTACCGAGCCCTGGTCTTCCTTTGGCCTCTGAGCTGCGTGCTTTCACAGAAAGCTTCTTCCCCAGAGTGAGCTAATCAGGCAGTGCATGTGCCCTAGACCTCCTGCCAAGGTCCCTGAGGGTGCCTCTCCATCACTCACACACACAGCCAGCAAGTGCCCTGGGTGGCCGTAGATGCCAGCCATCAGGGGTTTAGATCCTCTGGAAAGCGACTGAGACCTCCTTGTTCCCCCTCTGGTGAAGGATAAAGAACCAGAGGGAGGCCCATAGGCAGCCTTGGAGGGTGAATTGGATGCAAAGCCCAGAACAGACTTCAAAGCTCTTCTCCACCACTTTTCATCACCCAATGTTTGCTGGGCATCGTGGCCTGGTGTTACTAGGCACAGGGTCTAACCCTGCCTCCCGGCCTCAGGCCCCTTGTGGTGGTGGACAGGGAAGGAGCAGTGGAGAGAGGGTGTTTACCCAGTGCCTTCTCTACGGCCAGCACTGTGCCAAGTGCTTTCAGATGCCATTGATTCTCGTAAGAATGGAATTTGTTCAGCTGTACCCCCAGAGCCACACAACTGGAGAGAAGTTTCCACCAAAGAAAGGGGTATAGCATTCTGAGCAGACCCAAACATAAACACACCCTGTATCTTCCTCTCTAAAATATATTGTGTACAATTCAGAGAGGTGCAGAGGTCACCATATGGCTTGTGTATTAGTCCGCTCAGGCTACCATAACAAAATACCACGCCCCAGGGAGCTTAAACATCTGCTGACAGGGTTGGTTTCTGGTGAGAACTCTTCCTAACTGCAGATGGTCACCATCTCTCTGTGTCCTCACATGGCAGAGAGGGAGCCATCTCTCTGGTGTCCCTTCTTATAAGGGCACTAATCCCATTGTGGGGGCTCCACCCCATGAAGTCATCTGACCCTAATTACCAAAGGCTCTATCTCCAAATATCACCACAGGGAATAAGGCTTGAGCACAGGAACTGGGAGGGACACAAACATTCAGTCCATAATAGCTGGCAAGTGGCAGAACCCAGACCACGCTCTACATTCCCCACTGTGATAGCTCAGTGCTCCTGGGAAAGACCAAAGTTGGCCCCCCTCTCAGAGAATCCCCTAACCCTCACTCTTGCCCCTACCCAGGCAAGCACAAAACCCCTCTGCTGCTGCTTTCCACAGGTCCTATTTCTTAGAAATTTTCATTTTGCTCCCATTCTAAAGGATTTGAGCCTTCCCATGCCGGAGCTGGTCACCTGGCCGTCAAGCCCTTGGACCTGGGACCCCAACAAAGGCGAACTGCAAGCACCCCAGCGACCACCCACCTGGAGGCTGAGAGCACTCTTGCCCTACTGTTCTGCCAGGTGGCCCCTCTTGATTGCCAGAGAGCACACACACTGCCCTGTCACCAGCCTACCAGCCTTCCCTGGGGCCCTCACAGTGAAGCCTGAGGCACCCTGGCCCCAGGGACTCTGTGTCCTCAGCCAGGCTATCAGAACTTTCTCTCATGTAAGTGACCAAGCTAGTAGTGGGCAAATGAGTCAGGGCCAGGCTGCCTCACCTTCCCCTGAGCCTCGCCCCAGGAGACCTATACAGCAGCACAGCTGCCTGCAGAGATAAACATTAAGCCTTTGAATGATGTATCCAATCTGCAGACCACAGAGGGCACCACCCTAGCCTACCCCGCTGCTCCAGCCCTGGAATGATGGCTGTAGCCACCGTTCTGTCCCCTCACCCGGCAGGGCTCTGGGGTCTGTGGATTTAGCAGCAACTTTGGCCAGAAGTAGTTTGGGGCGCTCCGGGGCTCCCTGACACCTGGATGCCAGGCTGGACACGGGTCCCCCCCAAGGGCCGGGAGGAAAGGTACTGCAGGGCCAGCCTCAGCACCACGGCCAGGAGGTGGGAGCAGTAGGCAAGGCCTGGGGTCCTGGCTGCCCTGAAAGGTCTGGCTGGGAGGGAGCAGCAGGTCTTCAGCTCCCAGGTTTGTGAAGGCACCCCACTTTTCCCAAGCAGCCCCTTGGGGCATCCCCTGTGTTTCACCACATCTCACACACGCCCTCCCACCGCTGTGTGACCCTGGATCACTCACATCCCCTTCTGTGCATCCTCATCGGTAAACTGAGGGCATGGATTAGACTCTCTCCAAGGGTTTTCCAGCACAGACCTTCCAAACATCCAACCCGTGGGGCCCAGCACGTGTGAGAACACAGGCGCTTCCTCCTCTGCTTCCATACGTTAATATTTTGCGTGGATTTCCCAAAAATTATTTTCCCTTTTAACCCTCGGCACTTGAGCGATTTTTCTCTTCACTCCCAAGTCACTCCCGAGGGGAGGCACAGCCGGAATGGCCTCCTGGAGATGAGCCACATTCCATTCCCTCTCCCAGTGGGTCGTGGTCCATCCCCACCACTCCCAGCAGAGCCGACTCCCGCCAACACGGCCCATGTATAACTGATGAGCCCCATTCTCTCCCCGTGGAGCCCTGAGACGCCCACCGCCATAACGCAGGATGTTAAAAGCTTCCTGGGAAGCCTTGCTCTGGTTTCCAAGAGGGGTAATTAATGTAATAAAGGGGTTTCCAATTGTGATTCTTCCTGCAACTTTGATTTCCCCTGCAAATCCTCTTGAGCTGTTTCCAGAAGCACCCCGGCCTTTAGTATCTGTTTCCTCGAAGGACTTCTGTCCACTCACATCTGTTCCTTTCATCATTAAAAAAAGAGGCCGGTGCCGCTGGGGTCCAGGCCTTTGGGCCAGGGCACGAGGAGTTAAGGGGACAGCCGTCACCGAGGAGCAGACTGCACTCGAGGGCCCCGCCTTCGTTCTCTCGGGCGCCAGGCCACCATTTCTTAGCCTCTACTCTCTGCTTTTAAACAGTCTTTCTTGCTCTCCAAAGGAGGACCTGTTTGTAACTAGATTTCCTGATTCCAAGGGTTCTAGAGGGGCAGCGGGGCTGACCCTCACTGTCCGGGAGCTTGGCCTGGAACACAGACCTTAACCCAGTGCCGGCAGCATCCTGGGCCTCCCAGCAGCCTTGAGAAGCAGGTCGTCAGCCCCGCTGCAGTTTACAGGTGTGCCCTCTGAACCCAGAGAGCTTAGGGACCCTGCCTGGTGTCCCAGGCATGCGCAGGAATGGCAGGACCTGGGCTCAAGCTCTCCTGATGCTGTCCCCTTCCCCTGCCCCAAAGCCGCCAAGCTCTGTGAGCAGACCCACGCCGTGCTGAGCACCTCCTTTCCCCGCAGGACACGTGAGAGAGGTGGCCGCTCTGTCCTCACTTCCGGGGCGGAAGCTGGGGGCTCTGGAGGGCTTCCTCCCTGGAAGTAGAAGGATGGAGAAAAGGAGGGCCTGACAGCTTCACGCACACATGCCTGCGCACGCATGCACACACACAATAGCCCTGGGTTTGAGATGCGCAGGGACCTCAGAATCCTAGACTAGCCTGCTGGGGTCGGAGAGACATTTAAGGGACTTTGGAAAACAACTCTGCTGTGAGGCAGGCCAGGCCGGGGCGGGGTTGGCCACGGGCAGTGGGGAAGACCTAAGGGTTGCCAAGACATTGATCAGGCTCCAGCCAAGAAGATGGCAACTCAGCGAAGGGTCCAGGATGGGGCTAAAACCAGGAGCGCTGAGCAGGGAAACTGAGGCAGCCATCCCGGAATGCAGAGCATACTGTTACCTTAGGGTGGGGAAACACTGTGTGACTCTGCGTGCAGTTTCCCAGGGCCCGTGGCCAGCACATCCTAAGCCAGGCCAGTTATGCTCTCCCAGCTGCTGCCCCGCTGTCTGGGGGCCCCAAGGGACCAGCGTCAGGAGGGCAGGGGACCAGCAGGGAGAAAGCACCTCTCCATCTTCGCCTTCCCCTCTTTGGCTTCCCAGTTTCCCTTTCACGTCTCTTCACGCCTCTCCCAGCCCCCCTGTGCTCCCTAGGTTTCAGATCACAAGCAGAAATTCTCTGTGCCGTTTAGTCCCTGGAGGGCTGAAATGAACCCTTAAAATAGGAAATAAGGAGAAGAGATGGGAGCCTGGAAGTCATGAGCAAAGGAAGGAGAAGATAAGGATGGAAGCATAGTAGCTCAAAAAATTAAATAAGGAAAAACTCTTTTGAAATAACACCATTGGTAGCATTTTACTCAGCATCTTGGGACTTCCCTGCAGACCCCCGGGAAGAAGACATTCCTTTCTTTTTTCTGCTGTTACTTTGCCAAATCTCTCCAGAGTCACCGATATTTCTAGTTAGCCTTGACCTCAAACTTGGAAGCTCCTAGATATTAAACATTAACATGAGCACATGCATTTGTCTTAAAGCAAGAGCAAGCCAAAATCGAGAATTTGGAATTCAGCTGCCGTGTGATCATTTTTCCTGCCCCATGTGGTTCAAGGGGTTGACATTTCCATTCATTCACTGCACAAATGTTGATGGCACACCCACTACATCCCTGGCTTGGTCTTGAAGGTAATGGCACCATTTAAACTTGCTGGAATATTTTAACATATTTTTAACATTAGTAAACTTCCCAAACCACCAGTCAGGCTAATCCCACCATTTGTCATCTCAGAAGAAAGAGCAAAAGCATTGTTCCAATAAGAATTACCTGGACAGGGCTCCCCTGGTGGCGCAGTGGTTAAGAAGCTGCCTGCCAATGCAGGGACACGGGTTCAAGCCCTGGACCGGGAAGATCCCACATGCCGCGGAGCAACTAAGCCCGTGCGCCACAACTACTGAAGCTCGTACTCCGCAACAAGACAAGCCACTGCAATCCTGCGCACAGCAACGAAGAGTAGCCCCCACTCGCCACAACTAGAGAGAACCAGCACGCAGCAACGAAGACCCAACACAGCCAAAAATAGATAAATAAAATAAATAAATTTATTAAAAAGAATTGCCTGGACGGAGCCAGGCTGGGAAGAAAGAGGATGGGGCAGTGGTACCTGCAGTTATCTGGGCAGGGGCAGGGGTAGTGGGAGGACAAAGTGGCGACCCACCCCCACCCCCCCAGCCAGCAGCCCAGCAGGCCTGCCGAGACTGTCGGAGTCGTGAGGGCCCAGGCACGGGGCACCGGGTGTCCCATGGAGGATCTGGCTGCAAGGGCAGGTGGGCACTGAGTGCCTTACCCTCCAGGTAGCCAAGTGGGAGCTTTTCTGCGAGAGGAGAGACTGCCTCCTCCCACACCTGGGCGTCTCCTAGGCCCAATCACAGGGAAAGTCAAGTTCTAAGGCGGGCATTTACCCTTCAACCAGAACTTCATAATCTCAGCAGTACAGGCAGACCTCGACATTGCCCGTTCGGTTCGAGACCACCACAATAGAACAAATATTGCAAAAAAGAGATCACGTAAATTTTTTTGGTTTCCTACTGCATACAGAAGTTATGTTTACACTATACTGTAGTGTATTAAGTGTGCAATAGCAATATGTCTAAAGAAACCAACGAATGCATCTTAATTTAAAAATACTTTATTGCTAAAAAATGCCAACCGTCATCTGAACCTTCAGAAATTCTTCATCTTTTTGCTGGTGGAGGGTCTGAAATATTGTAAGAATTACAAAAATGTGACACAGAGACACAAAGTGAGCAAATGCCGTTGGAAGAATGGCACCGATAGACTTGCCTGACGCAGGGTTGCCACAAACCTTCAGTTTATAGAAAGCTCAATATCTGCGGAGCACAATAAAACGAGGTCTGCCTGCGATCACTTTTTAACGCCCTTTTGTAAATTCATGGCTGCAAAAAAATTTTTATTCTACTCCTGGGCTTTAAAAGCAAAATAAAGAAAGCACATACTTGACAAATTCTGTTTCGTGAAAAGTAAAGCAAGATGGCAGAACTTGAAGAAGAATCACAAGGAGACAGGAAGGGTCCTGGACCAGGAATCGGGGCCTGGCCTCTGCCCTCAGCTCTGCTTCCAACCAGCCAGGGAACCCTAACAACCTCATTCCATTTTTAGATTTTTCTTTTGCATTTGCTTACATGTAAGTCATACAATTCACTGAGCCCCTTACTCGACGTGTAGCCAGTTCTGACCACTGAGGCTCCAGCTGTGACTGAGACCCAGTCCCTGCCTCCTGTTTTCCCCCCTCCCGCCCCCCGCCCCGTGCTGGTTATAGCGCTGGGTTCTATCTGCTACTGTGGAGGGCACGTGTGCTGGGGCGGCGGCCTTGAGGGCAGCACCCACAGCTGTCCCGGACCACAGAGAGACTGGGACAGATAAAGCTGGACGTACTGAGGCCAGAGATGGGATCCCTGTGGATTCCAAATGCAAACTGACAAGAAGGTGATGTCTGAGCTCAAGGCAGTGAGGATGGAAAAGAGGGTGCAGGGCTAGACACGTAACCGAATTCTCCGGGCCTTGGTTTCCCCATCAGCGCTGTGGGGTAACTCTGTCTGCCAAGCCCTGACCAGGACAGCCAGCTGAAGGGCAGTGAAGATCAAAGATGAGAACTGATCTGATACTTATACAAGGTACCTAGAAGAGTCAAATTCATAGAGTCAGAAAGTCTGTTGGTAGATGCCAGGGGGCCAGGGGATGGGGGCGGGTGGGGAGGGAGAATGGGGAGTTAGTATTTAATGGGAGCAGAGTCTCAGTTTAGGAAGGTGAAAAATTCGGGAGATGGGTGATGGTGAGGGTTGCACAACAATGTGAATGTACTTAGTGCCACTGAACTGTACAGTTAAATATGGTTAAAATAGGATGTTTTATATTATGTGACTTTTACCACAATTAAAAAGCATTAAAAAAAAAAAAAAGAACTGATTTGAAAGCTATCAAGTAGCTTGACAGCTCGACACTCGATACTTGAATTGGCCCACAGTGTCGAGCCCCACGAGGGAGTGGAGATAAAAGCCTGACTCTGCGCAGAAGAACAGGATTTTGTTTGTTTGACTTTCGCTTATGAAGCCTATTTTATAAAGCTCTTTAAGGAGTCAAAAGCTCTGACTAAATTTAGGCAGAAGAGAAAGGCAGGTGGCAAAAGCCTCCTAAAGAGATCAGTTGCTGGTGATTGTAAGGTAAAAGGGAGAAAACGTAGAAAAAGTAAGAAAAGGGGCAGTCGTAGGCTCTCTTGCGTAATTTTTTAGGAAAACTGCCTCTTGTTATGACCTTGTTGTTCACTTGCTGATTTACCAGCCAAGCCCAGGGAGGCCAGAGCCCCGGGGGGCACCCCACAGCCGGCGTGGAGGGCTACAGTGACCCCCACAAAAGGTGGGCAGTGAAGGTCCCTCCTGCCAGAGGATCCAAACAGATGGGTGCTGCTGACCACGGCTTTTATCCCAGCATCCCAGGGCATTCCTGTGGTCCCGAATGGCTCCTGTAGCCGTCAGGAGACAACCTGTGCCCAAAGCTGCGTTTCGACTGAGCACCGGCAGTTGATAACTAGAGTATTTGAGAAAGTACCTGCTTGATCCTATACATTTGTAGTAATTTAACTTCTGTCCTAAATTGTCAATTACTTTCTTTGCTTACAGTAGCTGGAGATTCCTTTTTAATTTTTGTTTCAGCAGAGGAGTGTTCTGTTATTTTCAATATCTCATACTTACTGAATCTTATCTGGAAGAAATTAACAGGTTTCTAAGTCTTAGAAACACATACTTACAAGGTGTAGGTAAATATTAGAACAAGACGTTGCCATTGCATATTTTAAAAGCTTGTTTTTCAGACTCCTTCAAAGCATCAGCCAGACGATGCAGACACCCAAGCACGTGAACACATTCTGACCCATCTGAAGAGGCTGCATGAAGCAAACTGGCAGCAAATGTCACCTGGACACTGCTAGGAAATGAAGAAACATGGACCTGCCCAGGTAATTCCAAAGGCTGTCACTGGTTGTTTTTGTTTTTTTTGTTTTGCAGTACGTGGGCCTCTCACTGTTGTGGCCTCTGCCGTTGCAGAGCACAGGCTCCGGACGCGCAGGCTCAGCGGCCATGGCTCACGGGCCCAGCCACTCCGCGGCATGTGGGATCTTCCCAGACCAGGGCACGAACGCGTGTCCCCTGCATCGGCAGGCGGACTCTCAACCACGGCACCACCAGGGAAGCCCCGCTGTCACTGTTTTGATGACACATCTCAGGGGAGGACATTTTTCTCCTTCTCAGTGTGCAAATCATCCCATTAGTCCTATCAAACTCCCTGAGACAAGGTAGCAAGGGCTTCTGCAATTTAAACAGCTGGATGGCTGGAGAGTCTCCCCAGAGACTCTGAGTCAGTTGGAAGCAGGTTTGGATGCTGGGTGATATCTGCAGGAGCTGTCTCCTTAACAGGCGTGGCTTGTGTCCTGCCGCCCGCAAGGAACTCAGCAGATGGGCCCGTGGGCTCACCCGCCAGTGGAGTCTGGTCACTGCTCAAATCCATATCCAAGGCCCTGGACCAAGGAGGACCCAGACCACTCACACCGCGCCCACCTTTCCATCCCAGGGGATGCGGCACACCCCGGCTGTGCACCACTGACTGGAGGCACAACCCCTGATCTGCTTCCACTCCACACACCAGCCTCTCTGTGCTGAGGCTGCTGGGAGCCTGGACTCTGTTTTGAAAGAGAAAAAAACCCCAGTCTGTCTCCCCTTCTAGATCATGACCCTTCAAGGGGAGGTCTCCCTCACAACCTGAAGCCCATCAACTTGAATAGAAGTCAGCTATTTGCTTTATAAGCTTTGGTCCGTCCAGCCAGCTAATAATGTAAGTTTCCAAAGGTCTTTCAACTCTTACACTTGATTTCCTGTACCTAACAGTTAAACACATGTGTGTTGGCCATCTGCAATGTGCCAAGCCCAATGCTGGGCCAGGGATACCCAAATGAGTGATTCATGGTATCTTCCCTCAGGGAGTCAGAGTCTAGAGGAAAAGACAGGAGGTGAACTGACTATTTCAAAGTGATGCTCTGCTCAACCGTCTCCTTCTCACTTTTCAAGCCCCAACTTCAAGGCCACCCCTTCAAAAGGTCTTTCTTCCCTTAGCACCTGATTCAATGCAGGCTTCCCTACTCTATCAAAGCACCTATCATCAACAGCTATAATTTTTACTTATTTGATTTTCACTTATTTATTATTTGTCTCCCCACTAAAATATAAACACGAAAGCAAGAACATTGTCTATTCAGTTGTCCATTTTAATGCTAGTATCCAGCACCTAGTATTTACTCAATAAATACTTCTTAAATGAAGGAACAGATAGTGGTATCTCTGACCACTGTGTCCAGCTTGTGGCCCCTCCTGCCTTGGCACTCCTGGGACTGTTTCTGTGCTGTTTTGGTTTTTTTCCTCCAGTATATCTTATAATTTCATTCATTTATTTTGTTTATTGCCTGCCTCCTCCTATGAGAATATATATTCTGTAAGAACGGTGCTTTTGCCTGTTTTGTTTACTATTGTTTCCTTGCATCTAGAACAGTACCTATAGTACACACTCAATAAATGCTTTTTCAGTGAATGAATGTCACTGCTATATGGGAGTTAACGGAGGGTAACTTAGTCCATATGGGCAGGGGGTGGTCACAGAAGGCTTCCTGCAGGATATGACATCGGAAATCGTCTTAAGTCCTAATGAATTAACTCACCAAAATGGACTCCAGAGGAAATAGAAAACCTGAGCAGTTCTATGACCACTAAGTAAATTGTATTCACTGAAAAACTGCGAGGCCCGGATGGTTTTATAGGAGAATTCTACCAAACTTCTAATCGTATTTAAACTCTTCCAGAGACTAGAAAAGGAGAAACAATTTTGTGAAGCTAGAATAACCTTGATAATAAAACCAGGGAAGGACAGTATGAGAAGGGAAATCACTAGCTAACATTTCTCACAAGTTTACATGCAAAAGTCCTAACAGGATATTCACAACCCAAATCTATCAAAGTCTATAAAATAATAATGTGCGACCATCAAGTTGGGTTTATCCTAGGAATGTAAAGATAGTTTATTAGAAAATTATTGCAATATAGGAAATTTCACTATATTAAGGGATTAAAGAAAAATTATATCATAATCTCATTGAGAACAGAAAAATGCATTAGATCAAATTTAACACTCATTCATGACAAAAATTCTTAGCAATCTAGAAAAAGACAGTAATTTACTTTAACCTGATAGAATACATTTAAAAATCTATATAAACATCCCATTTGACAGTAAGGTATTTAAAAACATTCCTTTTAAAATGATGAATGAGACAAGTCTATGATCACTGCTTTTATTCAACAGAAAAATTTGACTATAAGAGTAAAGGATTGACTTGGATAAATGGTGCTGGGAAAATTGATTATGGAAAAAAATGGATCCCTGCCTCAGATTATATGGAAACAAACATAAATAATAAAAGGAAAAATAGAAGTTGACTAAATTAAAAAAAAAACAAACTTCTATTAACTTCCGTTAAGTTTCTGTTAAAACTTCTGTTAAGATACCATAAACAGAAAAATGCAAACCACAAACAGGGAAAAGATATTTGCTACCTATACCCAAAAAAAGATTATTATCCAAAATGTATTTTTTAAATTCCTCAAAACATTAAAAAAAAAAAGCTATTAGAGGAAAAAAATGAAAGATGAACAGAAGTTTCCAATAGGCATTTCACAGAAGGGGGAACGTAAAAATCCACTTACAATCAGGGAATGCCAAATCAAAACCACAATGGGATTTCATTTCATACCCATTTGTTGTCAAAATCTTTAAAATGTGTCATTAGAAAGTTCAGGCAACCTTGTAGACTGGAGGGAATTTTCTTTATATACCACTGGTGAGCGTATAAACTGCCTCAATAATTTAGCAAATTATTTGGTAATACCTAAGAAAGCTGAAAATGAGTTTGCCCTGTGATTTGTAATTCCACATCTGTAGGATGCCCTTCAAGAGCTCTTGCCCATGTGCCCAAGCAGATGTGTTTACAGTGTTCATGGCAATAAGGTTTGTAATAACAAACAAACAAACAAAAAAGAAAGAAACCTAAATGTCCTTCAACAAAAGAATGGATGTGAACACACGTATGTGCATGCACATGCTAGAATATTGTACAGTACTGAAAATGAATGAACTAAGGCTACATGCATCAGCATGAAACATCTCAAAAACATGATATTGGGCACAAATTGCAAGCTATAGGAGAATACAGGGAGAATGACATTTACATGAAGTTTTAAAACATTCTAAGCAACAATGCATATTACTTAGGGATGCGTACATACATTCATGGTAAACGTATAAAGATCTTTATAGAAATGATGAAACAGTGAATTCGGAATGGTGGTTACCTGGGAGAAGAGAGGAAGAGAGCTAGGATTAGGAAGGGGTACAGAGGGCCTTGACTGTGTTGATTTACTTCATTTCTTAAGCTTGGTAGGATATTCTTTATAACCCTTGGACACAGATGTTTTATTTTAAAATTGAGGGCAAAAGGTATGAGCATCAGATGAAGAAGGAAGGAAGGGTATTCTAGGAGGGAAGTAGAGCATGAACCAAGATGCTGAGGGGTAGTGGAGCAGGTAGAGTGGGGAAACCACGAGAAACGTGGTGTTTAAAGCACACGTGGAGAGGGGATGTTTAGAGTCAAGTCTGCAGATGCTGCGGGTAGGACAGACCACGCGGTAATCATGAGAGCCAGGCTAAGGGAGGCAGGAAATTATCCTGAAAGCTACAGGGAATTATCTAAGGGTATTAAGCGGGTGAGTGATTCAGTCCTCTGAGCATTTTGGAAAGGCCATTCTTATGGCAGAGTGGAGGATGCATTGGAAGGGGATGGAGTAGAGAAGGGGGGCATTCTGGCAGTAGGGGACCTGGTCGGAAGCTGGTGAATGGTCTAGACCAGAAGCGAGGGGGACTCTGGGCTAGAGGCAGTGGCAATGGGGAGAGAGAAGCTGTCTAAATTCTAAGTTTCCAATGCACCTTTCAAAAGATTTCTAATGCTCCTGGTGTGCCCACGTGGAAGTGACTGCTCAGTATGCGTCTGTGTTAAAGTTCAAAACACAAAGGCTCCAGCCTTCCCATGTGTTACTGGAGACAGCTTAGAGTGGCAGGTTCCAATGAGCTTGACTGAGCCCTGCTGGCCTCCGACGCCGTAATTACATGTTGATTGGTATTTGGAATGGTCGGTGTGAGCTGCCCAGGTTGTCAGGTCATTGCTGATTCTGAGTGATGGCCTCTCTGTTCCATTTCTTCCTAATGAGTGCACACACTTGAGCACTTAACAGACAGCAGTGGCTTCCCAGCACAAATGACCTTCCAGCAGAACAAAACACTCCAAGGAATTAGTGATTTCTGGCTTTTATTAACTGGGCTGACAACTCTGGACAAGGAAATTTGAAATTTTGAGTTATTTCCAGATCGGCTCAATTATAATATTATAGTAATTGCAAAGCAAAGTCACAGAATCCCAGATATTTAATATCAAGCCCATGGAGAAAGCAAATCCCACACCTCTAGTTCAACAGAAGGATTTTAATATCGAGAACTAGTTACAAAGGTGCAGGAAGGGCAGAACGAACAAAGAGGACGGCGAGTCTCCCCGGAGATGAGCAGCAACAGGCAGCTGCTGCCAACCCCAGAGGAGAGACAAAGGGGAAGGAGGGCGTCCCAGAGCCCAGGAGGGGCCACCACAGAGGGAAGCGCTGTCCAGTAGAATCGGGGCTGCAGCAAGATGGAGCAGCTGCGGGAAAGGAGATGGCCCCTGAAGCAGAGGGAGAGTGGGGACTAGAAATACCCTGGCTTCTCCTTTCCTCCTGCGCTCCAATCTGCTGCCAGCACCTGCCAATAGCTGGACGTAACCAGAAGCCAATGGTTGGACGTAACCAGAAGCCAATGGCTGGACGTAACCAGAAGCCAATGGCTGGACGTAACCAGAAGCCAATGGCTGGACGTAACCAGAAGCCAATGGCAAGCAAGCCTAGAAAATGTATTTTCCCCCAGGGGCCTATGATACATAGCCGGGCAGGGAAAAAAGGAGGTGGATGTTAGGGCAAACAGGCCAATGGCTGGAACAGGAGGCAACATTGAGTCAAGACCCATATGCTGAAAGGAGGGAGCCATGCAAAGACCAGGGGAAGAGAATTCCTACCAAAGGAATACAGAGTGGGCAGGGCAGGGATGGCTGCTTTGGCTTCCTTGTCATTGTCCAGGCTTGTCACCGGCACTGGTCATCTGGTGGACCCCCCTCATAATTCCCTTTTGCCCAATTGCCCCTTTCCACTCAAGCCTGCCTCTTTGATGCTTTCCAGCAGAACGAAGTGCTGCCCTTCAGAGAGCTGGGGGGACGTGATGGAGGTGGGATCTGCTGGGCAGGCCGCTTATACTCCTACGTCTGAGCAAATTCCATGACTCTAATTATACTTCTCTCCATATATTGACTTTTCACTCTGTGCCAGGAACTGTGCAAAAACCTCAAGTACATTACATCATTTGTTTCTTACATCAACCCCGTGAGGGGGCTTTGTTCCCCCATTTAATAGATGAGGAAGGAGAGGAAGTCACTTGCTCAAATGTACTCCATCAGTGGCAGAGCTGGGATTCCATCCACTCATTCAATTTGCAAATATTTAATGAATGTCTATCAAGGGCCGGATGGTGGGATTTAAAATGGTGAACAAAACAAGCATAGAATATATAGTGTAATAGGGAAAACAGATACTAAACAAATAACTGCACAATCACTAGGTAGTTGTGCTTGTGATACATTTGCTGATGAAATTATTGATGCCAAGAAAAAAGCATAATATAGTCCAGAACCCTGCTCATGTATTTCTCAAATATAATAATTGATTCTTTTGTTTTCTGTTTTTTGAATTTCTGCTCTTACATTTATCACTTTCTTCTCCTTTTATATTTTTAGGTCTACTTTTTCTAGATACTTGACTTGAACACTGAACTCATTTATAGCTAAGGCTATAAATTTCCCTCTGGGTGCTGTTTTTGCTCACCCTGCAAATTGTGCTATATTGTTCTTTTATTCTTGTTCAGTTCTAAATATTTTGTCACTTCATGGTGATTTCCTCTGTAATGCATGTGTTATTCAGCAGACCATTTTAAAATTTCCAAACATACCTCTATCTTTTTACTGTTGATGGTTAGCATTTTTTAACAATGAAGTATTTTTTAATTAAAATATGTACATTTTTTAAGATATAATATTATTGCATACTTAATAGACTACAGTATAGTGTAAACATAACTTTTATATGCATTGGGAAACAAACAAATTCACGTGACTCGCCTTGTTGTCTATTGGGGTGGTCTGGAAACAAACCCTCAGTATCTCTGAGGTCTGCTTATGGTAGCTTCCAAATCTCAATTTCTCACCCTAGAGCTTTTTTCTTTTTTTAATTTTTGATGACCCTATTTTTTTTATTTCTACAGTTTCTAATAGTTGCTTTTACATATTCACTAGCCTTTTGTTTTTGCTTATCTTTTGCATATTACTTTTAAAGTTTTTGTCAGACTCATCTGTAAAATTTATTTCCTTTGTAATGATTTAATACTCTGGCTACTGAAATCACTGACTGCAATTCTTAACATCAGATATCTTCATGACTTTTAGATTTTATTTATTTACTTTGTAAATTTTATTTTGCACACTCATTTTGACTCAGTGGTTTCTCATTTTCTCTTTTATTTGTCTGTGGTTTCCTGTCTCCACTTCTTTCCTCTGTCCAGGGTTCCAAGTTGCTCCTGGTTCCAGCCTTCCCGGTTCCCAGTGTAGGATCACATTTTCCGATGGACGTCAGGAGTCCCCACCCCATATGATGCCTCAGGGTCATCACAGATCCAGTCACAGCACCACGGAGGCCTTGGTTCAGGTCTTGGTCATAGACTGACCCTTCGTGCTCTCTCTGGCCTGCTCCCCCAGCTTTCCACACGCCTTGGCCCCAGGTGGAGGTTACCATGTGCTGGTATCAGCTTCCTTCACAGGTGCCCGGAGGCTTATCTCCACCTGGGTGTGATCAGTCCCCCTTCTCACATGGATCACTTTCCATCTAAACTCCAAACTTCCAGACCCAGCAAGCCTGTGCAGTCACTGGTTTGTATTTCTGTTCTCCTTTGGTCTTTGGAGAGATTTACCTTAGTTTTGAGCCTGGATATATTTTTTGATTTCTTACAATAGTCTCTGCTGTTGCAGCAGAAGTAAAGCCTTCAGGATATTTGAAACAAAATCTTACTGTGCCACCTTGACCTGAAGTCCTTTTCTTTTGTTAAGCATGTTAAATAAAACAATAATAATAATAATAAACTCTTATAAGTGGGGGAGGGTGACTTCACAGTATGAAAACATTTACCAGAAAAGTGAGGCTCTCTCTCACCCCAGATCCCCAGTCCCCCTCTGCAGACGTAACACCCATCAGGAGAGTCTTATGCCCCTTTAGAAACATCACTCACACATAAACACAACACCAGCCTCTTTTGTGAATCTTCCCCTTTTCAGACTCCAACCTAGATTTTCTCTGAGTGTAGAGAGATGTCTGGAGCCACTCAAAATCAACAACGAGAACCCAACTCTTGCAAAGGCAGTTTTAGAAATGCAGTTTTAAGGCTACTTCTGTTTTGAAGTTTAAAAACAGAAAGAAAGACCAACAGAGAGTTGTTCAACAAGAGAGCTTTGAGAATTTAACTTCTGTAACCTTGAAATGCAGCAAAAGGCAGAGGCCCCAGGTCCAACTTGGACAGAGATTCATTATCCTGCTTTGCTCAACTCAGAGTTCTCCAGTTCTTGGACCTTGTGAAGGACACACTGGGCCCGCCTTAGGTGGGCCATCAGGTTGCCAGGCCCTGTCCTGGGTATTTTCAGATGCCATCTCAGTTAATCACCAGGACATACATCATCTTAGAGAAAAGGAGGAAAACCTTGGGGCAGTTATACTCTAGGGCTCAGGGCCATGCAGGCAGTAAGTGATGGGACAGGAATGCAAGCTGGAGGCGTGCGCCACAAAATCGGTGCATTTCCATCCCACTGCATTGTTCTGACAGTGTAGGGCCAAATTCACCACGGAGCCTGGTGAGGGCGCTGTACGTCTCCACCATCCGCACAGAGTGACAGACCACTCTGGCCACTTAGTGAAAGGGTCCTCTGCGTCATCCATGTGTGCAGAGCTGGAGAGCATTTGTCCACAGGTCCAGGTCCAAGATGAGCCGTCGCACAACTCTAGTTAAGAAGCCACAGAGAGGCAAGGATGCTCAGGGGAATGGCTGCATTATGCCACATAGTGCCTCTTTGGCTTGGAAATGCCAAAGAGAGGAAACATAGTAGCTGAATTTGTCCATTTTCCATAGATGCTCCTCTTGGTTCATTTTCCCCCATTGTAAACAATGCTGCAGTGAACATCCTCACACACGATTCCTTTCTTTGAAAGTTTTTCTAGGGTTTATGTATCCAGAAGAGGATTGCTGGGTGCATAGGATAGGAGCAGAGTTTTCTAGACACTGCCAGATAGCTTTCCAAACCAGTTGTACCAATTTATTCTTCCACCAGTACAGTGTATGCTCACTATTTTCTCACATCCTTGCTTATGTGAAGCTATCTGACTTTAACATTTTTGCCCATCTGATGGATGAAAAACAGCATCTTATTTAATTTGCATATTCCCAATTATTAAACAAGGGTATCTTTTAATATACTTTTGGCCTTTGGTATTTCTTCTGTGAATTTTCTGTACCTACCCTTTGCCTTCTGTTTTTCCACTTTTCTTGGATTTTCAGGATTTCTTCATATAATTTGAATTGCATTCTGTTTAGTATTTTAAAAACATTTTCTCCCATACAGCTGCCTGTCTTAACCTTGTTATTGGTGGCTTTTGCCATGCAAAATTTTTATTTTAATGTAATCATAATTTGTAAATAAATCTTTTTCACTTATGGTTTATGTCTAAGTAATCATTCCCTATCGCAAGGGTACAACATTATTCTTAAGAGCTATGTTTTCAGAGGTTCACTAGTGTATTCTAGAAATTTAAAGTTCTACTAGCTAGACCAGGGTTGGCAAACTTTTTCTGTAAAGGGCCAGACGGTAAATATTGTAGGCTTTATTGGTCCTCCAGTCTCTTGTAACTACTCAACTCTGCCACTGTAGCCTGAAAGCAGCACTAGACAATAGGTAAATGAATGGGACGTCTGTGTTTCAATAAAACACTATTTCCAAAAGCAGGTGGCAAACCAGATTTGGCCCAGGGACATAGCTCATCCTTGATCTAGACCATCTAATTCAAGGGTTGGAAAGTTAGCAATTCCATATGGTCTTTGCAGGTACCCTACCAAATTTATGTAAGTTTAGGCAATTGTATTTGGAATTACATATGAGAACAGTTATATATGAAACAGACCTGGTTTTATTTTTGAGCCAAAAACATCCATCTTTCTTTTGTGCTTGACACTGATTCTGGACAGGTGAGTAGGCTAAGTCATGTGCTAATAAAACCAAAGTTGAACACTTAGTTCTTCTGAAAGTTAAATGGCTTTAGACCAGGTACTAGCGCACTGCCATCAGTTCAGTGATTGTCTAGGAAAAGTGTGCTTGGGTTCAGAGGGCTGCATAGTTTACAGGGCCCAGTGCAAAACGAAAACACAGAGCCCCTTGTTCAAAAATTAAGACTTTTAAGGTCGTGGCAGCTGGACATGAAGCCAAGCGTGAGACCCTTCTAAGCAAAAGATGCTGTGCCCACCCATGAAGCCAGCCCTGCTTGGATCACCTGGGGCAGGGGTGGGGGGCTGGTTGAGGCATTGGGTGTCAACCTTTACCACAGACCTTGTAGAAATGGTTCAAAGTTCATGCCGACTGCCTGGCGTATTATTACCAGCATCGATTTAATCTAAGGATGGGGAGGGTTGGGACCACTTAGTACCACTGAGTAGTCTCATAAAGCATGCTGCGTGCTTGTCTTAAGTTTTAATTTATAAGTTTCTGAAACTTTAAATTTTCCCATTTGGTTTTTGGCTGTTTGCGGATTTTGCCTCCGCTGAAATCTGAGGCCCTGAGGTTATCTATTTAAAGCTACCGTCCGAGTTTTGCAGGAAAGGGAGTGTCCAGTGTGGAAGTTTACAGAGGAGAGTTTAAAGAAAAATCTCAGCTCTGATGCAGCCGTCTTTGGAAAGAAAGACACATACCATCCTTGGAAAGAAACCTCTGGGGGCTGGAAAGTAAGTGGTTTCTGCTTCTGAGGTTTTGTTCTGAAACCCAGAAGGAAAGAAATAGCATTACTCCAAAAACACTTCTGCTTGATCTCAGCCCGGCAGCCACAGCGAGGCAGGTCAGTTCACCCACCCGCCCTTTGTGGGGGCCTGTCGTGGGCTCAGGGTTATTTGTAGCCCTTTGGGGCTGGAGTGACTGTAAAACCAACCAGTGCAACTCCCTCAAATTACAGTAGAGGCCCAGAAAGGATAAGTGACTTGCCTAAAGGTACACAGCAAATAAGTTGCAGAGCAGAGGGCTGGACCCAGGCCCCCTGCCTCTCCGTCCTCAGTCTGCTGCCCCGCTCTGCCCCCTTGGGCCTCTCAGCTTGGAACGATCAGCTGCTGAAGCAGGTTGTCTTTTTGTGGGGAGCCAAGGCAATGGTCACTGGGCTGCTGGACCACTCTTTTTTTTTTAATATTTATTTATTTATTATATATTTATTTATTTTGGCTGCACCAGGTCTTAGTTGGGAGATCTTCATTGTGGCATGTGGGATCTTTAGTTGCAGCATACGTACAGGGTCTAGCTCCCCGACCAGGGATGCAACCCCGGCCTCGTGCTCTGGGAGCACGGAGCCTTACCCACTGGACCGCCAGGGAAGTCCCTGGACCCCTCTTTAGCCCTGCCATTGATGTGCTCTAATAAGGCCCCCTGAAGAGCACAGAGGGCTGGGGGTGGAGGGGTTGAAGAAACCCTTGTTACTTCCTCTCCCTGCTTGCTTTTCTGTGAGAACCACCAAGCGTGAAACCTAGACCTGCAGCTTTTTTTTTTTTTACATCTTTATTGGAGTATAATTGCTTTACAGTGGTGTGTTAGTTTCTGCTTTATGACAAAGTGAATCAGTTATACATATACATATGTTCCCATATCTCTTCCCTCTTGTGTCTCCCTCCCTCCCACCCTCCCTATTCCACCCCTCTAGGTGGTCACAAAGCACCGAGCTGATCTCCCTGTGCTATGCGGCTGCTTCATCGGCTAATGGATAAAGAAGATGTGGCATATATACACAATGGAATATTACTCAGCCATAAAAAGAAACGAAATTGAGCTACTTGTAATGAGGTGGATGGACCTGCAGCTTTGAGTCGTAGATGAGCAGGACCCTGCAGAGCGTCTCATCCAATAGTCCCGCCCAGGTGTTGAAGCCCCGCCGGCCACCCTGTCACCTGGCTGCTGACACAGCCTGTGACGGGAGCTGACTCCTGCCCATGGCCCTGCACACCCCTTCAGCCACAGATACCCCAGCTCGTTACCTTCTCAGACCCCCTGCCTGGGAGGACGCGACCTCCAGGTCTGCCCTTCACCATGTCATCCCAGCGCCCGGCCCAGCAGAGGAGCTCCGTCTGTACTTGACCAAAGCATCATTCTCCACCTGCCCACCCGCTTCCGAGAGGGCCTCAGCCTGTGTCTGTCCTTCTTCACGTGTGATGGCCAGGAGCCAGCCCAGCACTCGGGGTCGTGCCTGATGCCACTGTGTGGGTGCATGTGTGTGAGGGTGTGTCTATGTAGTATGCGTATATGCGTGTCCACCTGTGTGAGAGTGTGTGTGTGTGTGCATGTGGTGTGGTGTCTGTGTGAGTGTGTATATGTGTGTGGTGTGAGTGTTGTGTGTGTGTCTGTGAGTGTGTCTGTGTGTGTGTGTTGTGTATGCATGTGTCTGAGTGTGTGCGTGTGTGTATGCATGTGTCTGTGTGTGTGCGTGTGTGTATGTGTGTGTGTGCTTGTCTGTGTGTGTATATGTGTGTGTTGTGTATGTTGTGTATGTGTGTGTCTGTGTGTGTGTATATGTGTGTGAGTGTGTGTGTGTGTATATGTGTGTGAGCATGTGTGTGTGTGTGTGTGTGTGTGCCTGTACACTCGTGTCTCTGTGTGGGTATCTGAGTCCTGGCCCGGGCGTCCTTCAGAGGTAGAGCTCGGTGTGGCCTCTCTGGTGACAGTCGCATACGTGTAGAGACTTTGCCTCTGAAGTGCTGAGCACAGAGCTTGGCACCCAGAGGGCGCCCAGCATTATTCAGCCATTACTATTATCACAAGGCCATGGTTACTTGTAACAAAGACCCCCTCCCACCCCCCCACACTGGATTAGCCCTTTCCTATAGGAAGGGAGATTGCAAAGTGGGGATTTGGAGGATCCTTGCTATGGGCTGAATGTTTGTGTGCCCCCAAATTCATATGTAGAAATTCTAACCCCCAAAAGTGATGAGCTAAGTAGGTGGACTTGGGAGAGGTTGGCACCCTCATGATGGGATTAGGGCCCTAATAAAAGAGACCCCACTGTTCCCTTGCCCCTTCCACCGTGTGAGGGAGAACACAGTGAAAAGGCAAGCTATGAACTAGGAAAAGGGCCCTCACCCGAACATGCTGCCACCCTGACCTTGGACTTCCAGCCTCCAGAACCGTGAGCAACAAATTTCTGTTGTTCATAAGCCCCCCAGTCGGTGTTACTGTGTTACAGCAGCCTGAAAGGACAAGGCAGCCGCCTTCCTGCCACTTTGCAGCCAGCAGGGATTCCTGCAAAGCACGTGACACAGAATTCTGTTGGGAGAGAACCCAAACGGCCCAGGGGATGTGATGCCTCCGTCCATACAGCCCTGTGGAAAACAATTCTATTTTATAAATGGGGAGAGGAAATTGAATCACTGCCCACAGAGTAAAGGCATAAATAAATATTTTTCATACCACGTTTCATAACTCTGAGGGGTTAAAGGAGAGTTCTGTCAAAGCTTCAGATCACCACCCACAAGCAGGGCCATTTTCACACTGGCCAATCATTGAATTGTCCCAACAACACTGCAGGCTAAGTGTTAGAGCCTGTCTTTTAGGTACAGAAAATTCAGAGGAGATCAATGACCCCTCACAGCCACACAGAGCTAAGCCAGGTCTGTCCCGCTCCAAGACCAGGGCTTTTGACACTGGGCCCCAGAGGCCACCGTGGGACCGTGGGACTTCCTGACACACCACCCAACAAAATGAAAACATCCTCAGCTGCCCTTGTGTGTGAAGCAATGCACATGCTGCTGTCAGAAGTTACCACCAAATCACTCCAAATTGGGCAATTAGCGGCATGATTTGTGAAATGAGGAACAGGATACGCTCTGACCCCTTGAACTTCTTCCCCACTGACCTCTATGGTTCCAGCCGAGCTTTCTTTTTTTTTTTTAAATGAGTGGGAGATAATCTCTTACCCCAAAAGTTCAATAGTCGCTGCTTCCTGGGGAACCATCTCTACCTGGAGGGTCAAGGTTTCAAAGTTGGATTCCCACAGAAAGAAAACAAGGCAAACAACAAACTGGGAAAAGTAGGTATGACCTTCATCACAAAGGGCTGAGAGCACAGAAGTGCTCCCGAGATGGACGGCCAGGAGAAAAGCGGGCACAGTTATGAGTTGGCAATTTACAAAAGAAGAGGTACAAGTGGTCAAAAAGCAGGGGAAAAAGTTCAGCCTCAGCAGTAAACAATAAAAGCAAATTAAAACACTGGGATGTTATTTCTTTTAGTAGATTGACCAAGATGCTGTCTAGTCCAGGTGAGGAAGCAGAAAAATGGACCCTCCGTTCACTGGCATGGGGTGTATAAATTTGCAGTCTTTCTGAGGGGCAATCTGGCAGCCTTTAACATGTATGTAAACTTGAGCCAGTAATTATTTTAAGACTTTATCTCAAGGGATTTAGTCGAGATGTAGGCAGAGCTGAATATACAAAGATATTCATTGTGTTGATACTTAAAATACTGAAAATTCTGCAAAAAATTGCCCCATAGGTCCAGCAGTAAATTACTGCTCATGAAAATCACAGTAAATCCATGTGAAGGGATATAATGCCGCTATTGGAAATTCCACGGCAGCAGAGTCTTTGACTCCAGGTCCACGAGGGGAGCCTGCCTCTCAGTCTGACCCTGAAGAGCCTTCTCCTTCCTGTGGATGCACATCTGCTGGGACGGCAGCAGCCACTGACACCCGTGAAATGACACGAGATGGCACGGGTTCAGATCTTGGAAGAACAGGGAATGTGGGCCAGAATGTTCGATTGGCATCCAGTTTGAAGCCGCATGTTTTCAAATACGAGGCTAATGAAGTAATTGCGTCTTGCATATTTCACCCTTGTTTAATCATCAGTAGCCCCACCCCTGCCACTTCGAAGAAGGCACGTGGTCCACGTGCGGAAGAGTGCAAAGAGAAAGCCCCGAGCCCTGATTCCTGGCAGCTGGCAGCTGAGCTTGGACCTCTCGGAACACCAGATTCCTCCTCTGAAACCGCCCCTCCCTTGGGGCCTGGCCTATGCAGGGGCTCATCGAGCGTCTGATTGGCCGGTGGCTGGTGTTCCTCTGTAGTTTTCCTCACCAGCCATTTTACTCCCCTGGGCTCCCACGGTTTACAGCTGCAATAGGATCCCAGAAAGCTGGGGAAGAATAAAAGTTAAAGCCCAAATATTTGCTGGAATAAGAGGGGAAAACACCACTGCACACACCCCTTACCACTTTGAGTGAGACTCGAAGGGGAATTTTGACCCAGTGACATGGCAATGAGGTTAATCCCCGAATCCCTCCCCAATTCCACCAGTCAGTCAATCGCAGACCATGCTTTTCCTCCAGGCTGTAGGGTTCCCTGCGGTGAGAGTCCTGAGCGCTCGCATGCTCTGCGACATGGTAGTAGATGCTATTGGTGCCTCCTTCCGGTCCCCCCATCTGCCCGTGCAGCCTGCGCCCAGAAGGGTCTGTGATAACACCTGACAGCCATCTCCTCCTCCAGAGAACCGATCCCTGCCTGGGAGGCTACGCCCTCCCCTCGACCAAGGCCAATGTTGGACAGACTCCTCGGAGTGAACAATAGACTCACCTCCTACCTCAAGGTCAGTCCCAGCACTGAGAGACAGTTCCTGCCTCAAAGCTCCCTGCTTCAGGATCAGGCAGAAGCAAGTCTCCAGCAGAGACCACAGCCTTGCTTAGCTCTGGGCCCTGTCCCAGCCGCTTCCCTCACTCTTCTCCCGAGAGCTCTTTTCCAATAAAGCACTCAAACAAGCATCTCTACGTCAGGTTCTGCTTCAGTGAACCTACACTAAGACCAGCTTTTTTGATTCAACTCTCCTGGCAATTCCTGAACACTTCGTCTGACTGATGTACCACACTTCTTACCGGTAGTAAGAAGCAGCATTCTGGAAAGGTCTGTTCATTGGGTATAGCGTCCGAGCTGGTCAGAGTGGAAAGAAACCTTAGTTAACATTTAGCTCTATGTTTCCCAGAGTGAGTTCTAAGGTACGTTAATCCTATTGCCAGGTAGGAAGACAAAAGAGATTCTGCCTGCATATACATGTACGGAATTCTGGCTTAAAAGTTTAAAAGATCTCTTTATTGCACATAGTGTTTCATATTCAAGTAGGTTCTGGGATCCTAGGGCAGCATTTCTCAACCTCAGCACTATTGACATTGGGGGCATTAAAAAAAGAAACAACAGGCCCAAAATGGAGTCACTTGTGCTAAGCCCACATCACCAAACCAAGACTTAATGTCAAATTTAATCACAGTTTCAGCCTCTCCCAGGAGTGAAATTTTAGACCAGTCAGTCTGGAATTACCTGGTTGGCGTAGTGAGGTAATCTGCTTGGTGGACCTCTGTCATCCCATAAAGGAAGGTGACTTTGCCACGAACAAACCTCTCTTTGCTAGTAACTTCCTTGTCCTGCCCCTTTCTGCCTATAAGGATCTTTCATTTCATACAACGCTTCGGAGCTCCTTTCTGTTTACTTGATGGGATCCTGCCTGATTCATGAACTGTTGAATAAAGCCAATAAAATCTTTAAAATGTACTCAGTTGCATTTTTTTTTTTTTTGCGGTACACGGGCTTCTCACTGTTGTGGCCTCTCCCGTTGCAGAGCACAGGCTCCAGACGCGCAGGCGCAGCGGCCATGGCTCACGGGCCCAGCCGCTCTGCGGCACGTGGGATCCTCCCAGACCGGGGCACGAACCCGTGTCCCCTGCATTGGCAGGCGGACTCTCAACCACTGCGCCACCAGGGCAGCCCCGCATTTTGTTTTTTAAGAAGGACTGGATAAATCTTTGTTGAGGGGGCTCACCTGGGCATGTAGGATGTTAGCAGCATCCCTGGCTTCCACCTACTGGATGCCAGCAGCAAACCCCACCGCCTCCCATTTATGACAAACAAAAAAATGCTCCAGACATTGCCAAATGTCCCCTGGGGAAAAAATCAGCCAGATTGAGAACCATTGCCCAGGGGAAAGGTGTGGTCCACTAGGTCCTTTTGTTTTATTATTTAACACCTCTTAGAACTACAGTTCTGCAGAACACAATTTGGGAAAACATCAATGGAAACGAACTTCCATTTTATAGTTGAGGGAACCAAAGTCCTGAGGACGACAGGGTTTACCTACAAAAACCAAGTGAGTCAGTAGCAGATCTCAAATTCAAATCCAAGTCCCTGACCCAAGGCCAGTGTATGCTTGTGTTTCCTCAGACAAATGAAATTTCCTGGGGGCCCTCCCAGATGGCACAGGATGGAGCCCACAGAAAGGAGCCAGTGCACCAGGGGCCCCGCTCGGCCATGCCTTTTCCATTTTCCCAGTGATCTGATCCTTTTGATTCATTTCCAGAAACAAAGTTGGCTGGTTTGTTTCTCTGAGGACCTTCCCACAGTTATAGCAGAATCATGGTGAGCAAATGGGAGAGACCCCCATGGGAAAGTTCTGGAATCCAGAGAAAACAGAGCCGCCTGGAGGTATCGATTCCTTTGTCCAGACCCATTTCATGTCACAGCCAGGCCGATCCACAAACACACACCTGTAGTTTTGTATTTCAGCAGAGGACAAGTTTTCAATTATGAGAAAGCTTTAACTCAAACCCCAGGAGGAAAAAAACCCATTAATTTATTCAATCCAGCCTCTCTTGCTTCTTGCTAGATTCTGAAAATCATCATGCATTGTATGGGTTCCCCCCACCCTAGCCGCCCCCCAACCAAGTTTGTTCTTTTCAAAAACAGCAAGGTTTTCCTTAACCTACCTTGCAAATGAAGTCCCAGGCAAAGCCAGCATCTAATTCATTTCGCATGCTAAATTATTACAGTTGAAAGGAAAACTCTCCACTGTGCAACTTTAAAAAACATCTGTGTTTTTCTTTTGACTTTTGGGGATAATTATCCAACTCGCATTGTGACTGCTAATTACTAAGCTAAACTAACCTGCTGAAGGGCTGGGCTCTTTTCAAAGCTTTTCCCCCAGAGCATTCAATCATCTGAAGATGGAAACAGAAAATGTAGTGGCACAGGCAGCTAGCCCCACGCTCTCCTGGGCTGGGCTGATATCAGGCCCTGCAGGAACCTCACGCTGGGATCCCCAGATCTGGGGCCGGGGCGGGGACGGGGACAGGGGATGCGGTGGTGGGGATTTAATATAACCAAACCGCTGGGTGTGGATTTTTTTTTCACGAACAAATAATCGATTTGACTAAGAAGTTTTACTTCTTACGGCAATCAGACCCAACCAGGATTCCAGAAACTTACCAAACTATATTTTATGTTGAACCCAAACCCCAAAAAGAGTGTTTATTATTTTCAAATTTGTATTTAAGGCCAGTGATAACGTCATTTAAAGATGAATATCTAGCAAATCCTTCTGAAACGAAACCAAGACTTTCTTTGCTAAAAGTGTGGCATTTGATCAAAACAAGAACCTTCGTTCATCCACTCTGTTGAGCCTTGTATGAGTCCCCATCACATAGGAGGTACTGGGGACACAATGGTGACAACACAGGTGCAGTCCCTGCCCTCACAGAGCTCGGAGCCTGGGGGGGACCTCAGAGAAGAGAGCAGGAGGTGATTGTGAGCCAGGCCGAGAGGTGTTCTGATGGGGTAGGAGGCATCCGTGATGCTGGGAGAGGCCTCCAGAGCAGTGACATGAGGCTGAGGATGAATACACTGGATTGTCAGGGTGGACCGTAGCAACAGGGGGAGAGAGAGAGAGAGCCATGGTAGGAGAGAGCAGCGCACAAAGGGCCTGTGCTGAGCATCCAGGGGCAGCTGAGAGGGAGAATGGCCCAGACCACCAGGGCACGGGATGCTGTCTTACTGAGCCAGCCTTTGCCCTGACAGTCTAGGGGAGTCTAGAGGCTCTGGGCAAAGGGAGGACCAGGCAGCAGTTCCACCTGATATCAACATGCTCTCCTAAATGAACTTGGCTGGAAACCTCGGATTCAAGCATGGTGAACCCTGATTCCCACCAGGTTATTCAGGCCCAAGGAAGAGCTAGCCCCACGATGAACCTCTGGGATGCAAAACCGACTCCAGACCCAGAGAGGAGGCCCACACACAGAGGACAGCTGGGCTCTGAAAGCCAGCACCTTCAGAGCATCCCCGCACACCTGCGCCCCTGGAGGATCCCTCTCCTCGGGGGTGGAAGGGGCCACTTGGCCTGGAAACCAGGAAGCACTACTGATTGAAAAGCTGCCAGGAGCCATGTACTGCTTAGGAACTTCGCAGATGTGATAGCGAAGAAATAAAATAAAATTATGAATGCTCCCAAGCACCCTTTCCTTGTCCAACAAAGAAAACAAATTCTTTGTCTGTGTGGCTCAGAAAGCAAACTTTTGCAGGAAATGCAAATGGGAAAGGCTGAGATTGCTAATAACTCACTAGGCAGATAGCTGGCTGGAGAGGGAAGGTGGGCAAGGCTAAGATTGCTAACTCACTAGGCAGATAGCTGGCTGGAGAGGGAAGGTGGGCAAGTGGAGCCAGTCCCAGGCCAGGGGCTTGCAGGGAGCTAGATGTCAGGGCACCAGGAAGGGGACGCGGGTGGGCGCGGTTTGCAAAGAGAACTGCTCAAATGGGAGTTCGGGGGAGCATGGCTGTGTCTTGTTGGTTTAACTCCCTCTTGTGTGACCCCAAGAAACCCTTGTAAATGTCTCCTTGACACTCCCGGGGTCTACCTTGTGTTCTTGTGTGCTTTCCATGGGATGCAGGCCCTGGGCTTGCGGGGGGGTGGAGCGGGGGCCCATGCATTGGAGTTACATGGACGTTTCTCATTTAATCCTTACAATAAGCCTGTAAAATAAGTATCATCAATCCCACAGCTCAGAGAGGGTGGGAAATTGGCCGCCATTACCCAGCCAGACCGCCGAACAACTGGGGCTGAGGCAGGCAAAGCTGTTGACCAGGTAGGGAAATGCAGCAATAAAGTGGCTGTGGAGTGAGGAAAGCACAGGCAGGGGACGGGCGCTGCTGGCTTCCCAGCAGGAGGGAGAGCACGTGGAAAAGCCGGTCCAGGATGGGTAGCCCAGGCCCCAAGGCCCAGAGAAGATGAGGGCGAGATGGAGGGAGAAAGAGAGATGGTTTCTGGTCTCCCCCGCTACACCAAGCCTGAGCTCAGGCCCCTGGGGGGTGCACAGACCCCCTCAGAGCTGCCCAGAGCTTCCATTTCCTGATGGGTCGGTGCCCCCAGGGTACAACGCAGCTGTGTTGCGAAACCAAAGCCAGCTCCGAGTCTGCAGGCTAGCAGGTACCCTTCCAGCACTTTCCAAAAAAGCCAGTCCGAGTTTCTGTTGCTTGCACTTGAGGCGCCCTGAGGCCTCAGCAGTGGAACCACCACCCACCCCCTTGTTAGGCTGCTGATTTCACTCTTTTTTTATTTTTTATTTTTTTTTGCGGTACACAGGCCTCTCCCATTGCGGAGCACAGGCTCCGGACGCGCAGGCTCAGCGGCCATGGCTCACGGGCCCAGCCGCTCCGCGGCATGTGGGATCTTCCCGGACCGGGGCACAAACCCGCATCCCCTGCATAGGCAGGCGGACCCTCAACCACTGCGCCACCAGAGAAGCCCCTGATTTCACTCTTGAAGAATCCCTCACAAGGTCTCTCAGTCCAAACTGGCAAGAGAGAGAAGGGGAAGGCAGAAAACGAGGGGCGGGCGGGAGTCCCTTCAGTGTCTACCTTGACGGGGCCAGGCGCAGTGGGGTGCTGTCACTGTGTGCACGGCGTCGCTATCCCCAGAGAGGGGCGTCAGTCCCCTGCTGGTCAGAGGTGGAGCCGATTCAAACCCTGTCCAGCCCCTACTCTGCCTACTGCCTTGAACCACTGACACCCGGAGAGGCCCCAGACCGTGAGTTAATTCAGCTCAGGGCTGTTCAGAGGGCCGGTTGCCTGGCTGCAGTCGAGCATCACAGCTCTACCCCCAGGTCAGAAGGACCTGGGAGCCAACATTCAGCAGCCTCCCGCCTTGTGTTGTGGGAATTCTCTCATCTGTCCTCCCAACAGCCTGTGAGGGCAGATTACTGTTTGCGCTTGATGCTCAGAGCGTCAGTGTAACCTGCATGAGGTCACCCAGCTGGGGGTTGGCAGCGCTAGGATTCAGAAGGTGCCCTGTTGCCACCACCTCCTTCCCAGTACAGAACAGGTGCCCGAGGTGCACCCAGCCCAGGAGGAGTGTGCTAAGTGCAGTGGTAGTTCAGAGGAGACATGATTCAGCCCATCAGGGAAGGCTTCCTGGAGGAGGTGATATTGATGGAGGGGGGAGAATCACAACAGCTGCACACAAGCAGGGCATAGGAATTCCAGAGAGAGGGAAGAAATGGTGTAAAGCAGCTGGCCAGCCCCCGAGTATGGTGGGAACCAGAGTTGGGGCCCAGAGCACATGCCCGGAGAGGGGCGGGCCATGGGAAATTAGAGAGAAAGGAGGCGTGGGGCCTGTAGGGGAGCAAAACTTGACACCCCAAAATATCTCCTTGACGTGCGGATTATTTCTAGTTGAAAGCCATCAAGGCCCAAAAGACTCAGGAAAACTTTGACCTTCCCCCTAACTGCCTAAAAAAATTTGGATAGAAGGCCTGTTTCCAGGATAGAGCAATCACCAGAGATGTCTGTAGAGAACACGGGCTGGGTGAGGTGGGAGAACAGGGCTTAGAGATCAGCGTCCACTCTATCCATTGCCTCTGCGGGGCCGGCAAACATTTACTGAACGTGAGCTTTTCCATCTCCAGGTGAACTGCCTTTCTCCCCTTTGAAGCCCCAAACCACTACCCCCAACATCCTATTTTCTCTTTAACTGAAGATGGTATTTAAGGAGATGTTTTCAGCCATTTTGGTGACTTACTCAGTTTTCCTGGGTCTCTCCCATGTATACATGTTATTAAACTTTGGTGTGATTTTCCCCTGTTAATTTTTCTCATGTCATCAATTTAGTTCTTAGACCTGCCAGGAGGACCTGGTCGGGCAGAGGAAAATTTCTTCCTCCCCAACAGGAGCACACGGAGGGCCTGAAGCAGCTCGGGAGCCACTGAAGGGCGTTGATGGGGAGGGCTGGGCCCGCGCAGTGGGAAATCTTCACACACACACTGACACACACACTCACACGTGCACTCACCCATGCATGCTTACACCCCCGACAGTGGCAGGGGCCCTTCTCCCAGAGCGACAGAGGGAGACCCCCTCTTGAGCACTTGTGCCAACATCACGGCTGCAGCCAGGGACACCCACGGGGCCAGCCCACTGCCCGGAAGGCGGCCGCAGCCCAGCCGTGCCTGTGGACCAGGTGGTCACTCAGCTCCCACCAGCGTCCGCTCCTTCCCTCTCTCTTTCCTCTTCCTAAGGTTTAACTTTCCAGAGGGATCCCCAATGAGCCACTCCTGCCCCTGCTCCCAGGAGGGCCGGATGCGGATCAGAAGGGAGACGGGGTGAGGGAGTCCCTCTCTCCCCCAGTGGGGGTACCTCTGGAAGCCCCACAGTCCCAGCGGCCCTGGCCTGGCTTCCTCACCCGCAGCCCTGTCACATTTGCGCCAGTTTTCTCACTTCAGACGTTTGCTTTGCGAGCAGAGTGTTTTGCCGACAACCTCCTCCCTTGGCTCGTCTTGTTTCCTGTGGGATTTCCGATTCGGGTTAAACCAGAACGTCCAACTCGGTAGCCTGAAAACCTTGACAGCTGGAAGAGACGTCTGGTCGACACTTTTACTTCTGTCTGGGGAAAAAAATCCCCAAGCCTACATTCAAATCCCTTCGTCCTCAGGAGTCTGCTCCGTAGGACTGATTCACAGACGCCTGGAGGCTTTAACGAACCGCTCCAGTGTGTGGGGCGCTTAGATATGAGCCCCCTGTGCTGCAAAGCACAGCCCCTGGGGGATGCCCATCTACATTCGATCTCTGGGAAGTAAGACTCACCCATTTTACAGCAGAGGAGACTGAGGCTAAGAGGGATGACGCAGCAGCTGGAATAACACAAGGCTCAAAGCCTGCCTGTCTGGGTCCTCCCTCTGTCCCACCTTGACCACCACCCAATGCCCGCCCCCCCGCCGGGTTCCCTTTCTGGGCAGTAGCAGTGGCTTCTTCGCCCAGGGTTTGTGGCCATGGAGGACGTGTTCTCTGTCCCTGAGGGCCAAAGGCTCATGTTCCGCCCAGCCCTGTGTGACCAGTCATGCTTACTTGGGGCCAGGCTGCAATGAGAGCCCAAGTGTGGCATCCACCCCGTGGGCTGACCCATAAGAGTGACAGTGACAACCACGGGCACTTCCAGTTGGGGGTCAGGGACAGAATGGGGCGGGGCTCAAACCTCCCCATCACAGTAGGAGCGTCCCCCTGGGACAACACTGCTCCAATGGGCGCATCTAATCCTGCGCACCAGCACACGAGGAGGGTCCTCACCCTGACCCCCCGGAGGAGCCATCCTGGTTGTGTCCGTGATTCTGCCAAGGCACAGACCACCCAGGCTAAGTGTCAGGGGCCAACAGTGTCCATTTCTCCGATATAGGTGACCCGGGGCCCTGCTCCCCAGGAGGGTGAGCTGCAGAATGAACGGAGGAGCTGGACACCCGTGCCACCTCCAACTCTCCTTTTCAGAAGCACTTTCCGCCACTTCTGCTCGTGCACTCTCTTCACGCCCGGGGGGAAATTACAGACCTTCCACCACATTGCACAGTTGTGAATGCTGTTTCTACAAATAGAGCCGGGCTCCCGTTTATAGCTCCCCTGTTATTATATATGTCCCATATTACATGCTGTTTTACATGAGAGTTAGGAGGGGGCCATGTCAGAGTGAAGAGACAGCCTGGAGTCCAGGGGGCCAGGAACACACACTTCTGGAAACCCGTGGGATGTGAGGCTGGAGCCGTCCACGCTCCCACAGGGTCCAGCAGGGCTGACTCTGTTCTGTGGGGAGGGACCTGCGTGGTCCTGATGGACGTGGTTGGGGGTCACGTGGATAAAGTCCTTCTTAATAGCACCCAGAGGAGTTCTTTAACCAGACCCTTATAAAGCATTGCTATAACTAGCACACATTATCTGATTTAGTACTTACACCAACTAGTAGGCACACCCATTATTCCCATTTCTCAGGTGAGGCTCAGAGGGTGTGAGGTGACTTGGTACGTGGCTTGTCTGAAGTGCAGCTGACACCTAAACGCAAGTCCAGTGACTCCCAATCCCACCAGGTGACCACCACGTTAGACTTGTGTTGACTGAAAAAAGACACAAGGTGAGAGCTGTGAGTTCAGTTTTATTTAGGGCTTACTGAGGCCTATAGCCCGGAGACAGCCTCTCAGATAGCTTGGAGGAATTCCCCCAAGGAGGCGGAGGGGAGGTCAGTGATATATGATATCATATGATATATGATATATGATTTTATTGAGGTACAGTTGATTCACGATGTTCTGTTCATTTCTGCTGTGCGGCAGAGTGGCTCAGCTACACACACATATATTCTTTGACAGAATACATGGTTTTGGTGAAGGGGATACGTGCAGTCAAGCACTCATCTCGGTAGAAGTTTGCTGCTACTCACGAGGAGCAGATGTCTATGCTTTTCTAGGTGTGAGAAGATGCAAGAAATTGGATTCATAAAATTTCCTCTTGAAAATATCTCACCATCTGAAGGCCTGTTCTGCCAGCTTTGCCCAGAGGACAGAGTGCCTCATCCCTGCTCTCCACCCTGAAGTCCTTCTGGGGTGTGTTGGGGGTTAGCGACCGCAGTAGCTAATGACCTGATCCTCGTGGAACCAGATGGTGAGTGACATTCTTTAGCGGGCACTTGGAACATGATGCAGTGTCTCCCAAGGGGTCCCAGGGCACAGAAATGTGCAGTGACCGTCGGATACGGGCGCCCAGCTTCGGTCACCACAGGCCTGGCCCAAGTAACCTCCCAGGCTTAAGCTGGTGCAGGTACTTCTTTTTTGTCATTTTATGGATTCTTTTCTGCACTCCGTACTTCTGTGTCCCACACTCCTCATGTCAGAGTGTCGCAAGAAGGGAGACCCGAGGGTGGGGTCTTGTCTAACACTCGGAAATGGATAGTCCGAGCAGACACACGTGCTGACAACGCAGGAGACTTTATTGGGAAGGGGCGCCCGGGCGGAGAACGGCAGGGTAAGGGAACCCAGGAGGACTGCTCTGCCACGTGGCTCGCAGTCTCAAGGTTTATGGTGATGGGGTTAGTTTCGGGGTGGTCTCTGGCCAATCATTTTGCTTGGCCCGTATCTGGTCTGACTCAGGGTCCTTCCTGGTGGCCCATCTCCCAGCCAAGATGGATTCTAGTGAGAAGGATTCTGGGAGGTTGGCAGGACATAAGGACCGGCGTCTCCTCTCTCCTTTGGACCTTTCCTGAATTTTTCCAGTTGGTGGTAGCTTGTTAGTTCCACGTTCCTTCCCAGGACCTCCTGTTGTAAGAGAATTCATGCAGGTGGTTACTATCATGTCTGGCCAGGGCGGGAGGTTAGGGTCAGTGGTTCCCCTAACGACTGCAGTAATATCCTGGCATCCAGTTTGCACACAAAGTTCGAAGACTTCTCAAACGGTGTGTGACGTCCTCCAGGGCCGTGGTTCTCGGTGTCTCTGGCACTCTGGTTCTCCTGGTCCGGTTCCTGCTGCCGCCCAGAACCGTGTGAGGCTGAACGGAGGTCCCCTTTCCTGGATTCATTGGAAGTCTTCTCTGCACCTCATCTCTACAGTTTCGTTGGCCCCCTTGACTTGCTGACAGTTTGTGAACAATGTCCTCACGAGTCTCCCCTGCACTGACTCCAGGACTTTGAGATGTTTGTTCTGGATCCACAGACCCGACCCCCGTCACTGGTACCCACCCCCCCACCCCGCTTCTCTCCCTCTGAGTGGGTTCTATGTCCGCGTGGGAGAGGGAACCGCGTTGTCTTTCCAGGATCTCACCTTCTGCTGGGGGAAGAGCCCTGAAACGCTTTAACCTTCTAAAAACCACCTCTGGACACTTGGTGAAATATATTTTCAGTCAACCCGATGACATTTAAGCCGGCAAATTCTTGGCAAGCTGAGATGCCCCTCCTGGAAGAGTTCTGACAGCGTCTCAATCACCGCCTCTCAGCCAGGGAAACGCTGGTGGGGACACATTATGGAAATGAAGCCCACCGTTACGGTGGCTGGGAGCTAACTCAATAGCCTTGAAATTCTCCTTTTTCCAGGAGAAAATGCAGTTAGGCAGATTTTGATTACAGATGAAATTCTAAAGTGGTCCTGCAGGCTTTCTCTCCCCTTTTTTAATATATAAGCAAATGAGGGTTCCTCACACCCAGCAGCAGAATAGGGAGAAAGAAGCCCCAGAATTTTAACGCGGTCCAGGCTCACGAAGGTCAACGCTGACGGGGGAGAGATGGGAGAATTGGGATTCTTCTGGCGTCTGCCAGTCGGTATCCAAATTTCGATCTGGAAACAGTTGACCTTGAGGTGCTTTCAGGAATAAGGACGCACCAGAACAGAGAAAAGTCTATGTTCCCATCGCCCAGGCTGCTCTTTGCCTCAGGGTGGCGGTTTATACACCAAACCCTGCAAACGGGCCCAGTCACCTCATCGGCTCCCACGTGGACTTCCCCAAGCCCTGCCCCACCCCCAGAGAGCCTTCCTCCCTTCCCCCCACTCCCAGCTGGAAGGCAGGGCCAGTGATTGGGGGATTAGCCTGTTTTCTCCCTGCCCCATTCCTGGGGGACTTGACCTTTGGAAGGAATAAAGCACTCATTGAGCACTTACTCTGTGTCTGATTCCTTCCCTATACAGCCCTAAACGCATCACGGACAAAACAACTGGGGCATGCAGGAGTGACCCGGAGAGGTCCACGCCACCAGGAAGCCCGCCGAAGGCTTTGCTGCAAACCCTCTGTTCTTCCTCCACACCTGCTGCAGGGCCAGAAGAGACTAAGGGGAGAATGCAACAAAGGAAGGACTTCCTAATGGTGGAACTTCAGGCACCGTGGCTCTTGTATACAGACAGGCTCAGAGGCAAGAAGGTCAGCCCCGGGCCGCTCAGATGAGCTCAGTTGAATCTGTGGGGCTGGGCCCGGGCTGACCCCTCTGAGGGGCGTGGCGACACGAGGCTTGTAAAATGAACAACTAACTGCACAGCTGTGCAGTTTGCAAAACAGGTTCTCCCACCTCATCCCGCTGGACTCTCCTGAGAACACTGTAGGGGAATTGTCATGCCCACTCCGGAGATGAGGAAACTCCAGTGCACAGTCAACCGTAAATCGGCACCCGCCACCAGCACTTGCCTCTACAAGGATTAAACCATGTGTTGTTGCAGCTGCTGATTTTCAACACCCCCCGAAGGAGTTCAGGGTGGAGAGCAGAGAGGAGGCGCTCTGTGCTCTGGGGAAAGCTGGCAGAACAGGTCTTCAGATAGTTAGATATTTTCAGGAGCCAATTTTATGAGCCTAATTCTTGTATCTCCTCCTATCTAGAAAAGCACTAAAATCCTTCATGGTGACGACTGCTCCTCGTGACTAGCAGAAACCTTCTGCAAAAAAAATATGTGCTCTGGGAGATCAGCTCGGTGCTTTGTGACCACCTAGAGGGGTGGGATAGGGAGGGTGGGAGGGAGACGAAACAGGGAGGAGATATGGGTATATATGTATATGTATAGCTGATTCACACCGTCATAAAGCAGAAACTAACACACCATTGTAAAGCAATTACACTCCAATAAAGATGTTAAAAATAAATAAATTACGTTCATTTTTTAAAAAAAAGATATGTGCTCAGTTACATGTATTCCCCGTTCATCAACATCACATATATATTGACCTTTCCCCCTGCCTCTTTGGAGCAGTTTCTCAGAGCATCTGAAATGCTGTCTCCCGGGTTGCATTCCTCATTTTGCCCCAATAAAACTTAACTCACAACTCTCACGTTGTGCATTTTTTTTTAAGTCGACAGTTATTAGCACAAAGAAAACAATCATTTGATCTGAAAAACTTCATATTCCTCCCCTGCCTCAGCGCACCCCACAAAATTATTGTTTGACTAAATCTCTCTCGACCATCACTTCCGACCTCATCCGATGATTTACGTTTCCAAAATCATATTTGAACATTTACAAGACTGACTGATTCTAACTCCCAAGGATTCAGCACCAGACATCAAAAACTGTGTTTTTATAAAATAGAAGGAGGGGGAATGGAAGAGATCCACTTACATTTTAAAGGTTTGTTGTTTTTTTTTCCCCTGCAGCCAAGTGGAAAAAGTTGAAGGAATCTGTTAACATATTGATTGCTTTGAGCACTATTTTAAATTAGCTTTCCATTCCCCTCCGTATGGTTTTCCATTAAATTTAAATAAATTAAAATTCACGTTTCTGGAAAAGATATGCTGAGGCCTCCTCAGGATTTGAGATGAGTTTATCAGCCAGGTCCACGTTGTCAGAAATCCATCAGCGGCGACCATGCTGAGGAGCGCGGGTGGCCACCCCCAGGGCCACGTGCTCTCTGAGAATACTCTGTGGAACACGGACATCACTGCCGACCTTGGGACCAACCCGGCTGCTGCCTCCACACACTGACCCAAACAGGGTTCCTGAGGCCACCTGTCAGCGGCTGAGCCCACGTGGCCACAGGACTGCTGTTTCCAGCTGCTCCTGTCACCAAGACGCACGGCGGCCCCTGGGCTCTGCTGGGGCACCTGTTGCTCCTTCCAAGCCTCCACCCCAGGCCTGTGGCAGCCACACCCTCAGCCCTGGAAAAGCACACAGTCAGGTGAATTGGAATAGTTGAGAAGCAATAATGACTATCTCACCCCTGAAGACTGTTTTCATGACATGTCGGAAGCCCTACTTGGATAAGCTTAGTGGAGGGAGGAAAAATAACTTTCCTTCTACCCTTCTAGGTTCTTGACTGAGACTTTCCTGTAATAAGGAAGACAGATCAACAGGAAAAAAGCCAACAGAAGTTTGTATGAACATGTATGCCTCCTAATAACATTTCCTCTTCCCAGGAAAACTGAGTAACTCCCTGAAATGGCCCAAGCCATGCCCTTAAATACCACCTCCAGCTAAAGACAAAAGAAGATGTTGGGAGTGGGGGAGCCAGTAGTGGGAGATTATCAGGCAAAGCACAGTAAACAAGGGTGTGTTTGTTGTGCAGATTTCAGTCGATAACTTCTCCATTGATAAATTTCTAGATTTGGTCATTCCCTTCTTTCTGGTCCAGAGAGAAAGACACCCTTACAAATGGAGATTTTTCTTATAAATCTAAATGTCTCTTACAAAAGGGTAACCTCTACTCAGTTACTTCCCCTGTGTCTGCTGTTTCTTGAAAATAATCAGCCCAAAATAATCCTTACGCCAAAATTCTGCTCCCCTTCAGCTTCCTGAGATAAGCGTCTTGCATAGGACAAGGGGCAGAGCCTGCTTCAGGCTCGACTGTGTCCAGAGATTCATCAGGGTCTGTCTGCCCGTCTCTCCCTCTCACCCCTGTTTCTTTTTACAGGTATCGTTCCGCCCACCCCAGTGCAGGTAGGTAACGGGGTTCAAGGGTTCAATAAGGCTGCTATGGGAGGTTTCCCTGGTGGCGCAGTGGTTGAGAGTCCGCCTGCCGATGCAGGGGACGCGGGTTCATGCCCCGGTCCGGGAAGATCCCACATGCCGCGGAGCGGCTGGGCCCGTGAGCCATGGCCGCTGAGCCTGCGTGTGCGGAGCCTGTGCTCCGCAACGGGAGAGGCCACAACAGTGAGAGGCCCGCATACAGCAAAAAATAATAATAATAATAAGGCTGCTATGAGACAAAGGCCACACTTCCCCCAGGGTCCCTTGTGTGTCCTGGACAGACCAGACCGCTGGCTTCCACAGAATGCCCTGGAACACGGAACCGATCGTCCAGCCACCTCTGTTGACCTATGTAGATCCCTGGAGCCTGGGCGTGAGAACTTGAATCAAGTCAACAATTGCAGGGACACCTCTGAGGTCATGGTGGGGAGGGGTCCCTAAAGGGATCTGATGAGGAGGAGCACAATGGTGTCCTGAGAAAACCCCGGAAGTGAAGGGGTTGACAAGTTGGTCAAACTGAGTTGCTCAGTAGCCCAGAAGAAGGACACGGAGTGAGCTGATCTGACTGTTCCCTGACCCAGGGGCTCGCCCAGCAGGGCCTTGGACTCTGGGAAGAGAAAGCTGTAGCGGGGAGAAATGAACCGCCCCACTAGGAGACAGCAGCCCTGCCGGAGGAACGCCCCTCCAAGAGCTGGTGTCAAGAAGGGCCCAAATGATGAGACAGAGGGGGAGCCAAGCCCGTGATGCAGATGGTGGGGCAGCAGGGATCCGGGCAGGCGCAGTGGGAGTCTGAGGGCAGCAGAGCACGCTGGGCAGCAGGAAGGTGAGAGTGGCAGAGCCGGGAGGAAGAGGGTCTGCAGAGCAGGACCTCAGAGCTCTGTTCAAACATAGGGACCCCACCCCACGACGGCAACTCCCGGAAGGAATGGATGGATAGAGGATCCCAGGAAAGACAGGCTCTCCTGTTAATCCAGGACGTGAAATCCACATTGAGATTTGTGGTTTGCTGCAAATGTGACTCATTTTCACCAGGAGATGAAATTTTTTTCAGACATGCTCAAAATAGTATTTCGGCTTCATCTGGCAATATATCTAGTATAACTAGCATCATGGTTTTTCTAAATATATGGACTGTATTTCTAACGTTTCATTCTTTGGAGTCGCACCTAATGAGTGTGAGCATTCTCTCTGCCAATGAAAGGAGGTCCCCGCCTCCTCCCAGTGTGCCCACGCCCTGCCCAGCCCTGGTCCTGCTGGACTGACAGTATTCGAGGTGTTTCGCAGACTCGAGAAGGCTGGGGTTTGAGCTCTGGTGTCTCAGTGGGGTACATGGTCCACTCTGCTTGAAGGGGAGGGAGGAAAGAAGGAGGGAAGGAAAGATATAAGTACATGATTCCCCCCCCCAAAAAAAATTATTTAGAGCATTATATTTAAACCCATGGCTCTAACACAGTGACTAGTTTTATTTTCCTAGTTTGCATTTTGGTCCTTTTCTAGTCACATGCTTATTTTACATATATAGCTAAAGCATTACAATCTTTCCACACACAAGTTGTGAGGTTTTTTAATCTTATCATTTCCCTACATTCCCCCATGTATTCATTCAGTCGAATGCGGGAATATACTCCATGGAGTAGAATGCTACAATATAACTAAGCTCTTTTCTTATTTGTCAATAATAAGGACTGTCCGAAAGGACTGTCAATTTCAGTCCTTTCTGTTTCTCTGTTTTGCTTTACTATTAAACATAGTATCAAATGGTAACAGACACCTTTGTGCATGTGACTGTCGCTTCCGCTTGACTCTTTGCTCAGCACTGCGTTCCAGATGCCGGAATACACACTCAGATTATGTAAGCCTCTGTGGCTCTCCCCTCATCTCACCATTTTGCTTTCCAAACATCCTGCACCCATCAATACGGCTGCAAGCACCAGTGTGTCCATTTCACCTCAGCCTCAGGGTTAAACCAAACCTGTTTAAAATAACACATTCTTAAATAAGTCCAAAATGGCATCCCCAGGTTCAACTCTTTAGCAATTTGTTCTTCTCCCATGAAGGATCTTTGTCATCTTTCCGTGAATATCTTTGGGAATCTTGTTTTTACAAATTTGAGTGAGCTCATTAGATATTATTATACTATATTAATTTTTTCTCAGTCATATTTTAAAAACCACGTTATTTCCATTTTTGGTGTAAGTCTTCTCCCAGTGTGTTATCCCTTAAATGTTTTTTTTCTGGTATTGTCATTGTTTGGAAGTTGATACACTATTCAATTCAGTCAACCTCTGTCATGTGACTGCTTCCATTGCTAATGAGGTGAGCAGTTCATCCACCATCAGATAAATATTCTATTTTCTGTTTTGCTAGTTTACCTAAAATTTGGTTTTCCGTATTTAATATTGAATTTGCCTTGGCTTTGTCGGGTGTATGGTGTTCTGTGCATCCAACCTAATCTTTTATTGCAAATGACTCTCCTATTATTCAACACGATTCGACGAGATCGGGCACATTCAGGGTGGTATGGCCGTAGACTTAACACAATTTGAAAACACTCCTTCCTTAATATTTGCTTTGGAAAGTGGACTTTATCATGCGTTAATACCTTTCATGCCTGGTTTTCTGGGCTGTCCCATCATCAGTCTCCCTTTGTGTGGGAGCCAGTCCTGAGATTTTAAGAGCTTTGCTTGATCATTTGCTCTTGGGTTCAGCTGCCTCGGCACACACACACACACACACACACACACACACACACACACGCACCTCACTTTGTTGCTCTTAATTTTAAGAAAATTCTTTGAAATTCTTGCCTATTCTTATTTTTCACATGGAACTTCAAAGCATATTGATTTTAAAATACCTTTGTGGGATTTTGATTGGAATTGTATTTAATCCATATATTAGCTTGGGGGGAGGGATAGACATCTATTCAATATTTTATCTTGCTGACCAAGAACATAGCTTATCTGTCTGTCTCAAACTCCTTTTTAAAATGAGCTGAATAGGGCTTCCCTTGTGGCGCAGTGGTTGAGAGTCCGCCTGCCGATGTAGGGGACGTGGGTTCGTGCCCCGGTCCGGGAAGATCCCACATGCCGCGGAGCAGCTGGGCCCGTGAGCCATGGCCGCTGAGCCTGCGCGTCCGGAGCCTGTGCTCCGCAACGGGAGAGGCCACAGCAGTGAGAGGCCCACGTACCGCAAAAAAAAAAATAAAAAAATAAAATAAAATGTGCTGAATAATTCAGTTCGAAGGGCTGTGTTCTGGTCCCAACTCGGCCTCGATCTGGTGGAAGAATTCTGGACAAGTAAGTATTCTTTGTCCCCACCTGGCAGTGAGGGGCTTAAGCCCCTTAAGTTGCTTGGAAAAACAGCAACTGCTTGTTTTCCTCTCCTACCCGTGCTCCTTGGGTCAGGTGTAGATGGACGTCTTCCTTGTTCTGTAGAGGCACTTGCTTCATTGGTCTCCTTCCCTCTTGGAAGCAACCCTGCTCACTGCCGGTTGGTCCCCCTCCCTCTGTCCCTGGAGACCTCCATGCCTGCCACCATCTTCCTGACACCCCAATGCTGCTGTCACTCCAAACCCTTCAGTATCGACCTGGGTTAGCCACGTGGATGGCCTGCCTCACAATTCCTCACCCTCTGTGCCTGCGATGATTTGAATCTCAGCCACTCTCATCACAGCCCTGCAACTGTGCATGGCCTCCAAAACCACAAATTCACACCACCTTCCATCTTTTCAGCCCACTAGCTTACCTGGCTCCACTCCAGCCTCTCTATGACCTTGGTGAGACCCCCAAACCACTGACCCCTTCATTGTCTCACTATCCAAGTGGTCCCCCCATATTCACTCTCCTTACTCCAGTTAGATGGCAGGTGGGGTGTGCTCTGGGGGAACCTAATTTAAAATACAATCGTCCTCTCGCAAACACAGCAAAAGAGCTTTTAACCAACTTCCTCTTAAAGAACTGGCCAGAGTAACAAGCTCCGCTTTCCCTCTGTGCCCGCGGTTGCCTGACGTTGTCAACACGAGTGCTCTGGGCTCAGGGGCTGCTTTCTGGTGTCCAGCCCAGTTCCGCTCTCATCTGTCCAACTGTGTACCTACCAAGAGCCACATGTGATGGTCCCAAATCTGCACCGGTTTTATTTGTTATTATAATGATGTGGTTTTCTTAAATATGATTTAAGCCAATGAGGTGTAAATGTGAAAAAAAAAAGAGTTGCTGTTTCGATGAAAACTAAGTTGAATACTTGGGTAAGACTTGGTAAAGACAAGTTGCTAAAAAGGCATCAATCAAACGAGACGCGGGCTGCCGTCTGTAAGAGACTGGACACAACGGTGGAAGCCTGGAGGGAGTCTGAGCCATGCTGCTTCAGCGTATTTAAGTTCTCTTTGCACTTAAACATCAAATGGGACTGGAAATTGTAGATGGCGCTCTGTGAATGCCATAGCCATGGGGGCGGGAGACAGAGGAGAGTTCACACGAGGGAGGGGAGAGCACAGGTCCCCTCTGCTCTTACTTTCCAAACCCCTCAACCTCTCTTCCCAGGACCCGGGTCAGGGAAGGATGTGTCTAGACCCACACCAGTGTCTACTGTCATCCCCTCACTCCCCCACCCTGGAGAATTTTCATCTCCCCTGTGGTTCAGCAAGTAATCATCAAAATCTATCATTAGGGGCTTCCCTGGTGGCTCAGTGGTTGAGAGTCCGCCTGCCGATGCAGGGGACGCGGGTTCGTGCCCCAGTCCGGGAAGATCCCACATGCAGCAGAGCAGCTGGGCCCGTGAGCCATGGCCGCTGAGCCTGTGCATCCGGAGCCTGTGCTCCGCAACGGGAGAGGCCACAGCAGTGAGAGGCCCGCGTACCAAAAAAATAAATAAATAAAATTTTAAAATCTATCATTAGGCCATGACCTCAGCAGCTGAAACTTCCAAGCCTGATTCCTCCTCTCCTGCTGAGGCCAAGGACACTGAGGTCTGATGTCTGTCTAAACAGGAGGAGAGAGGAGGGATAAAAGAGAATTTCAGGCAAGCATCCCACCCACCTAGTTAACTTCGCCCCTTCCTCAGCTGGGTCTTCTCAACTTCCCCCTAAGATGTGGGCTCCCTGGGCTGCCTCTCGCTGTCTCCGGGTCCTTTGCAGCTCAGCTCCTGGCGCTGGGAGCTATCCTCAGGCACAGCCTCCAGTGGGAGGGATGGGGCCTGCCTGCGCCTCGGGGGTGGCCCTCATCCGTCCGGCACAGTCGTGGGTGCACAGCACCTGCCCCTTAAATATCATGCGGTGAGCCGCCGAGGGAGTAAGGAAGGCCCCGGCTGGCTCAGGCCTTCTGTTCTACGATCCAAACTTCTCCTGCCCTTGGCATCAAGTTTCTCACTGCGGCCAAGGCATGGACTGTAGTTCGTGGGTCCCCTGGCAGCCCTGGAATCTGCAGACAGAAAATCGGGCGCAGGGAGGAGGAAGCAGGTATAGGGAGAGAAGGCAGTGGCTCCGGAGGCCCGGCTTTCTCAGTCTCCTCTGTTCTCAGCCTTCAGATTCTGGGACTTGGCCAGCAGGAGGGAACAGCAGAGGGCACAGAGGGCAGGGGCTGGTGGTGAACCTGGTCCCCTGGCTCTACAGGGACTAAAACAGGCCCGTGGGTGGTCTGGCTCCTGGCCAAGGCCAGGGTGCGTTCCGAAGCCGGAGTGGGGAAACAGGAGCAGAACCTTGCTAAGGGGGACAGGTCTCCAGCATCAGAGATGTGCAAGCGGCTAAGCCTGTGATGAGAATCCATCCTGGGCCAGGCTGAGCTAACTCAGTCCCCCCTGGGGGCTGGATGCCTCACTCCCAGCCCAGCAAAGCTGGAGGTGCTCACCTGCAATGGGGAGGCACAGCCCTCCCACCGTGCACCCTCAGCCCAGATGAGGTCTCAAGAGGCTCTCATCTGCCACCTCTGCTGCTTGGGGCTTCACACAGGGCCCAGTTGCTAAGTCCATAGGCTCTTTCTCTTGGGTCTGTCTGCCCACTGGAATGTCAGCTCCATGAGGACAAAGACCACCTGCCTGTCCTGGATTGTCTTCCAGCCCCGCAGCCCAGCAGGGCACCTGGCACTCAGTTTGTGCTCAGGAAGCTCCTATCAAAGGCCCCAGGGTCGGGCCGAAGGCAACACCTGGTCCAGGGCAGTCTGTGACTCGGGCTGCAGGACGCCAGCCCACTTCTGAAGGCTGGAGGACCTGACTTTCATTTCCTTTGGGGCCTCTATTGATCCATGGGAAAGCTCTGACTGTCGGACAGAATACACAGCACCCTCGAGCCTGCCGTGTGATGCTTTGAAATTTTCCCAATACTGTCGTAAAAATTAAAAATTCATCTTGTGAAAAATAAAAGGCAAGTGTAACTAACAGGGGAAGATTGGCTCCGTTGCCTGAAAGCTGAACAGCTGACCGGAGACCGGCTCACTGCACCTCTGGAGAACCTTCCCGCCGCCTTTGTGTGGAGGAGACATCGAGCCTCTTACCTGAAAAGCTCAGATCGATACATTCATTTCTGTCCCACCACCTGCCCTGCCAGGTACAGGCCCCAGCGGAGACCTAGCTTTTTCCTTACCTGTGGGGATGCTTTCAGTACAGTTTGCATGGAGGCAGTCCCTCAAGCCTAATTTTCATTCCAGCTTCTCCTTGGTGGCCTCCAAGTAACAGATTACTGGGCTTGCTGGAAGAGGCTGGAGTGTGTGGCCTCCTCGGCTGTGCCCACCCCTCTTAGGAGCTGGAGACAGGACCCCAAATCACATACCCTAAAGGCGATGGTGCGCAGGGTGGCTTTGTATAGTTTATGATTTCTACACCAGGGGCAGACTGTATAACTTTGCCCTGAAATTCAAGCAGCGCCAACAGTCCTGCAACCCTCTGCATTTCCTCATGTGACCCCTATCAGCCTCTCACTAAAATCGTGTTTTGATCCTCACCTGGGAATGTACTGATCATTGAGCAAAGCACATACACGTACACGCAGAGTGTCCACACCCACTGAGACACATGAAAAGGTACAATCACCCTCAAGACCCTCATGTCCCTCAAGTCCCCACATATAAGAGAGGAGTGGTAGATTGAATCGCTGGGCCCAGTTCTCCACTATGGGATGGCCTCATGCCAAACAGGGTACACTTCCCTGAGCTTTGACCTGGGGCTTGGCCATGACACTCTCTTTGGCCCAATGGGTGTTGGACCAGACCCAGCCAGCCTGGAGCCTGAGATGTGCTAGCACAGAGGGGTCTGCTCTCTCTCTCTGGAGATCCGTCAAGAGAAGAACACGTTCCAGGAACCACTGCCCCTTCAGCCTGGGCCCCAGGATGAGACACACGTAGCAGACCACGTGCCCTGGTGACCCTTGTCCAAGTAGGATTCATGAGAAGGGGGCACACCTAGCCCCAAACTGCAGCCTGGACCCTAAAGCCCAGACCCAGGAGCCTAAAGCCCAAGGCAGCCCAGCTGAATTGCAGCTGACCTGAAGACCATGAGTAACTGTCTAAGATATTGACCTTTGGAGGGGTTTGTTACACAGCATCATTTTGGCAATCACTGGCTGATGCAATATCCAAGTTCATACAGAGTCTGACAGACACTCAGATCACACACTGGTGCTCATGTGGAACACACTCACACACACACACACACACACACCTTTGCAGTGAACGTAAAAGGTCACCGTCCCAGGAACTGGGATGATCTCCCCTGCCGGCCTGTGGTCCTCTTTCTCTGATGTTTTCAGAGCCGTTATCCGGGCACTTCCTGGTCTTCCAGAGGACAGTTTTGTCTGGAGTATCCATGCAGCTAAGAGCTCTGCACCCCTTATCTTGTCAAGTTGTTCTCACGTCCTTTCCGCCAAGGAAGTGTTGCTTTTGAAGCCCAGGCAGCTTGTTTTCCCCCCTTCTTACACCAGTTGCTGAACACCTGTCAGACTTATGACATCCCATTCTCTGGAGGGGAAAAATTATAGCCAGTTGTATGCAAACGCATTCACAGAACACGTATCTTTCATGTCCTTGTGTTGGCGGCCCCTCTGATGGGCCTGCTTTTCTAACTGTCATCACAGCTACTCCGCAAGAAGCCGTAAACTGACCTGTCCTTTTATCAGAGGGGAAAATGTGTCCCTGTTCTTGGTCACTGCCAGTGGAAGAAGAAAGTCAGGGCTGGGAAAGGCCCGGCCCCTCCCTAATCTCAGAGCCCAGAGCAGGGGAGCTGGGCTGGGTGGGCAGGCTTCCCGACTTCCTGGTGCAGCGTCGCAAACACACAGAGCGGCATCACCTTGGGCAGGCCTTGGCAGGGGCCTTAGAGACACCTTCTCTGGCCCCCCCCTGCTAAGGAGGATTGGATGCCATCTGCCCTGGGGACCACAGCCCGGTTCTCTCGGGAAGTATTTGTTGATTTGACTTTGTGCCAAGCCCAGGCAAGGAGACACCCTTGGAAACCAGCCACAAAAATCTGTGTGGTGAGGACAGATGGGTGTACTCCCCACCACCACGCCAGGACGTTCAGGGAGGGGCACCCTGGGAGATGATTTTAACCTGAGTCTTAGTGATGAGTAAAGGTTTCCAGGTGAATCCTGGGGAAAGGTGTTCCAGGAGAGGAAATGCCATGTGCAGATAGCAGGCAGGATGCAAGAATCTGGGGTTCAGGGTGACTTGAGAGCAGGGTGATGGGGAAGGTTATGGGGATATGGGGCTTAGGAAGACAGTCGAGGCTGCATCATTAAAGTTCCTTTGGAGCCGGACTAATGGGTTTGGACATTTTCCAGTTGGCAACAGGGAACCATGGAAAGATTTTGGAGGCAGGGATAGACTTGCTTTCTCACTGGATCCTCCAGCCATCGCTGGAAGCTGGATCAGAGAGAGGTGGGCCCGGGGCTGGAAGGGTAGCAACAAAGATTTGAGGAAGAGATGGTGAGGACCCGGCCTGCGTTTTCCCCTCCTCTTAGTCTGGACCCCAACCTCTCACTCCCCCAAACCTCACCCTAGATTCCGTCCATAGCTCCAGACCACAAACTCCAGCTCCACTAGAATCTACTCACTTTCATAGTTAGAGATGATTGACTTCAACAGCATAGTTATTTTAAAAATAAAAACAAACCAACCGCAAACACGTGGCAACAGCAATATATTTCATCCTGCCCCTCATTTCCTGAAAAGCCTTCATTACTGTTTCCAAAAATACACACCCAGACTCATTAATCATCCAGGGAAAAGGGAGCTGGGGTCTCCGGTCCCTGGTTCCCAGGCTGAGCAGGGCTGTCACCCTGTCCTGGCACTGCTGTGGTGACAGGAAGTCCACTCCAGCGATCTGTTTACAGGGCCCTTGTGCACGGAAGCCTGGAAGGCAGGGGTGGGCTGGTGTTGCAGCTCAGGCTACAGCAGCGACGTTCATGGCAGCTGAGAGATGCTTCCCGGGAGGGGACCCTGCCAGGGACGCTTAAGTTTGCAGCCATCACTTCGGATTTCATTCCAATTTCTCCTATGCTTCCTCCTCTTGTGGAAACCTTTCTGGCCCTAGAGAAGCAGAGGGTCCTTCCACTGCCCAGACAACCAAGAATGCCCCTGCTACTCCCAGCGCCCAGGGGACCCCAGAGCCCTCCCCGAGGCCCGGGAAGTCCTTGTCTCCCCTCAGTGTCCGGAGTCTGTGCTTTCTCTCCACTCCCCGCCCCACCCACGGGGAGGTCCTTGTCTCAGGTGGCCTGAATCAACCTAAAAATCTTTCCAGAGCCTGCCTGGGAGGCCTGGATGAGTCATTCCCATGGGAGGGGATCCCAGGACCGGGAGATGCTGGTAAGGGCACCCTCCAGGTTGGTCCAAGGACGTGTGTCTGCCTTCCCTCCTCTCCCCACAGATCGAGGGCCAAAGCCTTGGTGACACATAATACCCCCTTGACCCAGGCCACTGGCTCCTACATCCAGCCTGGCATCCTCTGTTCTCCACCCCGCCACGCCTACCCACCGGGGCAGCTCCGCTTGAACATTCTCCTGCCTTTCCTCTTAGTTTTCATGCACTTAGTGTGCTCTCCCAGTGCTCACCCTCTACCCCAGGGACACCTGACCTTCAGTGCCCCCTTCCTGTGCATGCGGGCAGAGTCAGCCCCATCTTCATGGGAGCCTCGCTTGTGCCAAGGGGCACCGTCATCTAGTCACAGCAGCAGCCTTCCTGTGAGCACCATCTCACAACAACCCTCTGGGTTGGATGCATTTATTATCCCCATTTTACAGATGAGGAAACTGAGGCCCAGAAAGGTGAATTCATTCAAAAAGCCACCAGTCAGTAAGTGTTGGGGTTGGGATGCAAACCCATCCCCATGCAGACCATCAGACTGCAGAGTCTGTTTCGCTTTGCTCTGTCGCCTCTGGGAGAGCCTGGCCCGAGTGTGCTTGTGCACAGGTGCCTGCGTGCCCCTTGGAGGAGGGCCCCTGATGACTTCTGTTCATGCCTGAAGCAGCCCCGGGACACAGCTACACGGCGGGCTGGAGGCAGTAGCCAAGCTGCCCACTCCCCAGCAGAGTGTGAATCCTTGCCCGCTGCTCCAACCGCAGCAGAGAGGGCAGTGGCGACGGCCCACCTCCCTACACCTGCTTCCTGCCGGTCTCCAGGCCTGAGTTTTCTCACTTTATCAACTCCAAAGCCCCAATGCCCGGAGAAGCAGAGCAAAGATGATTTTGCTGTGGCTGCACACTCTGAGCTCAGCACTCCAGCTCCCACACCGATCGGGAGCCTTTCTCTGCAGTGAGAGGAGGAAACAGGCTTCTGGTTGATGGCTTTAGTCTGCAGTGGCTGTCAGAGGAAGTCAAACAAACATCCTGTCCCTGAGAGCACGTCCTCTCCGATAACCGGCGGTCAGGATGCTGTTATAGGGCAGCGGAGTGTAAATCTCGGGCATTACATTTTTATTCCTATCTATGAGCCGTAAGTCTGCTGGGTGGTAAGATGCACAGTAGACTCACCCAGTGTCTGCACTACTGGTCCATCAGTCTTAACCGGGGGTGGGGGGGAGCCATACTAACCCAGAACAGTTCTCCCCACGCAGGGCTGCTGGGCTGAAGGGGAGAGTCGGGTGCCAACAGCTGTGGCACCTGGGTGGGCAACAGGGCAGGAAGATCCTGTCTGCTCTGGGAGACACCACCTGCCATGGATTCCCTACAAACTCCCCACGCACTCTGCCAAACCGACATCTCCATGATAGTGTGCAGGGAATAAGGAACATTTACTGAGCACCTACTGTGTGCTGAGCTCTTTATGTATTTGTGTTATTTAATCCTCACCATAACCAGGGAACTTGTTTCTGTTTTACAGAGAGGAAAGCTGAATTCGGGTGGTGCAGTAACTGGATCAAAGCCAGGCAGCCAGTAAGTGATGCTATGGGTTCAATGTGAATTCAGCTGCAAGTAAAAGAGAAATCCAACCAACAGCGGCTTAGAAAATAGAGAACACTTTTTCTCACACTCAACTAAGTCTGGAGGTAGCCAACCACATGTAGCAGGAAGGCTAGAGAAACTCGCAGGGGTGGGAGTTTCTGTGCTTCTAAGCCCAGACTGGACCTGCTTTCCCTGGGATGAAGGGGTCTCTGCCCAAGACCTAAAGTCAGTGCGTTTCACCAGGCGTTGCTGCCCGAGATGGGCTCCGTGTGAGTCACGGTAAACGGGAGGACCTGCCAGAAGGGGCAGCCACTGCAGCGCTGAAAGGCTCTCGCTCATGACTCCCTGGGGAGACACTTTCCCACAGCTGCGCTTTGAGACCCCATCCATCAGTCAAAGGCGTTTTACACGCAGTGGCCTTGACGTGCCCAGTTCCGCAGGAGCCCCTTCCCAATCCGCTTCCCACACCACTGTGAGCGGACCCTGGCTTCCTCCTGGAAGGCTCTAGCTCCCATTCTAGAGTTCACGCTCCTTGGAGGCAGGCGTGGAGTCACGCATCTTGCTTTCTTGCTTCACCCCTACAGGCCCTGGGAGGGAGATGTGTATCCTGCAGCCCCAGTAACTGTTGATTTTTCTAGCAGATCTGTTGATCTTCTCACCAAAGAGGCAGTTCAGATGGGCTCGCCTGTGGGAAAGCACTAAAATAATCAGGAGCATAATTTTTCATTACTTTCAAAAATTCATGTATAATACATAGTAATTACTGAAATATTAAAATTAAGGTAAGGAAACATAATCCTCACTGCTATATTTTGATATATAGCTTTCCAATCTTTTTTTCATATGTATCCAGACACAGATTTTTTTTAAAAAAAACTGAGATACTATTGCCTGTTCTGTTTTGTCTCTTTACAGAAACATAAAACGCATCATAAACATTTTTTCCATATTAGTCATTGTTCTATTGCAAAATCATTTTCAGTGACTGGCTAGGGCTCCATTGTACGCATGCTCATAATTTATATCACCCACTCCCAATTGCTGGCTTTCAGTTTATTTTTTAAAACTGTCTCACTATTCTAAACCACACTTGAACACGTGTCCTCATAGGTCTATCTCGGAACACATCTTGAATTTTTTTCTGGTAAATTCCTAGGAGAAAAACTGTTGGGTCAGAGGATAAGTACATTTTAAAGTCTTCAGTAAGTGTTGCCAATTTGCCCTCCAGAAAGATTAGATCAGCTTTTGTCCTACCAGCAGATGACAGTGGGGAAGATCTATTTAAATATTAGCCGTATTCTTGGCCCTTTCCTATCTTAAAAAAATAAAAAATCCCTCCAGGAGTCCTACAAGGTTAATGAATATATTCATTTCTTGTGGGTAAATGATTTGTGAAATCAAAACATCGCCTGGAATATTGTAACATCTGAGAATTGTGATGGGGTCGCAGTAAACACTAGGCAGGGAAAGTCAGGCACAAGAAGCAATAATGGTTCTCCTGCAGACCCGGCCACGCTTGGGAGGAGATTATAGTTTGTTTTTTTTCAGAGCATATCAGTTTGAGGGCCCTGCTGGGGATCTCCCAAGTTTCTATAATGTTGGTCACATTTGTGGGCCAAGCTAGCAGAGGACTGCTCCAGCCCTGTCAGTGCACCAAGGCTAGGGTCTGCTGATTGGATGGGTCTGGCCATCGGCCAGGGGCTCTCATTTTAGAACCCGAGGAAGGGACACCTAAAGATGACAGCCAGGGCTGTCCTCGGGTATGGAGCCCCGGGCAAATATCGTTTTCAGGCTTCTGTCTACGGAAACTATTGGTGAAGATACGGAGAAAAGGGAACCTTGGGCACTGATGGTGGCAGTGTAAGTTAGCGCAGCCGCTCTGCAAAACATAGCATGGAGGTTCCACAGAAAATTTAAAAATAGAGCTACCATGGATCCATCAATCCCACTTCCAGGTATATATCCAAAAGACATGAAAACAAGATCTTGGAGAGATATCTGCCCTCACACATTCACTGAGGCATTACTCGCGATAGCCAAGATACAGAAACAACCCACCCATTCATCATTCCAAGATGTGGAAACATCCATCAGCGGATGAATGGATAAAGAAAATGTGGTGTATGTATACAATGGAATAGTATTCAGCCATGAGAAAGAAAGAAATCCTGCTACTTGCAACAATATGGATAGAATTTGAGGGCGTTATACTAAGTGAAATAAATCAGACTGAGAAACTATGATATCACTTATATGTGGACTCTAAAAAGCCTCATGGAAACAGAATCTAAAAGGAATTCATAGAAACTGAACAGATCGGTGGTGGCCAGGGGCTCGAGAAATAGGGAGACGCTAGTCAAAGGCTACAAACTTTCAGTTAGAAAGTTTGTTCTAATATACAGCATGGTGATTATGTTTAATAATACTGTATTAATACTTGAAAAGTGCTGAGAGAGTAGATCTTAAATGTTCTCATGGCAAAAAAGGAAATGGTAATTATGTGACAGAATGGAGGTATTAGCTAATGCTGTGGTAGCCATCATTTTGCAATATACAAGCATATCAAAAATCAGTGCATTGTACACCTTAAACTTACACAATGTTATATGTCAATTATATCTCAATAAAGCTAGAAAAAAAAATACCATAGCAGCTAATGGGAACAATCCCCTTGCCAAGTTGCCTTCCTGGACCTGGAGTCCCAGAGTTCCCAGGCAATCCCATATGTGGGAGTCTCAGAGTTCCTGGAGGCATCTGGTCCACTCGACAAGTGTGTGGTTGGGGAGAGGCAGAGGGTAGAGGGTTGAAGAGATCCTCAAAGGAAAGAAATGGGACTCCAGGTTTGGGGCTCCAGACAACACTGTGGGCCCCAGCTGTTCCAAGCACTGAAGAGAGATTTAAAAAATTTTGAGCAAAGCACTCCAAAGCTCTGGATCTGGGCAGGGACCCCACTTGCACAGGTCTAAGGGTGGAACTGGTGGCAGAGTTCCCTAGGAGACTCATGGTGGGCAAGCCAGCTGTCCCTTATCTAATGGGGACAGGCACAGGATGACTCACCCAGGACACTGCTCTCCATGGCTTCAAGTCTGGGAGAAGGTGGGGAAAAAAGATAGACATGTGCTCACCGACCCACAGTGCCCAGGGAAGGATACAAATGCCAAGGAGGGGGAGGTTTTAGCCAAGTGTCGTGGGATGGAAGGACCAGGATATTGTGTGCAGGGGAGCATTTGGGTCCCCAAGAATGGATAGATTTTCATTTGAAAAGAGACGTGCACCCCAATATTCATAGCAGCACTATTTACAATAGCCAAGATATGGAAGCAACCTAAATGTCCATTGACAGGGGGCTTCCCTGGTGGCGCAGTGGTTGAGAATCTGCCTGCTAATGCAGGGGACACGGGTTCGTGCCCTGGTCTGGGACGATCCCACATGCTGCGGAGCAACTAAACCCGTGAGCCACAACTACTGAGCCTGCGCGTCTGGAGCCTGTGCTCCACAACAAGAGAGGTCGCGATAGTGAGAGGCCCGCGCACTGCGATGAAGAGTGGCCCCCACTTGCCACAACTAGAGATAGCCCTTGCACAGAAACGAAGACCCAACACAGCCCAAAATAAATAAATAAATGTAAATGACCATTGACAGATGAATGAATACAGACGATGTGGTACATATATGTATATTTATATACGTATATATTCTATTATATATGTATATACACATGTATACATGTAGAATATGATGTATAGAATTATTATAATATTACTCAGCCATTAAAAAGAATGAAATAATGCCATTTGCAGCAACAGGCATGGACCTAGAGATTGTCATAGTGAGTGAAGTGAGTCAGCAGAGAAAGACAAATATATGATATCACTTATTTGTAGAATCTAAAAACAAATGATACAAATGAACTTATTTACAAAACAGACTCACAGGCATAGAAAACAAACTTATGATTACCAATAGGGATAGCGGTGGGGGCGGGCAGATAAATCAGGAGTTTGGGATTAATATAAACACACTAGTATATATAAAACAGGTAAACAACGAAGACCTACTGTAGAGCACAGGGAACTCTACTCAGTATCTTATAATAACCTATAATGGAAAAGAATCTGAAAAAGAATATATATACATGTACGTATAAACTGAATCACTTTGCTGTACACTTGAAACTAACACAACATTGTAAATTAACTCTATCTCGATTTTTTTCAAAAGGGGGAAAAATGGATAGATTTTGGCAGGTGGAAAGAGACGCGAGCATTCCCCCTCCATCCATGGAAGACAGTGAGAAGGTGGGAGCCTGGAGGAGTGGTCAATCCAGTCTACATGGCTCTGAGGAGCCTGGACTTTCTCTGTGGGCAGTGGGGAGCCGGCGATGATTTTTGAGGAGAGGAGAGGTGAGAGTTGGTTTAAAGTGTCCCCTTGATCCAAGGTAAGATATTCTTGCATAATCCAAGCAGCATAAATTATGATAGAATCCACATTTAATTAAGAGCCGTATTAAAAGTACAAAAGTGACGATATTCTTTTTCTATTGTTCATGAGAATTAGTAACAAACCATGAACAAACGTAGGCTGAGACTGTTTTGTTGGCTTGTTTATTTGTTTGTTGGAGACTCTTTTCAAATATATTTTGTCTTCTCCATTTCCAGAGGGAAAATAACCAAAAAGAGATCTCTTCCAGGGCCTATGTCCTTCACCCCGAACTCCAAGGCTATTTTGATCCTTGCTCAAAGATGTCCACATCAGACAGAGACAGCAGATATTGGCTGTGTTGAAGCAGGAACTGGTTCCAAAGCTGTAAATTCCCAAGACCCTTGGGCCAGAGAAAGCAATTAGGAGTTGTGCAGAGTGGGGACGGAGGTGCTGGTGGCTACAGTCAAGAAGAAATCAGGCCTCATTTCATCACAATCACCATCACTTTCCCACTTGTGACTTCCCTGTTGATGCAGACAACGTGACAGCTCTCTGATGGGAGGAAGTGGGTTCTGCCCATCAGAGGGTCCCTTATCACCCAGGGGTGGGGAAGAGGAGGATGCCAGCCATTGGTGCTGCTGTGGGAGGAGAAGTGCACAAACAGTCAAAGACTGTAACTCTTGGGGCTGACTGAGCAGCTAGCCAACTGGTCTACCTGGGACCCTCATCAATTTCTCCATCATGTGGAGACATTATCTTTCCATGACTTACTGACTCGGGTCTTATAAATCCCAGAATCTGACACTGGAGGAGCTGGGAAGAGCATAAGAGATCCAAACGAGGCAGTCAAGCCCTCTTCCACTCACTCCAATCTACAGATGGGAAAGGCTTTGTCTAAGCTGCTTCCAGAGCTTCCTCTCCTCACCTAAGACTTATCACCAGGTCCTCACTTTCTGACTTGGCCATAGTCCCAGCGGCTACCACACCCTGTATGCTCCACAATAGACTCTGTGCTAAGGGTGCTGCATGATAACTCTGGAAGGCATGTCAGCTTGCCTTTCACGCACTCAAGGAAACTGAAGCTTAGTAACTGAAGCTCAGAGAGGTTACCCAACTTGCCTGAGATTACACAACTGCTCACTCTCTGCTGGGATCTGAGCTCTGCTTGGGTGTCCACATGCTCCCACTGCGTGATATGTCGTTCAGATGGTAGACTCAGCACAGCAGGTTTCTAGAAATCAGTCACTTTTTCTAGAGGCTGACTATACGACCCTTGTGTCTAACCCAAATTCCTTCTGAGCCAAGGGAAACCCATCTCCTTTTGGGTCCTTTTAATAAGAATCAGTGGCCAACGGTGACTCTGCCCTTACACACATAGGTTTCCATTCCACGCCCAGAAGGTGAGAGAGCCTGTAGCCATGAGATCACTGGGTTCTGCCTTCCCTCCCCTGGAGTCCGGGGACCCCTTCTCCACCCCTAGAAGCTGGCCATCCTGTCTGATCTCTATCTGTTCCCTGAGGCACCAGATATGCTCACTCTCCTTCCCTGGGCCCCACTCACAGGGGCTTCACTCCTAAGCCGGGGCCTGTCCCAACAGCACGGGGGGGAACCCAGCCAAGACAGAGGTTTGACAGTGTGGATTTTGGAGGCAGCCATGTGGGAACTGCTGCTCTGCCAGGTATTGGCTCTGGGGACTTGACCTCCCTGAGTCTGAGTTTGTGTCTCTGACCACAGGAAACTCTTGTGATGGAGAAATGAAACAACATGTGTGACTGTGCCTTGGTCCAGGGCAGGGACCCAATGCTTCATATTCGTTTCCATTAATATGTGTCCCGACGGAAACCAAAGAGATTGAATGAAATGATAAAGTACCTAACACAGTTCCTGGTGCCAGCAGACACTCAACAAACAGAGCCTCCTCTCTTTCTGCCACTGCCTCATTCTTCATTTTGGTTTTGGTTTTTTTTTTTTAATTTATTTATTTTATTTATTTATTTTTGGCTGCATCAGGTCTTCGTTGCAGTGCGCGGGCTTCTCATTGCAGTGGCTTCTCTCATCGAGGAGCACGAGCTCTAGGCGCGCAGGCTCAGTAGTCGTGACACGCGGGCTCAGTAGCTGTGGCTCGCAGACTCTAGAGTGCAGGCTCAGTAGTTGTGGTGCACGGGCTTAGTTGCTCTGCGGCACGTGGGATCTTCCCGGACCAGGGCTCGAACCCGTGTCCCCTGCATTGGCAGGCAGATTCTTAACCACTGCGCCACCAGGGAAGCCCTTCATTTCGGTTTTTGATTTAGGACAATAGGGTGGAACTGTATGCCAACGACGGCAGCTTGTCTCAGAAGCTGGGGTGGGAGTGGGTGCAGTGGGCGAGGCTGGGCAGGTCAAGGCCAGGCCTCTGGGTGCCCTCAGGTCCCTTGCTCCACTGGGCTTCTGGGCTCGGGGTGGCCCTGAGACAGCAAGACTCAAAGCATGTGAGCAGATGCCATCAGCGCATGGCATCTGCCAGCCCATCTCCCCATCGCACCTGTCCTCTGAGGAGCCTCCCAGATCTCCCTCCACAACTCGGGCTGCTCTTTAACTAACTAACATCCATTTCATTGATTCCATAATCTTGCATTCTTATTAAAAATAAAACCCGAGCAGCAGGGTCCCTGAGAAAGGAGAGCTCTAGGTTAGAGGGCAAATTCCTCCTTTCCTGGTTGAGTCTAAGGCTCCCGGGGAGACAGCCGGCGGTGGGGGAGCCCACACGAAAGCCCCCGCATCCAGGAGGGCTGGAGGGGCCGTGCCACTAAGCAGGATCCCATGCGGCGTGATGGCAGGGTTTCAGCCCCTTCCCTGGTGCCAGCTCTATCTTATGGCTTGTTTCCCTCTCCCTGCAGACAGCTCTGACAAAAGGCCTTTTTGCTTTAGCCCAGTATGCCCACATCATAAAACCACTGACCAACATCAAGATGGTCACCCAACTTGGGCCTTCAACACCTCTCGATTTTCTGAGCAGCTGCCTCTAGCGCGGTGCACTACAGAAGAGGATGCAGCTGCATGGGGTCTCCAAGTGGCTGTCGCTCAGCCCTGACGTCTGTCGGGGTCACTCATGGTGAGGTCCACTGTAGCTATAACAGCCTTCTTCTAGAATGCAGCTGACCGAGGGAGTTCAGAGTACAAGTCTGGGAGTGGAAAGGACCCGGGTTTGCGTGCTGGCTCTGACGCGGGGGAACCCTCACCTTTTTGGTCTCAATTTTGTCATCTGTAAACTGGGGATTATAAGGTATGAGACAGGGAACCTACCTCATGGGCTGATGTGAAGGTAATGAGAGATACTGCATACAAAAGTGCCCAGCCCAGAGTGACTATGCCGGTGTGTTTTCTTTTATAATCGTGGATACGCTTACTAAGAGTAGTTTTCGAGCAGGACTTGGGGGAAAGCATTCTTTTCCTTCTTGGACTCTAATCAGGAAGTTACTCTTTGGGCTAAAGGGAGATCAGTCCCCGAACCCCACCCCACCCTCCCACCTCTCACTGACATCACTTGGGTTCACACAGGAAGGAAGGCATAGCCTGGTGGTGGGCACCGGGCTGGGAGTGACGGCAGAACACAGACCACAGCCACCTCTGGGGAAGCAGAGATACTGGTGAAGTTGATGCAATCAGTAACGGGTGCTAAGAAGAGAGAATGACCCCCTGCGCCCAAGGTGAGGCCCAGGGTCACGACAGGACAGGGAGGGTTCATGAAACAGCGCAGCCAATTGAGGGCAGGGCCGTGAAGGAAGGGAGATCTCAGCAGAGCAGATAAAGCAACAGAGGCGTTTCCCATGTGCAGGAAGGTAGTGGAATATCTTAGCTAAGAGCCCAGGTTCTGCACGCAGACGGCCGCCATCACGTCTCAGCTCCACCACCTACCAGCTGGACGACGTGGGGAACCAGTTCAGCCTCTGTTCTTTGTCTATGAAAAGAGGATAATAACAGAGCCTTTCTCGCCAGGCCGCCATCAGGACTTACTGAGCGCACTCATGTGAAGCTCTGAGCACAGCACCAGACACATCAGTAAATGGAGCCATTGGGCACGTCCAGTGGAGGTAAGTGGCCACCCACGTCTCTCTTCTCTGACGCCAACCTCCTCCCTGGCCGCCTTTCCCAGGCCAATTAATTCTGTCCTCACTCTACATCTCATCCGCAAACAAGTCTACCTGTGCCACCACCCATCCCCCGTTTCCTCAGCCTCCAGATTGGCACATGAGGGAAATTCTAGAATCTTCACATTCTAACTAGCCATCCAATTCCATCCCCACTGTAATGTGTAAACTTGCCAGGGAGCGTGTAACTTCTACTAATATACCCCCCGTGACCGAAAACTCACTACCTTCCAGAGCAGTGTATGGCATCTCTGGAAAGTTCTAGAAAGGTCCATCCCCTGTAGCTTTGGCCCGCTGGCAGAAGTCGGTTCAGCTGAGCAGCTGCTCTGTGCCAAGCGCTGGGCTGGGCAGTTATTCGCAGCAGTTGCCAGGACAGAAGTAGCCTCTGCTTCCATGTTGTTCGCAGTCTAGAGCAGAAGGCAGCGCAAAGCAAACCCAAACGCTGCAGACAGTGACGAGAGACGGCAACGGAGGAGGCTGAGGCTATAGAAACAGAAAACTAGGTCTTTCGTTAGTCCAGTAAAGAGATGGGGAAGAACATTCTAAGCAGAGGGGACAGCAGAGAAAAGGGCCCAGGAGTGAGGGAGCCTGATACATCCAAGGAAGGGCGAGAATTTCCGACTGAGTAGCCTCTGAGGAAGGCCCACGAGAGTAATTCAGGAGAGGTGAGCCGGGTCGAAACTTCCCGGGCCAGCTAGGCCTGGTAAGTTGGTAAACGTGGCTGTGGGCCCCAGGAGCCCATGAGGATTGTCAGCGGACTAGTGACCGGATGCAGCCGATTGTGTCTAGAAAGAACTCTGAGCACAGGAGGGCGGCACACGGGGAGCAACCGTGGCAGCTGGAGAGGAGGTGGGGTGACTCCTGGCCATGGATGGGGGTGCAGGGACCAGGGCAATGGCCCAGGGGAGGGGAGCAAGGGCGGCACCGATTGACGGGCAATAAGGAAGCCGTGTGGGCTACACTCAGCCCAGGAGGTGAGTGATTTCCAACTCGCCAGTCGCTGCCACCAGAGCAAGGTTCATTGCTGCTGCACAGATGGGCCTCAGCCTCCACTCCCCAGCAGCAATTCCCACAAAGGCTGCACCCCCTACCTCCCCGCGCGTGGGTCTGGAGCTGCCCTCGGTGACAGTGACAAGGTCTCTCTCCATCCCCTAATTCCGGCATTGCTTCCCAGGCTTTCCGGGTGGAGCTGGCAACTTTAATTGAAAGGATTAGAGGTTGCACAAACAGCTCTGGGTGCTGTTGGCTTGGCATTCTGGAACCCTTTCGAAAAGAAGCCGGCCAATTCAGGCCTAGTAACTAACAGAGTTTCAGCCTTGTTTTCTGCACAGCAGACCAGATGCCATTCCTCCCGGACCAGGGGTCCACAGGATTGGGCCCTGGTTTTACCCTTGGGACTCTGGTGTGAACCTCGGTGTCCTCATCTGTAAAATGGGATCTCCAGAGTTCCTTCCAGCGTGGATGACCCTACAAACTCTCACCTAAGGGAAAACCAGATGGCTCCTGGATTCCACATTCCCACTCCCTGCCTGGGCCCCAGCAAGTCTTGAAGGACGGTTGGAGCTCTAAGGGGGTGCAGGACTGCCCCAAACCCCACAAGGTGACCCTGCACTCAGCCGTGTTCCCCCTACCCTCCACCCCGCACCCCATCCCGGGCTGAGCTATGGCTCTGGGGAATTGGAGCGCAGCTCGCAAAATGCTGCAGTCCCAGACCTGCTGCCACGCTCTGAACATCCAGGAAATGGACCGCGATTCACGTAATGTCCCCTTTTAACGGACTGCGGCAGCAAAGGCAGAAGGGAAAATCTCGTAGTGGGCGGTGGAGTAACTGCTCCTTTCCTAGTGTTGTCCAGTCTTCCAGTTAGATGAACTTGGGTGGCCGTGCAGGGCTGGGAGCAGCAAAGAGACCAGTTGGTTCTGAAGTTAGTCATCGGTTTCCATGAAAGCTTCCGGGGTTTTCCTTTTTCTACGGTATCTGTCAATATGCAGGAATGTCTTAGCCGTTTGATCAGATTCAGCTCATTTTCCTTTCCTGGACTCCTTCAAAGTCTACCAGGAGATCCCCTTCACACCCTCAGTGCTGCCCGGGCCCAGAATTAATAACCCTCCGTGAAACAGAAAATCTCTGATGACTGACATCTGGGGTATGTTAAAGGGGCACCGCTCTTAAAATCATGGCTCTTGTGAAGATTCTGGGGCCAGAAGGGAACCCAAAGGCCACCTGCTCCTGGTCCAGAGAGCAGAGCACGCTCACTCGCCACCCGAAGGCCAGAGTGGATCAAGGACCAGAGCCCAAGAGATGTTACTGCCCCCCAAGTGCCCTCTTCCTTGGACACCACCACCCTCAAGACCGGACGACCCTTCCAGGTCAAGTCCCTCACAGTGGGGTGCTGGCAGGTGCGTAACAACCCACTGGCTGGAGGGCCATTGATTTGTAGCATTTGCCGACTTCTCCGGTGTAAAGACTCCCACCGTGGCCAATCTCAATGTACCAGCATGAAGTCCCTGGAGCAGGGCTGGGAAGAGATGCTAGTATCTCACCATTACATGGTAACTTCACATGCAGATACAAGAGACGTAAATAACCTCAAACGCATAGATCAGAGTAAAATAATTAGCAAATGATGTTTTGACTATTATTTCCTTTAAATAGAATTTAATTATGTTTGTCTAATTTAATTCTTAATAATGACTGCTGCTTAATAATCAGCTCTCAAAATTCCTGAAATTTGACATTGGCTCTCATGAGGCAGTATGGGTTTGCTCCGTACCACTGATCCCACAGCTGAAAGCCAGTGGCTATATGTCACTTTTATTAGTCTGGCCCCTGACTAGCGGCTGACTTCCTGGCCCCTGATAGGCTCAGCTATAGACAGGCACTGGCTGGCAGGAAGAGCATCTTTCTCCAGCCCAGTTGTTGGCAGAATCTTTTTTTTCTCATTAATTAACTTAATTGCTCAGCTCAAATGCTATAATCTTTTTTGTTCCCTCCCCCAATGAGATCTGGTCCCTGAACTCTATGTTCAGCTCCCTGCAGGAAGGGAGATTTGGGCACTAACCACTCATTTTTAAGGCATAAGTGGCTTCTTCCATCTGATAAGCTCCAGGGTGGTTTCTTGTCAAAAAATGTCTCCATCCCACTGACCTAAGAGAACATGAGGTCGCTAGGTAGCACCTCCAGCTTAGACTCTCTTTGCATGGGGGTGAAAAGAGAACCGTGAGGTACCTCCCTTAGGATGAGGAAGGGTCTGGAGGATGGAATGGGGCAGGAGTCCCCTGATCCAAGACGGCCTCCGATGAGTCTAGCCTCCTGGTAGTGACACCCTGTGCAGTTCCCTCCCACTCTGAATAGTGTGGAATAGGTATAATGAAAACGGCAGAGGAGAACTTCTGAGACTATGTCAGAGAAGGCATCGTGCTTCTGCCTTGCTTTTTCTTGGCTCACGCTCTCTGGGAGAAGCCAGCCACCACATCGTAAGGACATTCAAGCAGCCCTATGGAGACGTCCATATAGCGAAGGACTGAAGCTTCCTGCCAACAGCTGGCATTGCCTTGCCAGCAATATGAGTGGATCCCCCAGCAGCATACCTCAGTGTCCCACACCACATGAAGCTTTGGGGAGGTAAATACAAAATAAGTCAAAGACCCTGCCCTCGAGAGGATGACTCCACAGGGCTTATGTCAGTTAGGAGTACGATAGCTTAAACAAGATAGACTTTTATGTCTCATAAGTAAATAAGGTCAGAGATGGACAACTAGATCTATCATGACACTCTACCAGGTCAGTGGCCCAGGCTCCTTCTCTCTTGTTACTCTGCCATCATCAGCATGAGATGTCTACCTCTTGGTCCAAGATGGCTGCCTGAGCTCCAACCATTATGTCTCCTTTTATCCAGAAGGAAGGAAGAGGGGAAAAAGAAGGGTACACCCTCTTCCATTAGCAATAGCTAGCAGATGTTGCACACACCCCTTCTGCTTCTCTCCCACAGGCCAGAACTTAAGTCAAAGGGCCAGTTTTCCCCCGGGCAGTATTTGTGCCCAGGTATTAAGAAAGGAGGGAATGGGTACTGGTGGGCAACAAACAATTTCTTTCCTGGGTGGAGGCCTCACAGTTCTTCAACCAAGAGATACTCCTACCTGATGGTTTCTTTGGTACTCTTGGCAGTCGGCTAAAGAGGCAGCGTTCTTTCCAAACCCTTCATCTAAAGCATAGCCCACTCGTATTCTCTGCCTAGCACCCTGTTTATGGGTTACTTCTTAATTATCTGTCTCTTCCACTGAATCTTAGAGTCTATGAGGGCAGGGGCCTTGCCTTTCTGGTCTTCCTTTGAATTCCCAAATCCTGAATATTTGCTGAGTGAATGAATGGGCCAAGTACAGACCCTTCCATGTGTCCCTGAGTCAACAATAGGTTCACACAGGTGCCTAACCCTAATAGTGGATTAGGAAACCACTATTGAAACATTTGCATGCCTATGGCCTAAGCTGAGACAGTTTCTGAGGCACCTGCAAACCCCTTACCCAGAGCCGTGTGCAAAAATGCAGTGCCCACTTCATATTTGCTTTGGCTCAAACACATTTCCTGATTCCGAGGAACCACTGTGTCTTGTCAGCCACATAAAAAAATAAATAAGTAATAAGCTGGACATTCTAACAAAAAAAATGAAACAACGCAGAAAAGGCAACAGTTTTCAGAGCTCTTTAACTTGACCAGGAAGCCCCAGTCGCTGCCTACACAATACCAAAGCCGCAGGTGAGACATGCAAAGTGTAATCAGTCATGTCAAACAACTGTCTGAGGGTTTTTTGTTTTTGTCAAACGGATTTAGAGGTCAGGGAGACACAGACAACTCAGAGGTTTCTAAAGAGTTGCGAATATAAACCACATTTGAAACAGAGAAAAGGAACCCCGGCTACGTGTCTGTGCAAAGGGCCTGTGGTGAGCAGAAGCTTGATCCTCCAGCACCACCAACAGAAAAGCGAGCAAATCTCACAGAAACATGTAGGAGCAACTCTTAACCCCAAAGGAAGATGAGCAAAGGAAAGAAAATTCATGGAAACAGAAAATGTGAGAAATCATTCAACTCCATGAGTGATCAAATAGACTATTTTCATCTTTAAACTGGCAAATTGGGGGGGTGGGGTTGTTTGTTTGTTTGTTTTTATTTTTGGCTGCCTCGGGTCTTAGCTGCGGCTCGCGGGATTTTCGTTGAGGCAGGCGGGATCTTTCGTTGTGGTGCGCGGGCTTCTCTCTAGTTGTGGTGTGCGGGTTTTCTCTCTCTAGTTGTGGCGTGTGGGTTCCAGAGTGTGTGGGCTCTGTAGTTTGCGGCACGCAGGCTCTAGCTGAGACGCAGGAGCTCAGCAGTTGTGGCACCCGCAGCATGCAGGATCTTAGTTCCCTGACCAGGGATGGAACCCGTGTCCCCTGCATTGTAAGGCGGATTCTTTACCACTGGACCACCAAGGAAGTCCCATAAACTGGCAAATATTTTAAAAATAATATTCAGTGCTGACAAATATGTGAGAAGGTGTTCAAAGCACACACAGCTAGTAGAGTGTAAAGTTGGACACTTTTCTGGAAAGCAGGATGGAAACGTGCATCAAAAGCCTCCAAATTGTGGGCTTCCCTGGTGGCGCAGTGGTTGAGAGTCCGCCTGCCGATGCACGGGACACGGGTTCGTGCCCCGGTCTGGGAGGATCCCACATGCCATGGAGCGGCTGGGCCCGTGAGCCATGGCCGCTGAGCCTGCGCGTCCGGAGCCTGTGCTCCGCAACGGGAGAGGCCACAGCAGTGAGAGGCTCGCGTACCGCAAAAAAAAAAAAAAAAAAAAAAAGCCTCCAAAATGTGCACAATCCATTGATACAATAATTCTACTTTTAATCATTTATTCTGAAAATACTTATTCATTTATTCAACGAATAATTTTTGATTGTCTGCTATCTGCCATTGCTAGATACTAAATATTTGTGGGTGAATAAGAAAGATATATTTCCCACCCCTTGGGGTTTATCATTTATTGAGCAAACAGATAATAAACAAGTAAACAAAACAGTAAATAAATAAGTATAAATTATCATTGCTTAGAAGGATGTTGTGCTCAGAGGTGCCACAACAGGGTTACTGATTAGATGCTCACAGAAGTTCCCGGGAAGGGAAGCTTGAATGTCAGTTGGATTTTATGCTGCAGACAATGCGGACCATTTGAACGTTCTTGAGCAGAATAACAGAATCACTGTTGTATGCGGGAAGCTCGAGCTAGGCCTTTTACAAAATCGTAGAGGCCAAGGAGACCAGACTGGAAGTCAGGAAGTTTCACTGGATGGTCATTGGCATCCATGGCCAGAGGTCTATGAGGGGCAGATGGAAGAGGCATTTTGACATGATCACATGATTTGACCATTGACAGCAGTGGATGGCCAAGAAATGGGAGGAGCTAGAGGTATCACCATGTTTGCAGCCTGGGTTCCTGGGAGAATGGTGGGTCGATGAACAGCAAGAGGAAACGGCAGGATGAGAAGGTTTGGGGAGAAAGATGAAGAATCACCATTTGGACTCCTTGAGCCGCAGCCCACGTCCTTCCTTCCTAAGGACCATTCCCTATCACTCTCCAAACACGTGGGGCCTTCCTTCCCTCCACCCACTCAAAACTGAGCGTTCACGGGTCAATCCAACAGAAAGACCAAAAATAAAACAGGAAACCAGTTTTCTTTCCCTCCCCACTGTTCCTTGATGTTCACGATTTCAATGACCAAACTTATCAAGGGCAAATATTTTCCTCAGGAAATCTTTTCTGGTTAATTTTCACATTGAGAGCCCTCTTCCCGTTCTCCTTTCCCAGACCAGGAAGAGCCGCTTATAGAAGTTTACGTCAAAGTGTTCTCTTCCTGAGACACTATGGAGTATCTCAAGGCCTGTTTTAGGAACCCCAGCTTGACTTGGCGTTTCCCACAAAGGGTCACCTCATATTTACTAGCAGTTCTTTCTCAGAATTAACCTCACCGGCAACCAAAGGCTTTTTGGAAAGGATGCTGGTGGTGACTTTCCTAGAGGAAGAGCAGAGACAGGAGGAGGAGACTGGCCAGGAGACATCATCCTGGCCTCTTTGGTTCCTGGAGTCTCTGGAAGCAGAGGTGGCACCCCGGGACCCTCCCTTTCCCCCCCAGTTCTGTGGAGATGAAGTGCGGCTGCCAGGCCGACCTGCCTGTCTCTGTTTCTCCTCACATAGGATGGGTGTTTGACACAATGCTCATTTCTCTGGAAATCTTGTGTGGGCCCAAGGAGGCAATTGTAACGTATGCAAGCCCACTGCCGAGAATAGAAATGAAGGAATGATGTCCAGTGGCTGGGCTCCCACGAAGCCCGCCTCAGAAAACAAACACCTCTCCTCGGAGTGGAGATACAGGCAGCAACCAAACACAGGCCTCCTCCAGTGCCTTCGCTGTGAGGTGATGGATTCGGAAAAACCCGACTGCGTCGATTTGGGCCACTTTCAGTAATGAAAACTTTTCCTCATGGAGGAAAATTGTTCTGAATGAACCAACTCAATCGCTCCATTTTGAAACTGTTTTCTTAAGTCTTACTGAAACGGGAGGTATGAGGACTGCACAATAAATCCATTTATGAAAATACAATTTCCTGTCAGCTGTTCTAAATAAGGTCGTTTTCAGACCATTGTATAGTTGGGAGAGGAAATGATTCCGTCTTCCATTTGGAATTTGTTGAGCTTTTTTTTCCTTTGCTCCTGGTGATTTTAAACCTTGTGGACGGATGGAGAGTAAGAAAATGAGATGTTTACAGCATATTGAGAAACAGGTTTTTAATACTGTGAAACCCTGTCACAGATCCAGGTGACTGCGGGAAGACTTCATTCAACTCCAGATTTCACACCACCTCGTGTCTGCTTCGGAACGGCCAAGGATGCCCATTTAAAGAAAGGAAATCTTTCCACTGCAGCTGCCGGGATAGCTGCAAAGTCTTTAATAGAATTCTTTTCCACAAAAAGAAGGACAGGCTTCCCCTGACAGAAGCCCAGCCAGTGGACACTTCTCCAGAGCCACATAAAAAGAAATTGAAATGTGCTACTTTCTGGGGAGGACCCTTAAGCAGTGGAACAGCTCTCTTTTCTTTTGTTTTTAATTATGAAACACTTCAAACTTATAGAAAGGTATAGAAAAGTAATATAACAACTGCTTCTCTGCCACCAAGATCAAACATTTGCCGTCATTCAGCTCTCCCTCTCTTTCTTTCTCTCTTTCTCGCTGAAATGACTTATAACCAGTTAAAGCCACTCATTTCATGTTTCCCCCTTCCCCAGGAATAACCCCTGCCCTGAAATGCCATGAGTCGTTCACATCCTTATTTGAGTCTATTTGCTACAAATGTATGAATCCATATTGTTCTGTTTGTTTTTTAAAGTTCATTTAAATAGTAAGCATTCTGGATGTATCCTCTTGAAACTTACTTTTTTCCTCAAAATTTTATTTTGGGCAAAGCGACATACCATGCTCTTGACGAAAGAGACTCATCATCACAAAGATGGCCATTCTGTCTCAGTTAATTTACAGATTTCACGTACTTCCAACTTTAAAAATACCACCAGGCTTTTTCCGGAGCTGAGCAAGTTGATTAAAAAGTTTATACTCGAGAACAAAAAAGCAAAGTTAGCCAGAAGAATCCAGAAAAAGCAGGGCCATATGGGGGGCAGAGCTACCCACCATTAACACATACTGTAACGCCGTAATTAGGAGTCTGGTGTTGGCACAGGAATAAACAGATAGACCGACGGGACCAAAAGAAAACCCAGAAATAGATCCAACTGCATCTGGAAAGTTATTCTATGAGAAAAGGCAGCTTCACAAATTTGTGTGGAAAGATTTTTTTTCTTTTTGAAATAAGTGTTGTTGAGATAATCGGATCGCCATGTGGAAAAAGTCAGACCTGGAGCTCACACCACCCATCGGGGTAAAACCCAAAAGGGATCAGACGTTTAAATATAAAAACTGAAACCCTAAGGTACTAGGGGAAAATGTGGGTATGAAGGCCTATCTAACCTGGGTATGGAAAAAATTTCTTAACCAGAAGCAGTGAGGAAAATGACTGTCATGCGTGAGCACATTAAAATGAAACCCTTTTGCATGACAGAACCACCGCAAGTAAAGTCAAAAGACGCATGATGCTGGGGTGGAGACCCCTAAGGCTCCTGTTTCAGGGTGAGCCTGGATCACCTCTGGATCAACGGGCAGCTGGGTTCACTCTCAACACAGGAGGCCAAGAACATGGCATAGCGGAGCGTGTGGGTCCCAGGGTCCAGTTCCTGTGCTTGAAGCTGGCTCTGCCACTTACTAGTCACCTGACCTTGGGGAAATTGTTTAAACTCCCTGGACCTCAATTTTCTCATGTATAATAAAGGGATAATACCTGTACCTAGCCCTGGGGTCGTGAGAAGGAATAAATGAGTTTCTATGTATAAAATGCTTAGTACAGTGCCCAGAACATTCTAGAGCCTCAATTAATGTTAACTTTCACTTCCCAAGGCCCACAGCTTCTTACAAAACCAAAGCCCAGGCAGCAAGCTGGCTGCAGGGTTTTCCCCCCAGCCTCCCCTTACAAGCTGGGAAACCCAACCCATTCCCCATTTTTTTTTTTTTTTTTTTTTGGTACGCGGGCCTCTCACTGCTGCGGCCTCTCCTGCTGCGGAGCACAGGCTCCAGACGTGCAGGCCCAGCGGCCATGGCTCACGGGCCCAGCTGCTCCGCGGCATGTGGGATCCTCCCAGACCTGGGCACGAACCTGTGTCCCCCACATCGGCAGGCGGACCCTCAACCACTGCGCCACCAGGGAAGCCCCCATTCCCCATTTTTAAGCAGCAAGTCTGCTTTCACTCCCCCACCTCACAAAGACCTCATGTGTCTCTTTCTGACCCACAGGAAACAAACTCTTAGTTGCCACTGTCAACAAGCTGAAACTTTCTGACATTTTGACAGGAAAGTCCTTATATTGTTTATTGGTGTTTTCTTTCTCTTTTTTAATTACTGCATCTTGCCATGCGTTTCTCTATTTTCTTAGGTTGTTGGGTTTTGGTTTTTGGTTTTGTGTTTTTGACGAATCAGCTTTGGGTTTTGTTGTCCCTTTGGATTATTTCTTTGTTATCTATTTCATTCATTTCTGCCCATCATTCATCATTTCCTTCTATGTTGTTTGGAGCTACTCTGCTTTGCTATTCTTCTCCTCTCTTGAGTTGGACTCCTAGTTCATTTATTTTTAGTTGTTTTACATTTAAGTCCACATACTTCTCTCAAACCATTGCTTTAGTCGAATCCCATGTTCTGATGGGTTGTGACAGCCATTGCTGCCACTTGCTGGTACCCGGTGCCTTCCCACCCACAAGAGGATTTTATTTCTTCACCCCCTTCAAATTTAGCCTGGCCACGCAGAAATGTGAGGGTAAGTGACCAGTGCTACTCTTAGGTGGAAGCGTTTATTGCTGATTCGAGACCCTCCAGGGCTCTCCTCCCCAAGCCACAGGGACTGGTGACGTTCCAGACATTTGATTCTCCAATAGCCTCAGCTCTGAATGAAGAGGATGTGAAACAGAATGTCTTCCTGGCCAAGGACAGACATGTAACAAAAGGGAGAAACAAACCTTAGGTGTGTAAACCACCAAGACTTGGGGCTTGTTTGTTATCTCAGCATAACCTAGCCTATCCTGGCTGATACACATAGTGTTTTCATTATTGTTCAGTTTCATAATTTCCATTATAATTTCTTCTTTGACATATGAATTATCCATTAACACTTTTTATTTCAAAGTGTATGGAAAGTTTTGATCTTTAATTTTATTACTTGTGGTCAGAGAACATAATTTCTCTATGATGTAATGATTCGGTATCTGTTGAGATGTATTCTGGGGCTCAATATGATCAGTTTGGGTAAATATTAATCACATGCTTGGAAAAGTACGTATTTTCTAATTGGCAAGTAGTGGGGTTCTGTATTTGTTGTTAGATCAATCTGTTCACTGCATGGTTCAACTTTTCTGCAAGCTTGCTATTTTTTTTATTTGCTTGCTCTATCAGTTGCTGAGAGAAGCATGTTATAATCTGCTGTGATTGTGGGTTTGTCGATTCTTCTCTGCCCTCAGTCAAGGCATGCTTACTAGCTACTGTGTGCTCCCTCTAGCCTTCAATCTCAGAACTCTGGGGAAGGGTAACTCTGGGGATCACAAAGTCTCACCCCCAGCAGCTCACGTCGGCCAGGGAATGTCTTGTTGGATCACTGACTTCTCGGAGCACTTATGAAAGCTAGGAGCCCTCTCCCTAAATTTGTATATGTGATTCCAGAGGCTTCTCTTTCTCTGCAAGCTTGACATCCCAGAGTGGAAGCTTGGTGATTTCACTTTTGAAACAAAAATGCAAATTTGTAGGCTGACAGATGATATGAGAAACAGAGAAGATGAAGGAAAGGCTCTAAGTCTGGACCATGTGGTCACTACGTTGAACTGGGAGGATAGATCCATGCACAGCGAGCTCATCCTCTCTCCAGTCCAGACTCTGTCTCTAACCTCGGCCATCCGTCTGGGCCTTCCTGGGCACAAACATGGGGTCAGTGTGCATTTGAGCAGCCCCAACCTTGAGAATGGAAAGAAGAATGATGATCCCCTGCTCGGGGTGTGGGAACGGGCAAAGATAGGTAAGCTTTCCTGGGAACCTGAAGCTGGGGATGCCAGTAGAGTCATGCGGAGCGGAGCACCTACTGTCACGGTCACGGGGAGGGCAATGAGTGCCATGATGGAGCAGGAGGGATCTGAGCAGGCAGTGGGCACGCACAGAAGAGCGCACCCTGGAGGCCAATTGGAGGCAGTTGATGCAGCGGGACGGGGCCCTCGAACGCCGCTCTGAGAAGAGGCCACATTTAATCCTAGGAGAAATGGGGTGCCACTGCAAGTTTTGGAAGAGGAGACCCACAGACATACGTTAGTGTGGCATCATCTATAGACCAAACGGGGTACAAATGTGAAGTGGGTGTGAGGACACAGGGGGCTGTCAAGAACGGCTGGCGGGACTTGGTGCCTCCACGGGTTTGGGAAGGGAGGGGTGGAGATGGGCATCTGTAGGTGCCTGCCATGTGAGCACGTGTTGCAATGATCAGATCACAATTACCTTCAGGCATTTGGCACCCTGCGTAACAGCTTGCCAAGAACTTGTTCCTGAAATTGTGTGTGGAGCACATTATTCATATTTTATAGATGAGATGTGGCTGAAGTAGTAAGAATTTAGCATCCGTTTCCTGCATGCAGCAGCTCAATGTAACACCGTACTTAGGAGACCAGGATCTGCGTTTGAAGACCAGCCTTGTAATTGCTTGCTGTGTGACCTTGAGTAACTTACTCAACCTCTCTCAGCTCCTATCTACAAAGAGCAAACTGATATAACAGTGTAAAACGCTCAGCAAGCACCAGACACACAGTAAGCTCGCAAGAACTATTAGCTGTTGCTGTTACTATTATTGTTTTCTCAATATTATTCATGCTGAACAAAGGCTGCACGACCCAGCTCAGAACTTCTGGCTCTGCAACCCGTTAACTGCATGTCCTTAAAGGTACCTGGGATCCCGGAGCCAGTGTTCTCCAGATGCGAGGGATCCAATCCCCTCCCACCTCACAGTTACTGATGTAATTTGGGTATCACTGCACAGTAGGAGCCATTTATCTAATCACCAGAGATGAACTTGTAAAGCTAAGTCTAGTTTACCATCCCGATCCTGATCTCCCTGCAGCCAGCAGCACTGACTGTTTCCACCCAAAGATGGAATCAGAAGCTGATCCTGCAAACAACTTTCCTGTTTGCTCTGGACCGCGAAGAAAATGGATGTGTCTCACATAGACGCAGCCAGGGCTCAGGATTTTGTTGGATGCCAACCTTCCACCATCAGGGCTCCCTTCTGTTTCAGCTGATGCAGACTCCAGACTTTAAATAGAAATGATAAGTTATTGACTATCGTGGTGACTGATTCTCAGACTCTCTGCTGACCACCAAATTGCTCTGATCCTCACCCAAGCGAAGAGTCCATAAGTCATTAGCATATGAGCCCACCAGCATCCATCATGCTAACGATGCGGCTGCGATCACTCCTTGACACTAATTACCTTTCCTGACTAACTTTGAATGTGAAATTTTGCTAATGACTGAGACCCACTGTAAAAGCCACATTTTCTCCAAGCGTCCTGTAATCTATGGCCCCTTCATGCCCACAAAGCAATTATTAACACTGCACCTGACCCTGCCTCTTCACCATGTGTTGGCAGCCTTGAAATAGAGAACTCTTTATTCCAGGATCCTGGACATAAACGTCATTTTATCTAGAGAGTTCCCTGGGAGTGAGTTTCCAGAGAAGCAGAGTCTGCGTGGAAAGATTTCTAACTTGTAAAGACAATCACGAGAAACGTTTAACCCACAGTTCTTCCCTGGCTGGGGCAGAGAAGACCAGGGCTTGCCGGGTGAAAGCACTGTGACTGGCCGTTTTGCACATGTTACCATGTCTTATCCTCCTGTGAGACAGCTGCTAGGAGCCCATGTCACAGATGGAGGAACTAGAGCCTGGAGATTTTAAGTGACCTGCCCAACGTCACACAGCTTGTGAACAGTGAATGGGAAAGATTGGGACTGTGGTGGGCAACCTCCATGTTGGCTCTCAATGACCCATACCTCCTAGTGCAATCCCCTCCCTGTGAGTGTGGGTGGGACCCGGTGACACTTTGCTCTGAATAGACTATGGCATTTCCGAGATTCAGTTACAGAGCCTGGCTTCACCTTACTCACTTTCCCTCACTCTCTCACTTGCTCTGAGGGAAGCCAGCTGCCACATAGTGAGCTGCCCCATGGAGTGGTCCACGTGGCCAGGAGCTGAGCATAGCCTCTGGCCAACAGCCCTCAAGAAAGTGAATCCTGCCAATGACCATGTAAGTGACCTTGGAAGAGCACCCACCCCCAGTGGAGCCTGCAGATGAGATCACAGCCCCAGCTCACATCTTGATTCCAGCCTGTGACAGAGCCCAAACCAGACAACCCAACTAAGTCATGCCGAGATTCTTCACCCAGAGAAACTGTGAGGTCAGGAATCTGGGTGAGTTTATGCCCCGGGTTTGAGGATGGTTTGTTACGCAGCAGTAGATAACAAACACAAGGATCAAACCTAGGTTGGAGTGATGCCAAAGGCCTTGTTTGTTGGCTTCTCTCTGTGTATTTTTTTAAATCACAGAAGTAATATTATATTAATATTAATACAATCTTCTGTATTAATTAATTCTTTGTTTAGAAGAAGAAGAATAAATTTTTGTTTAGAATTCAAACAGAAAGATATATAAAATTAAAATCAGAAGCTCCTCTTCACCCTTCTCCATACTCCTTATCATCTACATCCTCTGCAGAGGAACCACTGCTTACAGTTTTGTGTAGCCTTTCTGATCTTTCCTATAAATTTATATATACATACATAATTTAATTATGTCATAAACAGGGTCCCCCAAACATACTTTTCTGTGGTTTGCTTTTTTTCACTTGATAGTAGACCCTAGAACTCTCTCCTTGTTGCTACACAGAGAGAGCTCTCCCCCATTCTTTTCATGGATTTCAGAACATTAAGGGGGATGGACATTTGTCTCCAACACAACTGCATCAAGTATCCTTGTCCATAAATGTCTGTGCGTGTGTATCAGGGTTTCTGTATACAAGGTTCCTAGAAATGGAATTGCTAGGTCAAAAGATATGCATTTTTTAAAGTTTGGCCTGTGCCCTTTCCAGTGTATCACACTGCATCCTCAAACAAACAAACAAAAACCCAAACAAACGAAATCACAAGGTCTCACCCTTCCCACTGAGACATATGAGATCAGCATTACATAAACTTCAGAGAGTAAACGTCTGGAGGGTTTCGGGTTGGGAGCCTCAAGCCCAGAAGACAGTAAAGCTCACAGACTCGGGCCCCATCTCTCTTCATAGAGCCTGGAGCATTTTCTTCGTTATGCAGCCTTTGATTTTTTCAGTGGGGAAAACAAATAGAATCCCCAAAAGGAGTGGGCAGAGACCCATGTCCGTTCAGCCAGAATCCAGGCCCAGCTATTCTCAAATTTGCTGTAGAGCCTCAGCCAAGTCACTGGCCCTGCCTGGCCTCAGCTTGTCAACGCATTAGGCGGGATGAGATGGCCCCCGGGTCTCCTTCGGCATGAGTTTATGGGCTGGATCAGGAGAGCTCTGAGGAATCTGCCTTCACTGTCACTGGCTGTGGGGCCGTGGGTGGGTCTTTTATCCTTCCATGCAGGGAGATAAATTAAAAGCCCCTTTTTTAGGTATACATTTATTAGACACCTATTGAGCCAGGTACAGAGTCACAGAGATAGGCTAACACAATCTCTGCCCCACAGATTCTCAGAGGCCATGGAGGGGGGGCAGGCTCCAGCAGGGGGAGGCTGGGAGAATGGGGGTGATGATCCCCACCAAGGCAAGGTGTGGAGGGTGTGGAGTTGGATGCGAAAGCATTGAGCCCTATTTTGAATCCCCTACCTCGGCGCACCCCCAAACACAAGGCAGTGTCATCGCCTCTACCGATTCCTTAGTGCCTTCCATTGGAATGTGGAATCAGGGTGCTTGGACATTGATTCCACAAGAGAAGTTCTAGAGTCTGCAGAAGGGGACATTGTTTAATCCACCCAAAATCAACAGCCCGACAGGGAATGAGGGCCAAGGGCAAATATGGGCCCCTGGAGAAAACTCAGATGTGTTTTCCGTTGTAGGCAAAACGGGGGTGAGATATTTCCTAACAGAGTTACAAACGCAAAAGTCTAAACGGCCACAAAATCATGAAAATAGCATTCTACACCATGGAAAGTAAAGATTTGTGGTTGAGATTTGCTTACGCTTTGCAGAAAACAACCTCAATTTGCAGCATAGTAAGTACTCAAGCAGTGAACTTGGCGTCTCTAGATTCGTCCTGCTCAGAGTGTGGTCTGCAGGCCAGCAGCAGCTGGGAGCTTGTAAGAAATGCAGAGTCTCAGACCCCAGCCCAGACCCACCAAATCAGAATCTGCATTTTAACAAGCTCTCCAGATGATTCGTATTAAGGTTCAGTCATGGGTCCTGGTTGACTGGGGTAGGAAGGTTTGCATGACTCAGTCAGGACTTTGGGAACTTTAGAGAACTAGTGACCTGTGACGTCTTAGCTGATTACTCTTTGGAAGCTAGTGACACGTTAGGGTCCTAATTTTTGGACTCAGCCCCTAGGCATTCTGGGATCGTTAGCAAGGACTGGGGGGTGATACTGGGAGCTGACCCAGCCACAGAGGTGGACACAGAGAGTCAATCTACAATATATGGTGGGCACGGCAAGCTTAGGCTAGGTTGCCGCTGGCATCAGTTCTTGAGTTGGAGTTTCCAGACCCTGGGAGAAGGTCCAGCGCTGATCCAGCTGTTGCCTGTGGCTATACCTTCTTTCTTCACCCATGTAGAGGAATGAGGAAGAGGGAACAAGTTACTGCAAATCCCTGTGCAATGACCGCGTGAAGACTCACGGGACACCTAAGCCATCAGGAGGAACTCATGTTATTGTATCTCCTCTTCTAAGGTCAGAAACCCCTGAAGCCCTACTGGCATCAGCTACAACCAGCAAGAAGCCCAGTTAGGACTGGAAACACAGACCCTCTGCAAATACAGACACTGGTTGCAACAAAGCAACCAGGAAGAGCTCATTTTATCTCCTCTTTTAAGATCAGAAACCCCTGCCTGAAGCCATATTGGCAACAGCTACAACCAGCAGGAAGCCCAGATAGGACTGGAAACACAGACCCTCTCCAAAGTGAAGTTCCCCTTCCCTTGTCTTTGTTGGGCAAGACTGACGCCGCTTCTTCCTCCTCTTGCCCTGCAAATTGACTAACTATGCCCCTTACATACCCAGCAAGCTCGGAAATAGGAAACACATTAGTGGCTGCAATTGTCACTTATTCATTCAATTCTGCAAATATTTATGGAAAGATGGAAGAAATCGTATTAATAGAGGTCATGGCTGTAGCCGCTGCCACACGCTGAGCATTTGCTCTGTGCATTCTTCCTGCACTCCTAGTGGTCTTTTAGAATGTGTGTGTGTGTGTGTGTGTGTGTGTGTGTGTGTGTGTTGGGGGGCGGGGTGGGTCTGAATCCTACCACTCAAACCTCAGGTTCCTGCCAAAGACACAACTCTTGGGAGAACGCATTGGCAAGGACTCTCACCGCCAAATGAGTATTGATCTTTTCAACAGCTGGGCAAGCACCTTTTAGCCCCCGGTGCACAGCTCCTTGGGAAGGATGAGCTAATGCAAGGGGTTGAGGCCTGGAATAAGACCCCTCCAGGGCACCCCCTCAAATCTAGAGTGGCCAAGATCGCGGAGCAGACACTGAGTGCACTCACTTGGCAGACCCGTAGACAGGATGGCAGGCTTGCCCACCCACCTGGCTGCAGGTGGAGCAGAGTGTGACTGTGACATGTACCACCTTTCAAGAGAACGACCGTGCCTGCCAGTGAAACCCGGAGACAGCCAGAGTCTTCCAAGCAGACCAGCAATTTCTCACCTTAAGGGAGACAGGAGTATATGGATGGGCAGATTAAAATATGTTGGGATGACAGAAATCCTGGGAAGCGGGAGCCCAGCTGCCCTGTGCTGAGCATGGGGCACCCCTAGTGAGCAAGTTGGTCCCTCCCCTCACCTCCCAGAACCCAAGGTGTGTGTTGCAGGTACAGACTGTTCAGGCTGGTGACAAAGCTTCCCCGAAAGTCCATGGAAAGTTGAGCAGCTGGAACAGAGGTAAGTGGGCCAAGCACGGGGGTGATGTTCACTCCTTGTGGGTTCTTCTCACATCGTCCTGGGAGGAGAATCCCCGGTGGTACTGGGGTCCTTCCGCAGAGGACCGGGAGAGGATACCAGGGTGTTCTGCTTTGCCTGCGAGAAGAAAGACCCTGGGAGCACTGGTGCTTCTATAGATATTGGAAGAGCTGGCAGAGCAGGGGAGCTGGGAGCCATGGGATGAAGTCCACAAACACTGTATGAGTTTCCTGGGGTTTCTGGGGAAAATTTGTCACAAGCTTGGCACTTGAAAACAACAGACATTTATTTTCCTTACAGTTCTGGAGGCCAGAAGCCAAAATCAGGACCTTTGGGTCAAAATCAAGGCGTGGGCAGGGCTATGTCCCTCCAGAGGCTCCAGGAGTCCCTTGCCTCCTCCGCCGTTGGTGCCGTCACATTCCTTAACTCGTGGCTGCGTCACCCCGAGCCCTGCCTCCATGGTCACATGGCCCTCTCCTCTTCTGTCCTCACATACCCCCAAGTCTCTCTTAGACACTTGTGATGGCAACCAGGGCCCGCCCCGATAATCCAGGATGACCTCCACATCGTTCGCTCCTCAACTCAGTCACATCTGTGAAGGAACTTTCTCCAGGTAAGATGACATTTAAAGGTTCCAGGCATTAGGACCTGGATACGAAGAGAACTTTGGGGACCATTTTCAGCCAACCACAGACACCGATTTTCAATCAAGAGAAAGAGCTTTCCAGCAGCCAGGCGTCCAAGGTCAGAACGGGCTGCTTTAGCTCAGGGAGCCCCTGCGGCAATGCGGTCGGCGGCCCACCTGGGGCAAGTTTAGCCCACGGGCTGTAAGTGCCAGAAGAGCTGGAGAATGACGGCCCCCAGGAGCATCTCTCAAGCCACGACTGATGAGATTTGGAGGATAAGTACCCCAGCTCGCACACCCCTCAGTGGGATAACTCTGAGTTGTGTTCTGTATGGACAGAGTTCCTCAGTGGGGACGGGCTCCAAGCTGGGGACCGGCTTCACAGCCCCCTTTCGTGGGCTTCTGTACCTTTCCTCTCTCACCCCTTCCTGGTATTCCCTAAGGGCACTTCCCAAATAAGCTACTTACTAGGAGCTGCTTCTGGGGGGATCCCAGTCCAAGGCAGTTTGTATAAGAAGTGGTCTCAGGAAGGAAACTCTTAGGATGGGATTCCAAAATTGAATCATTTACCAGCCTGCTAGCAAAAGGGCACCACTGTGAGTGACCAGAGGACCCCTGATGTGCTGTGCATCACGGTTGCTAAGACCCTCACTTTAGTGAGTGGGGAGAGGGTACAGATGAAAGGGGATGCACTAGCTAATTGCTAGTCATTAGTATTGTTGTTAATTTATTAATAGTAATTTATGTTATAATTAACTCTAACTTAATAATTATTAAATATTATATAATAATTGCTAAATATTATAATTATTACTATACAATTATTATAGTAACATTATACTTTATTATTTTCTTAGTTTTCAGTTATTATTATTAATCACTGATAATAATTATTACTGTTAATCCAATAGCTCTAACACTGGGGGGGCCGTAGGAACAATGATAATTACAGACCGCCAGCTGTCACCAGCGGCCATCAAACCCTGCAGGAGGAAAACGTCAGGCTCAGGCCGGCCATCCTGCAGCTCACGGCATGATGTGAGAGCTCAGTGTCCTTCAGAGGGTGTTAGATACCCTCACCTTGGTACAGCCAGGGGTAGAGCGCTGAGAAGCAAGCCCAGAATCTGACGGTGGAGAAGGCAGGTTCCTAGCCCCAGCAAGTCTCCTGTGCTAAAGGCAGGGCCACAGAAGGAAGGCGTGAGACGCAGAGACCAGGGCAGGGACCCGGGGGCACCCTAAACCTGTACATGACCCTGAACCATGGCGGCCAGCAGAAGGCATACCTCCCCTCGCCTCCCCTTGCCTGGACACCACAATAGGGCCTCTCTTGACTCTAATGCCTCATGAGATGATGCTTCCCCTTGTCCGTATAGCCATCTCCCCTCGTGGCTTCTAGACTGATGACAAAGACCAAGGCTCAAGGGTTCACGGGGGAAGTGCTGACCTGCGCAGGGAGGAGAGGGCTAACTCACCAGGTGCTGCAGGACCTGGCTTCTATGCACCAGATGAACCAGGAGAAAACGTCCAGGAACAGATCAGCAGGGTGCTGGGCCAGGAGGGTGAAATGTAATGCCAAGTAAGGGGGAATTCATCACATGGGGCACCCTCCCTCCCGTGACTCGGGATTTAACACCATGGCAAGGATACCCAGAAACAGTCCTAACAAGCTGCTGGGAGGCTCCTTGAGGCTTGGGGGAAAATTGGAAGATTCCAGAACGAGCTTTACAGAGTGCTACGGAATGGGTAGAAGGCTTATGGAGGTGAACACGCTAGACTGGATTCATCAAGACGAGAGAACTCCCCCCCCGCCAGCTGACAATCCCTTCACTAAAGTATTAAGGAATATTCTAGTGAGGGAAGTACTTCATTCATGAGAGGGCTGTAACGGCAGCCCACCACAGGCCAGGGGAGATGGTGCAGATGCTGCTGTAGAACTGGGCTCACTGGCGTCAATGGGAATGATTGGATTCCAGCGGAGCCGGGACCAGATGGCAGCACGTGACCATGAAGGGTGGGGTGGATGGAACACAATCTGGGGCAAGGCTGGAATGGCCAGCAGGAGACCTTGACCCACAGGGGTTTGTGGCATTAGCTAATAGACCATCAAGTTCCTAGGGACGTGATAGATGGGCAGCCAACACGGGTATTGGTCAACTTTTATCGTCAAAAAGATCAAGAGCAGGTGAGCAGAAGACTGTCAGTCCCTACAAAGGAGAATCTGGTCTCTCACCTGGTCTCCAGACCCGAACCGGTTCTCAGGTCCAGAGCCCACTGATGGCAGGAGAGGTGAGGTGTCTGGCAGGTGATGTCAATGCTCCACCCATTACCCCTCACCCTTACCACTTCCGTGCCCACCAGCCAACTTCCAGCTTCTTTTATTCCCCCACGGCTTCCTCCACCACAGAAGCCTGATCTGTGACCTCCAGATCAGTGTACCAGGGAATCATCATGGGCGGCTGCAGTGGGAGAAAAACCCGTGAAAATTCAGGGGCCTGGCACATCAGTGAAGTTGCAAGTTCAAGGACAAATTATTGCACCTTGCAAAAAGAAAGAGGTGCGGTACTCAGTGGGACTTCCTAGAATCTAGAGCCAGCACATGCTGAACTGGGAGATCCTGCTGTGGCCCATGTATTGGATGAGACGGAAGGCTGCCCAGTCTCGCGTGGGACCCAGGGCAAGAAAAGACTCTACAGCAGGTTCAGGCTGGGGTTCCAGCAGCTCTGCCATGTGGGCCAGTGCCCTGGCAGATCTTGTGATGCTAGAAGTATCTGGATAAGGAAGCAGGATGGAGTCTCTGGAAAGCTTCCTGTTTTAAGTTTCTGTGTGTTTTAAAGATATTGTGCTCAGCCACCACCTTGAAGAATCAGTGACAGATAAAATGGACTTAACAGGGGGCTCAAGAGGATCTGAGAAGTGGAAGGAGTGCACAGGTGGTGCTACGGGCAGCCTGAACCAGTGTGAGATACGGACGTGCACATACGTACAGAGAGGGAGACGGCACGACAGAGAGACTGAGATTTACTTCAAAGAATTGGCTAGCACAACCACGGGGGCTGGGAAGCCCAGACTTTTCAGGAAAAGCCAGCAGGCTGGAAATGGCAGGAATTGATGCTGCAGGCTTGAGGCAGAATTTCTTCTTCTTCAAGACACCTCAATCTTTACCCTTAAGGCCTTCAACCAACTGGAGGAGGCCCACCCAAGTTATCGAGGGGAATCGCCTTTACTCCAAGGCAGCTGGGTATAGATATTAACCACCTACACAAAGCACCTACGCAGCAACACCTAGTGTTTGGTTGAAGAGGTGGGTGCTGTCGCCTAGCCAAGCTGACACAAAACCAGGCATCACAGAGCCCCACCCACGCCCGTGACATTCACATCTACACACCAGCAACTGCTAACCTCAAACACCCGGGACTCTCCATCTGCAGGCTTCCCGATAAGGCCAGTGTAAGTCAGAAGTACAGTAGCGTTAATGCCCCCAGAAGCAGCCCTCAACGGACGAGCACAGAGAACTGGAGGCTGGATCCACCGACCTCCCTGCCTCTCCATTGTGATGACGCTGAGGTAGACCCTGCACCATCTCCCAGAGACCCCAGCAGCACTGCCCAGTAAATGGCCACCTGTCAACTCTGCTTGACGTCCATTGATTATTTCCTTCACTTTCTTTCTCACCTCTCCACTCTCCTTTGGTGTTTCCTGGGATCACCTCCCCTATAAGCAAATTGCTCAGCTCCTTGCCTTGGGGTCTGCCCCTAACAAGGCATTCTATCACAGGAGATGGCTGCGGCCAGGCTAGCTCGAGTTGGGAGGCCAGACATGGCAGTAGTGGGAGTGATGGACCCTTGGGTCTCTTTCAACTTTGAGAGCCTGTGGGTCCTTGTGCAAATGTGCATCTGAGAGACATGGTCGTGGGAAGACTTCACTGCCCTTCTGCGGCTCCTGGGAGACCTGGAGACGTTCCACAATCTCAAGACTGTGTAGCTGGCTCCTAACTTCAGCTTGAAGACCTGTTAACCCAACAATGTCTTGGGGCAGTGAAGAAATACCTCTAGAAGGTGGGAAGGTCAGGGCTTGGGCTGAAAGAAGGACATTTTATACCTCAATCGGAGGAAATTCTGGAGTGACTGGATTCTGCCACTACAGTAAAGTACCTCGGGAGGGGTGGTGAGAAGGCACATTCCCACTTCCTCATGCCCTGTGAGAGTTAATGCCTCATCACCCACGGCGAGGCCGCATCCCCCAAAACTTGGCACAGACTGAAGGCACAGACTATCTGACCTGGAAGTCTCCCAAAGACTTGGGAGACCAGCCCCTGTGATGGTTAACTTTATGTGCACAGGGTACCCAGACATTTGGTCCAACATCATTCCGGCTGTGACTGTGAGGGGGTTTCTAGATAAGATTTACTTTGAATCAGTAGACTGAGTAAAGAAGATTGCCCTCTCAAATGTGGGTGGGCCTCATCCAATCAGTTGAAGGTCTGACTAGAACAAAAAGGCTGGGGAAGAGGGATCTCCTCCTGCCTGAGTGCTTTAGAGCTGGGACAGGGGTATGTTCTTTCTTGCCCTTGGACCCGAATTGAAACATCAGCTCTTCCTGGGTCTCAGGTCTACCAGCCTTCAGACTGAAACGACACCATCAGCTTTCCTGGGTCCCCAGCTTGCCAACTGCAGAATTTAGGACTCGTCCGTCTCCATAATCCCATGAGCCAAGTCCTTAAATACACACATAAATATATATATAATGTACACGCATGCACACAGACATCTTATTGGTTCTGTTTCTTTGGAGAACCCTGACTAATACAAGCCCTCGTGCACGTCGGGAGAAACTGACCAGAACCAGGTGTCCTGACTCCCTTGCCAGGACCAGTTGGACTCAGCTGCCTGGCCATTTATTCCAGAGTGAGTAACTCAGAATGAAAAGAATTCTGGTGTCTGGTCCAACACATACGATGTGGCCCCAGGTAAGCCGCTGCTTCGTGCCTGAATTTCCTCATCTCCAATGTGAGGATAAAAACTCTTTCCTCCCTCAGAGTTGTAGCAAGGATGAATACACGAGGTCCATCCATGAAAAGATCTCAGCACAGTGCCTGACACATAGGAAATACACAAACAAGTGTTAGATGTTATTTAAGGATGGATGAAGAATGCCACAGAGAACTTCAAAAATACTACCAGGAACCGTGCTTTTAATTTATAAGGCTTTCTAACCCACAAATATAGCTGGTCTGCCCCCCACAAAATTCATACAGTCTTCCGAAAGTTTCAAGATTGATGATTCCCTTGGTCAAAGCCTCAACCAAGTCAGCCATGGAAACCTGGTCGTCGCAACTCTTTCACCCACGCCCATGGCCTAGAGGCTTATCATGTGATTTGCTAGCAAGGCCTAGAAAAGTAGGAGAGGCTGGGCAGAAAGGGCTGTTTAATTCCCACTTTCCAAGGGGTTGTTATTCAACTCAAGCCTCTTCGGTCTGAGAGTAAATCACAAGCTGCCGTAATCAGCTTCCGTTCGTCAGGGACACATAGATCAGCCAGCAGCTGCTATCCTGAGCCCAGCCTCGGCACTGTCCCGCGGTCACTCACACCTGGGAATCAGCAGGTCAGTTGGATTAGTTCTTGAGGGTGTTCCCAATAACGATCCACCCCCCACCCCCCAGATCCCAAACATCTTTAGATTTGCCTCCATTAGAGTCCCAAAGGGACGACCCCCGGTTTGAGATTCATATTCATTAGCGGCTGAGACCCACTGGAGGTCAGCTGCTGGCTGTACGGATGAGCCCATGGTTGCTGTGAAATTAATGAATTTCCCTCCTCACCCCTCTGCGTGCATAATCTACCCGGTCGGTAAGCAGTCAGGGGTGCAGAGGAAACACTACTGCGGTAAACACCCAGGGTGTATCATGAATTCTGCCTTCTGTCTGGATGAACACATGTTGTAAAATACATTTTAAAAACCAAACCGTGCAGAACAGGACTGTATCTTTCTGGAGAAGGAAGGTTGAGCTGAAGCTCTCAGGGCCACAGCAGTGAAATCACTGATGGAACCAGGGTGGGACACGAATACGCAGGACCGTGCCATGCGATGACCTGTGGCCAGATGGATGCTTTGACCTTTGCCCCCTCCCACCCCATCCACCAGGCCAGCTGCAGCCCTGTTTCTGCCCAAGGGCCTCTGTGTCTCTCTCTTGCTCCTTCCCCGTCCCCTTCTCCATGTTCCCTGCCTCACTATCACCCTGTCTCATAAAATTGCTCACTATTTCCTCATGGATTAACTCAGAAATAACACGAACTATAACATAACCCGGGAAAACGATCCGTAATCGAAACCGTGGCCACTTGCAATGTCAGAAGCTGCAAATAGTAAAATTTGAGCTGGATTTTAAAACACTGATTTATGAAGCAAATTTCCACTGTGAAATTCTAAATGCAAAAGAATTGATCTCTAAGAAAATAATTTCAGCATAATGGAAATGGAAACATCGGAAATGGTTTAACTGAGCTGTATAGAAAATTGATAAACGGATTAAATTGGCTTAAAGGAGTTCCCTGTGGAATTCTGGTACTTTCTAGATGAAAACTCATCACTGTTGGGTAATTCTGACTAAAATGCTCGCACTCAAAATGTCTTTGGGGTCAAAATGTCCACAGGAGCAGAAGAGTGGAGTCAAAATGTCCACAGGAGCAGGAGAGTGGAGTCAAAATGTCCCCAGGCCCTGACCAAGGGGTTGGGGTTTTTTCAGCAGCCCCAGAAGAAGCAGGGAATGGGAAAAAGCAGTGTTCCCAAAGGCAGAGTGGCAGGGAGTGGTGATAGTTCTAGAAAAACACTGTGGAGGAGGGAGTGGGAGGGTACCGGGTAGACACACCAAACACGGATCTCGCCTGCTGGTCCCCGCTGAGGCCAGAATGTGGGCTGCCTCCCGCAGGCCGCCCAGCCCAGGGCGAAGCCCAGATCCCTGTGGAGCTGGCCCTGTGCCTGGTCCCCACCTCCCAGTGCCTCCCTCTTCCATGTGGAGGCCAGAAGCCCCCTACAGAAGCCCCCTACAGAAGTCCCTCCAGTGCCTCTGCGAGTCCCAACTGAGATCAGAAAGTACAAGTGCTCAGCAAAATCTGTTTATGCAAAGCATTCTTCCAAGCTAATAAGTAGCAGAGTCCAGGTTCAAGCCCAGAGAGTCTGTCATCTGAGCTTGTACTCAGAACCCAGGATGAGCTTGTATGGGTGTTCAGGTTGCGCACTGCACATGGGTGCCTTATCTGAGGGGGCGTCATTCGTGTTGTAGACATCGCACACAGAGTACACAGGTGGGTGTGGAGTTCTGGGCATCCTGGCCAGTCTGTGGGGTTGGGGAGGGGATGAGAGGCCCAGTGCCAGCCTTGTCAGTCCCATCCCAGCCACAGGTGAAGAGCAAGCTCGGACATGAGAGGACCTGGGGAGACTGATGATGCTGCAGTGGCCAGCAACACCCCCGCACTAACGTGGACGAAACGCTAATTATGTGCTGGGCATTGTGCCAAACACGGTAAGTGCATTAGCCCATTGATTCCTCAATCCTGTGAGGTGCAAACCGCTTTACCCCCACTTCACAGATGAGAAAACTGAAGCTGAGAGATTGGGTTTCTTGCCTAGAGTCGCAAGGTGGTGAGGCTGAGCCAGGGTTCCAGCCCAGGCAGCGTAGTCCAGGGCGTTCCCCACACCTGGCCATCCTCCCTAGATGGAGGTGCTGGAGGGCAGTGGAGGAACCAAGCCTGCCTGGTGTTGATGGGACAAAGCCAGACCAGGCCTCCTTTCTTTTTTTTTTTTTTTTTGCGGTACGCGGGCCTCTCACTGTTGTGGCCTCTCCCATTGCGGAGCACAGGCTCAGCGGCCATGGCTCATGCGCCCAGCCGCTCCGCCACCTGTGGGATCTTCCCGGACCAGGGCACGAACCCGTGTGTCCTGCATCAGCAGGCGGGCTCTCAACCACTGCGCCACCAGGGAAGCCCAGGCCTCCTTTCTTAAAGGCGCCTAGACTTTGGCTGAATTTTCTTCCTGCCTTTCCTGCTTCAGGGACATTTGACCTTTGACCCAGAAGATTTTGCAGTTGGCAAAAGTGATGATACATTTCTGCAAATTCCTGGTGTCCAGTGCCAGCCAGGAACACTCTTGCAAAGTGCAAGGAGTAATTCCAGGGTTTGGCTAAATCTCCCAGCCAGAATGTTCCAGAATGTATATGGGTCGAGGGCAGGTGAGGGGCAGATCTGATACAGACAACACTGTTGACAGAGACACACTCACTCAGCCCCGGGTCAGCGGGGGTGCCCGCGTACTGCGATGGTGAGAGCGCTCCCTGGCCTCCGTGAGCTTCCGTGAGCCAAGACTTGGAGGCGGGACGTGCAAGATAGGCCCAAAGAGCAGTGAAGGCACGAGTGACCCACCGGGAGGTGGACGGGCTGTTGTCAAAGCTTCTGATGGGGTTTTACAATTTCACCCTCCCTCCTTCTGGCGACTGAGAAATCTTGACTATTTTCACATCGCTTGCATCTCCTTATTTGCCACTGTTTCCAGCGCTTAAATTCTCCACCGACACACACACACACACACACACACAAATGCACTCACACACTCATACTCCGGGCTTCTGGAGCCCTGTCTGCATACATCAAGTGAAATGAGTACTTTTAATGGGAAAAACTTATTTCCTGGGGTGGGGCCTGGCCCTTGGTCCAGTGAGAGGGGAGTTTAACCACTTCCCCTAAGAGCAAGAGGCAGCAAGGGCGCAGCGCCCCCAGGCTGTCAGTGAAGGCAAGTGGTGTTGAATACCTGCTGGGGGAGGGGGTGGAATGTGCCGGGTATCAGACATGCTCTGACTCTCTCCACGTTGCAGTGGGCACCTCCTTTCCCCGCGTGTCTGGGAGGCTGTGGGAGCAGTGCAGTGCTTAATGCGTCACATCATGTGGCCAGGACCAGTCTTCGGAGTTAATGCCGTGAGAAGATGGGTGGCCCATGAGGTGGGGAGGGCCTCTCCCTTCCTGCATCCCCCAGACTCTGGGCCTGGTGCCTGCTCCACAGAAGAGAGAAGCTGGGTGAGCACACACTGAGGACCAGAAGACATAGCCCCAGAGGGACTCCCAGCCTGAGCAAGAACCTCCGTGTCTGCACGGCCTCCTCCCAATGACCACGGGGATTCCAGCCTCACGCACATGCATGCGTATTTGGAGGAGACGCAGGACGGAATTCCTGGGAGGCTGAGCCTGTTTCCGAGGTCACTGGCTGAGTCAGATGCGGCCAGAAGCAGAGTGTTCCAGAAGTTCACAAGCCGCCCTGTGTCCTTTCCTGGGCATTGGCTCATTTCTGTGTGGGCGGAGGCCATTTCGTCTGTTCTAAAGCACAGCACCAAGAGCTTCATCTAGAGAGAAACGTGCAGACACAAACAGCTCAGAAAATAGGGCAAACCCGACTCCTGCATCCACAGCACTGTCTTTTCTAGCATTTCCCTCGAAAATTAAATTAGCAACGTATGCAAACGAGCTGTGAGAATTCATTACGTTAATTTGTCTAATTTTAGAGCCAACACTGAAGCAAACAGCACCTCATTCCCCAATACTTAAGGCCTCACAGAATATTGATTTCTGAGTTTTATTAGCCTTGCACTAAGGCCCTTTTATAGCCCAAAGGCACGCGATTGTCAATTTCCTCATAAATACAAATGTCCCTGCTCCCAGGCTCTGAGAGGGTTCTCCAAGGTCATTTCCGGGGGTGACCCGCATGTCAGACCACCCAAAGCTCAGTCTGGGCGGGGTGGGGGGGAGTGCTGGCAGGAGCTGGGCCATCCATCCCAGCAAGATCAATGGCTACAAAAGGCGAGCAGTCCTTGCAAGGGCGTCTGCGGTACCGGGCCGTGGAGTTAAGCGTTCATCACCTACCGAACATCTCCACAGCCCAGGCAGCCAGTGACAGAACCGAGCTCTTGGCTGAGGGAACCCTGTTGAGCAGCGATGGCTTCTTCTTCTCCTGCCTCTCCGTGGGCCAGGGTGATGTCTTCAGCATGATACATTCCACCATTAAGAAAGCCAGTTTACCCCCATGTTACTCTGGAGCCAGCCGTGTTAGCAGACCCCGTGGAGGTGTGACTAAGGATGAGTTTTATCCAGCTCGTGAAAGACAGTTGTCACCATGGCCAGCCCCTCCAGGCAGCCAGATAGACTGGGACCTTATTTCATATGTGGGACCCCAAGGAACGCTCTCTGCCTATGAGCAGGGTATCTTCCTGGGACACTCATAGTAACCTCACGGCCAAAGGAAAATGGCATTACCCTCGGTTGCTGTCAGTTCACTTACTTAGAGCATCAGCCCTCTGCTCAGCCATGTGAGTGAACAAACAAGCAAATCAACAAAATAGAGGGGCTTCCCTGGTGGTGCAGTGGTTAAGAATCCGCCTGCCAATGCAGGGGACACGGATTCGAGCTCTGGTCCAGGAAGATCCCACATGACGCGGAGCAACTAAGCCCGTGCGCCACAACTACTGAGCCTGCGCTCTAGAGCCAAAGAGCCACAACTACTGAGCCCGCGAGCCACAACTACTGAAGCCCGCGTGCCTAGAGCCCACGCTACGCAACAAGAGAAGCCACCGCAATGAGAAGCAACGAAGAGTAGCCCCCGCTCGCCGCAACTAGAGAAAGCCCGCACACAGCAACAAAGACCCAACGCAGCCAAAAATAATAAAGATAGATATCTAGATAGATATCTAGATAGATAGATAGATAGATAGATAGATAACCAACAAAGCTGACTTCTTCATGAGCTCCACTTTCTTTTCTATTTTATAATGTGTCTCAGAATTTTTGCCAAGGAGGAACTCAATCAAAAATACAACCCATCAGTCTCAGATTTTGAAAATTACCCTTTCTCTTTCTTAAGTATCAGGAGACTTGTCAGTCACCATTCCTGCTCTGACCAGTTTTTAAAGACCATCCCCATCCAAATTCTGTGTTGATGGCCTCCACCTTCAGGCCTGTGGATTTCCACACTGGCTGGAGTCCCTGAAGATAAACTCTCCGGTCCCATCCCAGCACTTTTCACCCCTGAGAGGCCTTTACTATGGAAGGAAGAGACCGAGGATGCGAACAACCTTGACGGATCATCGGTGGAGAGCCCGGCACTGAGCTGGCCCTGGACGTCTTGCTATTTCCACGAATCCCCGCATGCCCGTGGGAGGGACAGGGGTGCTGCTGACCTGGGCCCATCGAACTCCAAGCTCATCCCCACCCTTATGAGGAGGCCCGAGTTACTCATAACCTGAGGGTTCTTTTGCAAAAGCACCCCGGTTCCTTTAGTGCCAGAAAAGGTTTCCCTTCCCAGCTGGATCTGCCATCTGCTAAGCCGGGTCCCCTCCCCTCCTGGCCCGCCCACCTGGAAGCAGGTAGGGGCAGCACAGTTTCGCTGCCAAGAGCAGTCTGTTCCTGACAGGTACGGCTCCAAAAGTCATGCGGCTATGCTTTCCCCTCTGGTCTGGCTACCTAAGTGTCCCTCCTGCGTTTCCTCCCACGCTGGGAACATCCAAAATTCAGCTGCCAGAAATAGATCCACTTGGATCAGAAATGGCAAGAAATGCTCTAGACCTTCTGGAACCTCAGCGCAGCCTGGCTCCCCGTGGGGAACTAAAGCAGCTGATTACGGGCAGCTTGGACTAAAGGCAGAGGATGAGACTAGAGAGGCGGCTGCCAGAGCACGTTTCTGTCCTCTGCTTCCCCTCTGCATCCCGTCTCACCCTCCAGACTTCCTGTTGCTGTGCACCGCCTTTACAGGGTTGCTCCAAATTTCCAGCTTCCAGTAGATTTAGCAGAACTGGACGTCAGCGTCCAGCATGAGAGATCGTGCCCTGCCACGGCCCGCATCCCGGCCAGCCGACATCACGATGTGCCTTCTGTAGCCGCTTGCCCTGGTCGTACAGTCGGAAAGAGACTGGCCCGGGTGACAATGAGGCTGGGGGGCCGGGGGGGGACGCTGGCACAGCAGCCAAACTGGTCAAGGTTTGGACGCAGGCAAATGTGTGCCTCACAAGGCTGCCCTGTTACAGGGTGGAGGCGGCAATGAGGGATGTGAGAAGTGGAGACAGGTGGGGGCCGAGTGCAGGGGTGGCAGGGCGATGCGGGGCTCCCCCCCTCTGGCCAGCCTTGGTGTCAGTCAGAGGAAGAGACCCCCCACTCCTGTAGGGTTCCCCATAAGCCCGCAGTCTGCCAGGCCTTCCTGAGACCCTGGGTAGGCGGCAGCCACAAGGCAGGGGGCACCGTCTGGAACAGATCGCTGGGGACAGGCCACCTCTCTGGCCTGTCCACCTGGAATCAGCGCGCCTACAGCCAAGCTTACCCAGGGGGTCCCCGGAGTTGTGGAATAGCAATGACGATGGGGAGTGGGTAGGGCAAGAGGGCGGGAAGTGAATAGGAGTTGGGGTACGGGGTGCCCCATGCCCCGTAAATCACAGAAGGGAAACACAGAGCCTGGGCAGGCCTTGGGGCCTTCACATAGAGCTTTCCCTGTATCTGGAAGCTCTCCTCCGCCCAGCCTCCCTTCACCTGGCCACGGGGCCACTTCATGAGCCTGTGACCTAAGCAATCGCATAGGGCCTCACACTCAGAAGGGCCCCGTGCTCACAAGGGGCTGATTTAATGATTTAATGCTCTCCGTTGTCATCTTGAAATTCTTAACCATTTTATCTTTGAACTTGTATTTTGTAAGTGACGTTGGATGGGACAATGACACGTGTGTGTGAGCAACGGGGGTACACACAGTATGCGTGTCCACCACGGTTCCACACGTCTCACTCTTCTGCAGCACTGTCCACGCTCACGGCACGGCTTCCGTAACCCCCTCACCTTGCACCTGGGCCACGCACAGGAGGGCTCCATGCTTGGTATAGTATCCTGCTGTCGCCATCTTAAAATTCTTAATAATTTTATCTTTGAACTTGTGTGTTGTAAGTGAAATCCACTGGGACGATGCACACGAGCAGAGGAGGTACGTGCAGCCTGTGTGTCTGCCGTCCCCTGCACTCCACCAACACAAGGTTCCAGGGAACCCACGACCTGCTCGAGCTCAGTGACACCCCAAGTGAGTTCAAGACGAGCATGTGACGTGTGTGAGTGAGGTCACTGACGAGACGCCACACTTTCCAATCAAACCAGAACTTGCTATGGACACACTCACACCTGGTGCTCTGAGACACAAGGACCGAGGACCTGTCTCATCTTTCCTAAGTCACATTATGTCCCTGTGTTAGGCAACCGATTATGCTGAAAATCATGGCACAGAAGCAAAGGGAGAGATGGGCAGCCACAGTCCCTTTCCTTTTAGTCCCTCCTTACTCAGCAGTAAGACTAAGGCAGAAAATGTGGGGAGAACACGATTCTATAAAGAAGCAAAATAAAAATAGTTGAGCGTTGCCACTTTTCCGGTAAGAATGAAATATATGTGCATGCCAGAGCTATGAAGTATGACTTGTGTCATTTCAGTGATTCTGCATATGAATTAAATGCTCTTATATTTCCATTTAAAACCGACATTACACAATATAAAGACGGATGGTAAAATGCATGCTAATGATTTAAATGTTTAATTTTTCTTTAGAGTATCATTAAATGGAAGATTTTTTTAAAAGAAATTATAAGTCAAGAGAGAGACTGTGGAAGAAGGGGAAAAGCTTTATTTTTCAGTGGCTCTTTAAATGACACTTTTCCCTGCCTTTGGAACAAGAGGCCCTGCATTTTCATTTTGCGCTGAGCCCTGCAAAATATGTAACCATCCCCGCCTGGCCATCTCCTTCCTATTCATCCTTCAAGACTCTGCTTAGGCACCCCCTCTTCCAGGATGCCCTCCTTAACCCCTCAAGGAGGGCTTCATGTCCCTCCTGTGTACCTCCACAATGAACTGCACTGTGCTGTAATTACCAGTTTATCTGATCAGCTCCTTCACCGGAAGGGAGCTCCGGAGTAGGATGGCCAGATTTACAGTCCTACAGAGATGTCTGCCTGTCCTCAGAGCCAGCCAAGGGCCTGGCACGTAATACATGCTCCTTCCCTGTTTGCTGAATGAATCAGTCAGTCAGTCAACCAACCAAATAACCAATGAATCAATGAATGAATGAAAAGGAAGTGCCCTGTGCCAGACGCCGTTCTCAGCATTTTGCATATGTTGCCTCTGGTTAAGCAAAGGAATGGTGGGACCAAGACGACGGCAGGGCCTGCCTTTCAGGCTGGCATTGCCCGACTAGTGAGCTTCCCCTGTGTGACCGTGTATGGTTCCACAAGCTTTGGGCTCTTGGCCACGGCAACCACTGTTGGCCCCTCTCCTGTCCTTTCCCGCCTCGTGTGTGGACATAGATGCTGACCCGTTTGGCGAGTTCCTTGAGGGTGAGAACCCCAGTTTTTCTGCATCTGAGCCCCAAGGGTGGTCCAGATTTTCGCACAGAGTCAGTACCCGTGACTGTTATGAGAAAAGCATCTAAGGGAAGACAATCTGACTGAGGTGATTCAGACCCTGCCAAGCCCATTCCACGCAAAGCCACAGGCCACCCATCTCTTTAGAATGTACAAACTTAAGAAGACAAGAAGAAAAGTCTTACTATTCTTTAAAACTCACTTTTGGGAAATGTCAGTATCATTTTTCACAGGATTAAAAACTAGGGAAACAGAGATTAGGCATTTGGCAAGGTTCCCCTTGGGTGCTGGCAAGGGGCTACTGATCTTCAGGCATGGCTCAGCCACTGCACTCAGAGCAGGCTCACCTTCAGACTCAGAGCACCCATTCCCAGATGCAACTGGGGTGTCCATTTGGGGAACGTTTCCCTTTCTGTGAGTGTGGAGGAGAGACTGAATGCCTGCTCACCAACCCTATTTCTTCCTCCTGAGCGCATAGGAAGACTGCATCTCCTAGTCTCCCTTGCAGGTAGGATGAGCGCTTATAACTGGATTCTGGCCAAGGAGATGTCAGAAAAAGTGATCCGTATCACTTACAGGGATGACCATAAAATCATGGGCATGGTTGTCCAAGCTCCTCTCCCCTTCCATGGAAACCCTGCAGACCACATGCTGAGAAAAGTAATGTCACAAGATGGAAGGAGCCCAGATCTTGGAGGAACGCTGCTCAACTCACAGCAGACTGTGACATAAATAAGACATAAAATTTTATTGTGTTTAGCCGTGAGGTTTGGGGTATGTTTGTTATAGCAGCTAGTGTAATTTAACCTGAGGAAAACAGTATGCCAATATATCCCTTAGTAAGGATGCACTCAAATCCAAGTAACTGAAAAGCCAACCAAAGTGGCATAAATAAATCTAAGGTTCCTTTTCTGCATAACAAGAAGTCTGGGGATAGACAATTCAAGGGTGGATCAGGGGCTCAAACACACAGACTCTATCTTTTTGCTTGGCCATCCTTGGTATGTTGGCTTTTGTCTTCATGCTTATCAACTCATAGTCACAAGAAGGCTGCTGTACCTCTGACATTTTATTAGCATCCCAGGCAGGAAGAAGAGAATAGAGCAAAGGGCTAAAGAGCCATGCTAGCCAAATCTGTCCCATCTACCCGACTTTTACTTACATTTCATTCACCATAACTATGTCACATGCCCACGTCTGACCAATGGTTGGCCAGTGGGAATGATATTATTAAGCCTGCTTTGGTCCAGTGGTGATTCATTTCCTGGGGCTGGGGTTGGGGCTCACACTTCCTGTGATCAGTGAATCTACGTGACTCCCTGAACGAACTGCAGATCTGTTGATGGGAGGAGGAGAGGAGATGGATGCTGGGTGATCAAGAGTGGCCTCTCTGGTGGCTTGTGTCCTCCTATTCTTCCTTCCTTCTGTCACATCCCTTTCTCCAGAAAAGGCTGCAGTTAAGAGAGACCAAAGAGATGCCTGGCTGGATCCTTTGGCCTTTAAATCCCTGATAACAGGCTAGTAGCCAACCAGACAGCAGCATAATTCACACTGAAGGGTAGAGTGTTCCAAGGCCACAACCCTCTAGGGCATGTCCTTTCTTTTCTAGGATGTGACTGATGACCTTAAACTGGCTGTCAGAAATTAGCAGAGCTATTTAAAACTTAGATTGCTCAACGCTTGAGAAGGTGCAATGAAGCGGCCTTGATCATAGGCTGCCTGCAGGAAGGTGAACTGTTGCCATACATATGGAGAGCAGGCTGGCAGTAAGTACCATGAGCCATAAATAGATTCAAACCCTTTGATCTAATAATTCTACTTCTGGGAATCCTTCCTAAGGAAATAATTTGAATATGGAAAAACTTTTTGCACCAAGACATTCCTGGCAGGATTACTTGTAATAATGAAAACCTAGAATTGGCCAAAATAACGAGCCATTGGAGAACAGTCATTGGACTATATATATAAATTCAATATAGAATATATTCTATGAAGTGGAGGTGAAATAAATGGATGGATGGATGGATGGATGGATGATAGGGAGAGAGAAAGAGAGAGAGAAAGAGAGGGAGATTCAACTCAATGAACATATACATTCATTAAAAATGATGATGGCAGAGTTCCCCTGGTGGCGCAGTGGTTGAGAGTCCGCCTGCCGATGCAGGCGACACGGGTTCGTGCCCCGGTCCGGGAAGATCCCACATGCCACGGAGCGGCTGGGCCCGTGAGCCATGGCCGCTGAGCCTGCGCGTCCGGAGCCTGTGCTCCGCAACGGGAGAGGCCACAACAGTGAGAGGCCCACGTACCACAAAAAAAAAAAAAAAAAAAAAAAATGATGACGGCAAAGGGTTTCTAATGGGGAAATGTGTTTGGATAAAAGACGTGTTAAAATAATGGGTACAATACGATCATTAGTGCATGAAGAAGGTTAAAATGAAACACTCCAAAGTGGAGCCGTGATTTTTTATTTATTTATTTATTATTTTATTTTTGGCTGTGTTGGATATCTGTTGCTGTGCGCAGGCTTTCTCTAGTTACGGCGAGCGGAGGCTACTCTGTGTTGCAGTGCGCGGGCTTCTCATCGCGGTGGCTTCTCTTGTTGCAGAGCACGGGCTTTAGGCACGTGGGCTTCAGTAGTTGTGGCACGCAGGCTCAGTAGTTGTGGTTCACGGACTTAGTTGCTTCGCGGCATGTGGGATCTTCCCGGACCAGGGCTCGAACCCATGTCCCCTGCCTTGGCAGGTGGATTCTTAACAACTGCGCCACCAGGGAAGCCCCAGCACAGACGATTTTTGTTCCTTCTTTCTACTTATGCATTTTTAAATATTTTTCTTTTATAAGTATGTACAGTTTTATAAAAAAAAATTATTTTAGAAAAATATGAGGGTTGCTAGGTGAGCATGGAAATTGGATGGGGTTAAGGGACAGTTTGTTCAGCTGGGGCAGCGTTGGGCGAAATCCCTGCCCAGCTCTAGACCTCCTCTCTGGTGACCACAATACTAGTTCAGTCAACTTCAGGGTCCTTCTCTCCCGGCCCCTCCCCGGGAGCCCTGACAGCACCCCACTCCCAACCCACGAGCTCTTCAGGCTTCAACTGGATGGATTATGACTTGCTACAGGTACCTTCTGTTCTGCTCATCCTGACTCAACTTGGCCGTGCCCCAAGCTCCAAACCCACACTAGGGTGGTCCCCCTGCAAACAGAGACGTGCCCTTTTCTGTTGACTTTTGCTCATTCTCTTCTCAAAGGTGGTGGCCTTTGGCCAAACTTGCCCTTAAATGTTAGGACAACTTTTGACGTCCCCTGGATACCAACTAGGGGAAAAAATCTTAGACTTTCCTTTATTTTCATTCAAATTTAGATTGATAAGATTCATCTGTCTTTTTATTGCCAGCTGTTATTCAGTTTTAGTGCTCTGTAATATCCCCAGGTGCAAATATACCCACATACAATATAAGTATCTATTTATCTATTTCTGTTGACAGGATTTGGGCTGTTTCCAATGTTTTGATACTACGAACAGTGCTGCTAAGAATATTCTCGTACATACCTACGAGAAGAATTGCTGGTATGTAAGGTTTATGAAGGCTCAACTTTACGAGACAGTGGCCAACTCTTTTCCAAAATAGCAATAAAATTCTGAAAGGGAAAAAGAAGTCCAAAAGGATTATACAAACTCTCTGTATTAGCCTCTCAATTTTTCTGTAAATCTAAAACTGTTTTAAAAAATAAAGTCTTTTAAAAAAATTATAGCGCATAATACCCTTTTTCAAGTTAAAAATGACTAAAATTTAAAATCTTGGGGGGGTTACATTTAGATGTGATAAAATGAAAAGCAAAGGAATGACAGACACAAGATTTCTGGAGCCTGTTCCCTTGGGAGAGGGAGGAGGGTTCCGGGGGGAGAAGAGTGTGGCAAACGGTCCTTAGTGTCCAACTTCCTTGTTGGATGATGATGAACTGGTGTTTGTCAGATGAGAATAAGGGAAGGGAGGAAACGAGGGAGGCACAAGGAAGAGGCTCTTGTGTGGACAGAGCTGGGAGAGCATCATAAACAAGGATTATGTGTAATCCAATTCCATACACCTGCGGCCCGTTAAACAGCAGTGGGGAAGGCATCTGAGAGGCATTCACACTGGCCTAAGAGAGAGAGGCACAGCTTTGTCAGGTGGGCAGCTAGAAAGCCAGAGGCCCAAATGCCAGCCCCACTGGCCAGGCACGTGGCGTCACCCAAGGTGAACATCTGCTCCCTGCGCCCCGAGGGGGGACAGCAGGTCTGCACTCAGCTGCCTGCTTTAGGATCCATCAACAGCCACGTCTGTGGTGAACTCTCTCCAAAGCTGAACATTCTCATCTGTAAAATGGGGCGAAACATGTAAGACAGTGCATGTGAAATGCTTACTCACAGTAAGCACTCAGTAAATATCTATCATCTCTCCCTCCCCACGCCCGGGTGTGTGTGTGTGTGTGCATGTGTTTGGATTCCTAGGTCCCTGCCCTGCTACCTGTCCAGGACCCCACTCCTCCAGACCAGGATGCAGCCTGCCCTAGCCAGCTGGCTTGAGCCTGGAGCCCTGGCCCCGAGCCTCCAGTGGGGTCTGAGGCGCTGACACCGTCCCTCTCCCACATCTGCACCCACCCCCTCTCGGAACAAACCCAGCCCCTCCCTCATTCCTCTCGATTCCACAGCTCCTGAGGACATATTGCTCTGATCTCATCAGCATTTCTCAAGCCCCTTCCCCTCCCTGGCCTGGCCTCTCACCCAGACCTTCCTCTCTGCCTGCCACCCCTGACTCCAGACTGACCTCTTTCTGAGTCCTGAGTCCGACCACACCACACCGCTGCTCGAATCCTGCAGGGGCTCCCATTGTCCCTCTGCAATGCAGCCCTGGTGACTCAGCTGACATTCAAGGCCTTCACCTCCCTCTGGTCCAGTTCCACCTGGCCTCACTCTACCACGTACACTCAAAGTTCAGTCCCACCCTTTCCCAACATGCCCCGCTTCCTTCCGCCACTGTGGCTTGGTAGGTGCTGCTCGCCCTGCAGGGAATGCCTTTCTTCCCCTGGAGAGTGCTTAGTTCCCTCCAAGACTCCAGGTGAGGATGAAGGGAGCCTTCCACCTTAGCCCCTGGGCCCCTTTAGTTCAGTGCCCCACCTTCACACGCCCAGCAGGCCGCCCATACCAAGTGTCCCCTTCCACTGGACTGTGGGCGCCCTGTAGACAGGACGTCCGGACCCCATCACATCCCAGTGCCACACTCAGGAAGTGCTCATCAAACAAATGCACGACTTGTTCCTTTAAAGGGTAAGGATGTTTGACTTCCCACTGCAGTTATATTTTCCCCTTCCTTTTTCAAAACCTTGCCTTGCCTGGGTGGAGGAAGGACAAGTGGAAAACATCTGTCTGGTGGGTTGACACGGGTAGGGATAAAGGATGGAAAGAAATCTGGTGTCTCCTGTTTACCATGGACGCTGAACTTGGAAAGAAAAAGTGCAGCCACAGCAGGACAGTTGAGCGGAGACAGCTGCCCCGCTGGGGCCAGCCCAGGGCTGACCCAGCAGATGGGAACTTGGGGGGACCAGGGGTCTCCAGGCCCCCTGCCTGCTCTGGCCACAATGGGGAATGGCTGGTCCGGACCAGCCGTTTGCACAGATACTCTTTCTGTAAAGGACATTCATGGCTTTTCCATCTTTCCAAGAGGGATGGAAAAAGGATCTCTGTCTGTGAGCCCCTGCTGCTTCCCTGAGTACGGAAACCCAGGGGCAATGGCCCTGTTGGTGGATACTGTATGCTTAAAAGGATAATAGAAAATTCACATAAGGATGGGGCCTGTCCTGAAATTACCTTACAAAGGGAAAGACGATCAAGAAGACGAGGAGCTGAGGGGTCTGAGCCTGAACCTCACATCACTGATGGACGCCCGTTAGCACTCAAGCTGCTAACACGGGGTATCTTATTAATGGAGTTAGGCCGGTCCTTGGGAAATGCTGAGTGATTGCAGCCAGGAGACCCCAGGGCGGCCTTGGGTCACTCCCTGATTGTGTCCTCCAAGTGCCAGCCTACATGACCCCTCAGTACCAGCCAGCAGGTGTCCCAAGTACCAGCCAACATGTGCCCCACCCTGTCCCCCGGTGCCCTCTGGGGTCTCCCCGCCTCACAGCTCCGTAGAGGGCGGGGCTGAGGAGGACTAAACACCAAGAACCTGCAGTGAACGCCACCATTCCACAGGTGGGAAATCAGGGTCCTCACAGGAGCGGGGCAGGAGCGTCAGATTCAGAAAGGAGATGTGAGGACGGAAGCCGAGGCTGGGGTGATGCAGGGCAGCCCCGCTCCTAGTCTGGAAGGTAAGGGGCGCCCTTGCCCGCCCCCTGGCTCCCGAGCGCTGCTGCAAATTTGTGGGATGAGAATTCTCTCGTCCCATCTCACCTCTGCACCTGCCCCCTCCTTCAGGTGGGTGTTTTGGAGAAAGCAGCCTCATCACAATTTAAGTCCCTTTTCCTGCCCTTGCCTCCTGGAGGACAGACTGCACGCTCGCTGGTGTGGCCCGGGATCTGCCCTGCTACCCTCCCTGGCCCGACTTGCACCTACACAGCAGCCTGGGCAGGCACCTACCTTCCCGCTACCACGCCCGTGTGAGGGCCTGTCCCGCCCCATCCTCAGGCATGCCAGACCCCTCCCCACCTTGTGTCCCCTTAGCCGCTGTGACTAGGTGTCTCTTCCCACCCCACGGCTCCCATAGGCCCCTGCATCGCAGCCCTCATCCCCCCAACCCGGGGAGGTCCTGGACAGCTGACCAGCCAATACCCACCAGGCCACGGTCTCCAGGGGAAAGAGCTGACCCGTCCCTGCCTGGATCCCTGGAGCCTGAAAGCTCCAGGAACTTAGTAGGTGCTTTGAAGGTGTGGTTGAATGAATAACCAGGCAGGGGTCAGGCTCAAACATCCCCACCTGCCACCGTGCCAGAATTCCTCCCCTAAACCCTCAAAGAGTGGTCCAGAGGGCCCAGCGGGGAGCTGTCTGAGAGCCTTGTCCCAGAACTGCTGAGTCAGAACCGCATTTCAAGAAGATGCAGATGACTTCTGCTCACAGCCAGGACGGAGGAGCTCTGCTGGAGGAGACGGAGGCGGGGCTGGGACGTTCCGTCAATGGCTCAGCGAGGGGAAGTGGGCCCGAGGCCATACAGCAGAATGTTGCGCACTGGACCAGAAACCTGGTCTTCTGACCCCAAGTTCACTGACCTCTGGGGGAAACGACTGCAGAGGAAGAGCAGGAGGCTGTCCTGCCCCCTCTTCCTGGCCGGGACCTTCACTGTGTGCCCGGGGAGCTGGGACCCTCTTTGTGGGTGGGCCAGGGAGGCCAGGGAGGGCCGCGCCTGCCTTCCTGGAGGGAAGGTGTGCAACCAGAGCCCCTCTGCTGTTTACTGCTCTCAGGGCCAGAGGGTGGATGGATGCTGGAGGAGCTTCTGCCAGCAGCACAGGCTGAGCTCCAGAGAATTACGGGCCAGCGAGACAGCAGAGCCAGGAGCCTTCCCAGGTGGACCTTCCTCCCGTCCATTGAGCCAGGGGACGTGCGCCTGAAGCTCGTCTTCAGGAAAGCCTCCCTAGCCACGGGGCTGGACCGAGAGCTTTCCAGGCCAAACCAGACATCCTCGGGCTCAGCATGATGGCTTCCTTCCACCTGGGCTGGGCTGTACTGGAAAAAACACCCCCGTGTTTCCCCCTCACTCGAACACTCACAATACTCCTGACACCGGATGTGTAGGTTTTCCTCTCATCAAGCAGTTCTCAGTGACCAGCTGGGGGGTGCCATGATTCAATTCCAGCACTAACCGGAGTTAGTCCAGACCCCGCAGGGGAAGGGCTCCGTCCCACAAGACTGCCCCCGCTTCAGACGCCAGTCCCAAGTCCCAGGTTGTCACCCGTTATAGCTGGTTAGTTCTCCGGACTAACTAGCTATAAATCGGGATTCCCATGCCCCTCCTCAGGTTCGACCATCTGCTACAACTGTTCGAAGAACTCAGGGAAACACTTACACTTACCAGTTTTTAGATGATAAAGGGTATGAGAAAGGAGACAGATGAACATCCAAATGGAAGAGATGTATAGGGCAAGATATGGGGGAAGGGGCAAGGAGCTTCCGCGCCTTCTGGGCACACCTGGCACACAGCTGCCCCACGTGCTCGGTAACCCAGAAGCTCTCCAAACCCCGACTGTCGGGAATCTGATGGAGGCTTCACCACATAGGCATGATCGACCATTAACTCAAACTCCCTTCCTGGAGAATGGGGGTCGGGGAGCTGCAAATCCCAAGTGTCACAGCTTGGTCTTTCTGGTGACCAGCTCCCATCCTGAAGCCATCCACCAGGAGTCACCTCGTTAGAACAAAAGACACTCCTATCGCCCAGGAAATTCTGAGGGTTTTAGGAGCTCTGTGCCAGGAACCAGAGGCAGAGACCGACGTATATATTTTCTGTTATTTCACAGGAGCATCACGACCTACCCCGACAGAAATCCAGATACCATTGACCCTGGAGATGCCCACATCCAGCCCTCTGTGTGACAGAAGAGGCTGCAGGGACTGTCCCCAAGCCCTCCAACCTTCCCACAGGACTTCAAGGAGCTTGCTGGTCCCAAGCTGAGGGGACCACTCCACCACTTAACACTCCTGTGCCTTGATTCCCTCATCTGTAAAGTGGGGCTCATAACAGCACTGTCCTCCTAGAGAATTATGGGAGAATTAAATGAGACTTCTCCTAATGCTTTGAACGGTGCCTGGTATAGTCTGCCCTCCAAAGTGCTACCCACTTCCATCACTACGACTATCCTCATCATTCGTTCTCTAGTCCCCAAACCGGGATCTTCTCATCCCACGTCGCACTCTCCCATGCCCACCCTCCCTCTGGACCCTGAAGCAGGACCCATGTCACTGTGCTACCCTGGGGGGTTGCAGCCTCTAAGTCAGTCCCCAGATTACCCCCACCCACTGTGAGTCACGCCCTGGACGGTGGGCTGGTCTTAGCGACTCACTTCCAATGACTAGAATTCACCAGAAGTGATGGGCTGTCCCTTCGAGTTTAGGTTATAAAAGGGCTGCAGCTTCCATCCACTCTCTCGGGTCACTCACCCTAGGGAAAGCCAGTTGCCACATCCTGGGCCAGCCTCGTGGGGAGGCCTGTGTAAATGATGTCCCCCAAACCCCCATCAGGGCTCGAAATGACTGCAGCCCCGGCCAACACACCGATTGATCCTTGGGAGGATTCCAGACCCACAGAAACTGGGATATAATGAATGTTTGTGAATAGATGTGGCCCTGAGTTTGGGGTACTTTGGTACACAGTAGTTATCTACAGATAAACACTATACCTCGGTGAATTCCTACTCATCTTTCAAGACCCAGGGGAAATGCCACCTCCTCCATGAAGCCTTTCACTTTGATTACAAAGCCAAAGCACTCTGTAATCACTCCACTGTCAGTTTCTACTTTAATGTCAGTTTACAGGACAAGCCTGCTCCCCTAGTGAGACTGTGAACCCCTGGAGGGTAGGGACAAGGCTTTAATCATACCTGAATTCTCTGTGCCCTGTCATTCAGCTGGTCCTCAGTCAGAGTTTTTTGTTTTTTTGTTTTTTTTCTTTGCGGTATGCGGGCCTCTCACTGCTGTGGCCTCTCCCGTTGCGGAGCACAGGCTCCGGACGCGCAGGCTCAGCGGCCGTGGCTCACGGGCCAAGCCGCTCCGTGGCATGTGGGATCTTCCCGGACCGGGGCACGAACCCGTGTCCCCTGCATCGGCAGGCGGACTCTCAACCACTGCGCCACCAGGGAAGCCCCAGAGTTTATTTTTAAAAAATAATGACTTAGGCAGCAACCACCACCCAGCAGGCCTCCGACCTGCACACTTAGCCTCTGGCTCAAGGGCTTCTTGGCATGCTCCGTCCAGGATCACACGGCTAGCCGGAGCTCGGGCCCAATTCTCTGTCCTCTCTCCCAGAGGATGCGACAAAGTTTCCCAGTGTCACACCAGGGCACACCTCACCCTCTAACCAAGCCAGCACACCACTGGGTGAGAGTGCCCAGGGCCAGGCTCAGAGGGTGGGAAGAAAGGAACTCCTTTCTTCCGCTTCGTGTCTCACTTCTGACCCAGTCACCTCCCAAAGATCCCGCCTGCCAACACAATCACCTTTCGGGGTTAGACTTCAACACATGAGGTTTGGGGGGGGCGGGGGTAGCATATGACATACACGTTCAGCCCATCCACTGCTCCAAGGCTGGGCAGGGTCCTGAGGCTCCACTCTAGGCTGCTGGACATCCTTTAGGCTTTTCACACCACAGCTGTAATGAGTTGAATGGTGACCCCAAAAAGTTCATATTCCAGAACCTGTGATGCAACCTTATTTGGAAAAAGGGTCATTGCAGATGTAGTTTAAGGATCTCAAGGTGTGATTATCCTCAATTAGGGCAGGACCTAAATCCAATGACAAGAGTCCTTACAAGAGACAGAAGAGGAAACACTTAAGGAAGGCCGTGTGAAGACACAGGCAGAGATGGATGTGATGTGGCCACAAGCCAAGGAATGCCAGCTGCCACCAGAAGCTGGAAGAGGGGAGGGAGGCTCCGCCCCTTAGGGCCTCCAGAGGGAGCCCAGTCCGGCTGACACGTAGATTTTGGACATCTGGCCTCCAGAACTGTGAGAGAATAAACTTCTGTTTTTGTGGGGTTTTTTAAAGTTCATGGTAATTTGTGGCAGCAGCCCTAGGACATTAATAAAACAGCCTATGTAGAAAAGGATGCTATTCCTGCAGCTTGGGTTCAGAGGCACTGGGTCAGCAGTAACCCAGTGGTCCTGTGGTTTCGGGGACCATGTTGCTAGCGGGTTGTCTCACATTATTAATGGTTGGTTTTCCCTGTTTGCTTAAAGTGATGGTTTGGAGGAAATGGCAACCGGGCCACACACCCGACCCCAGTCAGAGGAGACAGCTTGATCACAGGCTCTGAGGCTCTGCAGAACTTGGCCAGCAGTGTGTGTGAACGGGTGATGCAGGTGCAGAGACTGTGGGCCCCCTGGGATCCCCGGGACGGAACTCCCCGACCAGGGCCTCCTCCAGCCACCCACAGCCTCGGCCATTTCCTGGGGTGTACGAGACCTGCAAAGCTGGGAAGCTAGGAGGAACCTCTGCCCAGACCGAGGGCGGGTTAGAGGCTGTCAAAGCTCTGGACAGAGGGTGGCCTGCAGAGATCTAGAGGCTAGGACCTGATGGGCAGGGGGCAGGTGGAGGGCAGAGACAGAAGGCAGGAAGACCAGGGTTGTTCCGGACAGTAAGCATGGTGAGCGCAAGGCTGAGAGCAAGAATGACCAGGAAAGGAACCTTCTGGATGTGGGAAGAAGGGAAGCACTCCCCAGCCTGGCACCTGGCAGAGACAGGGAAGCCAGCAGAAAGAACGGTCTCCACTAGCCTCACGTGGATGGATGATTTCCACATGCCATTGACTTTGCCCTCGTGTGTCAACAACTGGAGTGATCTTAGGAACCCCAACTTCCGAGAACTTGAAAGCTTCTGAAATTGAGCACCTTGACATTGCTTCATTCAGCTTCCCACACGCTTTGAAGGGATGACTGGGGGTTTGCTTTGCCTTGTGTTTTGTGTTGTTTTGTTTTGTTTTTTTACAGTTGGCCTAGCATTGTTCTCTTCCATTTTAAGAGAAAAGGAACAGAAATGTCTTGATGTGACGTGTTTCTGAATCTGGACTTGGTTTACCTCAGGGTAAGCCAAGGTGGTCCCCACACGGCAGCAACGTCACCAGGCTGCAATCAGTCCTGTGGAGAAGTGTCTCCAGCAGCTTTTGAGATGCAAAGCGAGCCTGGACGCTGGTGTCTTGTCAGAGCCTGCCAACCTCTATGACAGTTGAGCAAATATTCTTACAGCTCCCCGGAGGCAAAGGTGCAGGCACAGCTCCAGGGATGCTGGGAACCCACCACCACGGGCTGTTAACTTACTGGTATCATTGTCATGACTTCCCAGTTTCGGAATGATCACCATCTCCGGTCTCCAAGCTTTGGATGTGTTTATTCTCGTTGACTCTGCTGTTTGGTGCTCTCCCATGCACGCTGTTGCATTTGGTCATCATGGCCTTCCTCTAAGGTAAGTGTCATGGTAGTGCTGTCATCCTCATTGCCCTCACTCTGCAGACCTGGGAGCCTGAGGTTGGGAGAGGCTGTAACCTTCACCAGGACACACAGCAGGAGGTGGGGAGCCAGGACATGAATGTACTTTGGTCAGGTGCCAGCTCTGACTGGACGCACCAGACTTCAAGCCCAGGGGGGAAGTCGGTAGGTCGTGAAGCCCCCGGATGACTGTCATTCGTGTCCTGATGTGTGCGTTTCCTCTGGCTGAGTAGGTGCTGTGTATCCAGCAGAGAAGAGTCCCTGACGGACGATGGAACTCACCTGCACAGAAATGCAGGGTCAGGTTTGTCGGTCTGTCTGGCTTTTTTCTATCAGTAGTGAGTGACACTTGAAGAAAAGTTGGAATTCTGTCAACTTAAACTAACAGTGATTGTTCCAGGATGATAGAGTTTGGGATGACGTTTTGTTTTCTTTCTTGTGTTTTCTATATGATTTGAGCTCTTTAAAATTAGAATGTGTCCTTTACAAAAGCAACAACATCTTTTTTTTCAATCACTTGGCACAGTTTTGAAAAATAGTTTTCCCGAGCCCCAGTCAGTGTGATTCTGATTCTTTGGGCCTGGGGTTGGACCAGGGCCGGGACCCAGTTAACTCATGTGGGCCGCCCACCTGGGGAACCCCTGGTGTTTCCCAAAACCTCCCTGCTGAAAGTCGCCTGGGTGCACAGACAAAGCCCCCAGGCCTCACCCCATCACCCTGGCGAGGCTCATCATCTGGGCAGGCTGGTCTAGACTCAGAATTCATCTCCCCCCGAGACTTTGGGGAGCCGGTGTCCAGCTCGGCATCCTGGAGGATGACGCAGCCGGGAGTCACCCACCAGATTCAGACCAAACCTGAGCTGGAAATAAGGATTGGGTCAGCCCGGTGGCAGCTGCGGCCAGCAGAAGGCCTGCCATCCATCCCTCCTGGACGCTCGACTTCCTGCTCCCTCGCCTGTGAGGGTTTGTCCCAACCGCATCGTCTCAGGGGCCCTCTGGGGACATTTTCTCTGAAGAACAAATGATATGGGGACACATGTATACGTATAGCTGATTCACTTTGTTATACAGCAGAAACTAACACAGCACTGTAAAGCAATTATACTCCAGTAAAGATGTTAAAAAATAATCGTAATAAAAATTTTTCAAAATAATAAAATAAAATAAGAACAAATGAGAAGACTTAGGAGACATTAGGACAGAAGGGGCTCAACCAGGGAAACGGTGCTGGCATCCTATTTACAGTTAACCTTCTCCACGTAATCCACAGTCACCAGACACTGACTGAGACCACACTGTCACGATTCAAACGACATAGATGAGGCGCGTGGCCAGCCGAGCTTCCCAGCACAAGAACCAAGGCCAAGGTCGCTTCAGGCTGGGAAAATAAAACATGTAGGCCACAGCTCCCCTTAAAGAAGCCAAAGACGGTGAGGTGGTGGGGTGTCTGGGTCCCCTGCCGTGGGAATGGGGGCTGCAGTTTCAGTGGAAGAAGCCGAAGTGAGGAAACCACTATCAGTCAGGCCCTGATTCCTCACCTGGCCCGGCTGCTGGAGACTGGTTTACCCCAGAACTGCAGACACTGGTCAAAGCGGATGGCGGGGATGGCTAAAGAGCTATCCTGAAATGGCAGTGGCCACAACTCAACAGTGGAAACAAAACCCTCCCTTCTGAAGTGGAGGATTGAAGATCGCTGTGGACTGAACTGTGCTCCCCTAAATCCGGGTGTTGAAGCCCTAACTCCCAATATGGGATGGCAATTGGAATGGGGCCTCTGGGAGGTAATCGGGTTCAGATGAGGTCATGAGGGTGGGCCCCCCACGGTGGGATTGGTGTCCTTATAAGAAGAGACACCACAGATCTCTCTGTTCCTTGTGAGGAGAGAGCGAGAAGGTGGGGCTGTCTGAAACCTGGGGAGAGGACCCTCACCAACATCCCAACCCCACCGGCACCCTGATCTTGGATTTCCAGCCATTAGAATGATAAGAAATGTCTATTGTTTAAGCCCCCTAATCTGCGTTACTTTGTTATGGCGGCCAGAGCTAAGGCAAAGGTGACCAGAGAACAATTATTGGGATGTTTGACACTTTTCTTTTTAATAAGCACTGCTGGGACTTCCCTGGCGGTCCAGTGGTTAAGACTCCACGCTTCCACTGTGGGGGGCACGGGTTCCGTCGGGGAACTAACATCTCGCATGCCGGGCAGTGCAGCAAATAAATAAATAATAAATAAATTTTAAAAATAAAAAGCACTGCTGTTCAGGAACCACATCAGGTAGAAAATCCTCAGTGACTGAACACCCCTCCCCACTCCTGAGAGAACTTTCCAGAACCTCCATCTGTGCTGTGGGAGGCACCCCTTCTTCGTGTGTGAACACCCACAGGTGTCTCTCCCACAAAGCCGGTCATAACAGGAGAATGTGAAGGGAAGGGGTAAGGATGGTTGGGGGGGTGAGTTAATACGATATTTCATCCTTGGCATCCCCACCTGATTTCTCAGTAAAACCCAGACAGTTTTTACGGTTTTATGAACTACTGGGGGCTTCTCAGAACATGAGCCCGTGGAAGGGTGCAGGGGACACTGATATTCAGCCAGAGCCTCTTCATTACCTGACTCCCTCTCCTAACCACCTGGGCCTGTCCCACACCCCCAACAACGTGCCCCCTTCACCCCAGTAAACGGCTCTTCACGAGCCTCTGGAAGTCTTTCTGGGTTTGTTTGGCTACCGAGCCTCCCCGCCGGCACTGAGGCCTCTAGCTGGGTGACCCCGGAGCCCCTGGGTTCCAGCCAGGGCACAGGCCTGGGGTGCAGACTTAGGGGCACCAAACACTTTGCAATCGAGAAAAGTATTTTAATGCAATACGCTAAAAAACCCAAATGAATGCCAAAAAATGATGAACAAAGTACCAAAAGTTTAAATAAAACCAGGATCCTCCAGGTGCAACAAAAGGACATAAATGGTCCACATCCCAGGCCTGGTGAGTGGGCTCAGGGTCGAGCCTCAGAGTCAGGCTCCGGGCCCAGCCGTCCAGTCAGTCCTTCTTCCCACGGAGCTCCTTCCCAGGAACCAGAGGCTCAGCGCTGCTGCAGGCCACAGCACCAGCCCTTGAAGCGACCTGAAATGTCGGCCCCGGGAGCATTCCAGGGAGCCCTGCTCCTAGCGCTTAAAACACACGGTGCCGAGCCACTGTGTTGTTGGTTTCTGGTTTCCAGCCCCTTAGCAACTGATACTCTGCACAATACAATGAAAAATCAATTTCTAGAAAAATGACAAACAAAATGTAAGCCAACTTTTTAATTATATTTTATCATATATTATATTATTGCATTCAGCGGATAATTACTCGTTCAAATGCCTGTCATGTTCCTAAACGCCTGCTCTCAATCTCTCAGCTTACCTGGTCATTAGCAGCCCGTGACCCAGCTGGTCCTCGGGCCACGTACTGACGACCACAGATCTGGTTCGGGTCCTGCCTGGCCCAGCTTCCCTTCCAGAAAGCAGGGGGTTCAAGGTTGGAGGGGGGGAGGGGGGTGTGTCCTGGGGCTCCGTGGGGGCCGAACGTGTTCCCATCTCTATTCACATGCAAGTCAGAAATCACTGGGTTTTCGTCCCTCGAAAGGCCTGTCAGCAGTTTGTCCCCAGTGATGGAAGCTGCGTCCCGTGTGCCTCACAAGATCAAGGACGTGGAGACAGAGGGCTACAGGGAGTCGCCCCTTCCACCCCATCACCTGCACCATCACCTTCCTCTTTCCCAATCCAGATCCTGTTGGCTAACTCCGGAAGCCCTTCCAGGCCGGAGCCCAGATCAGGGGACTCTCTGCCTGCAACCTCGGAGGCCTGGTGTCTCCGCCTTGTCACCCCGCAGTTGGAACAGCTGGGCAGCTTCCCCCGGGCTCAGCCTGCCGGGCCAGGGAGACCCTGAACCTCTCCTTCCCTGAGCAGACGGAAGATGCTCAGCAGCAAGGGTGCCTGGGGCTCCTTTCTAGGGGATCAGATGCCAGCAAGGGGTCAGAGGTTAATGGGTGTAAGAACACTACCACTGGTAGAACAGCCATCTCTCATTGAGGACTTACGTGAACAGGCAACGAGGCAAATGCCTTTAACAATGATCCAATCTCACCCTTACAACTGTGAGATGGGCATTATTATCAGGCCCATTTTACAGATGAGGAAATAGAGATGTAGGTGACTTGCCCAAAGGCTCAGAGCATGAGTGACAGAGCTGGAATCCTCCCATGTGACCCCCATGTGGGTCTCTTCTCAGAGAAAAGCCGAGTGGAGCCGGCCAGGGGACACCCAGGTGGGAAAGACAATGTGTGCCTCACCAGGGACTCTCTTCTGGTGGCAGCCCCTGTGGTCAGCCCTGGCCCTCTGGTGGCTTCTCTGTCACCGAGGCACCAGTCACCTCAATCCTGCTCCCCTGGGCACCAAAGACCAAGACTTTCCCTTCAGTGGGACTCTCCCAGACATGAGGGAAAGCTGTGCGAGACAAGATGGGAAAGGCACCGTGGCCGAGTGTGAGCCTGGAACGCAGGCAGAGGAACTCGGACTCTGCCCTGTTTCCTGGGGAAGGGAGGGAGGTGTCATTAGGGCTGTGCCCGCGACAGCCGGGAGAGATGGAGCAGGAGATGGCACAGCAGGGGTCCAGGTGTGGAGACGCAGCCTGAACGGGGGAGAGTAGGTGGGGATGGGAGGAGAGGATGGAGACCCGGCCATCGCAGGGGAGTGGCAGGTCCTGAGGCTGAGGGACAGACAAGTGACAGTCCCCTCTCCGAGGGCCTCACACAGACCTCTCTACCCCTTCAGCCCTTTCCAGGTTGGTTTCCTAAACACCATGGATATGAACTCACTTTCCAAACCCACTCTGCCCAGTTCAAATTGCCTGCTGAGGTGGCAACATTCCGCCAGGGCATCCTCCAGCAGGGTGACCGGCTACCCACGCACAAAAGTAGCACGAAGGGCCGACATCAATACCGCGCTGGAGTCCAGAATTGGCCCCGAAGAGCGAGGGCTCAGGGGCAAGGACTGCAGCGAGGAACCCCCTCCAGAGGACCCAGCCGGGAGCAGGAGAGGGCCTGTCCTGTGAGCCGCAGGGGCTGGGCCAGGGCGGCAGCTATGGCCCAGCCGTCCCCTCAGGGCACACACATGGCTTCGCTTTGTAAAACATGGCTTATATCTTGAGAAAATTACACAAGTCATCATCTAATACGCGGGCTGGGACAGTAAAAATTCAGCCTCCTTTCTGGGACTCGGACTGCCAGACTCAGGCCCCTCCAGGTTTCGTAGCAAGTCTCTTAGGTAAGAATGTGCCAGGTGGAGCCTTACTGGGAAATGATCCGGGTGTCCAAAGGCCTCACACATTCTCAGCCATGTGTGGGAGAAACAGAAAAGCCACGGCCAGGACTCGGCAGAGGGGCCGGGCCCAGCACATCCATGCGGAGCGTTTCCAGATGCGTCATGTGATTCTCACTAAAGGTGGGCTGATTAGCCCATTTTGTTTATTTATTTATTTATTTTAATAGAAAAGACTCTAATTTTTTTCCTTTTAATTTATTTATTTTTAATTTATCTATTTTATTTATTGGGTCTTTGTTACTGCGTGCAGGCTTTCTCTAGTTGCAGCAAATGGGGGTTACTCTTCCTTGCGGTGCGCGGGCTTCTCATTGCGGTGGCTTCTCTTGTTGCGGAGCACGGGCTCTAGGCCCACGGGTTTCAGTAGTTGTGGCACGTGGACTCAGTAGTAGTGGCTCGCGGGCTCTAGAGCACAGGCTCAGTAGTTGTGGCGCACGGGCTTAGTCGCTCCGTGGCATGTGGGGTCTTCCCGGACCAGGGCTCAAACCCGTGTCCCCTGCATTGGCAGGTGGATTCTTAACCACTGCGTCACCAGGGAAGGCCTCGGCCCATTTTAAAGATTAGGAAACTGAGGTCCACAGAGATCAGCAATGGGTGACGCAGAGGTAAAAATCAGAGCCAAGATTGAGTTCCAGTTCTTTAAAGGCCTAGAAAATTATTCTCTGCTTTGGAATTGTGTTGTCCACTGCAGACAAAGCACGTTGGCTTTCTCAGAGACCACCTTCTCCTGGGAAGCGTCTCCTTTCAGTTAAAATTGAAATATGAACGCCTACACAAGCTCTCACATGACCCAGGTAGAGGGGAGGTTGGTGTTCTGAGAAGCGCCCCTGAGAATCCACAGCAGAGCAGACACCAGCCACGTGTCCTTCATTTGACTGGGTTCTTCCAAGAGGCTCCTCCTGTTGGCACCATGGAGGGCTTGGGGCAGCCTGCCTGCTCCCTCCCCACCGGGACCAGCTCCAATGTCCCCTGTGTTTTCTCTGCTGATGAACCAACGGGAGGCCCTGCTCCACCCCCACCCCATTCGGGGCTAAACAGAAAGACAAGAGGGAATGAGCAAACGTCACCTCTGAGAGCAGGTGTTGACCTGAGGCCCTGGGGACTCTTGGGGGATGTCTACCCAGACCTGAAGAGGGAGGGGCAGTGGCTGGCACGTGGTAGACAAAAACGTGTTATTGATGAGAAAAATGCCAGACAGTGGGAAAGAAAGCCATTCTCAGGTTCCACGTGAGGTGAGTGCCAAGAAGTCTGAAAGAGTGATTCTGAGTGCAGCAAACAAGATTAATTCGTAAGATAATTCCTAAAACAGAACTGTGCCTTCCAGGACAACAAGGACTTCATGGTAAACTCAGAGACGACCAGGACTTGGAGAGACCTGGATGACCACCTGACCGCCTTCCCTGTCCCCAACTTTTGTGGAGAGGCTGTTAGGAGCCTCTGATCACTCCACAGGTGGGTCCACACTTCCAGATGAGGACGGGAAGGGCTGGCTAAGCCGCAGCTTTGGGTGGGAGAGTGCAGCCGAGATGGGGCTGCTTAAATGCTCCTGCAGAGGAAGCAAAGCAACGGCGCGAATGAACTAAGATTGTCCCAGAAGATAGCAGAGGTATGCTTCAAGCGCACACCCAGCCTATTATAACCTGCTGATACCAGGTGCAGAGGCTACAGTGATAGTTTAAAAAATAATAATTTCCCAGACTGATCACCGTATTCGCAAAACCCAGCCAGCTGTGCGGGGCGCTGTTCCAACGGAGGAAGGAAAAGTCCTACAGGATGTAGGACAATTTTACCCCCCAAGAAACATGCAGGAAATGAAAGAGTCTAAACATTGGCTCTGGCCAAGGTGGGACGGGACTCCAGGGCCCTGCAAATGAGAGCATGGCCTCAGGGGCAGAAGACCTGGGGCTGACATGGGCTGCCAGGCACTAAGCCTCCGTTTCTTCACCTACAGGACTGGGGCAACAGTGCTGCCTTAAACATCGCTTGACTGTGAAGATTCAATTAGATGAGGCATATAAAAGTGTGCTTTGCAAATTGTAAAGTACCTACGAATAAATATATAAGACCTTTAAAATAAGAAATGTATCTCTACCCGCTCTTAAGGCAGCAACTCTCTCAGAGATAACAATGAAAACAAACAAAATGCAACACACCAGAAGCCCGGCAAAAACACAGACTTTATGTCCTACCAGAATCCAAGGACCTGAATCTAGTTCGCAGTCTCAGCTTGCCATCTGCGTGACCTTGGGCAAGTCATTTTCCTTATTTATAAAACAAGGAAGAAGGAATTAGAAAACCTCCAGGGTCCCTTCTAAGCCAAAAGTTTTATGAATCTGTACTCTGTGCTACCTGCATAAGCTTCTGGGGAAATGCATCAAGTAGTATTTCCTATGAAATCACCACAAGCTAAGTAACATTGCTTTACACACTTGCTTTGCAATTTCTTTTCTCCTTCTATCCCATATCTATCTGCTGGAGTATTGTCTATCATACACCTAGAGTAGCAAAACGATATAATTAATAAGGTTAAATTAATAGATAGATGCTGACTTTTGTGCCTCACAAAGAGAGAATATACCTTTTTCTCAAATGTATATTGATGGAGCATTTGCAAAAACTTACACTTACTTGTCCAAAAAGATAACTCCTCTAAATTACAAAGAGCAGAAATTGTACGAGCCATTCTCCAAACCACAAAATCCAACAAAAGCTAGACTGGAATGCTGGAAGCCTGAAAACCAAAAGTACGTAGATAGATAGATAGATAGACAGACAGCCCATCTGAAAACTAAAATAGTTTTCCTTTTGGGTTCAGAAAATGAATTATAAATACAACAGAAAATTAGAACATGACTTGTCAAAACTTATACCATCAAAGCTGTGTTTGGAGGTAAATTCATAATATAAAGATGCCTTCATTATTAAAATAAAACAACAGTTTCCACTTCTGGGATGACTGAGAGTAACTCCATGGAACCAGCAAAGCTGACAAAAACTATTTAAAAAAAAAAAAAAAGAACAACCATTTAAAGTCTCTGGGAACTGTCCTAAGGGCATATGACAAACAAAGAAACATCTACTCAACAAAATCTACTAAAACTCAGTAAGAACAGCAAGAGTCTGTGGCATTTCAGCCACAAGCTGCTCTCTCCCTCCACGTGGGTGTGGCCAAGAAGTCGGGGCTCCCTCACCCTTCAAATCCTAATAAAGGCTTACATGTCTCACCAGGAGGGACAGGCCACCAGCATTTCTCATTCCCCCCAACTCCAAGTGGGGAAGGCTAAATTCCTGGTGAGTGTGACTGAGAGGTCGGGACAGCCTTCCTCCCGGCCACTCTCACGGGACAGAGGCTCTACCCCAGGCCGGGCAGGCCCAGAGGACTGGGCCCCCAACCGCCAGACCACAGCTTGCTCACGGGGCACAGTTTCCAAGAAGAGGCAAGCTGAGGAGGCCAGGGGCACCCAGAACTAGAGCTCAGAGGGTTTGCACAGGGGGGATTCAATCCATGAGAAAAGAAAGCTCTCTGAAGTGCTCCCAAAGGAAATGACTTTATTTAAAACAGAATGTGAGGAAGTTCATGCCTAAGGGCACGCTTGAAAACAACAGCCTCTCTTAATTAAGAACAATAAGCCAAACCCAAGGTAGATAGTTCACCAGAGAGAACCGGGAAAGAGACAGCCAGGAGCCCATGCTACTCTCTCACCTCGTCCCAGCTTCCCCTTCCCCACCCTCCCTTTCCTCAAGTCCATTCTCTACATCTGCGTCTTTATTCCTGTCCTGCCCCTAGGTTCATCAGAACCTGTGTGTGTGTGTGTGTGTGTGTGTGTGTGTGTGTGTGCGCGCGCGTGTGTGCATGTGTGTGTGTGTGTGTGTGTGTGTGTGTTAGCATACGGTATTTGTTTTTCTCTTTCTGACTTACTTCACTCTGTATGACAGACTCTAGGTCCATCCACCTCACTACAAATAACTCAATTTCGTTTCTTTTTACGGCTGAGTAATATTCCATTGTATACATGTAAGGCTCTAAAATTGATTGTGGTGGTGGGTGCACAATTCGGGGAATATACTAAAAACCATTGAGCTGTGCACTTTATTTTTTTATTTTTAAAAACATTTTACTGGCCTATAGTCGACTTACAATGTTGTGTTCGTTTCCGATGTGCAGCAAAGTGATTCAATTATACATATACATATATTCGTTCTTTTTCAGATTCTTTTCCCATTTAGGCTAATACAGAATACTGAGTAGAGTTCCCTGTGTTAGAGCTGTGCACTTTAAATGGATGAACTATATGATAGGTGAATTGCATCTCAACAAAATTGTTAATAAAAAAGGAATACAAAAAGTGAATGACCTCCATATTCATCGCAGTATTATTTCAAAGAATCCAGTCTTAAGAAAGAAAATAATGCAATAAAAACAAAACTAAAATAAATAAATAAATAAACAAAACTAAATGACTTGGACAATTGAAAAGATGACGGAATTAATTTTAAAAATTAATTTTTGGACATCTTGCCACTCCTGTTTCTCTTTAAAACAGTCCGGATTTCTACGAAATGGTTTCAAGTGCTCCCTGAAAAACCCTCATTGCTAAAGACCTTCTCTTATTTGACTCTGACTTTGAATGGAAAAGAATTTCCACTGGATGCTCCCAGGAGAGCAACTGTTCCCTCAGAGACCTGCTGTATCTTCTTCCTCTGAGTAATTCCCTACCAAGTGCCCCACAGGTGGGGCTGCCCATCCTGCGTTTTGCAGTTCCACCATCAATATGGGCCACACCCAGATGTGATACAAGTGCAGCTTCCCAGACAGCCTGGGAGAAGCCAGTACTCAGCTCCAAAGGCTTCTGGTCAGATCCCGGCCCTGGGAAAGAACCTCATTTTCCCAAAGATCCTTTGGACTAGGTCACCGCCCATCACAGTGTGATCAGAGGGATGTGAAACTACCTGCCTGAAGAAGAAATTCTCTCATTCAGGAACCTCAGGTCCATTAGATTCTGTCACTTACTAGGCAGGTCATCTGGCCTCTCTGACCCTCAGTCTCCTCATCTGTGCAATGGGTGTACTATTGTAAAGATTAAGTAAAATATTGTGAGAGTGCTTGGGACCTACTTCCTTTCTTCCTCAACTGTGGGCCAGGGGCTCACACCACTCTCCTGTCCTTTCCTTCGGCTGCTTTTGCTCGTGTTGGGGAGGAAGAAATTTTTCTCTACCCTTCCTTCTAGGTTCTTCTGGCAGGTCTAAGACATAAATTGACATGAGAAAGATTAATAGGAGAAAATCAAACAAAAGTTTAATAACGTATATACATGGGAGAGACCCAGGAAAACTGAATAACTCACCCAAATGGCCAAAGTCCTCACTTTAAATGTCACCTTCAGCTAAAGACAGCAGAGGATGTTGGGAGTAGTGGGTTGGGGCTTCGAAGGGGAGAAAGGCAATTCACCTGGAGATGGAAAAGCACATGTTTAGTAAATAAATGTTTGCTGGGGCCCTGCAGAGACAATGGGACACAGAGTAGACTCTGATCTCTAAGTGTTCCCCTACCACACCTAGCTTGTATTCTCTGCAGACGTCTAGTGATAGCTCTATTCCTGTAATAGGCCCTCTATCTAAATTTTTCAGGTGATTAGGGGGGTAGTTCAAAGTTTCTTCCTGAGTCTTTTGGGCCTTGATAATTTTCAGCGTGAAATAATCTACATGCCAGAGACATTTTGGGGTGACAAATTTTGTTTCCTACACTCCAGACTCGATCCCATGCTTAGAGGTGGCCTGGGTTCCAAGGAACCCCAGGGTCTCCAATTAAAGGCTGCTTAGTCTGACAAACTTAAATTCAACCAAAGGGGAGCGACCCAGGAAGTAACAACCACATCCAATGAAATGGATGGGGACCATCGGGCCCCTGCCCCTTCTGTCTGCTGTCTGGGTTATGGAACCGAACTTAGCAGCCACAGCAGGGCTGGTGAGAGGTGATGGTTGCCAGGCGCTGGATACCCTTGACTAAATCCGATACCCACTGGTGTTTATAAACCCAGCTTCTGGAGATCTTCTCTGAAAGCCAAAACTCTTGGTCGGGTTGGAGGAAAATAATCCAATGTCCAACCCAAGACACAGCAACAGTGCCATCGTCACTCCCCACATGAACCTGCTTCACCCAGCAGGGCACTGGCACAGCGGACCGTTTAGCTGCCACCGCCGGTTCTCTCTGGATGAGCAACAGAGCACAGAGATCTTCCGAGAGCCCACCCAGAAATGTTGCCCTGGCAAAGCTCCTGCTGCCTGGGGAGAACGTGGGGAGCAGGGAGGACTTGGGAGTCAAGGTGAAATCTTAGAGCAGGGGGACACTCAGGCCACATCTCCTGCTGCTGATGGCAGGTGGACATGGTGCCCTCAGACCAGGCCACTGGACAAGCCGCCCTCCCGGGGAGGTCCGGGTCCCATTAGAGGTGCAGCAGTCCTGCAGTTAGCCTGATTTTTCTCTCTACACAGCTGTGAAAGGACAGTTTTTCAGGCCCACAGCAAAGCCTGGTACCTCTGCAGAGCCAGGGGCAGAGAAGGGGACTCTGGTGCAAGAGTATTGCTGGGGAGGCTGAGGTCTCAGCAGGATGAGAGATCTTCAGCCTTCTGAGGCCTCTGATGCTCTGCTCTGCGGCCTGGTCACTGGGGGCTCTTCCCTCCTCTGACTCTGTCATGGATTGAATCATGTCCCCCCAAAAGATATGGTGAAGTCCCAACCCTTGGGACCTGTGGAGGTGACCTTATTTGGAAATAGGGTCTTTGCAGATGGTTCTAGTGAAGTTAAGATGAACACCGGGGTAGGCCCTTCATCCAATATGATTGGTGTCCTTATAAGAGGATCAGATTGAACAGAGACACACAGGGAGAATGCCACGTGACGATGGAGATTGAAGCTGCAGGGAGAAGGCAAGGAAGGATCCTACCCAGAGTCTTGAGGGAGCACAGCCCCGCTGAATCCTAGCCTCTAGGACTCAACACAACTCTCTCACTGGGCTCCAGCATGAACCGCCAAGTCAAGAGACTTCTAGTTATTTCTACTTTTTCAACAGCAGGAAGAAAACAACTTGGATCTGAAAAGCAGAGGGAGAATTAAGAAACTAAGAGACTGGATTGCTGTTGTCTTAAGCCACCCAGCACACAGGGCTTTACTGCAGCTAACACGGGCCCCAAATTCTGAAGCCTAATCCCACCCACCACTTCTATCCACCTCCCACGGGGACACAGAGACGGTGGGCGGGGGGGGGGGTCTGAGAATCCGCGCTGGAGAAGGAAGTCAGCTGGGGGTGAGGGAGGTGGTCCAGGGGTGCGCAGGACAGGAGAGGGTGGGCACGACGGAGAAAGACAAGGGGGTGCTGTCTCCTGGCAGAGCGGGGCTCCAGAGAGTGGAATCAGGTAAACAGCGGAAGCCTCAGATCCTTTCCAGCTGTGGACTCCGAAATGGCTGGGCCTAGGATCGAATTGTCTCCCCTCTGCTTTTTTGAAACCCTGGAGTTCCTGCCAACAGAACAAAAAGAAAGCCCCAAACACACCCATTTCCTATCTCAACATATATTTGATAACCCCAGTGTCCTGCCTTTCCCCAGACTATAAATGACTGCCTCCCCCCAACCCCCAGCCAAGCTCACTCCGGGTTCAACACGACTCTCTCACTGCATCCAGCCTGAACCTCCAAGCCAGGAGAATTCCAGTTACTTCTACTTTTCCAGCAATGGGAGGGGAAAAAACAACTTGGATCTGAAGAGCAGAGGGAGAATTAAGAAAGCGCCTCAGCTCCAGGCATTTTTTTTTTAACCGCTAACTGGGCAATGAATAATTTATAGCCAAGAATGTTTGTAGGGGGATAAAACTGTTGACAAGTCAAGAAAGCCTCTTAGCAGCCTAACGGAGCAATCCATCTTCAAGAAGCACGTTTCAAATGCATAGTGTGTGAAGATGCTGGTTGAGGTTGTTTCCTTTCTCCTCTTTTTTTTTTTCCTTTTTTTATCTATATGGAAATCGGTGGGTGCTGAAATATATTTCACTTCAGCATGAACTGGGGCTGAATGATATCTCAGGCAAGAATTAAATCATCGCTTCATACTGCAAGAAATAAACACCAAGCCAGGCAGAGACCCTCGGCGCCCGCAGGGGAGGAGAGCAGGGACTTCTGGGGAGCTGAACAGAGGCATTGGTATTCCATGCAGGACAGCATGCAAAGCCCAGGCTCAGACTCACCGGAGCAAGGGGGTGATGGATCCCGGAGTATGTTCCTCGGGGAGGGCCCCAAGCAAAGTGGTGGTGATTACACAGCTGAGACCGCCTCGTCTTTGAAGAGCCGGCATCCTCCCCAAGTCCTCCTAGATCTGGGCATCAGGAGGGCACTGTGAGGACTTTGTGACATCGGTGGTTGGACCAAAGACAGTACGCCAAGAATCCTGACAGCTACAGGGTCAGTCTTGTATCAAGCACCTACCATGTTCCAGGGCCAAGCTCCCTTCTGGAGATCCTGTTGCTCAGTCCTCATGTTGGCTCTCTGGTTGGTGCTAACTGGGCCGCTGCATCCCTGCATGCCCCCCCTCTGCTCCAGCAGGGCAACTTGGGAGCCAGCGCTCCCGGAGGACTTGTAACATTGCTAAACGTCACACAGGTACAGGAGGATAGAACCTGGCCTTGAACCTATGTCTCACCCACATACTTATTCATCTCCTATGGTCTTATGGAGGCTGACTTGGTTTTCCAGAAATCGGCAGGTATTAGGATGCCCCCTCCCATATTCTCAGCCCCTCAATGCTCCCCCTACCTGCTCTGGGCCCCTGACTGACCAAGGTTCGAGTGGTTCAGTAGGCTGAGACCCAAGTCTAGACCACAGCCAAGCAGCTCCCCTGGGGACAGGCCAGGTGAGGTTGGCACCATTCCTCGTAACTGTATTAATAATCTATTGCTGTGTAACAAATGACCCCATGCTCAGCAGCTCTAAAACAACAAGCATTTTCTACCTCATGGTTTCTGTGCACTTGGATCCCAGGGGCAGCTTGTCTGAGTCCTCTTGTTCAGGGCCTCTCACAGGGCTGGAACCGAGGCGTCTGCTGGGGATGCAGTCATTTCAGGGTTCAACTTTCAGCTCACCGACATGGCTGCTGCCAAGGTCCCATTTATCACAAGGTGTTGGATTCGTGGCCTCGGTTCCTCACTGGCTGTTGGCTGGAGACATCTCTCGGTTCTTGACTATGTGGACCCCTCCATAGGACAGCTCACAACATGGCAGCTGGCTTCCCTCAGAACCAGCAAGAGAGCAAGTGTCACCCATAATGGAAGCCAGAGACTTTTGTAACGTAATCTCCAAGTGACACCCCATCAGATGTGCCTTATTCTTTCATTAGAAGCAAGTCACCATGTCCAGTCCACACTAAAGCAGAGGGCATTACATGATGGCATGAATGACCGGGAGGCTGGGATCGTTGGCAGCCGTCTTGGAAGCTGCCTACCACAATAACCAGCTGTCTTTGTTATCTAGTGGCGCATAACAAATTAGCCCGAAGCTTCATGGGTTAAAACAGCAGTAATTATTTATCACCTCTCACAGGCTCTGTGGTCAGGAATTCAGAAGCAGCTTGGCTGGACAGTCCTGTCTAGAGGTCTCTCATAGGACTGCAGGCAGATGTCAGCCAGGGCTACAGTCTTCTAAAGGCATGGCTGGGGCTGGAAGGTCCACTTCCAAGCAGCCCACTCACATGGCTGGCAAGTTGACGCTGCCTGCTGCTGGTGGGAGTCCTCAGTTCCTTAGCACATGGGCCTCCCCACAGGGCTGCCTGAACGTCCTCACAGCATGGTGGCTGCCTTCCCAGGGCCTGCAATCCAAGAGATCAAGGCAGAAGCTACAGTGCTTTTATGACCCAGCCTCAGTGTTCAGTCACACACAATCACTTCAGCAGTGTTCTAGTAGTCACACAGGTCAGCCCTGTTCAGTGACAAAGTGGGCCACGCAAAGGCTTGAATACCTGGAGACAAGGATCACTGGAGGCCATCTCATAAGTCAGCTACCACATCAACAGGGCAAGCCCACCACAGGGTGGAATCAGTGCTGCAGCCAGGCAAAGCCCAGGCGTATCATACTCTCTGTAGTTTTCCTGAATGTGACTGGCTCTCTTGGGCCCACGTCTTTGTGATCTTCCCTCTACTTGTCATTCTTTCTCCCACAGCGAGCTCCTACTTAACCTACAAAGCCCAATTCAAATGTTACCTCCTCCATGAAGTCTTCTCTATTCCTCACACTACTCCCCTGACCTACCCCACCCACAGCATGGCTGTCTCCCCCTCTGTGGGTCCCTATGCAGCTTTTTAAATGCCTTTATTGTCAGCCCATATCTCAGCATCTGTCTGCTTACCCCATGTGCCTGGGATTCCAGGGACCACATACCTTCACCTGTGGATCTTGAGCAACTGGCCAGCCCACCCACAGTGGGCACTCAGTCACTGTAAGATGGAGCCAATTAAATGACTTGCCACAGCTGCAGCTGGTCAGCTCCAGAGCTGCGCTGAGGCCAGAGGCAGGTCTCCTGCCTCCTCGGCCCTTTCCCACAGATAGTGGTGGGGCGCTTTAAACACATGTCCTGGGGTGAGCACCTCCCTCGAGCCCTCCCTCAGGCCCCGCCCTCCCCCAGGGCCCCTGGTGGGGACCACCCTGGGCTGCCATCCCAGCTCCAGGAAGTGGACACTCCACCCTATTGGCTCTTCATCCAGAGCCAGTACACGCCACCTGATCCCCACCTGCCTCGCTCCCTCCTGCAGGGTCCATGGTAAACCTTGCCCCCAATCCTCCACCAAAGCTTAGCACAGGCTCTGACCCAGTGGAAGGTCCTCACGGGGTGGGGGCAGAGGGCAGGCAAGGAGTCCAAGACGGGGCTGAATGTGATCGATGAGCAAGTTTCAAACCAGAGGCCTTCCTGCTGCCCTGTGGGAAGAACTGCCTTCCTGCTTCCGGGAGGATTCGACCTATTAAATGCACAGATGCTCAGAGAGGTGCTCTGCACCTAGAGACGCGTTGCTCACCTGAGCAGCTCTGTAACCAGGCCAGGGCAGTAGGCTTCCTCCCCTTCTTCACCTGATGGAGAGGAAGACGTTCAGCTCAACAACACAGCACGGTTAGCCTGGAGGACCCATCCATGTGGGCTCGTCTGGACGGTGCTCCCCCCAAAGAACAAGGGTGTCCCGGCCTGGGACACAGAGTAGCCCAAGGGGGAGGCAAGACAGAGCCAGAAGGGTGCGGAGAAAAGGGAACACTCTTGCACTGCTGGTGGGAATGTGAATTGGTACAACCACTATGGAGAACAGTATGGAGGTTCCTTAAAAAACTACAAATAGAACTACCATATGACCCAGCCATCCCACTACTGGGCATATACCCTGAGAAAACCATAATTCAAAAAGAGTCATGTACCAGAATGTTCATTGCAGCTCTATTTACAATAGCCAGAACATGGAAGCAACCTAAATGTCCATCAACGATGAATGGATAAAGAAGATGTGGCACATATATACAATGGAATATTACTCAGCCATAAAAAGAAACGAAATTGAGTTATTTGTAGTGAGGTGGATGGACCTAGAGTCTGTCATACAGAGTGAAGTAAGTCAGAAAGAGAAAGACAAATACCGTATGCTAACACATATATATGGAATCTAAGAAAAAAAAATGCCATGAAGAACCCAGGGGTAAGACGGGAATAAAGACAGACCTACTAGAGAATGGACTTGAGGATATGGGGAGGGGGAAGGGTAAGCTGGGACGAAGTGAGAGAGTGGCATGGACATATATACGCTACCAAATGTAAGGTAGATAGCTAGTGGGAAGCAGCCGCATAGCACAGGGAGATCAGCTCGGTGCTTTGTGACCACCTAGAGGGGTGGGATAGGGAGCGTGGGAGGGAGGGAGACGTGAGGGGGAAGGGATATGGGAACATATGTGTGTGTGTGACTGATTCACTTTGTTCTGAAGCAGAAACTAACACACCATTGTAAAGCAATTATACTCCAATAAAGATGTAAAAAAAAAAAAAAGACAGAGCCAGAACAGGGTGGGGGAGGAGCTGGGGGGCAGAAAGGAAAAGAGGGCTGGGGCTGGACCAAAAGGACCCCCAAAGGCAGCCCCCTCTAGAGTCAGCAAGCAACCCTTGGGCTCAAGTGTTTTTCCATCACTGGCCCCTTCATGGAGTCTTTCTGCCTGTGCTCCAGCTCTCCACAGGACACCTGGCAGGGTGACGTGATTTGGGGCCCCCAGAGGTTTGGGATTCTGTAGACCTGGGGGAATGGCATTTTGTTTTAATATCTCACTACTCACTTGGATATAAACCAGGTTTAAAAGGCCCTACTCTGAAGGCAAAGCCACTAGCCCCAATTTTCTGATACAATCCCCATTTCATAGAACTTAGCAATGAAGGTAATTTATACAAAAATGGAAATCATTCTGTTTTTCTACCTATTAAGTCCTTGATGCAAATTAATTTACATATTTAAAAATCTGTTGACGAATCTGGTGATCCAGTTTGAGGTCTTGCAATGTTCCGCCACTCTACGCCAAGGGTTTCTTGGTTGTTAAAAAAGAAGATGGGGAAGGTCAGCTTCGGAAGGATTTCCAGAATGAACCCTTATAACGGCTTCTTCCAAAATGGGTTTACACTGATCCCACTCACTCATTTCCTCTCATTCCACTTCATGTATAATGGCTTCAGAGTCTACAGAACAAGCTAGAGAATTAGGCCTGAATATTTGATCTCCCTGGACTGAAGGGCCACATCTGGAGTCCATGCTGGTCTTGGTCATGTTTCCAGATCTATTACAGTCCCCTCTCCTGGACCAGCCTCTGTGTGACAGCAATGGTGGGTCTAGGCTTCCTTACAGCTATGCATCTCTCGTTTGGACCAGTGCCTGGCACACAGGAGGTGCCCAAGAATATGTCCCCTCGTGACCTCTGTCAGGGCTCCCTGGATGCCAGCTGCCCATCTACCATGTGACAGGGCAATGTCTCACCCCTGACAACACGTGAAGCCCTCAGAGGAAGGGGCCAGTCACAGCCCTCCCCAGACGGTGAGCCCTGGGAGCTGGCTTGTGTCCCCTCTGTGCAGCACCTCCTGCCCCTGAGGCCCACCTCAGGGGGCTTCAGAGGTGGCTCAGAGCACAAACACCCCACACCATCATTCCCTCCAAATCCCCAGGTGACAGATACCGCCCAGATAGCAAACGTTGTGCAGCCAAAGACATCATGACCAGCTACGTATCTTTTCTCAAGGTGGCCCCTGGGAGGAGCGCTCCATCCCTGCCTCTGGACCACAGGCCTCCCCCATGGGTCGGGGGCCATCAGATTCTGCAGGGGGCTCATCTTCACGGTCATGGCCTAGGGCTGTCCCTGAAAGGTCCAGAAAGGAAAGGGCAACCTTGGCAAAAGGGAAAAGCAGGGCAGATCCTCACTGAAGGCATGTCCTTGACCCTCATCTGACCTTCATCCAAGCAGCCGACCTCACCGCACAGTCCAAGAGAAGCCAGGACCTCAGTCGGTCCTGCTGGCCTTGCAGACATTGACCGCGGACCACCCAGCCACACACCTCCGTCCCATCCCAGGAGGGGCCCAGCCTGTCTGCCTGCCTGTGTCTGTGCCGGAAGTCTCCAGCCCCCTCCAACTGGACCCTTTGCTTCTTAAGATACACTCCGTGTAAGAAGCTTCTACTTTACTGAAGGACACTTGCCATGGTCAGGGGTGCCAGTCACAGAGAGCGCGTGGCACAGACCCGAGGACGGGCGCCGCCGTCTTACCTCCAGCAGCCGCCGGGGGCGCACATCTCCCCAACCCCCCAGAGCCTCCCCCGTTTAACGTTCTCCCGGGAGTTCATCAAACGAAAACCCTGGTTCGGAGGTGGAAAAGCCTCTTAGGAGGCTAATAGCGAGTGGATAGAGCAATAAATGTAATGATTTAATTCCTCAAGGATGGCTAAACAGGCTGCTGTTTACCAAAGCCTCAGTGGGTAATTACTAACGGATAATTACGAAAAGCTGCCAGATTACAGCTGCCCCAGAAAGGGCCGCAGCCCCAGCCCGCTCAAGGCGCTTTCTGGGAAGGACCCAGGCGAGAATCTCCACTGCCCTCTCTTCTCGCTCCTTCCCTGGCTCTACCATCACTGGAAAGCTCCCCTGGGTGATTATCTCCCCAGAGATACACACGATGCCTTTAACCCGGCTCCTCAAGCAGCCTGTTTCCCTGTCCCTCTCCGGTTAGAAGACAGAGGACAGCGGTACGTTTGCTCTAGGAGCACAGCTCTGGGACAAGCTTTGATGGAGGGGCTCAGGGGGTCCCCTGCGGCTCAAGCCCTCCCTGGCTGTCTGGGAAGGTGGAGGGCATGCTGAGGTTGGCCCTTAGGGACCACTGGCCACCTGACCCGGAAGTTGGTCCCAGAGCCCAAGAAAAGAAAGGAAGAAAGTGTGTAACCCATATACAGAGTGGGCCTCCTGGGGCCTCCCCTGCTCTCACCCCCAGAGGTCACTACATCTCCCATCCTGTGCTCCTTCCCCAACTCCAAACACACCTCCACCATCCCTCCAAACCCCCTCAGCCACAGGCGCTCCCAGCCCCAGCAGGACACCAGCCCACAAATTACATCATGACCAGCTATGGTTCCTCGAGCTTGTCCCTGGGAGGAGCTCCCCAGCCTTACCAAGGGTGTTCAGACCAGAGGCCTCACCTGCCTGTCCCTCGGGTCACAGGGCCCATCAGATTCTGCAACGCGCTCATGTTCACGGTCATTCTTGGGGCTGTCCAGGGAAAGAAGATGTTCTCTATTGTCATGATCATTGGTCATGGTCACCTTCAAGGTCATTGGCCTTCTCCAGCCCTGCCCCAGCCCAGCCCGGGGCTGCACGGTTTCTCCCCGCTCCTCTCTGATCATCGGACTCTTCATTCTTCCCTCTCCTCCAGAACCCTTTTCTCTGCACCTGCTCAAACCCTCAAACATGGCCGCCCTAGCTCCAGGGCCACCATCCAACTGATGAATGTCTCCGGTCCCAGTCCAAAATTCTGGGGGGGAACGAAGCTGATGAGCTCATCTTGCCGAAAGACTGGATCTCCTTGGATCAAGTCTCCTCTCTGGTCCAATCAGCTGTGGCCCAGGAGGGGTGAGTGCCAGTGTTCAAACATGGGGCTTACGGGGGGGGGCCCTGGGGGAGGGTGTGGGTGAGCAGAGCTGCCCCTCCCCCCAGGAATGAGCTATCTATGCTGCTGCGCCAGTCCTTCCACGTCTCCAGCCCCCACCCTGTACTCACAACGGGACCTGATACAGGGCTCGTCCCCTTGTTCCTGAACCTTTTCCTTTTCTAAGATTGTCCGTCTCGTCAGCCAGTGGGGTCATTTTCTAATCCTAATTCTGGCTTCTAATATAGATGCTGTCAACCCTCATGCTGTTCAAAATCTGACGCCTGTGTCTCGTGGGTCCCCATCTGAGCTGCTAACCACCGGCCTAACCCAAGCTGGATGGGCATTGCTGGGGCAACCTTGGGTTCTGGCCTAGGGCTCTGGTGGCTGGAATCCAACCAACTGGATTGTGGGCAAAGTTCCTGTCTCTGCTGTCCCCACCCTGGCCTCGTCCCTCCTGCCACAAGCCTGCCCTCCGATAATCACACTGCCCCATACCCCTGACTGAGTCCCAGCCCCAGCCCGCCAGGGGTCCGCGGGGGGCAGCTCCGATCCCAGCCCCACCCATTCTGAAGACCTGGAGGCCTCAGAGCCTCTCTGTGGGATCCTACCGGATGGCAGAACGAGCACACATCTCCACCCGAAGTGTTTTGACACAAAGCACTGCTGAGCAGGCAGCCTGGGCTCCTCCATTCAGAAGGCGGCCCTGCGTGACAGGCTGAGAATGAGGAGAACTTCAGCGCTAGGGACCCCTCATCCGGGTGCTGGGCAGTCACAGGGACATGCGGAGAATTCACCAGACTCTGAGGACACGCTTCTCTGCCACTCACCTCCCCAAAGGCGGGGAGCACCTCACAAATGCACATCCCAGATACACCAAACAGGCAGAAAGAGCCTCCCGCTAACCTGGGCAGCGCCCAGATTTTCAGAGCCATCTCAGCGGGCTTGGTGGGGCTCGTTTTCAGGATTTCCATGAACATTTTCATGACCACGTGAAAAAAAATTGCATTACTAATTCAGTTTCTACGGAAAAAAAATTCCAACTTGCTTTTCTAACTTAAGGTTTTTCAGGAAGACAGATAAGACTTCCTGAATCTGGAGGCAGTGGGTAAGTCATTACTCAGACCATGCTTAGGAATGTTCTGGTGGTACAGCCGGCTTCCTGCTCAGGAAGAGGGATAGTGGGGATCCAGGCCCCTCTGACCACATTTTCCAAAACTGGCCCTTTTACAGCTCTTTCTTCCAAGCTAGTATGCTGTCATGATGGCCATTAGACGATAGTAAATGGCCAGTAGGGGAAGTTGGAGGGAAGCAAGACCGCGGGACGGGGAGGGTCGGGCTCACTCCATTCTCCTCTCCCCAGCCCAAAACTATCTACCTCGCCACGCCCTGGAGACAGGTGGCACGTGGCAGGCACGCCTGGGTCCACCTCTGACCCTGCTGCGCCTTGGGGACAGGTGTCACTCCCACTGCCCTGGCCCCGACAGTGCCCGCCCCAAGCCTGTGTCATGCATGGCCGAGCACACAGCCAGGAGGGTGGGGTTACCCCCAGGGGCAAACCTCAGGCATCGGGCGAGGAGCCAGCAGGTGGCTTGGCCCTGCATCATCTTTCCTGTGGACAGTCCGCCCCCAGCCTGCAGGTCCCCGTGGAATCGGGCATCATGGCCCCAGCCGTGCCCTCCACTACCCAGGGTTAGCTTTTCCCCTTTTCTGTTCTACTCCCTGCACCCCCCTGCCCCATCCGGCTTTCAGGAATCAGCTCCCAGCAAGCTTATCGGCCCCCAAATCCTCATCTCGGTCTCTCATGCCAGGAACCCAAACTAAAACACTGTCCCTCTCCCCGCCCCCAGGGGTCCACACGAGGTCTGGTGTGGAATCGACCCCTCACCCCCCATAAACATGCGCAGGATGAACTAAGGAAGCACCTGTTTTGTGCTTGGCGACATGAAGTTCCCTCCGGGACAGTCACACCAGGAAACTGTTACATAAACTGGGTTTCCTGATGCCCTGGCCCCGCCCTGCCCATCCTCAGCTGTATCCCAGCCAAGCACAGTCGCCCTCAGCGGCCACCGTGGTGCTGTCCGCGGGCCCAGCGGGGAGACTCAAGGCCAAAGCCGGCCCTTGTCTCTGGGCCCACAGAGCTCTCGTTACCGAGGCCGCCACCCAGACAGGCTCATTCCTGCCTCGCCGGCCCACGAATGGCTCCATGGGGAATGCTGGGGCCATAACTGCTTTCTGCCCAGTGTCTGTCTCGGGTTCAGACACAACTCTCCCGGGGGGTGGCGAAGGACACGTTCACACAGGTCCACATCAGAGGCCTGGACACAGACGGGGGCAACACCCAACCCCCAGTCACCCTCCCAAATGCCTTCCAGAAGAGTCCATTGAAATGAAAGAGCAGGCCTCTCTGGGGACCAGGCAAATTGGAACACAGGAAGCAGAAAGACTGCACAGGAGAAGGGATCCTGCCCAGGGGTCCTAAGCCCAGAGTCTGCCTGCTGGCTCTGCCGGACAATTCCCCTCCCTCTCCAGGCCTCAGTCTGTCTGAGGAAGAAATGAGGGGCTTGACCTCACCTCCACCCAGAGGCTAGCCCAGCTCTGACCATTGTTCCCTGAACCGTGACCCCAGAGCACCAGGTCTGGGAGGTGGAGGTGGATGCTCCCTGGAAAACGTTTTCATTGGTCCAGTATCCTTGGGGGTGCCCTGCACACAGGAGCCCCCTCTTAGAGACTGTCGTGGCACCACTAAAGGTCCTGAGAAGGCCTGCAGCCCAGAGTCCATTAACGTGTGGAGCCCAGAGTTTTCCTAATTCATGTGACCACAAAAAGGCTTTTCTCCAAAGACTCCTACTACTTCTAACACGCATATTGAGAGCTGATGACCCAGGCGTTTGACACTGTTACCAAGGTTCTTCTGAGGATTCTGTCTCCTTGGGATGTAGGGTCAGATGAATCCGCTCTGATAACAAAGGCCCTGGCGTAGAAAGACAGGTGTCTCCAGATGTGCGTCCAGAACAATAGTCTAAGGAACAAAGAAAGGAAACACCTGAAACCTTGAAGGGTTGCTTGTTCCCGTTTGTGATTGAGGGTGCCCAGAGGCGGGGGCAACGGGCATCTCCACCTGGCTGGCCCTCAGCCAGCAGTTCCCTTCTCCCGCCAGCCGCAGTGTGTCCAAAGGTGGAATTGGGGGCTTGGGAAGACTGCCCCAGGGGCCAGCCGAGCTCTGACAATTGCTTCCCCAACCATGACCTCTGGGGGAGAGAGACAGACGTGCTGAATCCACACATCCAGCGCGAATCTTAGCTTTCTGGCCCCAAACCTGCCCCTCCTTGGGGGCCCCATCTCGCCGCCATCTCCCCAGTTGCCCCAGACAGAAATAAAATGTCACCCTCCTCCCCAACCCGCCCACCACATTGCCATGCCCAGTCTCCAACGCCTAGTAATGCCACCTGGTAAACAGCCCTCAAACCCTTCCTCTCATCTCCATCCCCTCCATCATTCAACAGCAAATATTTACAGAGCACACCCCATGTGTGAGGTCACCACCTTAATTCTGCCCGACGTCCCCTGTACAGAGCGTCACAAGAGCCTCCACAGGTCCTCCTTCCTTGCTGCCCCCAGAGCCTCTTTCCAAATGCAGACCTCAGCGGTCCCATGGCCCTCTGGGTCCCATCCAAACTCCTCAGCCTCACGTGGTCTGACCACAGCTGCCTGCCTTTCCTGCTTCTCCGACACTCACCCTTTCCTTGATGCTAAGATGCTGACAACCGCATCCATTGCAAGGCGCTCCGGAGAGGACCAGCTAAGGTAATGCTCACAAAACACAGAACCAGTATCACAGCGTGAAGGGAAGCATGCAGGATAGCACGCTTCTGTTTGCAGAAAGAGAGTCTGGCATTCAGTCCCCCCACCAGCAAGGTAACACCTCCCCGAGCTCATCCTTTCCAACGCAGACTCCACCTACCTGCCGAGAGAAATTAAGCCATTGAAGCTGTTCGCTGAAGGAAGGTGGAAAGTTTGCACCTGAATTCCACCACTGCCCGCTCTGTCCAGGCCTCTCCTCAAGCAAGGCCCAGGATGCCCTCCCTGGTGAGACACAGAGCCACCCCCAGGGCTGGGGTCTTCTCCACAGAGGACAACACTCCCCCACGCCCACCCCACAGGGGTGGGCTCCGGGACAGGCTGTCACTATGGGATGTCACAGTGTCAGCCTGGAGAGGTTCCCGGGCACTGAGGGTTGTAAACACCCCCCTAATCACAGATCTCAGCAGGACCACCTGCTCCCAGGGGCGCACTCCGCAGGCAGCCTCACCCAGGGCAGCCCCCCGCACCACGAGAGGCTGTTCTGATGCATCATGGATGAGGCTGCGGTGAGGCCGGGCAGGGCCTGAGTCCCTCTGACCTCCAGGGCCTTTCCAAGGCCAACCCTCGGTCACCCCTGGAAAGTGCAGCGGAGTCTGTTATTTCTAGGAAACGAGGGTGCACACTTGCACTCCTGGGACCCAGCCTGCTCTGAGCTGCGAGGGGAATGCCACAAACCCTGGATGGGCTCGGACTACATCTCCATGGTCGTGCAGACCTCCCATCTCTGACACCCCCAGTCTGCATCCTCTTCCTTGCTGGGTGGCTCCCTTGTGGTCCACGAGATCCTCCTATGTGTTTCTGGAACCACAGACTGTACCCACAGGTGACGGTGAACAAGTACAGCTCCAGCCCTTCCTGCCTTGTTCTTGCGCGGCTGGCTGCCTAACCTGCCCCTGCCAGGTCACTCCTTGGGGACGTGGGTCTCACAGGGACAGGCCCGGGGGTCCTAGGTGGGTGTGAGAAGGGACTGACACGGTGACTGAGCAGTGTCCCCCACGGCCTAGAGGAACAAGTGCGTCTCACCCTGGGGAAGAAGTCATCTAGGGATGGGTAGTTAAGACACATCTGAAAGGTGGCGTAACCTAAAGCTGCAAGTAACAGAAAGTCTGACTCATAGTGGCTTAAAGAAACAGGGGTTTATCATCTCACATTAACGAGAAGTCTGAAGGGAGGTAGCCCGACGTCGGTTCAGTGACTAAGAAATCGTCATTTCTTAGCCTCTTGCTCACAGTTACACAATAGCTCTTGTGGGTCCAGGAATAATGAGCACAGCAAGAGGAGGAGGGATCAACACGCCAGCCCAGGCTGCGCGTCATAGCTAAGAAATCTCTTCCTATAGCCCAAGATTGCAAAAACTTCCTCTGTGTTTCCATCTTGAGGTTTCATAAATTGTAGCTTTTACACTTAGGATCACTTTTAATATTCTATATGGTATATGGAATGGATTGTGTTTCTTTTCTTTTCTTTTACATATGGATATTTGATTATACCATCAGCATTTGTTGAAAAGACTATCTTTTCTACCCTGAGTTGCCTTTTCCCCTGTGTTGAAAATCAATTGACAATATAGGTATGGGCCTATTTCTGGATTCTCTATTCTTTTCCCTTGACCTTTATGTCTGTTTTTATGCCAATACCACACTGTTCAGGTTATTAGAGCTCTGTAATAAATCTTTAAGTCTGCTAGTGTAAGTTCTCCAAATCTGTTCTTTTTTTTAAGTTGTTTTGGCTATTCTATATAAATTGCATTTCTCTATAAATTCCAAATAAGAGTCAACTTATTCATTCCTATGGAAATCCTGCTGAGATTCTTATTGAGTTGAATCTATAGATCAATTTGGGAAGTCTACAAACATGGTATTTCTTTCTATTTATTTTGGTCACTTAAAATTTCTCTGAACAGTTTTCAACGTACAGGTCTTTCCCATCTTTTGTCAGACTTACCCCATGATAGGCAGAATAATGCCAGTGCCCCAAGATGCCTACATTATAATCTTCAGAACCTGTGAATATGTTACATTACACGATAAAGGATTTTGCAGATGTGATTAAGTTAAGAATCTTGCAGTGAGGAGGTTATCCTGAATTACCTGTGTGGGCCCAATATCACATATAAGAGGGAGGCAGGAGAGTCAGGGTCAGAAAGATGAAGATGTGACATTGGAAGCAAAGATAGAGATGTAGGGCCGTGGGCCACAAGGAATGAAGGCAGCCTCTAAAAACTGGAAAGGCAAGGAGCATTCTTTCCTAGAGCATCCAGAAGGACCAGCCCTGATGACACCTTGATTTTAGCCTACTGAGACTAATTTGGGACTTCTGACCTGTAGAACTATACGATAATAAATTTGTGTTACTTTAAGCCACTAAGTTTGTAGTAATTTGTTACAGCAGCTATAGGAAACAAATACGGATTTTGGTGACAGAAGTGGAGTACTGCTGTCAACAATACTTAAAATTTTTGGAAGTGGCTTTGGAATTGGGCAGTGGAAAAGCAGTGGAAGACTTTTGAGGAGCATTATAGAAAAAGCCTAGAAACGTGGATGTTAAAGACCCTACTGGTAAGGACTCAGAAGGAACTGAGGGGTATGGTAGAGAAAACCTATATTGTCTTAGAGAACCCCTAAACATTACAAACAGACTGTTACCTGAAACATGGATGTTAAAAGTGCAGCTGATGGGGGTTCAGAAGAAAACGAGGGATATGTTAATGGAAGCTAGAGAAAGGGGATCATTTCTGCCTATACAGTGGCAGAAAGCTTAGCTAAATTGTGTCCTGTGGTTATGCAGGAAGCAAAGCTTATAAACAAGAAATCTGGCTTATCTATTTGAGTAGATTTCTAAACAAAGTATTTGAAAGGGCAGCCTTGTTTCTCCTCGCTGCTGATATTAAAATGCAAGAGGAAAGAGTGATTGAGGGAAGAAATGTTAAGCAAAAGGGAGCCAAAACTTGAAGAGCTGGAAAATTATCAGTCTATTCAGATTGCAAAAGACACTAAAATGAGCAGGACTTCCCTGGTGGTCCAGTGGTTAAGAATTGGTCTTGCAATGCTGGGGACACCGGTTCAATCTCTGGTCAGGGAACTAAGATCCCACATGCCGCAGGGCAACTAAGTCCACGCACCACAACTACTGAGCCCGCACGCCACAACTAGAGAGCCTGCATGCCACAACTAGAGAGCCCGCATGCCACAACTACAGAGCCTATGTGCTCTGGAGCCCTCACACCACAACTACTGAGCCTGCACGCCACAACTACTGAGCCTGCGCACCACAGCTAGAGAGAAGCCTGCGCAAAATAAAATAAATAAATATAAGTTTTTTAAAAAAAGACACTAAAATTGGGAAATTTGCTGTCAGGAAAAAACATGCTCCAGAGAGAAAGGAGGGTATAACTGGACAACCTTTTGCTTGGGCCTTGAAAGGAGCAAAAATTCACAGTATTCTGTCACACAGAGAGTCCTTTAAAGAGACTCTGTCTGTGACTCATGTATTCACAGCCATCTCAGCAGAGGCCAAAAATAGAGATGATATTATCTAGGAAAGACATGTGGAGGAGCCAGGTCTAGCAGAGTGAGTCCCTGTGATGTGCATAGGAGAACCACAAGGTTGTTAAGAATTTTATACCAACAGAAAGCCATCTTAGACTGAAAGGGACAGATAAAGGACAAAATGAAAGAAGGATGTCAGGCTCCCCAAATTCTGCAGGCAGGAAGCAGACTGATAAAACTCCCCAGCTTCCAACACATGCTACCCTTCATGACAAAGGATAACTCTGAAGACAGAGCCTTGAGCCCAGACGTTGGAGCCTCAAGACCAAAGGGCAGAGCCGAGAGCTACAGAAAATTATTCATAGGTCTTGAAACCTGATGGAGTTTGCCCGGTTGGTTTTTGAAATTGCTTGGAACTAGAGATTTCTTCTTTTCCTTTTATTTTCTCCCTTTTGAACAGAAATGTCTTTAATTGGTATCCTATGCTTTTCTCCCTCCTCCCCATTGTATTTAGGGAGCAGATACCATGTTTTCTTGTTTCACAGGTCCACAGATGGAGAGAGATATTTTTCCTCCAGGATGGATCACACCCAGAGTCTCACCCACACTTAACTTAGATGACTTAGATCATGAGATTTGGAACTTCTGAACTGACGAGATTTACATGAGATTTGGTGCTATATAGTGTTTGGAACTTTGGTGATGTTGAGATGGGGTAAACACATTTTGCATGTGAGATGAATGTGAATCTTCGGGGGTCAAAGAGCAGATGTGGTAGGCAAAATGCTGGCCCCCAAAGATGTCCATGTCCCAGTCTCTGAAACCTGCAAATATGTCACCTTACATGGTAAATGGGACTTTGCAGATGTGATTAAGTAAAGGCTCTTGTGATAGGGAGATCATTCTGGGTTATCCACATGGGCTCAATGTAACCAAAAGGATCCTTATAAAAGGGAAGCAGGAAGGTCAGAGTCAGAGATGGAGATGTGAGGAAGGAGTCAGAGATCAATGTCATGGGAGGCCATGAGCCAAGGAATGGGCAGCCTCTAAAAGCTGTAGAGGCGAGAAACTTGATTCTTCTCTGGGGCCTCCTGAAATAATGCAGCCCTGCTGATACCTTGATTTTATCCCACTGAGACAAATTTTGAACTTCTAGCCTCTGTAACTGGAAAACGAAAAATGTGTCTTATTTGTTTTAAGGCACTAAGTTTGTGGTAATTTATTACAATAGCAATAGGAAACGAATACAATCCCTAAACATTTAATATTTTTATCCTATTGTAAATGGAAATTTTTATAGTTCAATTTCCATTTGTTCATTTCTAGTATGTAGGAAAAATGATGTTTATATATTGTTCTTGCATCCTGTAACCTAACTAAACTCAACTATTAGTTCTAGTAACTCTTTTTTAGACTCCATAAGACTTTCTACAGACACAAGGATGTTGTTTAAGAATAAACACAGTTTAACTTTTTCCTTTCCAATCAGGATGCCGTTTATTCTTTTTCTTGCCTTATTGCACTGGCTAGAACTGACTACTTAACTGGCTACAATGTTGAATGGAAGTGGTGAGAGTGAACATCTTGACTTGTTCTTGAACTCAGGAAGGAAAATGTTCTGTCTTTACCACTGAGTATAATGCCAGCCATAGGTTTTCCATAGATGACTTCATCAGGTGAGGAAATTCTTGTCCTAGGTTTCTGAGAGCTTTAATCAAGAACAGATATAGGGGCATTTCCCTGGTGGCACAGTGGTTAAGAATCCACCTGCCAATGCAGGGGACATGGGTTCAAGCCCTGGTCCGGGAAGATCCACATGCCACGGAGAAACTAAGTCCATGCGCCACAACTACTGAGCCTGCGCTCTAGAGCCCGTGAGCCACAACTACTGAGCCCACCTGCCACAACTACTAAAGCCCGCACACCTAGAGCCCGTACTCCGCAACAAGAGAAGCCAGCGCAATGAAGAGTAGCCCCTGCTCTCTGCAACAAGAGAAGCCAGCGCAATGAAGAGTAGCCCCTGCTCTCTGCAACAAGAGAAGCCAGCGCAATGAAGAGTAGCCCCTGCTCACCGCAACTAGAGAAAGCCTGCACGCAGCAACAAAGACCCAACGCAGCCATAAATTAATTAATTTTTTAAAAAAAGAACAGATGCAGGATCTTGAATTCTGCTTTTTCTTAATCCATTGATATGATCATGTCTTATTTAACCTATTGGTAGAATGAATTACAATTGTAGATTTTCAACTTTTGAAAACCCTGCATTCCTGGGATAAACCACTTTAGGTCATGATGTGTTATTTTTTAATATATTGTTGAAATCAGTTTGATAGAATATTGTTAATTTTTGCATGTATGAGGAATATTGGTCTACAGTTTTTTTTCCCCTCATTTTTGCTCAAGTTCTGCATTGAGATTCCACATCTTGAGATTCCACAAGATGACGGTAGGCAGCCTCCTAAGGCATGACAGACTGAGCTTTTACAAGAGGCTCATAGGTTCTTCATTCTGAAAAATTTGAAGCTGGAAGAATTGTCACAAGGACTCGTCTTTTGATCCTTTTACAGCCAAACGCATAACAGTCTGAAAGGATGAAAATGTTCACTCATATCTTCCCCCCATCCTTCACTCCCTGGCTTTACCTAGAGAGGAAGAGAAAACTCATGCCTGAATAAGTACAGGCATGTTATAGTTACTATTTCCTAAAAAAATTTACTCTCACTTTAGGGCTGTCTCAAAACTTTGCAAAAGAAAGATAATCTCCTTGGCACATAGTAGGAACTCAATAAATATTTGTTAAGTAAATTAGAGAATAGATACACGAGTAAGTGAACAAAAGAATCACCTTCAAGATGTCCCACTTGGGAAGAGCTGGTGTCAGTTCGTAAACTTTCCAAGGGAGCCATGAGTAGGCTCAGGGAGTCTGCAACACCCACACCCCACGCCTGATAAAAAAAACAGCGGGCAAGTGGGGCTACAGGCATACGTGCAGTTTTTTAATTCTCGTTGCGGTCTATGACCCAGAAAAGATTAAGAATCATTTCCTTGAGGCCTTTAAATATGCGGATGAATGAAACATAAACAATATTAATTTGCTTCCCATGGCCAAGTTACTGGCTCCTAAGGATGGTCGGACTCTCAGGACAGCCTTGGTGTCTGTACAGGAGATCTCCCAATCTCTGAGCCCCGCAGCAGAGCTTCATTTATCGCCTCTCCAAGTGCACAGTTAACTTCCCAGGCAGCAGACCCTTATGAAGCAAACCAATTAGGGATCCATTAGAGCCTTGCAGAGGGCCATTAATCCTCCCCACCGCAGGCCAGTGAGAGCACGGGAGGTTTTCCCAAGGAAGGGACTGAGCCTGGAGACAGTCATTTGTTCCCTTCAGAGCAATCCAGCCCCCAGTGGGGTGGGGACAAGGGAGGTTGCATGTGTCCCTGTAGGATGTCACAGCAGAAGAAGGGGCACGAGGAAGGAAAAGAGGCACACTGCTAGGCCTCCTGTCGGCTCTGTTCACCACCCGAGGGGACCCGAGTTTGTCTCTGGAGGTCCATGGAATTTTCTTAGTTTCCATTAAATCCCTGAATTGTTGAGACTGCAAGAAATACACTGGGCTCTGAAAGGAATTAAAAATGTGGACACGTGAATGCAACCTGAAGAACCAAATTGTGTTCTCTTGCAATTAAAAATAAAAGATATGGACCATGGAGATGGGTAAATGGCTTACTGGGATGTGTTCAGATGCCCTGGAAGTCCATTAGCATGAAAAGGCTCCCTCCTTGACATCCTTACTTTTAACAGCCCTCTCAGAATCTCTGCTAAGATATCAGGACACACACCCCGAGATAATTCCCTGGAAATAGTCTGTGTATCAGAGAGCTGCCCACACTCCCTGGACTGGCTTCTCTAGACACAGAGGCTGATCAGAAGGAGGGGTACAGTCAGTGACCCCTGCTGAAAATTAATCTGTGAGCAACTCCCCTCTGCTGGGGTGGTGGGTGGAATTGGGGTAAACTTCTGGAAAGCACAAAGGAAATACACATCAAAAGGGACGTGCATACTATTTGTACTAGTTATTTATTGCCACATAATAAATCATCTCCAACCTTAGTGGTTTAAAACAGCAAACATTAACTCACAGCTCCGGTGGGTCAAGAGTCCAGTCATGGGGCTTCCCTGGTGGCACAGTGGTTGAGAGTCCACCTGCCGATGCAGGGGACACGGGTTCGTGCCACAGTCCGGGAAGATCCCACATGCCGCAGAGTGGCTGGGCCCGTGAGCCGTGGCCGCTGAACCTGCGCTCCGCAACGGGAGAGGCCACAACAGTGAGAGGCCCGCGTAATGCAAAAAAAAAAAAAAAGAGAGAGAGTCCAGTCATGGCTTGGATGGGTGCTTCTGTCTCAAGGTCCCTCACAAGGATGCAGTCGAGGTGCCAGCCAAGGCCCCAGTCTCATCTGAAGGCTCAAGTGTGGGAGAATCCTCTTCTAAGCTCACTTACATTGTTGTTGGAAGGATTCATTTCCTCACCAGCCACTGGGTCCAAGGTCTCAGCTCCTCACTTGCCATTGGCTAGAAGCCTCCTTCAGGTGTTCGCCGTGTGGGCCTCACCATGGTGCAGCTCACAACATGGCAGGCTGCTTTGCTCAAAGCAAACAAGTAAGAAGCCTGAGCAAGATGGAAGTCAGTATTTTGGCACCCTAATCTTGAAAGTCACATCCTATCACTTTCACTGTATTCTGTTCATTAGAAGCAAGTCACTAGGTTTCAGCCCCCTCTCAAGGAGAGGAGGTTACACAGCACAGGGATATCCAGAGGTGGGGATTACTGAGGGCCAATTTACAGACTGCCTACACACCCTTGAGCCCTATAACTCCACTTATTGGAAGTTACCCTAAAAGAAATAATCAGACAAGTACAAAGATGTACAGTCAACACTGCTGTTTAAAACAGTGCCCAACTAGAATCCGTCTGGGCTGGCTGAATCTGTTACAACATGTTCAAATGACAGAGTACTGTGCAGTCACTAAAACACAACATAGAAGGACATTTATGTACATGAAAAAACATTTGAGATATAGTATAAAGTTTAAAACAGCAGAACACGGGACTTCCCTGGTGGTCCAGTGGCTAAGACTCCACACTCGCAATGCAGGGGGCCTGGGTCCGATCCCTGGTCAGGGAACCAGATCCTGCATGCTGCAACTAAGAGCCCGCATGCCACAACTAAAAGATCCTGAACGTGGAGACGAAGATCCCGCGGGCCACAACTAAGACCCCGTGTAGCCTAATAAATAAATAAATAAATAAATAAATATTTTTTAAAAAGCAGAACACAAAATCATATGCAATATGATTCCCATATTCAAATATATAGAGGGAAAATAATAAAAGAAACCTCTACTTTTTAACACTTTGATGTATCTCTGGGTAACAGGACTACACATGATTTTCATCTCCTTTATACTTCCTTGTGTTTTTATAATTTTCTACAATAAATAGGTATTACTTTTATCATAAGAAAAGAGAATGCTTTTTTACCACCACTGGGTGGTAACAATGTCACACTTTCCACATTTGTTCTCCTCTGCAAACCTGAATGACAGAGGAAGAAAAGAAAGATGGAGCAGAGGCAGCCCCAGTACTTGAACTGGGCCCTGAGGCTGAGGGAGAGACCAGGCCTCAGGCCACTGACGGCTATGCCATGCCATTGTGCACATCTGAAAAACCACCCTTCTGGGAGCTTGGTGAGCCTGGGGGTAATTTAGAAGAAGGTGCCCCCCCTCTCTGAACAGACACAGCCCCGACCCAGGGTACACGGCGTGGCCAGCAGAGCGTGGGCCGGACTTCAGCCCCACTCGCCTCCCCAGCCAGGCACCCTTGCTCTTGTCCTGTGGCCTTGCCTACCTGAAGGTGAGAGGCAAGTGGGCAAAACCCCAGCTTCTGGGTGTCGCAAGCCGGCTCACTTCTCACAGTTCGCCTCGCCCCACTCCTGCCCTGTGGGCGGCTGTTCGTAGGCCAGACGCCACCACTTCCTAGACCTGGCCACACCGGTTAAGTGGCTGCCGCGAGGCCAAAGGGCCAGGAAGGAGAGCAGGGAGCTCTCAAAGACTCGTCCCTCACCCAGCTCCATCGCTCTCTCCATTCCGAGCTGCACTCATCTTCTAGACAATCCGGACGCCCCAAGCCCTGCTGTCTCGGGCCTCACAGGCTCAGCTGCACCTTTCTCTGCAGGGCTTCCCCGACTCCGCCCCCCGCCTGAGCTTCCTCTCCTGCTTCCCACCTCCTCCATCCAGACGACAAATCACAAACGAGCCATCAGAGAGGGGGCCTCGCCGGCCCTGAGTATTTGCTCTGTGCCACTGCAGCTGGGGCTTCACACGTGCTACGTCATCCTCAGCAGGCGTTGTCATCCCAACTTGCCATGAGAAACCTGAGCCTCGGGGAAGGCAATGAACTGTCGCAGGCCACACAGCCAGGAAGGGAGGGACGGGGCTGTGACTCAGAGCTCATCTTACTAGTCCACGCACGATGCCTCTTGATGTTTGTTCCACAGGGAGAAGAGGGAGGAGAGAAACACGGCTATGTGTTAGAAACCCGAGCACTTTATCTGTTAATGACATGTAATAATTCAAAAGCAAGCCTGAGGGCAGAAAATCCCCACCGATCGTGTTTCCAGGGACTGGGAGAATCAAAAGGCTAACCTGACCAGCAGGGCACAGACCCCCGTGTGGTCTCCAGGCCCGCTGACCTGGATTCTTAGGGACCAGAGACAGGAAAGGTCACCTCCACAAAGCGGGTGGCTCTCGGGACCCAGAGCATCCTGGGAATGACCAGGACACTCATTGGGCTTCTCTAGCCTAGACCTGGTCATGGGAAAAGCTTCCAAACCTCCTGGGGCACAGCCCCGGGTGGCTGACGGGCCCACGGCCCGGCTGAAGCAGAGACCCCATCCCACCGGCAGGCAGCCCACACGTGGGTGGGTGCTGCAGGGGTCCCGCTCAGAACAGAGAGCCCCCCGTTTCAGGACAACGAAAAGATCCTGACGGTCCAGCATGGAGGGAGGAGGGTCAGCTGCCACTTTGCACCAGGCTTAGAAATTATTACCTCCCAAATGGGGCCTCCATCCTGGCTTCCCAGCATGCACTGGGCTCAGGAAAAGCATCCCAGCTTATCGGGAGGATGAAGGAGGTGGAAGGGAAGGAGAAAGAAGCAGATTTTCCAGTACATGCCATGTCAGGTGTTTGGTTTACATTATCCCATTTACCTTCCCACAACTCTGCGAAGTGGGCATTCATGTTCTTCCTATTTTCTAGAAGAGGAGGATGTGAGTCTGAGGCAGGAAGAAGCTTGCTGGCGGTCACACGGCCAGAGAGCACTGGGTTTAGGCACAGGCCTCTGAGGGGAGCCCCGAGCCAGCGCACCTTGGCTCAGACCATAAGGTGGCGATCAGCAAGGGAAAGGTCCTGTCATCACTGGCTTCACTGCAGGGAAGCAGGGGACGTGCCAAGCTGCCTGGATCCCCCCTCATTCCGTCTCCACTTCACCCGAGTGGGAGCTGAATCCCAGAGCATCCGATTTCACACAGCCAGTTAGGACGTGGCCGTCTCTGTCCTCTAGGTAGGTGACCGAGGCAGGGCGCTGGGATGGTCTGACTCCCCGGCCCCAGTCCCTGCTCAACCAGTGAATGGCAGTGGACTCAGGGCAGCCTCTCCCTCTCTCCGCTTCCATTTCCCCACCTGGAAAACTGTGCAGGTTAAAGGAGACGTTGCTGCAGCCTGTAGCCTCGGCCTGCCATGATTCTCCTTCAGTCTAAAAGGTTGTTGGCTCTGAACCCAATTAGGATAAGTCCATTTCAGACAATGTGCGTCCCCCGTGGGCTCTGTTCTCCCCCATCCGCCTCCCATTTGCCTGTCATCACCCAAAGTAACCACTTACTGAATTACCAAGGAGAAGGCCAGCAGGTCGAGAGAGGGGAAACGGCAAAAACCAATCTTAACAAAAAGTATTTGAACTCCCAATAAAATTTCATCCCTTCCCATTGGCAGATTTTATCATTTTTTATTTAAGCCCCGTGCAGCCAAGCATGTGGACAGGAGCTCGCTTCTGCCCCAGATAGAGAATAACAGCGGCCCTGACCTGGGGAGCCCCCGGGAGGGTGGAGCGCCCTCCACAGGCTGTGATGGAGGGCCCACTACAGAGCTGGTTCCTGCCAGCCCTCGAGGATGCCTGAACGCCCACCACGGGAGGGAGTCTTTTTGGAAATTACATTTAATAATAGCAACAACACCAGCAGCTCTCATTTCTTGAGCGCTCGTCACGTGCCAGGTGCAGAGCTCGGCCCTTACACACCCTTGTCTCACTTAATACCCTGAGAGGGGGACACTCTGATTATCTCCATTGTATAGATGAACGAACCAAGGCCCAGCAAGGATAAGTAACTTGCCAAGACCTCACAGGCAGTCGAGAGCAGAGAGGGCTTTAAACCTGGTGTGTCTGACTCTGGTGCGTGTGCTCCTAACCCATTGTCACTGGCCTTTCAGGAGAGGCGTGTGGTTAAGAGTCTCTGGGCTCAGGGGTCCTGTGAAAAATGAACCTGTGTATTCATTCAACAATCAGGAAACTTTGATCATGGACTGGGTAGTAGGTGATACCAAGGAAAAGTTTAGGATGATGGTGACACAGTTATGTAAGGAGAGATCCAGGGTTTTAGAAATGTCCACTGGATTATGTAGTGATGTTAAGACACGGTGTCTGGCATTTGCTATGAAATCTTTCAGGAAACAAGGAAAACAAACTGGGCAAAAATCTTACTAATTGTTGCATCTGAGTAATGGCTATATGGGGCTCATTGTATTATTATTTCTACTTCCAAGTATGTTTGAAAACATTCATAAGTATGTATTTTAAAATACATACAGGAGTTCCCTGGTAGTCTAGTGGTTAGAATCCAGTGCTTTCACTGCCGTAGCCCAGGTTCAATCCCTGGTCAGGGAACTGAGATCCCACAAGCCGCACAGCGTGGCCACAAAAAAAAAAAAAAAAAAAATACACACAGAACATCATTCGTCATTAGGGATGTGCAAATCAAAACTACAATGAGAAACCAGCTCACATTCATCAAGATGGCTACTATCCCCAAGAAACAAACAAAAAGCAGAAACTAACAAGTGTTAAAGAGAACGTGGAAAAATCCATACCCTTGAACATTGTTGGTGGGAATGTAAAATGTTACAGCTGCTGTGAAAAACAGTACAGCAGTTCCTCAAAAAATTAAAAACATAATTACTACATGATCCAACAAGCCCACATCTGGATATATATCCAAAAGATTTGAAAGCAAGTTCTCAAAGAGATATTTGTACCCCCATGTTCATAGCAGCATTATTCACTGTAGCTAAATGTGGAAGCAACACATATGTCCATCTATGAATGAATCAATAAACAAAATGTGATATATCCAGACAGTGGAACATCATTCAGCCTTTAAACAGAAGGAAATTCTGATACAGGCTACAATGTGGAAGAAGCTTGAGGACAGCATATGCTAAATGAAATGAAGCAGTCAAGAAATGAAAACTATTGCTTGATTCCACTGATACGACGTACCTAGAGGAGTCAAATTCACAGAGCTCCAGTTTGGGAGGAAGAAAAAGTTCTGGAGTTGAATAATGGTGATGGTTGCCCAGCAATGTGAATGTACTTGATAATACTGAATGGTACACTTAAAAATGGTCCAGATGGTAACTTTTATGTTTTTGTGTAATTTACCACAATTTTAAAAAAGTTTTTAAAACACGCACATACATAAAATGAACCATTTTGCTGTGTGCCCATGTGAACGTTCTCCAGAAGCTGTTTGAAGTAGAAAAACAAGCAAATACAGTACTATGTAGTTAAGTAGATGCATAGGAAAAAATTCTGTAAAGACACGGAATTGTCTTTCTGTGGTTTTCTCTGGGGAGTGAGACGGAGGTGGCTGGGAAGTAGGAAACCTGGACTTTCTATTTTGTAAGTTTTTATGCTATTTGAACTGTTGAAACAAAAACTGTTCTATGCATTATTTTGGAAATAAGTTTGATTTTTTTTTTTTTAGTGCAACTACGGTCCCTGGGACAGGAAGTTATCACCAGCCCCAACACATTAGCAGTGACTGTAGGATAGATTTGGCCCTGACCTCTGGCCCTGGAGGAAAGACGGGGATGGCTCTCTCTGTGTTTCTGCGTGAAGGAGAGGGAGGGGGGGTTATGAGGGGACTGGGTCTGAGCAGGAGACACATGAGGCCTCGTTGGATCCTGCAACTGCTTGTGCAAGGAAAGGGCTCTGAACCACGAAACAGGAGCGTGAACAGAGGGGCAGAGGAGCCCCTGGGGCAGCCCCACCTGAGCATTGGGACAGGTGGGGTGAGACGCAGCCCTGAACCCAGCCCAAGCCCTGTGTGTCAGTCCAAGCCCTGCAGTCTCCATCCCCGGGACCCAGGAAGGCCTCAGGCATTTCATTTATAAAATATAAAGGGTCAGGCTTCCCTGGTGGCGCAGTGGTTGAGAGTCCACCTGCCGACGGGGGGGACACGGGTTCGTGCCCTGGTCCGGAAAGATCCCACATGCCGCGGAGCGGCTGGGCCCGTGAGCCATGGCCGCTGAGCCTGCGCTTCCGGAGCCTGTGCTCCGCAGCGGTAGAGGCCACAGAGTGAGAGGCCTGTGTACCGCAAAAATATATATATATATATATATATATATATATATATATATATATATATAAGGGTCATATCTGCTCTCAGACCACCAGGATAATTTTTTAAAAGAGAATGGATAACAGCAATTAATATTTATCATGATCAGAATATGCACCTAGCCCTATACTAAGAGCTTTATTTGTATCAGTTCATTTAATCCTTATTAAACAGCACTATGAGGAGAGAGAACCATCATAATCCCTATTTCACAGATGAGAAAACTGAGGCACAGAGAGACTGAATGACTTGCCCAAAGTCATTACACAGCTAGTAAGTAGCAAAGTTGACTATGTGTCTGGAATCTGGCCTAACAACCATGTTCCAATGGTGCCTCTCAGTGGAGACTCTATGACTCAGGACTCCACTGGAAGGAAGTGACAGAAACCCAAACAGGCAAGCTCAAACATAAAAAAAATAAATATAAAAAATATCTTGGATAAAGAAAAGGAAAACTCTAACGTCCTGCTTCAGGCACAGCTGGATCCAGGTGCTCAAGTGATGTGTGGAATTCACCTCCCTCCATCTCCCACTCTGCTTTCACCCAGGCAGGCTCTATTCTCAAGCAGACTCCCACATGGGTGACAAAGAAGTTCCCAGAACTTTAGGCTTTGCTTCCACCAGTCTGGCAACCCCCACAGAGCAAGGGATTCCTTCCAATTAAACTCCCAGGTTTGGGTCTCACTGGATGGGCTCGGGCCACATCCTCATTCCTGAACCAAGCCCTGTGATTTGAGGAAGGCCTGGGTCTGAGTAGAAGAGGGGGGTTCCCCAAAGGAAAATTCAGGCCATTCCTGAAGAATGAATGATGGCCGCTGGGCAGGTAGAAATGTCAGCAGTCCCTTCGACGTGGAAGTGCTTAGAATTCTGCCAGGCAGGGTCAGACATGGGAATTATTACTATAGGAGACCACTGTGTGCATGGCATCTGCCACAAACCCAGGCTGAGACCCCCGAGTCCACAGAGGGGTTGGCAGGACATTACTGTTGGTCTGGCATCACCACACACATTGGCTGGTCTCAGAAGGGTGCAGAGAGCAGCACGGGTCTGTGGCCCTGGGGTCTGCATTCCCTCCCTGGTTCTGCAATCCCTGGCTGTGTGGCCTTGGGAACGTGGCCTAAACTGTGCTCAGCCTCAGTTTCCTCATCTGAAAAATGGGAACTACAAAACCTCATGTACAGGATCGCAGCAAGGATTGCATGAGAAAAGGATCTGGGTGCCTGGAACCATCCCAGCAAACCTCAGGGGCTCAATCAATGATTTTTTTTTAATGTAGGAAATCATTTAATATAAATCTCAGTAATTACTGTAACACATTGAATTTTTAAGTAAAATTTTATTCTGGAATACATTGAGATTTGCTGAAAGGCTGTTTGTCGATACCAAAAAACCAACGCTGGTACGTTATTATGAGCTCAACTACAGATTCTACTCATACTTCACCATTTCTTTGTTTTAGTTTAATTATTTATTTTATATTAGGGTATAGTTGAGTTACAATTTTGTGTTCGTTTCAGGTGTACAGCAAACTGATTCAGTTATGCATATACATATCCATTTTTTTTCAGATTCTTTTCCCATACAGGTTATTACAGAATATTGAGTAGCATTCCCTGTGCTATACAGTAGGTCCTTGTTGATCATCTCTTTTGTATATAGTAGTGTGTATATGTTAATCCCAAACTCCTAATTTATCCCTCCCCCCACATCCTTCCCCTCTGGTAATCGTAAGCTTGTTTTCGAAGGCTGTGAGTCCGTTTCTGTTTTGTAAATAAGTTCATTTGTTTCATTTTTTTTAGATTCTGCATATAAGTGATATCTTATCAATCAATGACTTTTAAGAGTTCCCCTGCCAGCTGCTGCCCCCGCCCGTGGAAGGCCCTTTGGGCATCTGAACTGAGGACCAGAGGACTTCAGGAAAGCAATTCCTCTTTGCTTTAGCTGTTGGCAGACTTTAACGAAAGCAAATTAAATAAAAGCCAATAGTGGGACTTTCTTAAATCTTTTCCAAGGCACTTGACCCAGCAGTGGCGCAAATGCAAAGAGCCGGTCCTGCCAAGGCAATGGATGGGTGGCAAAGATGAGCTCGAGGGTCCCAGAGGCCCAGGGCCTAGGACGCACCTCTGCTCCGGGGTCCCCCTGAGGCTGTTCTGAGAGGGGGTGAGGGAGACTCAGCTGCGACTGTAGAAGTACTGTGTCACCTGTAATGACTCCAAAGAGGTGGGGTTCCCAAAGAGGGTGCCACAGGACCCGCAGCCCTTGGGGAGCTAACAGGCACGCGGTGCCTTCTGGGTGACTTGAAAATGTTAAGAAAGCCTCCCTTTGTGCAAAATGTGAAATAATGTAAATGTCCCCTTTCAAAGGTTTAAAATGTGTCATGAATTCCATAACTGCAAATCTGCTGGCTAAATGAGTCATAAACTGGGCTTTCTGTACTGCCCATGTCCGCGCCACCAGAGCTGCTGCATAATCACGCCCTGCGCTCGATCCACGCTGCGGGAAATCGGTCCTGAATTATTCATGTTGTGGGTGTCACAGTAGCTTAAAGAGTGGATGCTCTTGCTGAAACATAATCACCCTGACTTGGGAACAAGCAGCTGTGCTCAAACCTGCTCTCGGCACGTGCCAGGCACCCCATAAATCACTGTGGGGAGGGGCAGAGGGAGAGGACGGTTGAAATCAGGGATCCCAGGCCACATCCAGCCCAATTCCTATCTGGAAATAAAGCTTTGTTGGGTCATTGATTTAGGTACTGGCTACGGCTTCTTCCACACGACAGCAGCTGAGTGGAGTCGCTGAGACAGAAAGGAACAGCCTGCAAAGCCTCAAATATTTACTAACTGGTCCTTTCCAGAAAAAATGGCTGACTCCTGGTTTAAATAAAGTCAAGCACGCTTCTTTCTCGCAGGACTTCTCAGGGGCCTTTAAAGTGTTATTAGACAACGTGAACTGCCACACAAGGGATTTCCCAAACCTATTAGATGGAGAACCTTCTCTTCCCTGGGGCATCTCGCAAGCCTGGGGTCCACGAGCCACACTGGCCACACAGGCCCCACTGTGGCCTGCGCACAGCATCCTGGGACTGAGGTTATAGGAGCAGTAGGATGTTGTGATGAGCCCCCCCAGCGTCTGAGTGACCAAGCAGAGAGTTCTGAGATTCCTGAACTTGCCTAGCAATCCATCCTGCCTCCCCCGATCATGAACTCTAGGACACCTCTGTCTGTGTCCCCCCAAATGGCAGCTCCACTCACTGTAGCCAGGAGGAAAGTGCAGCCCAAGGCAGGAGAGCGAAGGTCGCCCGCTTGGAATGCCCACAAGCAGTGTCCTATGGGAGGAAGTCTAGCTCTCGGGTCAGCCATCCTGCCCAGGGGTGTTTGCAAAACGGGAACCAGTCACCAAGAGCCGCCAGCGAACATGAGTCACTGCTCCCTCAAATCAACAAACAAGGCCGCAGACCCAGACACCAGCTCTCTCCCTGGAGCATCGCCTGCCCCTCAAGGGCCTCAGCCCTGCCTCTCCCAGCCCCGGGGCACTGAGCTGGCAAAGACTGGCAAGTGGAGGCAGCTGCTCCTTCCTCCAGCCTCAGACCTCAGGCACGTCCGGCCACGCACGCCACACCCTGTGCAACCACTGTCCACATCCCCGATGCAGGCCCGGGCAGCGTGGCAGAAGTGCCCACACGCATCGGGCACAGGATCAGGAAAACCCAACCTCTGCCCCGGAGGGCTCATCAGCCAAAGTGAAAGGAATCATGGAGGAACAGGCAAAGTGCTGTGAAAGAGGGGAAATCCAGGAAGGCTTCCTGGATGGTGTGGCTCCTAAGGTGTGCCTGCATAGAGGGTATTGACCAGGGAGACTCCAAGGGCAGAAAGACATATCAGAGAGCGGGACAAACTGCCCAGGGCAGGGAGCAGCGAGCACAGAGCATTCTGAGGAGCGGTTTGTTCCACGTCTGCTTGAGGGCAGCCTCGTGCAGGCTGAAAGACCCTGGGCTGGGCAGCCTGATTGGGGACGAGGGTGGCAAAGGCCCTGACGGCAGGAGGGGAACTGCTGGCAGCAGAGAGGGCTCTTAGGACCTCTGAGCTGGGCAGCAGCGTGATCAGAACTAGCTGTGCCAGCGAACGAGAAGCACTGTGGCTGCTGCTTCCTTTCATCCTCGTGATGCCTTCAGGAGGTGGGTGTGACCCTTATCCCTGCTTTCCTAAGGAAGAGGTTCAGGGAGGTTAACTTGCCCAAGGCCACCCAGCCAGGAAGTGGCAGGGACAGATTTTTTTTTTTTTTTTTTTTTTTTGCGGTACGCGGGCCTCTCACTGCTGTGGCCTCTCCCGTTGCGGAGCACAGGCTCCGGACGCGCAGGCTCAGCGGCCATGGCTCACGGGCCCAGCTGCTCCGCGGCATGTGGGATCCTACCGAACCGGGGCACGAATCCACGTCCCCCACATCGGCAGGCGGACTCTCAACCACTGCGCCACCAGGGAAGCCCAAGGACAGATGTTTGAATCCAGACTCTTGACTGCTCTTTCGTAGCCTCTTCCTGGGGGGGGAGAAAGAAGACCCAACACGCTGGGCTGTGAGCTGTGCTCCAGCTCTGTTGCTGAATCATTTCCTCCAGTCTGCCCCCACCGAACGCTGCACTCGAGCATCAGGAAGGAGGACCCCGCCAGCCCTGACTGTGGTGGTCTTCCTGGAGCTGCTCCTTGGCCAGGCTGGGGGCCTCCAGGAAGCCACTAATGCCAGCTGGTCTCAATCCCCATGGCCTGGCACAGAGCCCGGCACAGAGTAGGCACTCAGCAAATAATTGTTGAATGAACAAATGGTTGAACAGCTGTTTGTAAATAACTAAAACACACGCCATGGCAACCAGCTTTCCTCTCTAATCCATGTGAAAAGAAAAAATGAAGCTCTCCAAATATTTGCGCGGTAATAATCCACTTGAAGTTGAAATATGTTCCCCCAAATTACCCGCCACGTCTGATTTCAAAGAACTTATATTCTTGTAGACTTCAAGATGGAGCATGTCAAATCCTGACAGTCAGGACAAGAGGAGATGTTCAAAACGACAGCAGCCGGCCCCTGACAGCTCCCCGGGCCCCAGGGAAGACACGGGAGGGGAGAAGCTGAGTCTCTCCTCCGGGCTGCTGGGGCTTACACGGCGGCACCAGCTTCTTGGGTTTCCCCATGAGCTGAACATTCCTTCCACTAACCCAGGAATTTGACGCAATAAATCTCATGATTACTGATGGTTCCTCTACTCCAGGTGTGGGCTTATTGGCCAAGGATTAAACATCTCATTCAAGGTGATCTAACTGCATTTCTGGAGAGAGAAAAACAGAGGCAGAAGAATGCAGGGCACACAGCCTGTCCCTGGAGGATAGGCTCATGGGGGATCTGGGTTTCAGAAAACAAAAGATCATGTGTTGCCAGAGACCTGCAGCTGCAGGACCCTCGATGGGACCGTTTGGTCCAGCTGTGCTAGCATGGGTGGGACAGGAAGGGGTTGGAAAACACAGATGAGCCAGGAGGGTGAGGCCCCTGCAGAGCAAGATGGACTGGGTTCAGGTTCTAGTTCTGCCACTTGCTGGCTCTGTGACCTTGAGAAAGTCACTTAACCTCATGAGTAAAATGGGAATAACAATAAAACCCACTTTGCAATGTCGTTGTGAGGATTATAAGTAATTATACATAAATGGCCATTCTTGTGCCTAGTTTATCATAAAGGCTACTGCCCCATCTCTCCTTCCAACATCTCTGCTGAAGTTTCCTCTTATTAAAGAAGAAAAAAATACATGTACATGTCCGATAATACCTGGGCCAGGGACTTGGTGTAGTGTCTCAGGCTGTCAAAGAGACGTAAGTGGAGCTGGCAGGCACTCTTCACGGAGGACACTCGCCTCCACACTCCAGGGAAGTGCTTGGCACTGGAGTTTATTCTAAGCCACGCAGATTCTACTCAGACCACCCATTGTGCCCCCCATTCTGTCAATAAATGTGGCGGGGTTCACACAACGGCCAGGCCCAGTGCTGGGACACAGGGACACTCTGACCTGCTCTCCACCCCCGGGGGCTCACAGCCACGTGGGTTCTGGACCTTGGGACCATCCTGGGGCTGGAACGATGTCCAGGGTCTCAGAGGGCTTTAAGCCCATTCCTACCAGTGGCAATGCTTCCTCCACAAAGAGATTGCCATCCAGTCCTAATAAAATCCCTCCAAGCCCAGAATTTTAATAAGCAGATAAACAGGTGGTATCGTGTTTCTTTTAAAATACATATAAATAATGTTCCCTGAGCAAAGATGCTATGCATCCCCCAATAATCCTGCATCATCCTTCCCCTCCCCCTGAGCCAGCTGGGGCTCTGGGTCCAGTGCTCTGGGGGTGTACCTGACACCATACCAAGAGCATCTCAAAATATTGACACATCTGCTCCCCATGACAACCTGGGAGAGCGGGGGCCGTGAGCACCCTCCTTTTGCGGATGTGGAAACTGAGACATGGAAAAGTGAAGAGACTTGCCCAAGGCCAAGCCAGGCCCTACCCTGACTTCTCTCTCCAAAGGGGCCAGGCTACTGACGCTGGCAAAGAAGAGGTCCACCATGCCATGGCCAGAAGGGCCAAGTCCACATCCACCTGCAGAGTCCCGCAGGAAAGGGCGTCTGGCTCTCACACCTCCCCTCTGTGATCCTGGGTCTATGCTCCTTGACAGTGCAGGGTCCTTGCCCCTCAAGAGCTGACTGGGAAAATAGGGCCCGGTGTTCTGGACAGTGAGAGGGTCCGGGGCTTGAAAGGGAACAAGGAACAGGGTCTCCTCCTCTCAGGATACAGGAGTTAGCAAACACCAATACAGGATACCTAGTGAAATTTGCATTTCAGATAACACATTTTTAACATAAGTAGTCACATGCAGTATTGGGGATATACTAAGAAAGTATTCGTAGTTGATCTGCAATGCAAAGGTAACCGCGTGTCCTCCATTTTTTCTGGCAGCCCTACCCCTCATCTCCCACTACTCCCGATAGCGCTGGTGCAAGCTCAGGATGGGGTTTGGGGCCCAAAATCACACCTCTTCCTACTCTAGGTTATGGTGACCGAATATAATCACATAGGGTGATCGGCAGGGATGAAAGTCGTGGCTTTATGAATATTATCATCAGATTGGAGAACGTGCCCTGCATGTGCAACAGAGTGACCCGGGTCGATGGCGGCTCCCGTCCCCGGCGGTGTGACCCAGCCATATCCCTTCATGTCCGAGCCTTGGTTTCCTTTCCTGCAACTTGGGGCTAATAATGAACCTGCCCTACCTGCTCCCAGAACCGCTGCGTGATGGACCCTCCGTTACATGCACAAGTGCTCCAGGGAAGCTGGAGTCCTAGCGAGTCCTACTGGGTTATAATTTATTCGTGTCACTTTAATAACAATAAATGAACAGGTTGATTCATTTCCTGACTCCGAGGTGCTTCCCTAGCTTTCTCTACCAGCCTAGTTTTCTGCCTGTACACAGAGTTCATGGAAACACTATATTCTGGAGGTGGTTAAAAAGGAAGCGAAGCCATAGCAAATTCGATTTATGTTTCTAATTCCATTTGAAACGACTTTGGCAATAAATAAACCACTCTCTCTGATTCTCTTAAATCAGCATATTTCAGCAGCAAAGTGACATGCTGGAATCAGCAGTGTGCTGCATCTCACTCTGTTGGCCCACCTGTGTCCACAGTGAAGGGACACTGAGGTCTGGCCCAGTGCCAGGCTGCTGGCCTCTGCAAGCTTCAAGATACTGCCAACCGCTTTGGTCCCTGGCTCTGAGGGGCAGTAACTCTCCCCAGCACGAGGCCTAGTGACCTGCTGGGGTCGGCCTCTCTCGGTTCCTCTATGGTTGCAGGGCGCCCAAGGAGGTTTCACTCTGTTGAGTCTGTGAATGGATGTGGGGTGTTCAAGAGGGATGGGGAGGTTTGGGTGGAGATGCCAGCTGAGGCAGGATTCCAGGACTGGCGTGTGAACCAAGGGCCCTGCCCTTTACCTTAAGCAATTACCCGGGGATTGTTGCTGGGTCAGGGATACTGTGAGTTCATGAGCACAGCTAAGCATGGGGCCCTGGAGTCATCCCGGATCAGCCCCCTACTAATCAGAGAGGCTGGGGGGCGCCTGAGCCCAGGATCCCCATTCACTCGCCTGGGTAATGGGGATGATTCTGTTGTCCACCGCTAAGCTGCCATGAAAATGACCTCACAGCATCTGTCATCACCGACTAAAGCACTTACCACAGGGCCTGGCAGCTGTCAGCTCAACACAACAGATAGAGAGGGCTTCTTACCAGTGGGCAGACACCCTGGGAGCTCAGAGAAGCTATGCACATGTGCACACACACCCTGACACCTAGACACACACACACACACACGCTGACACTCAGAGGGTTTGAGGTAAGGCCCTGGCACGTGGATGTTTAACAAGCAGCCCAGGTGACTCCAATCACAAGGAAGCCTGAGGCACCACACTAAGGGAAACCGGGGCTCCCCAGCCCTTGGCAGTGTCAGAAACACCTGGAGAGCTTATTACACTGCAGCTGGGGCCCCAGGTCTGCATCTCTAACAAGGCCCCAGGCGATACTGAGGCTGCTGGGCAGGGATCCTCCCTTTAGTGGGGGAATTACTGCAACTGTGCAGGGACATGCAGAGCTCTTTGAAGAGAGGCCAGAGGCTGTGATGATTTGGGGAGGGAGGCAGACATTGGCCACCAGGAGCTCCTCCACCTGCAGCCAGCATCCACCGGTCCCTCCGATCCAGCAAGTACAAAACGATCCAGAAGCAGGCGGGCGTGCCTCACGCCTCCGTCCTCCTCAGTCCTGCACCTGACTGCTCCCCAAGTGGGTCTATTCCAGCAACTATTGCTGTGTGGCCTAAAGCAATCACTTCAGTGTATTCATGGATTGGATTCTACAGGCCGGGAGCTCAGGCAGGGCATCCGGACAACTTGTCTCTGCTCCACAGTATCTGGAGCCGTAGCTGGGAAGACTCAGGACTGGAGTCTGGAATCACCCTGCGGCATCTTCACTCGCATATCTGGCAGGTGGTGCTAATAGCAGCTGGGGCCTCAGCTGCGTCTATTGGACAGAACCCAACATGTACACGTGGCCTCTTCACGTGGCCAGGGCTTCCTCCCAGCATGGCAGCCTCAGGGCAGTCAGATTTTTCTAGAGATGTCAGGGCTCCCCGGAGAACCTCACTCTGTTACTTCCACCCCATTCTGGCACCTAGAAGATCAGCCCAATGCAAGGGCAGGGATATCAGTGCCAGCCCTCCATGGGAAGAGTGCCACAGAACTCACAGACATGTTTCAAAGCCACCCACCAAGTGCCTCCAGGGACCTCCCTGGCGGTCCAGTGGTTAGGGCTCCGCACTTCCACTGCAGGGGGCAGTTTGGATCCCTGGTCGGGGAACTAAGATCCCGCAAGCAAGCCGTGCAGCACGGCCAAAAATAATAAAATAAAATAGAATAAAATAAAATGTGTCTCCAGAAGGCACTCTCCCCTTCAGCCCCCAGCCTCCACCTTGGTCTGGGGGCTCCCTGTCTCCCATCAGGGCTTTTGAAACACCTTCGTTGTTGGTCTCCCCACCTCCAGCCTTGCCCTCCAGGCCAGCCATCACCGGCAGGGATGTCCATAACAAAAACAGATCCAGTCGCTTCCTACCCGGTCTCCTCTGGCAGAGCCAGTGGTCTGACTCGCAGCATTCCTTTCTCCCAGCCTCATGGCCTCCCAGTCTCTGCTCTAATCACGTTGCATTCCAAACCTTCCACTCACCTTCCTGCTCTGCCACCTTCACACAAGCTGGTTTCTCTACAGGGAAATGCCCCTTCTTCCCCTATGCGGATCCTAGCAAACTCCTATTCATCCTTCAAAATCCAGCTCCAACCTCACATCCTCTGTGATGCCGTCTCCAACCCATTTATGATTATAATTGGGTGCAGATCAAAGGTTCCCAGTCTTAGCTGCACACTGGAATCACCCGGGGAGCTTTGACATATATTGATAGCTGGCTGCCACCGCCAGACATGCCGATTTAGTGGACTGGGTGCAACCTGAGCATGGGAACTTTTAAAACTCCCAGAAGATTCTAGGGTGCAGCTAAGGTTAAGAACTGCTTGTATAGACCAATGGCTCACAATATGGCTGCACATGAAAACATCTGGGGATTTTGAAAAGCATGCCTTTTCCCCAGGGCCCTATCTCAAAGCTATCAAATCAGAATCTATAGGGGTGGGGCCCAGACAATGTAATGGGTCCTTTATGAAACCTCCCAAGATGATTATGTAGCCAGGGTGGAGACACACGGGGGGCAGGTTCTAGCTCTCATTCACAGCATGACATCATGGGGCATATGCTCAAAACCTCCATCTAATTTTCAATTTATAAGATGATCTTTATCCTAGAAGTGCACAAGGTCAGTCTGTTAAGTTTTTATAGAACACATCACGAGGCACTTTCCAATTTTAAAACCAATAAATGAATGCAAAATATGAATAATTTAAATGTCAACTTCATGCACATAATAGATCTTCAATAAATATTCATTGAATGAATTAGTCAATCAATCAATACAGTCCTAGTTTTAGAGCTGTCCAGAACACTTCTACACCCCTCCCCAGACTGTGAGCTCCCTGAGGGCAGGCCTGGGACCCCAGCGCCCAAGCAAGGACATTTGATGAATGAAGCAATGACTCTGCACCCAAAGCAAAAGGGCCCTGAATGTTTACGGCTGTCTCTCTATTTTCTAGGTGTGCCATGAATTACTAGATGAACAGGGGAAATGCAAATATGTCATTTGCATTTGAAAGGATGACAACGTTACAATTTAATTATGGAAAAATTATTGGTTATTGTGCTTTTTTAGAGGCCTGGGGAGAAGCCCAGACATGGCTTTTCAACTTGACAAGAAGCCAAAGGCTCAAAGCCCAGACACGCATGGAGTCAGGTCAGGTGCCCAGCGCTGCTCCATGCACCGTCCCCCACAATGCGGTGGCTCAGCCTTTCCTAAGCAGCCCTCGCTGGGGCCGTGGCCTCTGCTCCATGGCTGGTGGAGGGTGGATGGTGGAACCGTGGCCTGTGCAGCTCCCCTGTCTTGTGACCTCAGCTGATTTGGCCCCTTAATGGTGAGAATATTCTTCCCCAAAGCCCCCCACCAGCGTGGAGCTGCAGCCCAGTGGTAAAGAGGAAGAGATCTCAATCAGACATCCAGGGTTCCAGTGCCTGGTCCACCACCTATTAGCTGTGTGACTAGGGCAAATCACTGAGCCTCTCTGAGCTCCAGTTTCCCCTCCTATACAACAACATCGATGTAGTACCCGCCCCAAAGGTCACTATGAGATGAAGATGGAGTGATGTCTACAGAGCCTGAACACCAGGCCTGGTGTGGAAAAAGGGATCGGGATTTGACAGGTGACAGCACAGAGGTTGAGCGCTCAGATTCCAGGCTGCCTGTTAGTCACTGTGCCACTTGGAGCAAGTCGCTTACCTTGGTAAGACTCAGTTTTTACATCTGTAAAATGGGCCCAAGAGCAGAACTCATCACAAGATCACTGAGATGTGCTAGTGCCATGAAGGACAAATCATGGTCACTGGCTTGCGCTGAACACTCAGTATTAGCTGTCAGAATTATTTCCACTTTTTTAGTACTATGGTTATTGATAACTGCCATTTCTTATAATAGTAAGGAGCTGACTCTTCTCCTGGCAAGGGTACGGTCATGGTTTGTGTGCTGACAGCACCCTAGAGACTTACAAAAAGCACTCCCCCAACCAACGCAGGCCCCACCAGAACTCTGATGTAACTGTTTTCTAATCAGGGGAAAAACATGGTCCACAGGAGGTGGACAGAGAGGGGAGTTGCATGTCACAGGCCTGTGTCTGCCCTTGCATAACCTGCCACCACCAAGGCTGGAGCGAAGGACAAATTCAGGCCCCCATGTGGGATGACAGCCCCTTTTCCCACTTATAACCTGGGCCACCTCGGCAAACAAACAGCTCATTGCACCAAGCCTAGAGGGGGAGTGAGAGTCCGCAGGCAGCCTCCCTCTGGAAGCATCCTAGGCCCCGCCTTCTCCTCCCATGCCCCGGAAGCAACCTGTGGGCCAGGTGGGAACATGTGTCCAGGACAAGGTCTGAGTCAGGGCGACGCAGACCAGGCCACCTCCAGCCCTGCCTGGACACAAGACTCCTTCCCAAGTGCACACGAGTCCTGGTACAGGTAAGAGAAAGGAAGACAGAACATTCTTTGGCAAAGTGTGGCATCCTCGGGACTTCCCTGGCAGTCCAGTAGTTAGGACTCTGCACTTCCACTGCAGGGCCACAGGTTTGATCCCTGGTTAGGGAACTAAGATCCCGCAAGCCACATGGTGTGGCCAAAAAAATAAATAAAAGTGTGGCATCCTCCACCCACCTGTGTGCACCCAGGTGGCAATGTCCTTGAACAAAGGCCAGAGGGCCACCTTCTCCCAGTCTACTGTGTGGACAAGATCAGCCTTTATCTGCAGTCAGGACCATGGGGCAGTGCAGCTGTTCAGCAAATCATGACTTTCCTGAAGCAGCCAAGGCCAGCTTCCCCAGAACTCCAGGCAGCCGCGTGGCATCTCAGAGCACACAACCCAGAAGGAACACGGGAAGGAGAACAGTTAGCAGCACGTGTCCTAAGACATGGGCTCCATCTGGGCTGAGCGTGGCCCGCCACGGTGACTCTGACGGCTTCGCCTCCCTGTGCCTGTGAGACGTGGATAAGGTAATTAATGCTGGACCCCTCCACGTGCAGCGAAAATAAACATGCCGGTGCAAACTCTAGAGTGCTGGCGGGAGCTAGTGATCACTGGCGGCCCTCCCGCCGGCCCTGGGGGAGCCCCAGCTGAGGAGGGTAAACTTGAATCTGGGCTCCTGGGAGCAGTAACTCAGAGCAGCTCTCCGAAAATGTGAAATGTCTGTGGGGTCTCTGTTTGATCTTCAGAGTTCACGCAGACTCTATGTTTAATTCATAATATCTTTGTTTCAGTAAAATGGTGTTTTAAATTCGTTTCCGTCTGGTAGATTGATGTACCTGGTAAATCGATGTCCCAGAAAGCTGCGACTGGGGAGGTGAACCCCACCCCCGTGCCGCCAACAAAGGCTGTTCGGCACCGAGAGATGAAGCCCCGGACGCCTCCCAGCAGGCTCATGTGGGTGTCCCTCCCACCCACCCCCGGGCCCTGAGCAGTCAGGGGCTGCCTCTGGCATGTGGTCCCCACAGCCCTACCCCAGACAGGCCTGGCTGCATGTGGGTGAGACTCTGAACAGCTTCTCACTGAATTAACCCGGAAACCTGGCCTCCTGGTCCAGCCTGTGGGAAACAGCCTTGTGAGGCTCATCTGGGCATGGGGTCTAGGAGACACTCAAGTCCAGCTTGCCTCCTCCAGAAAAGGAAGCCGAGGTTACCAGGCCTGTGCCATTTCTGCCTCCCACTGTGGGTGATCCCATTAAGTCTGAGCCACAGCCTGGCTGGGAGCCCGGGAGAGCAAGTCTCATGCGAGGTTATGGGAAAGGGGAGGCTGGCTTCAAGTTGTGGGGAGGGCTCCCCGTCCTTGTAGCCCCCACTCCAGGTCCCAGGCCCAGATGCACCGGAAGAGCTGCACTGGCCCCCATGGCAGTGGTGCGATGCTGCCTGCTGGGCTGTTGGCACAAGTCTGAGAGGGCGAGGTTACCCAGAGTGCCTTCCTCCTGATGCTGGAACCACGTCTCCTGTCTTTCAAAAGCTTAGATTTGGGAACCAGGCGAACTGGGCTCAGATCCCAGCATGTGGCCTTGGGCTCGGCCATCCAGTCTCTGGGAGGAGCTCAGGGGAAATCACCAGCTCCCTGGATTGGACCCCAATAGCCACTACCAGGTGAGCGCCTCAGGGAGCTGTGGGCAGCCCACTTGCCACCAAAAGAGGGTCTTCACAGGGAGGAGAGCGTCACATGCCCGTCTAAGAGCTGCTGCCAGATCTCCCTCGCAGGAGAACCCCAACCAGACAGCCGTGTGCACCCTCATGAGCTATGGGGCCAGCCCGCCTCCCCCAGAGGGAGGGCCTTAGGCAGGGAGCCCAGGCCACAGATATGGGGCCCTGAGAAGGAGGCATCTTCGGCCTCCACAAAGCAAGAGCTGCTCCCAGGTATGGGCTGCCAAAATGCCAGAGCCGGTAGGGTTCCTGTGAAGATAGATGAGACGCTCCTCAGCCCAGTAATGTTAGTTTATCACCATCATCCTCTTCATCACCATCCCCATCATCATCATCGTTACGGATCCCGCACCCAGACCCCATCAAAGACCAGCCTCTGCTCCTGGCTCAGCCCCGAATAACTCTGGGATGTTGCTGGGCCTCCCTTGCTCTCAGTCCCCTTCCCCTCTCCCAGCGCTCCATTAATTGTGGAGTCCCTAGTTTAAAATGAAAATGTGGGACCGCTTGTCCAAAAACCAGGGAAAAAACGCCATTATAGGTAAGAAAATACAAAGTTTTCTCCTGTCTTTCACGTATCTCTCTCTCTGTCTTTGTCTCTCGACTTGTCATGGCATTTTTTTATTTGCTATTTAATGCTGTTCTAAGTACAGAATAATTAATAATTTTTAATCACTAACATGAACACTACCATTCATCACTATATTGTGCAATATCAGTTTTAAATGCAAATATAAGAGCATCTAACTCGTATTTGGAATCACTGAAATTACACACTCCGTATTTGGTACTTTGTACACACGTATGTAGATGTGTCCCTACCAGAAGGGTGAAAACACTGCACAAAACTCAACGGGCTGTTTTTCACTCCTTGATGTTCGCCCCGCACTCTGCCTCAGCCTTCCTGCTGAGTAAGGAAGGACGGAAAGGAAAGAGACTGCGGTTGTCCTGTCTCTCCCTTTTCCTCTGTGCCATCAGCTTCGTGTAAGCGCTTGACTAACACAGGGACATAATCTAAGTACGAAAGGATAAGACAGGGTCACTTGGTCGCTCGTGTTCCTGCATTCAAAGCAGGTCCTGGTGTGAACCGAGAGTGTGGCCTCATGGGGATGTCAGCGCCCTCGCTCATCTAATCTGTGACGTGTGCTCACGGGGCTTCAGGAACGCTATCTGCAAGCGGGCAGAGAGGAAGAACGACACGTAACCTGCACAGACCTGCTCTGCTCATGCACGTGCTCTGTGGTCCCATCAGATCTCATTTACAAAACGTAAGTTCAAAGATAATAGTATTCGGGGGCTTCCCTGGTGGCGCAGTGGTTGAGAGTCCGCCTGCCGATGCAGGGGACGCGGGTTCGTGTCCCAATCCGGGAGGATTCCACATGCCGCGGAGCGGCTGGGCCCGTGAGCCATGGCCGCTGAGCCTGCGCGTCCGGAGCCTGTGCTCCGCAACGGGAGAGGCCACAGCAGTGAGAGGCCCGTGTACCACAAAAAAAAAAAAAAAAAGATAATAGTATTTGGGACTTCCCTGGTGGTCCAGTGGTTAAGACTCCACGCTCCCAATGCAGGGGACCCAGGTTCCATCCCTGGTCAGGGAACTAGATCCCGCGTGCCGCAACTAAAAAGATCCCACACGCGGCAACCAAGATCCCTCGTGCCGCAACTAAGACCCAGCCAAATAAGTAAAAATAAATAAATATTTTTTGAAAAGATAATAGTATTCAAATTTCGAGATGGCAGCATAAGAGCATTAAGTCAAGCGCGGGCCCTTCTGAGCCGCCTCTGCCGTGACGTGGGCAGAACGCGCTTGGGCTTGCTTGCCTGAGGATGGGGGAGGATCGCACGCAAGGGAGGTGGTAGAAATGCATTGTCAACGGTGACTCCCGAGCCCACTGGGGATGTCATGCCCCCCGGAGAGAGGCAGGCAGGCACCCTGAGCACAGCCAGCATCTGGGCTGAGCTGCAGGAACAGCTCTGTCTCCGGCCAGGAGTGGACAGCAGGGAGCTAATTTTGGTTCTAGATGAGCTTGGACGACACAAAATCCATTTCCTTCCAGAGTCGGAACTGTTTTAGTCACCCAGCGAGTTCAGAGCCGTACCACGTTTCTCCCAGTGGCTGTCAGGCCGTAAACCAAACATCGCTGTCTGCAGCCTGTGTGCCCAGAGGTCAAAAGCAGCTTGCTCTCAGAGCCTCTGCCAACAGAAGGTGGGTTCTGCTGCATGTGCTGGGACCACCGGCCATCCGCACCTGCAGATCTTGGAACCAGCATCCGACAATGGATGTCTGGTGACAGCTCTTCTGCCCAGCTGTTCCATCCTTGGTCACCCATTTCCTCTCAACGAGCTGGTCCCCTCGCATCAGAACTCAGCTGAGAAGTGAGGACATAGCGGAGAGCCTTTGCCTGTGTCAGCTGAATGGTCATGTATTCTCACCTAGGAAGGTGATTTCACACTCTCCTCTCTTCTCTCCAGGAAGCAGACAGGCCCCGTGGGCACAGGTGCTGGGCTCAGATGGCACAGCATGGGAGGGTCTGAGCTGTGCCATGGATCCGTCCAGCTCAACAGGAGACCGACATCCAGAGGTCCCAGGTCCTCCACCCCCAGCCACGGAGCCTGGATCCATCCCCGACGCAGGGGGCAGCCACCAAAACTCGGGTACGTTTCCTGAGCTGTAAACTGGGAGTAACGATGACCACACAGACACTGCACAGCCTCCCAGCCCCGGGGAAAAGGAGTGCCCTGATCCCACTTCTTGTGGATGCACCTGAGGCTTAGAAAAGTGAAGTGACCAAAATCTCACTGTCTCAGGTTTACACACGGGGAAATCAAGGCTTGGAGAGGTTAAGCAAGCTGAGGTCACCCCCACGTCTGCGGAACGCCTAAGCCCACGTCCAGCTTGGAGTAAGTGTCGGGAACACGTCAGCTCACCCGTGTGATGGGGCATCGTAGCCTTTACTGCGGGACACCAAGGTAGGCGGCTGCCGCTCGCTTTAGACACAGTTATGGAAAAAAGGGCAACTCGGAGTGAGGAAGTCCAGCCTGTCCACCTGCAGTGCCCCCCCGTGCCCAGCCAGACTGAGACAGCAGAGCCATTCAGTCTGTGTGATGGAGGGAGACAGGGAGGGGTGGATGAAGCAGATACTACACACCCCTGTGCTCTCCCTCCTTCTCCCCCAGCCCCAGAGAGGGTGGAGCTCAGACTCTACTCCTCCGTCTACCCTCTCTTGGGAGGTTGGTTGTCCTCTGGGCCCCCAGCCTCCCTGGCTGTGATGCTGGTACCCAGGACTGCATTTCTACCCTCCAGCTAGAAAGTGGCCTCCAGCCACGCCTCTCACCTCAGCCTCCACACATCCGGGAGGCATTCTCCCCTCTGCCCTGTCCAGCTCTACCCCAGCGTGCGCGCGCGCGCACACATACACACACACACACACACACACACACACACACACGTCTCTGTTTCTATGTTGGCCCCTCTGACAATTTGATGCCTCCTTCTCCCTCCGGCCCACAAGTTTTGCCCATCCTTCTGTCCCAGACTCTCTCCAGCCTCATGTCCTTCTCTCTCATGATGCCGCAGTCTGGGCTTCAGAATCATAAGCGTCCTAATTCCTGCTCAGGCTTTACACCCCCAGCTCTGAGCCCCAGCTCCCTGTCTGATGATGGTGCATCCCTCCTACATCAGAGGGTGGTAGGGTATGTGCGTAAGTGCTTGGCCTGTTGGGGCCCCAATGGCCTGACTACTCCGAACCTATTCACACCGATGTAAAACCAACCAGTCAACATGCTGGACCTGTCAGGAGCCCTCCCACACTGGGGAGAAGACTCTGGGGGAAATGTCAGGATTTACTAGGAATTCTAGAAAAAATAATAATAAAATGGAGAAAATGTATAAATTATATGAGTATTAGAATAACATTCCCCAGTGCTAAAGGAATATATAAATCTTCAGGTTGATGGGGCCCACTGTGCAAGCAGAAATCCAAGCAGAATGACTGCGCTAGAGGCAAAGAAACACTCACGACCTGCAGACATTCACCACCCCGGTTCTCCCTTCACAGAGAACCCCAGAGCACAGAAGGCAAGAACCAGGGTGAGCAAACAGATTCAAAGAATGGAAGGAACTTCTAAAAGATGAATGTCCTTAGAGAAATTCAAGAAGATAACATGGTCCTAAAAAGAGAACAGGTTGTGCTTAAAATGGAGCAATTAGAGATCAAGAAAGAGTTCGCAGACTTATGGTTACCAGGGGGGAAAGCTGGGGGAAGGGATAGTCAGGGAGTTTAGGATTGACATGTACACTCTGCTGTATTTAAAATGGATAACCAACAAGGACCTACTGCATAGCACAGGGGACTCTACTCAACATTATATAACAACCTAAATGGGAAAAGAATTTGAAAAAGAACAGATCCATGTATATGTATAACTGAATCACTTTGCTGTACACCTGAAACTAACACAACATTGTTAATCGACTCTACTCCAATATAAAATAAAAAGTTAAAAAAAAAAAAGTTCTTAGAAATGCCATTGCTAGAATGAAAAAACCTGAAGTTCAGGAAATCTCTCAGAATGTGTATCAAGAAGACAGAGGATAATATGAGAGAAAATATATGAGATGCATAAGATCAACCTAAAAAGATCAACCTATTAAGAATTCTAGGAAAAAATAAAAGGAAGAAAATATATAAATTATACAAATGATAGAATACCATCCCCAAGCACTGAAGGAACATGCACGTCTTCAGGTCAATAGAACACACCAGGTACCAAGAAGAATGAATGAAAAAAGACCCACTCCCGGACACATTCTCCTGAAAACTGGAACTCCAGGAGGAACAAGAAGATTCTAAAAGCTTCCAGACAAGAAAAACAGATTATCTGCAAAGGAATTATAATCACCTTTGACATGTGACTTTTCATTAGCAACACTGGAAACTAGAAGACGAAGACTGATACCCCAGAATCCTTATTAAAGAAATAAAATTCTAAACTTATAATGCTAACTTTTCTTTTAAAAACTAATAAGTGTAGGGACAACATAAATCTTTTGAGACATAAAAATACTTAGAAAATTTACATACCAAATATTCTGTTTTGAAAAACGTTCTCTCAGGATATTCTCCAGCAAATAAAAAAGTAATCCACGGAATTTTTTAAAATGGGAATTCTAAAACAGAATAGACTTAGCTTTGCATTTGGGGCTCTTCAAAATCCCAATCGCGCATGCCAAACTACATAGTAATTAAAAGTTTAGCTTACTGTATTTTATTCCAGCAAAATATCTTTATCTATGGCAAACTCATTTCTCTACCCACTCATATACTGTCTAGATAGTATTTCCCAGGTATAAAATCAGACACCAATTCTTTGCTCAGCTAGAAAGGATTGGCTGTCTCCCTGGAATATAGACTTCCCGGCATCCCCAGGTCTTCAATAACTTTTTAAAAATATGTACTTTTTTATTCGGTCATTTCTTAGTATTTCCTCGAGAGAGATAGGCTATTACCATTTTCTACATCCTAATAAATGTGAGACTCAAATCTTATTCATTTTCAATTCCAAACTGTCATTTTCATGCACAAAAAGTGGCGCTATCATTGTTCACATGTTGACGTCATTAGGGAAACTATACAAATAGTTAAAATAATGCAAGTTTTATTTCAGTGTCGTAAGATTTCCTCAAATAGAAAAATCAATTAATTCCAATAATGTTTCCTTTTTTTTTCATCCAAGTCATGGACCCAGAAAAAAGCTTTTGGAAGTTTTCTTAATTAATTGAGCATCATCTGAGACTATTATGAATACTATTGTGCAACTGACATTAAGCTAAATAGTACTTGATTTGCAATGAAAATACAAATATAGTTTTTGGTGGAGCACAGTGTCATGGTAAAAAAAAAAATCCTTACTAAATTAAGAAACCTATGAAGCAGAAATTTACTTGGAATTGTTGATGGTACACATATAATTCCTACTGGATCCAAATAAGCTGGTATTCTACCAATATAAGTAAAAGCTGTAGTTGCCAACATTTTGTGACAACACTGATGAAGTTTAAAAAAGAAAAAGAAAAAACATGCTTCAGCGTGGCTTAATGTGCTTTGTCTCTGCTACCTGCCATCTATCAGATTTTAGAACAGTTGGAACTTTTGAAGTCAGTCTCAGCGCCCTACAACAATATTGAACTTTTTGGTAAATGAGTTCTCTAAATTTTGGATGCATGTTGTTCCAAAAAATTAGAAAACCTTGATTATTTAACACTTGGATTTTTAGTTTCTGAAGCTCTGAAAGAATTACATTAATTGAAAACAACGCTTGCAAATAAAAAGACATTGGAATTTATCCCTAAAGAGTACGGGGGAAGGGAACACATTAATTAATGAGAGCTCAATATTGAAATTCTATAAGGGTACTTCAGAACATCTTGACTTGTAAGAAGAATCTTTTGATGGAGTTTCTATTTTTAATTAGAAGAAATTACATTCTGTCCCAGAAGGGCAGGAGATTGAAAAAACCTACCATCTTGCAGCATCTAAATTTAATGAAGCATTCAAAAGAATCATAAAGACAATTTGATGAGTTTTGTCTTGTAAAAATATTTGCTGAAGAAAGGTATTCTGGGAAGAGGCAAAAAGACAGTATCTGGGAGCCGAAGTCGGCCAAGCGCCGGCGGCAGGGGATTGTGGGAAAAGATGGCGGCCGCCGTTCACCCCCCAGTTGTCCAGGCCCTGCCAATGTCACGTCGCATGGGGTCACAAGTGATCATCTCCTACCGGGGTGAGCCATATGATACCATGCACCTTCGCCCCATGGGTGACCTGGGCCAGATTATCTTTCTGGAATGGAAAGGGAGAGACAAGGACTCCATCCTAAGAGCTGTGGAGCACAGCAACGTGGTCATCAATCTCGTTGGGCGAGAATGGGAAACCAAAAACTTTGACTTTGAGGATGTTTTTGTAAAGATTCCCCAAGCAATCGCTCAAGTGTCCAAGCAAGTTAGAGTTGAAAATTTTATTCACGTTTCACATCTGAATGCCAATATTCAAAGCCCTTCTAAATATCTGAGAAATAAGGCTGCTGGAGAGAAAGAAGTGAGAGACACATTTCCAGAAGCTACCATCATAAAGGCATCGGACATCTTTGGAAGAGAGAATAGATTCCTCAATCATTTTGCAAGTATTCAAGGGTTTGGTGTTGTCCCTCTTTTTCCTTGGGCAAGAAGACAGTGAAACAACCAATATATATTGTGGATGTCACCAAAGGAATTGTTAATGCAGGTAAGGATCCAGATGCCAGAGGGAAAACTTTTGCCTTTGTTGGGCCCAGCTGGTACGTCCTCTTTGACCTGGTACAGTACGTCTTTGCCATGGCTCACAGACCCTTCCTGGCATACCCTTTGCCACATTTTGCATATCGATGGCTAGGTCGACTCTTTGAAATGAGTCCGTTTGAGCTCTGGACCACGAGGGATAAAGTGGAGCGAGTTCACATCACAGACATGACCCTGCCTCACCTGCCCGGCTTGGAAGACCTGGGTATACAGGCCACGCCCCTGGAGCTCAAGGCCATCGAGGTGCTGCGGGGTCACCACACGCACCGCTGGCTGTCTTCTGAGATTGAAGATGTGAAGCCGGCCAAGACAGTCACTGTTTCGTGGCCCCTGAGCTGCCCTTGGTTTTTGATGTCATTCAGGTCACTAGCGACCAGACCACCTTTGGCAGAGAATCCTGTACATAGTGCATAAGAGCCCCTATTAAAATATCTGTGATCAAAAAAAAAAAAAAAGACAGTACGGCTTCCCTGGTGGCACAGTGGTTGAGAGTCCGCCTGCTGATGCAGGGGACGTGGGTTCGTGCCCCGGTCTGGAAAGATCCCACATGCCGCGGAGCGGCTCAGCCCGTGAGCCATGGCCACTGAGCCTGCGCGTCCAGAGCCTGTGCTCCGCAACGGGTGAGGCCACAACAGTGAGAGGCCCGCGCAAAAAAAAAATAAAAACAAAAACAAAAGATAGTACCTGGTAAAATATTTAGGCGGAAAGATTTTCACATTTTAATGCCAAAAAGTAGCATTGAGAACATCCTTCATTTTTCCCAAGCCCACTAGGTACCCTAACACCTATAGAGAGAATATTTTCCCAATTAAGAATATTATAGTCTACCATAAAGAGTAGATTAAAGGTGTCAATAATTTCAAATTTACTAATCACAAAATATTTCTTTGAAGAATATTTATGGGAAATTTTGCGAAAAAAAATTAAAGTGATGAGGCCATATCAGGAAAAACACTGAATACCATTGACATCATGTTAGAGACAGACATGCCTTAAGAAACTGATTAAAGTACACTATTCTGTTTTTTTTGTTATTTATATTCAGATAATCAATATAAAGAACTGTTTTGTTTTGGTTTTTAATTTTATTTATTTATTTTTGGCTGCGTTGGGTCTTTGTTGCTGCATGCGGGCTTTTCTCTAGTTGCTGCGAGCGGGGGCTACTCTTCGTTGCAGTGCTCGGGCTTCTCATTGCAGTGGTTTCTCCTGTTGTGGAGGAAGGGCTCTAGGCGCGTGGGCTTCAGTAGTTGCCGCACGCAGGCTCAGTAGTTGTGGCTCGCGGGCTCTAGAGCACAGACTCAGTAGTTGTGGCACACAGGCTTAGTTGCTCCGTGGCATGTGGGGTCTTCCCAGACCAGGGCTCGAACCCGTGTCCCTTGCATTGGCAAGCAATTCTTAACTACTACACCACCAGGGAAGCCCTAAAGAACTGTTTTTTAATTTTACTCTATTGTACATAAATATATGTTACTTACGTTTTAGAAAAAACTTTAGTATTGAAAATAGTTTCTAATAGAACTATTTATAGTACCAACATAATAAAACCAATCTGTCAGTCAAGAAATAAATATTTTCAAGACCTAAAAAATTTTATTTTATTTATTTATTTATTTTGACTGCATTGGGTCTTCATTGTGTTTGTGGGCTTTCTCTAGTTGCAGCGAATGGAGACTACTCTTTGTTGCCGTGCGCAGGCTTCTCATTGTGGTGGCTTCTCTTATTGCTGAGCACGGGCTCTAGGCATGCAGGCTTCAGCAGCTGCAGCATGCGGGCTCAATAGTTGGGGCACAGAGGCCCTAGAGCACACGGGCTTCAATAGTTGCGGTGCGTAGGCTCAGTAATCGCAGTGCACAGGCTCTAGGGCATGCGCACTTCAGTAGTTGTGGCTCACGGGCTCAGTAGTTGTGGCACATGGGCTTAGTTGCTCCATGGCATGTGGGATCTTCCCCGACCAGGGATCGAACCCGTGTCCCCTGCATTGGCAGGCAGATTCTTAACCATTGTGCCACCAGGGAAGTCCCTTTAATTATTTTAGAATCTCCTTTCCCCCTCAAAAGCCTTGGCTTGGTGTCATCAATAAAATATATGGTCACTCTAGCCAAGAAGGATAAGGAGGCATACTAGTTCTCTGTTGCTGTGTAACACATTACCCCAAAGCTTAACCGCATGAAACAGCCAAGGGTTATTGTCTCACAGTAGAGAGAGGATACCATGTGGCTCAAGAATCTAGATGTGCTTCAACTGGACGCTTCTGGTGAGGCAGCAGTAAAGCTGTCAGCCAGGCCTACAGTTAGCTCTCAAGGCTTGACCCAGGCTGGGAAATCCGTTTCCAAGCCGACTTGTGTGGCAGTCAGCAGGCTTCAGAAGATGTGCCTGCAGGCTTGCGGTGCAGTTGTGGGCCTGTATTAGTCAGTACGGGCTGCTATAACAAGTACCACAGACTGGCAGCTTATACAACGGTTCTGGAGGCAGGAAGTCTGGGATTGAGGTGCCCGCAGGGTTGTTTCTCCTCAGGCCTCTCTCCTTGACTTGTAGTCGGCCATCTTCTCCCTGTGCCCTCACACAGTCCTCCCTCTGTGTTTTTAGGTCTGCATCCTAATCTCTTCTTATAAGGATACTGGATCCGTCATATTGGATCAGGGCCCACCCTAAAAGCTTCATTTTAACCTAATTACCTCTTTAAAGACTCCATCTCCAAATACAGTCATGTTCTGAGGTCCTGAGGGTTAGGACGTCAACACATAAATTTTGAAGGAATAGCATTCAGCCCATGGCAGGGCCTTTCCACCTGAGGGTCCCCATAGCATGGAAGCTTGTGATTCAAGATTGGGAAGAGAGAGAGAGAAGAGAGACTCAAGACAGCAAGACAGAAGCTGCCGTCTTTTATAATTTGATCTCAGAAGTCACACCCCATCTTGTCTGCTATATTCTATTGTTAGAAGAGAATCAGTGAGTCCAGAGCAGGACAGGGTTCACAAGAGCAGGGTCTCAGGAGGCAGCCATCTTGGAGGCGGCCTTCCACAGTCCGTAAGCTTCTCTCTCCAAACCCACTGGAGGGACCTAGACTGAGAGTGGAAAGGCAGTTTATCCTGCCTCATCTCTAGGGAGACTGTAGGAAGGCTGGAAAACACGTCAGCCTCTCTGGCTGCCCAGCATGACTAAAAGATGGCGGCCGACCGACAGCAGGCGTGTCTGCACAGCTCTCCGGGCGGCTCCTCAGCAAATTCTGAGCTGGAAGCCGTGCGGGAGGCTGGTTCAGCTCCAGGCGGAGAGCTCAAGGCTGTTCTCCCTCGATGGCACGTAGCCTTGTGTGTGAAGTCATATCCCGGAGCCTCACCAAGGCCTCCAGCTGCGCAAACCACCTCCACGTGGGGGTTCTCCCTCTCCGTGGGGTTTCTCCACGCATCTTCCTTACTCTGGACCCCAACTCAGCCAATAGTCTTCATTTGTTCTCTAGACGAGTCCTCCCTCCACTAGCTCAGCCCCTGGTGTTTGCTTAACCATTTCAGGACACACACGTCACCCTCATCTCAGATGCTGACAGACAACCTGCTTCTCCTTCATGATGTTCACACAGCAGCCCACGCTCACAGCAACCCTGCTGCCTCCCAGGTGGAACCATTTCAAAGTCGTTGTAAAGCGACAGGGTAGGAAACACAGGGTCTGAGATGACTGAGGACTGTCCCCTCACAGACAGGCGGGCTGACAGGTAGGAAACCAAGAGTAAGGTGCTCCAGGCAAAGCCGTCACGGACGGGGGTGTGGGAACCCCAAGCAATCCAGGGTGGCCGGCCTTTAGGGCAGTAGAGTAGGGGAAGGTAGGGAGGGAGGTTGGGGGGTGCTTTGGATAACAAGGAACAGGGTGCTGAGTGCAGGTCTCCTAGTCTCTCCTGGCAAAGCTCCTGGGAGCAGGACTCAGCATTCTCTTCATCTCTGCATGCCCCCCTCTCCCGTCACACACACACACACACACACACACACACACCCCACATACACACACACACACACACACATGCCAAGCACAGTCACATAGACACAACTCACCCACACTCACACGCATACACACAGACACTCATATACAGTTACAATCTCGAACACATACACACGTGTCCACACACATACACCATCGCCCACAAGCATGGACACACAATACACAAGTCACATATACTTGCACACACATCCACAATGCACACTCACACATCACTACTCATGCATCCACATGTGCTCTCTCTCTCTGACACACACACACACACACACACACACACACACACACACCCCACCAGCAGCCTCCCAGCCCTAGCATGTGGCTGGTGCTCAGTCAGGGTTGACTGCATTGATGAAACATTAAATCAGGGGAAATTGTGTTTGGGGATCCTTTTTTCCAATTAATCTTTCCAGTTGTTTAACATCAGCTCCTAAGGAATTCGCTGTGAGTGTTCAGAGCCCTAAACTCATGCTTCTCAAAATTAGAGAAAGATAGGACTTCCCTGGTGGCGCAGTGGTTAAGAATCCGCCTGCCAATGCAGGGGACACAGGTTCGAGCCCTGGTCCGGGAAGAGCCCACATGCTGTGGAGCAACTAAGCCCGTGCGCCACAACTACCGAGCCTGCGCTCTAGAGCCGGAGAGCCACAACTACTGAGCCTGCGTGCCGCAACTACTGAAGCCCACGTGCCTAGAAGCCCGTGCTCCGCAACAAGAGAAGCCACCAACCGCAATGAGAAGCTCCCACATTGCAACGAAGAGTAGCCCCCGCTCGCCGCAACTAGAGAAAGCCCGCGCGCAGCAACCAAGACCCAACGCAACCAAAAATATAATTAATTAATTTTTTAAAAAAAATTAGAGAAAGATCATTTCTCTTTCCCGCAATTGCATCTGAACTGACCATGCTTTAGGAGATTTTTTTCATGAAATATGACTCTTTAAATCAGGCCATGTCTAAGTCTTATACTTCACTTAAGCACTTGGGTGAGGGGGAAATACAAGAGATTCTCTCCAAGCAAAGCACTTCTCCACGTTTGGGGGGGATCCTTTTAAGGAAAGGGGAAAGTATTGGGAACACAGTCCATGGCTCAACGTCCACCACTTTACGGGCTGCAGCTTCCAGCCACCACCCCAAACGGAGCCCTGGGAATGGCACACCCCGGGGGTGAAAGCATGGCTGAATCTGTTCAACTATGTTTTCTAAAGAATAACCCCCAAACATGCATTATTTTGTAATAAGTCGAAGGTTATTTTTTCAAGGAGGAAAGAGACAATCCTGTTGACACAACAGATGCAAAGAACTTAGCGCCACGCCTGGCAAGAAGAAAGGGCTCCGTAAATGGTTGCTGTTTTGTTTTGTTTTGGTTTTTGGTGTTTAGTTGTAAAGAAGCCGCTGGGAGGGAGCCTGCTTTCTGAGTAATAGACATCCTTGATAATTTGATGCTCCTCCCTGGACCCCCTGAGAACACTGCTCTGAGACCAGCTCTGTAGGCGGAAGGCTCCAGTCTCAAGAGCACCCGACGAACCCCACTGAAGAGGGAGGCTTTCCACTTACCCCTTTCTTAAACCACCACTTCGGGACACGACGCATCCCCAGGAAAATGGGCCACTTCAGAAATACACAATTCTGGCTTAATATCCGCCTCAATTGCCTGGTGTGTTCCCTTTGCGACAAGATCCCTCCACGCCTGCTATCTCCCATGAGAGTGCTATGCTTTATTTGATTTCCAAATTACTCTTCATGTGCCGCCTTTTACCTTGAGCCATTTTCTCCCCCCAGTGAAATCTTGGCACCCAAAGCAGTTCTCAGAACTAAATTAATTATAAAAACATATTAATATCATCTGTATAGCAATGAAATTAATCTATTCAATAGATCCAAGAGGAGGTCATCAATTATGCCCGGTGACTGCAGCATTTTGTGTGACAGCATTTACAATTCTTACAAATTTTAATATTTCGTCCAGCAAGAGTTGCCATAAATATCATGTGCTGTGCAGCCTTGATTTATGAATGAAGTGGACCTTTTAGATGCCACTAGTGTTCAAATACTATGCATTTTATTCTTATCAAGTGTGTGTTCTGGGGGGGGAGCGTTTTATCCTTCTATGAAAAATAAGGATCTCCATTCTCTTAGGGATGACCTCTCCCCTCAATAGAGTCTACCCTGGGACATATACAAATTTCTTAGACAAATTTCTTAGACATGCTTCTAACCACCCAGGTTTCCCAAGACATGTTATAAACTCAATACAATGGAAAGTTAGCTGCACCCTCGTGTCAAGATCTGAATATATCTAAGAGTTGCTCAGTCTCAGAATGAGTAAGGATTCAAAGAAGCACAGTGTGGTCTTCACGTGCGCTTCTCAAAGCCCTTTTGAGGAGATCCAGCTCACTATGCAGAGCAATTCTTATCAAACTCCTCCTTCCACCGCATTCTTCTAAGTCACCCACAAGACCCACAGCTAGCCAGAAATCCTCTCTCACTGCTCCCTAAAACTCCCCAAGAAAAGAGAGTTGACATATATCTGACAAATAACTTGTATCCCAGCGATATAAGGGAAGCCCACAGGGGGAATTCCCTGGCAGTCCAGTGGTTAGGACTCCGAGCTTTCACTGCCTAGGGCCTGGGTTCAATCCCTGGTCAGGGAACTAAGATCCCACAAGCCATGCAGTGTGGCCAAAAAAATAAAATAATAAAAATAAATAAATGCCCACAAAGGAGGAGGCCCAAATGGCCACTAGGCAGGTGAGAAGGGGCCCAGCTTTAGGAGTCCTCAGGGATGTGCAAATTAAAACAGGTGAAATTAAACCAAACACACCCACTAGAATGACTACAATGAAAAAGACAGAAAATGCCAAGTATTGGCGAGGATGCAGAGCAACTGGAACGTTCACACACTGCTGGCTGGTGTGTAAATCGGTACCATTTGGAACTCCTCTTGGCGGTAAACACCAAGCTGAGCATGTGCATTCCCTATGACCCAGAAATTCCGCTCCTAGGTAAATACCCAAAAGAAACGAGTCCATATGTTCACCGAAAGTCAGGTACTAGAATATTCGTAGCAGCTCTGTTCATATTAGCCCCAGACGGAAAACTACAAAATGTCCGTTAACGGGAGAATGGAATAAGGTTGCCCAATAAAATACAGGACACCCAGTAAAATTTGAATTTCAGATAAACAACAAATAATATTTTAGCATAAGTATGTCCTACACAGTAATATTACCCAAAATGCTCTACTGCTGTGCATGGATGATGTCACAGACATAATGGTGAACAAAAGCCTAAGAGAATCCAAACTGGGTATTTCTATTTATAGGGTATCCAAAAACAGGCAAACTCACCCCTGCTATTAGAAGTCAGGATAGTGGGGGGATCGGTAGCTCCTGGATGAGGACACAAGAGACATTTGGGGAGCCTGAATGCTCTGTTTCTTGATCTGAAACACAAGAAACACATGTGTCCACTCTGTGACGATTCATCAAACTGTACACTGTGAGACATGCTCATATCACATTGTATAGTCAACATACTTTATGTTTCTTGTTCACTTCTTATTCAGGCAGAGATTATAAAAGTTTGTTGCAAGTATCCAGGTCACGATTTGTGTTTCAGAAATTATCGGTGTTCACAATACCTGCAGGGGAAAGAAACCAAACTCAAATATGATCACTCTTTACAATGAGAAGAATATTTTGATCATTCTTTTATTTGTTTTGGCTCGGTCACAAATTAAAGTGCTTGGAATGCTGTAAAAAAAAATGCTCACAGTAAAAAGTATTTGTTGTTTATCCAAGGTTCAAATTTAACAGACTATTCCGTCTTTTATCTGACAGCCTTATTCCATCCTCCTGCTAATGGACATTGTGGCCGTCAACACATATCATACGTGTATTTTATATGTCAATAAAAGTTATTTTTAAAACTTCACAGAACACTGCGATCAATATGGATCCTCCCATTTTTTTCCCCCTAAGAATGGAGGAGGGAAATGTCAGTGGGCAAAGTTGGAATTTTTAGTGGGCTGGGAGGGGGTCAGAGTAGAAAACAGGACTGCAAATACTCACGTGGTAATAATTTTTGTAACACAGAACATTAATCTTTTAAAGACCAGAGATACGACCCCTATTTCCATCCTGTTAGGATTTAAATTCAAGTTGCCTACTAGGTACCTTCAAACTTCATCTGTTTTTGTAGAAGGAGGACGGGTGGTGATCAGTCAAGCACGTTATTTGTGTCCCTACCCACCTCCCCCACAATAACAGACCCCTGGCCTCTAAGCAATCATTAAGGAAATGGTGAGGACCCCCAGCAAGGTTGAGAGGGACACTGAGAAGTGCAGCTCCTTGTTAGATGTACCCATTCAAGTGGAGACAAAACACAAAGCTGAGAGAGAGGAGTGAAAAGTCGACTGAGACACTAGATCCAGTCCCAAAAGACAGCCCAGGAAAGGCAGTAGAGGGCAGTGGTTAGACTCAGCTCCAACGTTCCTGACCACGGGCCCTTGAGCACATCACCAACCATCTGAGCTTTGGTTTTTTCATCTGAAAAAGGGGGATAACGATAGTACCTACCCCACTGGGTTGTCGTAAGAATTGGGTGAGATGATGGGTGGCAGATTATATTATCCTAAAGTGACCACAATGCGTTTCCTCCTCCATATGCTCCTCTAAAACTTGCCACTCCCCCATCAAGGTGGAGTCTAATTCCCTCCTCTTGAATCTGGTGGGAGCAGAGAGCTTGTGGCTGGCCTGTGACCAACAGAAGGTAGCAGAAGTGATGCTGAGTAAATTCTGAGGCAAGGTCATACAAAGCAGTTCCCTTCCCCTTTGTTAGCTGGCATACTCCCCCTTGGAACCCTGGGCCTCCATTAAAGCCCAGCTACCTGGAAGCCACCATGCTGTGGGGAAGCTCAGGCCATGTGGGGAGGCCATACGTGGCTGCTCTAACGGACAGCCCCTGCTGAGATGCCAGCTAACAGACGATATCAACTACCAGAAGTGAGTGAAGACACCTCGAGATGATTCCAGCCCCCATCTTTTAATACTCCAGATCATTAATTAGCCCTTGAGTCTTTCCAGTTGAGGCCCCAGATATCAGAGAGCAGAGACCTGTCATTCCTGCCATGCCCTGTCCAAATCCCTAATTCACATCCATAAGCAAGATAAAATGATTGTTTTAAGCACTTAAGTTTGAGGCAGTTTGTTATAAGCAATAGTAACTAAAACATAATGTCTTGTATCAGTTAGCTCTTGCTGCATAACAAAACACTCCAAATTCAGTGGTTTAAAACAACACCCATGGGGCTTCCCTGGTGGCACAGTGGTTAACAATCCGCCTGCCAATGCAGGGGACACAGGTTCAAGCCCTGGTCCAGGAAGATCCCACATGCCGCGGAGCAACAAAGCCCGTGTGCCACAGCCACCAAGCCTGCACTCTAGAGCCCACGAGCCACAACTACTGAGCCCACATGCCACAACTACTAAAGCCTGCATGCCTAGAGCCCATGCTCCACAACAAGTCACTGCAATGAGAAGCCCACACACCGCAACAAAGAGTAGCCCCCGCTCACCGCAACTAGAGAAAGCCCACATGCAGCAATGAAGACCCAATGCAGCCAAAAATAAATAAAATAAATAAATTTTTTAATTAAAAAATAAACCCACATTTATTTAGCTCACAATTCTGTGGGTCAGTGGGCAGTTCTGCCAACCTCTCCTGGGCTCACGATCATGTGTCTGTGCTCAGATTGTGGTCGGCTGGTGGCTGATAATCTAAAATGCCTCACCTACATGTCTGGCAGTTGGCTGAATGTCAACCAGGCAGCAGATGTAACTGGGCCATAGGACTCTCATCATCCAGGAGGCTGGCCTATGCTTCTTCACAATGAGGCAGGGTTCCAGGAGCAGCAAGAGAGGACCAGCCAACTGTGTAGGCTCCTCAAGTTTCTACCTGCAGCATGTTTGCAGATGTTACATTGGCCAAAGCAAGTTCATGGCCAAGTCTAGAGTAAGAATGAAAGGCTCCCCACTAAAATCTGGAACAAGACAAGGATGCCCACTCTCACCACTTCTCTTCAACATAGTATTGGAAGTCCTGGTCTCAGCAATCAGACAAGAAAAAGAAATAAAAGGTATCCAAACTGGAAGGGAAGAGGTAAAATTGTTCACTATATGCAGATGACAGGATACTACGTATAGAAAACCCTAAGGACTCCACACAAAAGCTACTAGATCTAATAAATGAATTCAGCAAAGTAGTAGGATACAAGATTAACATTCAGAAATCGGTTGCATCCTTTACACTAACAATGAAGTATCAGAAAGGGAATGTAAAAACAATACCTTTTAAAATCACACCAAAAAAAATTTTTTTAAATACCTAGGAATAAACCTGACCAAGGAAGTGCAACATTTATACACTGAGAATTATAAAATGTTAATAAAGGAAATAAAAGAGGATTCAAAGAAATGGGAAGATATCCCATGCTCTTGGATTGGAAGAATTACTATTGCTAAAATGGCCACACTACCCAATCAATCTACAAATTTAATGCAATCCCTATCAAATTACCCATGACATTTTTCACAGAACTAGAACAAATAATTCAAAAATTTACATGGAACCATAAAAGACCCAGAAGGGCTAGAGCAAGCCTGAGAAAACACAAACAAAGCAGGAGGCATAAATCTCCCAGACTTCAGACAATACTACAAAGCTACAGAAATCAAAACAGTGGTGTGTCTCCTTCCTGACTGTCCTCTGTGGTTTGTCTGTGAGAAATGCTGATAGCAATATGTCTTCAGGAAATGCCAAAATTGGGCACCGTGCCTCCCAGTTCAAAGCAACTGCTGTAATGCCAGATGGTCAGTTCAAAGATATCAGCCTGGGGCTTCCCTGGTGGCGCAGTGGTTGAGAGTCCGCCTGCCGATGCAGGGGACACGGGTTCATGCCCCGGTCCAGGAGGATCCCACATGCCACGGAGCAGCTGGGCCCGTGAGCCATGGCCGCTGAGCCTGCGCGTCCGGAACCTGTGCTCCGCAATGGGAGAGGCCACAACAGTGAGAGGCCCGCGTACCGGGGGAAAAAAAAAAAAAAGATATCAGCCTATCTGACTACAAAGGAAAATATGTTGTGTTCTTCTTTTACCCTCTTGACTTCCCCTTTGTGTGCCCCACAGAGATCATTGCTTTCAGTGACAGGGAAGAAGAATTTAAGAAATTCAACTTCCAAGTGATTGGTGCTTCTGTGGAATCTCACTTCTGTCACCTGGCACGGATCAACACACCCAAGAAACAAGGAGGACTGGGACCCATGAAAATTCCCTTGATATCAGACCCCAAGCGCACCATTGCTCCGAACTATGGGGTCTTTTTTTTTTTTTTGTAATAAGATTATTTATTTATTTGTGTATGGCTGTGTTGGGTCTTCGTTGCTGTGCGCAGGCTTTCTCTAGTTGCGGCGAGCGGGGGCTACTCTTCGTTGCGGTACGCGGGCTTCTCATTGTGGTGGCTTCTCTTGTTGTGGAGCACAGGCTCTAGGCGTGCAGGCTTCAGCAGTTGTGGCACGTGGGCTCAGCAGTTGTGGCTTGTGGGCTCTAGAGCTCAGGCTCAGTAGTTGTGGCACACGGGCTTAGTTGCTCCGCGGCATGTGGGATCTTCCCGGGCCAGGACTCAAACCCGTGTCCCTTGCTTTGGCAGGCGGATTCTTAACCACTGCACCACCAGGGAAGCCCAGACCATGGGGTCTTAAAGGCTGATGAAGGCATCTCATTCAGGGGCCTTCTTATTATTGATGATAAAGGTATCCTTCGACAGATCACCATAAATGACCTTCCTGTTGGCCGTTCTGTGGATGAGACCCTGAGACTAGTTCAGGCCTTCCAGTTTACTGACAAACATGGGGAAGTGTGCCCAGCTGGCTGCAAGCCTGGCAGTGATACCATCAAGCCTGATGTCCAGAAGAGCCAAGAATATTTCTCTAAGCAGAAGTGAGCACTGGGCCATTTTGGGGCCAGGCTGCAGTAGGTGGCCATGAGAACAAAACCTCTTTTGTACTATTGTCATGCTTAAAACACAAGACCTTGCACTCAGCCAAGATGTGGTGTGGGACTAGACAGGCCTTTCCTGCAGGGGCTGGGGAAGCCAGCCTTTCTTCCTCTGGAGGGAATGGCCTGAGATGTATTATCGGGCAAGCAAACTGCTGTGCATAGTAGTAGGGCATCACTTTTGGTCTTTTGTAGTTTTATTAAACTTGAGCTGAGACCTTAAAAAAAAAAAATCAAAACATTGTGGTATTGGTACAAAAATAGGCATACGGATCAATGGAACAGAACAGAGAGCCCAAAATAAACCCACACACCTACAGCCAATTAATCTTCAACAAAGGAGGCAAGAATATAAAATGGAAAAAAGACAGTCTCTTTACAAGTGGTGCTGGGAAAGTTGGACAGCTGCATGTAAATCAATGAAGTTAGAACACACCCTCACACCATGCACAAAAATAAACTCAAAATGGCTTAAAGACTTAACCATAAGACATAAAACTCCTAGAAGAGAGCACAGGCAAAACATTCTCTGACATAAATCGTACCAATGTTTTCTTATGTCAGTCTCCCAAGGCAATAGAAATAAAAACAAAAATAAACAAATGGGACCTAATCAAACTTACAAGCTTTTTCACAGCAAAGGAAACCATAAGAAAAAATGAAAAGACAACCTACAGAATGGGAGAAAATATTTGCAAATGACGTCACAGACAAGGGCTTAATCTCCAAAATATACAAATAGCTCATACAACTCAACAACAAGAAAACAAACAACCCAATCAAAAAATGGGCAGAAGACCTTAATAAACATTTCTCCAAAGAAGACATACAGATGGCCAGTAGGCACAGGAAAAGATGCTCAACATCACTAATTATTAGAGAAATGCAAATCAAAACTACGAGGTACCACGTCCCACCAGTCAGAATGGCCATCAGTAAAAAGTCTATAAATAACAAATGCTGGAGGGGGTGTAGAGAAAAGGGAACCCTCCTGCACTGTTGGTGGGAATGTTAAGTTGGCACAGCCCCTATGGAAAACAGTATGGAGGTTCCTCAGAAAACTAAAAATAGAATTACCATATGATCCAGCAATCTCACTCCTGGGAATATACCCAGACAAAACTGTAATTCAAAAAGATACATGCACCCTTATGTTCATAGCAGCACTGTTTACAATAGCCAAAACATAGAAACAACCTAAATGTCCATCGACAGATTAATGGATAAAGAAGATGTGGTACATATACACAATGGAATACTACTCAGCCATAAAAACGTATGAAATAATGCCATTTGCAGCAACATGGATGAAACTACAGATTATCATACTAAGTGAAGTAAGTCAGAAAGAGAAAGACAAATACCATGTGATATCACTTATATGTGGAATCTAAAATATGACACAAATGAACTTATCTACAAAACAGAAACAGACTCATAGACATAGAGAACAGACTTGTGGCTGCCAAGGGGGAGGGGAGGAGGGAGAGGGATGGAGTGGGAGTTTGGGGTTGGTAGATGCAAACTAGTATATACAGAATGGATGAACAACATGGTCCTAGTGTAGAGCACAGGGACCTAAACTCAATATCCTGTGATAAACCATAATGGAAAAGAATACAGAAAATAATGTCTATAAGTGTATAACTGAGTCACTTTGCTGTACAGCAGAGTGGCACAACTTTGTAAATCAACTATACATCAATAAAAAAACAAAAATAAAATAATGCAGTAACTTAAAAAAAAAAGGATGAGAGAGCTCCCAAAGTAACATGGCAAGGAGGTGTGAATCTGGGGAGGGAAAGAACCATGGCCTGTTTTGTAGTCTGCCACGTTCTGACACAGAGACAGCCTCTAGCACGCGTTGGCTGTCCATGTGACATAAAAGACACAGAGTCTGTGCTGCCCTGCACTCCCCGGATGTAAGCTCAATGTACCTAGAACACAGGGTGTCTGAGAGCGGTGGCTGGGAATGAGGTGGGAGAGACAAGCAAGGAGCTAGGTTCAAAAGGCATTCACCCCTGACTCCTCAGGGACAGACACAGCGGCAGAAGGGCAAGAGTTTGGGAGTCAGACACGCCCAGGTTTAATTCCAGCTCTGCCACGAGCCCCTGGGAGGCCCCTTGCTAACCACTAAGGTCCCCATCTTTCATAAGGGATAAAAGCATCTACCTCTTAGTGCTGCAGGGAGGATGAGATGAGGCCAGGTGCCTGGCATGGAGCACCGTGGTGCTGCCGGAAGAGTTGCAGCTTGGCTGTCATCAGGCCCCAGGAAGCTGGCTGAGGTCTCTTCGTGCCCTCTGAGTGACAGCGGCTGGAAAGACAGAGCCAGCTGAAAAGCTCCCCAGCCAAAGCCTTCCCAGCGCTTGCTCCCCGGACTCCCCGTTACTAGGCCACAAAAGACGGTACAGCTGCTCACCAAGAAATAATTGGTACCACGCTTGTCTGAGGGTCAACCTGTGCAAACTGCAATCACTCAGCTTCCCGCACCTGCCAGCCCAGCAGGCCCATAAAGTCGTGCTTACGCACGCACTTCTCAAAGGCTCGTGCTGGGCGGTGCTGCTGGCGTGACTAGACGTTCCGCAGGGAGCCAGAGCCCGGGCGTGGGCCCAGCTTGCAGGTTAGACATCCCAGGAGGAATGACGCACTTTCCAGCCCAGACTGGGTGCAGGAGGAAGATTGCCCTGCCGCAGGACACTCCCAGAAGCCAGGCTGGGCATGCCAAGGGGTACACATCACACGCAAACACACACTCACCTATCAAACCCCTTACCAAATGGCATGCCACCGTGTCACTCACGCAAAGGTGTCATCTACTCTGGCGTTGCAGCCCTAACCATTGCCAGGCCAGTTGATTCATCCTCCCAGACAAAGAGAGAGGGAGAGGTGAAGGCATTCCTGGCAGCAAGAGTGACATGTGAAGACACATGGCGTTGCACGTGGGCCTGGGACACCACAAAGGTGCAACATTCCATGAATAAAGTGGGAACGTTAAAATTCATCTTGTAGATATTAAGGGGTCAAGGGAAGCTTTTAAGCATCAGTGTGGTGACCAGGCATGCAGATGGGTTTCAGGACCATCCTCCTGGAGATGGTGGAGGAAGGAGAGACTGGACACGGGTGACCAGTTCAGAGATTTCCATAGCCCAGGGGAGAGCTGCTGGGGGGAAGGAGAGGATGGAACAGACTCAGGGAGCGTTTCCGGGTTGGCATCAGCAGGCCATGTGACCGAGTGGATGTGGGCGTGGGGAGGGTGGAGGGTTGGGTTGACTTCACGTTCGGGAAGATGGGGGCCGTTGCCCCAGTCAGAGGGCACAGGGGGAGGAAGGGGTCTGGGAAGAAGCCGGTCTCAGTCTGAAACGGTTCTTTCAGTCTGAGAGGCTTGTCCATCACCTCTCCTGCCCTGTGCTTGCTGGGAAGACAGGCAGACTCCACTTCCCACTTCTACAGCTGAGGCTGTGGGGAATGGCCAGCGTCCCCACGGGAATGCTGGAAAGGAAGTCCCCATAGTTACTGATGAACAAGGAGGCCCCGGGCAACAGGGTCAGGGGAGCACGACGGAGCCCTGCCGGGGACACACCTGATGCTGAGGGTTCGCTGTGCCAGAGGAGCTCCTCCACCCACTAAAGATGCCTGTCTCCCCTGGCCTTTAACCCTCCAGGCCTAAGCCCCTGGCACAGCAGACACCTCCAAGTCCTGCCATGTCCCTCCCGCTGTGACCCAAGCCGGTCTCAGGCCCAGACCTCCAGGCCACGCACACACTTCCACACCCCATCCCCACAGGTGAGCATGATGCAGAGCTGTGAGAGAGGTTATTTTTGAAACCCATTTGCAAGGTAGATTTCCCATAAATGCCACAAAGCAAAGCAAATCCTATAGATTTATCTTCAAGGCAACGCAAGAGCTATATAAGTTCTCTGAGTACGTGCGTTCACGGCATCACTTTGCTTTACCTCATGGTCCTGCACATTCAGACTGCAGTCGCCCCGACCCAAACCATCATCAGCTCCAGGAAGCATCCGCCGGGTACCCATGGGACAGGAGACATAGGGGTGGGGCTGTCACAGGCGTTCTGGGGGGCCCTCCGGTACCCCTGGCAGTGACAGGCTCCAGACCCTTCAAACAGAAGGGCAGAGTCTAGGGGCTGATTCTCAGCACATGGACTCAGACCATTGTCCACCTTGGGGTCAACAAACTGGGACTGTCTCACCCAACAGCCCGCTGTTCCTTCCCCGGGATCCCCATCTCCACGAAAGGTGCCTCCCCCACTGTTGCACCATCGTTCTCTAGAACTTCTTCATCGTGCAGAACTAACAGCACCCATCAAAAGACTCCCTTCCCCGCCCCCAGCACACCCACTTGTTAACCCCGTCAGCTACTGACGTGTGTCACTTCCACTCACATTCTGTTAGCACAAGCTCACTACGTGGCCACACTCTGGGGGGCTGCAGCCAGGGTGTGGGGAGCAGCTTCCCATAACGGGGCTGCCCTGCGGGAAGGGAACCCAGCCTTGCACATAGGTAAGGCCGAGACAGGTGTGTGCTGTACTGAGCGTACACAGAGGGTGGAGGAAAGAGAGCCTTCGGGGAGGGAAGGAGGGCGATGGTTCCTGCTAATATCTCTGGGCACCTACTGCATGTAAAGTGCAGAGCTGGCTGTGGTCACACACATGAGAGCCACACGGTGCCGGGGAAAGAGCCAGACAGACTCGGTCCAGATTCCTGGTCTCTGGGCTCGGGGAGCTAATGAACTCGATGATCGCATGAGGTGCGATGCGATGTGCAAAGGGCCTGGCACACGGGAGGCACTGTTATTGTTTACCTTACACAATCCTGCAATGGGGAAACCCAGTCTCAAGTCACCTGGGCCACTTGCCCAGTTACTAAGCGGAGGGGCCAGATCTGCACTCACACCAAGACTGCATCCAGCTGCCCAGGGCGTCCCTGAGATGCCCTCTGACCTCCCAGCTCTGGCCTAAAGAAGATCAGAGAGCCGGTGCCCCGCTCACACCGCATGACCTCCCTCCCCTGACATCTCGCCGGTAAAGCCCTGTGGTATCTGCCAGATGACGCCAACTCCCTCCACATCCTTTTAAAGGAGCTCCGCCTAACAGCTCTCAATACAAATACTGCAGAGCCTGGGCTGAGATCTGCTGCTTGTCTCCTTGCCCAGCCTCCTTTCACTCAGCCCTGCCTGCCAAGCGAGTCCACTGCTGACTCCATCCAAGATTTATTGCCAGTGGCCCCTCCACGTGTACAGCCTCCCAGCGCCCAACCTGCAGAGGCAGCCCTGTCACCTCCCCTGTCAAATCCTCCCTCTTCGGGCAGGTGCAGCAGACAGGCTCGCGGAGGAGCATCCAGAAGCGCCGTAGCAAAAGAAAGCAAATGTGAGCTCGCGTTGCCAAAGGCCAGCCACACGCCTGGCCACAGAGCTGCCCTGGGGAGATGCAGGGGCTGCACGGCTGACGGGAACAGGACCCTCCGAGCTGACCCAGCATGAAGCCCAGCATCACCAAGTCCCCGTCCTTCCTGCTGGCAGCTCCCTAAACGCTGTAGATGGTCAAACAGACATTGACACCTCCTCCCCCTACCTGGCGCGCAGCAGGCCTTAAGCTTCAGAGAGATGCGGAAGAGGGCAAAAATGTAAAAACCACCCCTTCCTGCTTGGAAAAGGACCTGCGCTCATGAGAACCTTCTTACCTCCCTGGCACAAGGCCACTCACCACGGAGCAATGTTCATTTTTGGTCAGTTTCTGGTACTCCCGGAGCTCGCTTTCAGGTTTGGGGGGCCGCGCGCGTCGAGAAGGCGCCTGCCCACCACTCTGCTTCCCGGGCCACGTTTGCGCCGTTTGATCCTCAGCCAGCGAGGCTGCGAGGCTGGCAGGAGCCGTGGGCAGGACGCCTGCCACCCTCGCACCCCCTTCCGGGCCGTGCAGCTCGTGACTGTCTGATGCATCGCCCTCTTTCCTCTGCACCGAGGTGCTCCGCCGAGTGAGGGGCAGGTGGAATGACTGGCGCCCCAGCCGAGTGTCAGGAGGGAAATAAACCCCGCTGCTCTTCTTCTGCACCCAAGTCGCTGGCAGGCGGGGCCCCAGCCGCTGAGAGGCCCCTGCCCCAGCCGGCACCCACGTGCATGCCCAGCTGGACTCTCCCCTCTCCCTCTGCCATCCTGGAATTAAGGCAGGAGAGCTGTGTCATGTCTGGGTTCCCAAATGTAAATCCCAGAAACCTGCCTTCAGGCTTCTAAACGCGCCGTGTTTTGTGCAGGCTCTGCAAGGCCGGGCCCTGTCCAGAGGCTGCGGATGCTTGGGCCGAGGTGGCCTCCAGGACACACCAGGGATTTCAGTCCCAGAGTCAGGGCCCCCTTGGTGCCTGCTTCTGATGCCCCAAGCCCCACAGCAGAGCCTCCCCCAGGCCCGAGGCCATGGGCACCAGGAGGGAGACTGTCAGCAGGCAGGACCATGGAGACAGGAGGGACAGAATTCCATCACCCGGGCTGGGGAGGAGGGCCAGGACCCAAAGCACAGCAAGATACCGGGCTCCTCGCTGCTCTCCGAGATCCTCGCCCACTCTCTCCTGCCTCTAGGCCTGGCAGAAGCTGCTCCCGCTACCTCGGACACCCCTCCCCTCCTACTTCACATTGCTCTTTGCCATAGGCCTTTCAGGTCTCAGCCTGGGTATCACTTCTTCCAGGCAGCCCTCTCTGACCACCGCCAGACAGGGACAGATGCCCCTCCCTTCTCCCTCTCAGCTCCTTGCATTTCGCGCCCCCCATGCTGCCCCTGTCACTCTGGGAGGGAAGAGCCTGTTGGTTTTTCTGTTTCCCTCTCTAGGCTACGAACTCCACAGGGCCAGTCAGGGATGTGGTCGGCCTGTCACAGCCCCTGACATGCCACCTTCATGAATATCTGCTGCCTGGGAGAAAAGATAAAAAGAATACAGTGAATGGATGAATGTTGGGCTCATCGATCCTTCCTAAGAGCCGGTGTCGCCCAAAACCCCAGATCGTGTTGCTCCAGAGGTGAGCCCTAAACACCTGAGTGGCACACGCTTCTCTCCTGTCCCAGCTGCCCTGGCAGTGCGTGGGGCCCGGCCTCAGACTGACTCCCGGGCTTCCAGACCTTCCAGACCAGTGCCCCACAGAACTGGAGCCTTCCGTGACCGCTGGCCCCGCTGAAGCTGGCCCTTGCTCAGGCCTGGCCTCTCCTCCGACGGGAGTTGGCTATGTGCCTGGTGCCCGGGCAGGCCGGCCCTGCTGCCCCCCAGGCCTTATTCATTTATTCCTTCATTCACTCACTCACTCATCATTTAAACCAGTTTGAGCTGGCTTTTTGGGTTCTTGAAATGAAAAGTCCTAACTGATTCTGCCTGAACCAGCCTTCAGTGGAGTCAGCCTTCACTCTTGTTGGACCCCGAGCTCTGGACTCATTCTCACATTGGTTTGGATCCCAAACGGAAGCCCCAGCAGGTACCAGGTGTTTGCCTGCAGATGAGGCTTAGATGAGGCAGGGATCACGCACTGGTGGGGAGCAGGTCTGCAGCCTGCAAGGCCTCGGCTGGACCCCAGGCACAGTCCTTCCCTCCCCATCACTCACGGCTGGACTCCCCTCTCAGAGTGCAGTTGAGGCCCTCTCCCCCACACGTCATGAGTCCTCTCACCACTGACCCCTCCTCTCCACCACGGAGGGCTCGTTCCCGCTCATGGGTACAGCTCATCACTTTTCCGCACTCGCCACACCCAAAGACAGCGGCCCAGGCCTGCCAGCAAGGTTGACTCCATAGAGCCCAGGGCCCCTTGTGGGCTCTCTGACTTTGCCCAGATGGAATCCACAGATTCCAAAACTACTAAGTCAAGTCTGCTGAAAGACTATTGGAAATGGTTCAATTTGAGATGAAACAGTAGCCAATCTTCAGGGGTTACCATGGGCACTGTTTTCCTCTCTCCTTATACATCGAGCCAGGCTGAGCAGCTAGGGGGAACACAGGCAGAGCCTTGCCAATAAGGAAACTGTCTCTCACTCACGGTCAGGCACAGGAAGGCAGGACGCTGCTTCTGCCCAGGATTCAGGCTGGAAACCCTTGAGCAGGACTGCGTTGCAGTGTCAGATGTCCAGGCCCCCCAGAAGGGCACAGTGACGACCCTAGAAGGATGAGTCGCAACAGCATTTTCTCCTGCAAACCAGTGAGCCTATGTGAGGAATGGTGGGCAGGAGCGCCTCACCAGTTGGAAAGCCCAAAGGGACAGACTCTTCCCATCTGGGGCCATCCAGAGCAAGCTGTTAGAGTCTCGTGTGGCCAAGAATTTGCCAGAACACTTCACTCCGTGCTCCCAGTCTGGAATTCACGTTGGCAAATGTTGCCTGTGGTTAATTAAACGTACTGATAAGATGTGACAGAAGGAGCGCCACCTTCCTCCCATGGTTTAGATATTCCCTCAGGAGCAGAGAGAGGGGAGTCCTGCCAACCCACAGCAACGTTCCATAAAACGAATCACTCTGATGACTCATAAAATAAGGATCTGACACAAGGGTTGACTATCTGAGCTCCTCAAGGACAGGGACCAAGTCCCCTCGTCTGGTGTTCCCAGCGCCTTCCAGTTCCAGGCTCTCAGTCGGGCACGCAGAACCCGAGGGAGTGTGGGATCCCTCTGCCGTGCCCTGGATTGTTTGGAAGGAAAGATCATACCCACAGCAGGCTTCTCATTAGACTATTCAGCACACACAGCCGCATATATGTAACAGAGCATGGATGGAATCTGTGTGCTCGAAACTATAAAGGCTGATGCAAGAAGCCAAAGGAACCCTAAATAAATCAGGAGACGGCATGGGCGTGAGTTGGAAAACGCACAAAGATGTCAATTCTCCCTACACAGATCTACAGATTTAACACCATTCCAATCAAAATCCCAGCATGATTTTTTGGTACTTATGGACAAACTGATTCTAAATTTTTAATAGAAAGGCCAAGAAACTAGCAGAGCCAAAATTTTGAAAAAGAAAATAAAATCAGAGGAGTCACGCTACCTGATTTTTAGATTTTCTAAAAAGCTACATTAATCAAGACAGCATGATATTGGTGAAGGGATAGACACATATATCAATGGAACAGAATAGAGCATCTAGAAATAGACTCTCACGAGTATGGCCGATAGACTCTTGACATAGTGCAAAGGCAATTCAATGGATAAAGTATAGTCCTTTCAGCAAATGGTGTTGGAACAACTGGACATCATGGGCAAGAAACAATTTTTTTAAGTTGATCTAAACATACTCCTTATTAAAAACAAAACAAAACAAAATGGCGTATAGATCTAAATGTAAAACACAAAACTTTTTAAAGAAAACATGGAAGAAAATCTTCATCACCTGAATTAGGCAAGGAGTTTTTAGACATGACACAAAATGCAAAATACATAAAAGAAAATAATGACAACTTGAACTTCATCAAAATTAAGAACTTCTGCTCTCTAACACACACAGGTAAAAGAATAAAGAGACGAGCTGCAGACGAGGAGTAATATGCAAATCTCACATCCAATAAAGAACTTCTAGCCAAAATAAATCGAAATCCAACAGTAAGAAAAACAAAATAAAACATGGGCGAAACCTCGACCAGTCACTTCACCAAAGAATATATACAGAAGGCAAATATTCAGATGAGAAGGTGTTTAGCGTCATTAGCTGTTAGGGAAATGCACATTAAAACCATGATGAGATGCTACTACACACCTATCAAAATGGCAAAAATAAAAAATATTGACAATACCAGATGCCAGTGAGAGTACAGCAACGAGAAGTCTCATATGTTTCTGATAGGAATACAAAATGGTACAGACACTTTGAAAACAGTTTTGTTTAAAGTTAAGCATACACTACCCATCCCAGCAATCTCACTCTTAGATATATATACCCTAGAAGAATGGAAACATACGTTCACACAAAAAACTGTACGTGAATGTTCACAGTGTCTTTATTTTTAGTAGCCAAACACTGGAAACAACCCAAATGTTCTTCAGCAGGTGAATAGATAAACTCTAGTGTATCCATATAATGGAATAGTACTCAACAATATTTTTTTAAAAAATTACTGATACATGCAATAATTTGGACAAATTATAAAGGTATTACACTGTGAAAGAAGTCAATATTAAAAGGTTACATTCTCTATGATTCTACTTGTATGACATTCTCAAAAAGACAAAATTCTAACAAAGACTTTGTTACAAAATTAGTGACAGTACAGATAAGTGGTCTCCAGGGGCTTAAGGTAGCAGTGGGGAATCATTACAAAGGGGTAGCATGAAGAAGTATTTTGGGGGTGATAGAACTGTTTTGTATTCTGATTGCAGTGAGGGTTACAGAAATCTATATGTGTGTCAAATTCATAGAAATATATCAAAAGTTTGTTTTATTGTGTACTAATTTTTAAATAAGATTCTAAAAAACTATTATAAATATACTCCAAATACTCAAAAGGAAAATAAGAACATGATAAAAAGAAAAATGGAAGATACAAAAAAGAAACAAACTTCCAGAGACAAAAAAATGCAAGTGAAAAATAAATTGAACGAGAGTAACACAGATTAAACACTGCAGAAAAAATGGCCAGTAACCTTAAAGACAACCTTAAAGACAACCTTAAAGACAACCTTAAAGACAACCTTAAAAACAACAGAAATTATCTAAAGCGAAGCACAGAGAGATAAAACATTGTGAAATAACATCAAGTGGCCCAACATGTATGTAATTGGAGCCCCAGACAGAGGCAAGAAAAAATATTTCAAGAAATAATGGCTGAAATTTTTCCAAATTTGATGAAAAATAAACTCAGAGATCCAAGCTCAATAAACAGAATAAATATAAAGAAAACCACAGCAAGACAAAAACATAATCAAATTGTTGAGAAGAGGTGAGTAAAGTCTTAAAAGCCATCAGCGAAAAGACACATAATGTACAGAGGAACAAAAATTAAAATGACAGCAGACAATGGAATTATATATTTAAGTACTGGGGGTGGATGGGGGGAGGAGGGGGCATTGTCAACCTAGAATTCTATGTCCAGTGAAATATCTTTCAAAAATGAAGGCAGGGGGCTACCCTGGCGGCGCAGTGGTTGAGAGTCCGCCTGCCGATGCAAGGGGCATGGGTTCGTGCCCCAGTCCGGGAAGATCCCAAATGCTGCGGAGCGGCTAGGCCCGTGAGCCATGGCCACTGAGCCTGCGTGTCCGGAGCCTGTGCCCCACAACGGGACAGGCCACAACAGTGAGAGACCCGCGTACCAAAAAAAAAAAATGAAGGCAGGGACTTCCCTGGCAGTCCAGTGGTTAAGACTTGGACTTCCCTGGCGGTCCAGTGGTTAAGACTTGGACTTCCCTGGCGGTCCAGTGGTTAAGACTTGGACTTCCCTGGTGGTCCAGTGGTTAAGACTTCACCTTCCAGTGCAGGAGGTGTGGGTTTGATCCCTGGGAGCTAAGATCCCACATGCCTCGTGGCCACAAAACCAAAAACATAAAAACAGAAGCAATATTGTAACAAATTTAATAAATACCTTAAAAATGGTCCAAATCAAAAATCTTTTTTAAAAAAAATGAAGGTAAAATAAACACATGCAAATTTCAGACATGCAAAACCTGAGGTAATTCATTATGCATTACCAGCAGATCTGCACTACAAGAAATGTTAAAGGAAATTCTTCATACAGAAACAAAAATGAGAGGGCAAAATCAGTGAAAATGAGAGAATAAGGATGTCCGAAAGCCCCTCCTCCATAAAGGCAATGAGGACCCTGGCAGAAATTGTCAGAATTAAACTGTTTAGAACTCTGGAAATCAACCAAAGGCTACCAGCAATCTAGGGAGCATTTATTCCAAAAATGGATGAATGTTGGTAACGACAGTGTACACTGTCATATTTTAACTTATTCTATTCCCATATTCCTCTCCCCAGCTCTTTTTCGTGTCTAAATATCTCATAGTAAAATAATAATTTCTAAAACAAATATTTGCATATTCTTTTTTATTTCTCCAAGTCTAAACTCCCTGTTTAACTGACAGGAAGGCAGCTTTCTCCCAGATCCATATTTCCCACCATGTGTCCAGGGGTCTTTCTCAATTGGCCCTATCCATGTACTCCCCACTTCCCCACTGCACCCCCCCCAGGCCACACTTTCCTTCCTGATGCTGCCCCCCATCCAGCATCTCAGACTTCCTAGAGCCTTTATCCTAGTTGTCACAACCATCATGGTACTCCTCTGCCATGGCCCAGGGCGCCCCTCACCAAGTTCTCTGCCCTGCCTGGCCCTGACTAAGGACTTCCTTCTGTGGACACAATCACCAAGAGCCCCTTACAGACTAGTCGGACACCTGGCAGGAAGGGCAGGCCAACGTCTGTTGGAGGGCACTGCCCTCTGTCCCTCAGAGAGGCGAGGAAGAGGATGTCTCAGATCCCACAGTCAAAGCAACTCTACCAGCCCCCAGCACCAGAGCGGAAGCCATTCCCATTCTCTCCTGGAGGGTCACTATCTTAGTCAGCTCAGGCTGCTGAACAAAATGCCAGAGACTGGGTGGCTTAAACAACAGAGATTTATCCCTTACAGTACTGGAGGCTGGAAGTCCAGGATCAAGGTTCCAGTGTGGTCAATGTCTGGTGAGAGCCCTCTTCCTGGCTTGCACATGGCCACCTTCACACTGTGTCCTCACATGACAGAGAGAGAGGTCATCTCTCTTGTGTCTTTTCTTACAAGGGCACTAATCCCATTCCTGAGGGCTCCACCCTCAAGCCCTGCAAGATATCCAAAGATATCTCCAAATACCATCACACTGGGGGTTAGGGATGCAACATATGAATTTGGGGGGAACACAATGCAGTCCAAAGCAGTCACTGTGACTGTGTCACCCCCGTCCAGGAGCCATTGTGCCTCTCCTTCCCCACACCAAGCAGCTCCAGCCGTTGGGGATAGTTGAGTTCTTCCACCCAGTTGGGCTGGCTTGTGCAGACAACCTCCTTATTTTAACTCAGACAGGCCCACACACCCCTTCTTTGTTAAATGGGTTCAGTGACCCCCCAAGTCTCATAGTATGTGAGGTGTGCAGAAAGTGGGGAGCTGGCAAAGCTGTGTGCCAACAGCTTCCCTACTGAGCAAGCCTGCTGGAGTCATGGGAGCAGGCTGAAGACGAGAGGTGATGACAACCCAGGGCAGTGAAAAGGCTCGATTGACACACGTGGGTTTGCTGGACGTCTGTCACCGCATTTGTTCCTTTCTCCAGCATACAGATTTTTTTATTATTTTTTGGCCATGTGGCATGAGGGATCTTAGTTCCCCGACCAGGGATCGAACCCGCACCCCCTGCAGTGGAAGTGCAGAGTCTTAACCCCTGGACCACCAGGGAAGTCCCTCTCCAGCACTCAGTTCTTGAGCACTTACTCCGGTACTGGGCAGGCTGCTGTGGGCAACAAGAGAGAAAGGACCCCTTCCTGCCTCCAAGACCTTCTGGTCCTCCATCGGATACCATCCTGTGTTTTGGATACCCTGGCATGCACCAAGACTTGCCGGCACAAGGCTTGGGGTGGCTTCTCAGTGGAATGATGGGCCCAGGGTCCCCCTGCCTCACACATTGCCTCTGGATGCCAAATGGCAATGATCTCATGACTGGTGGAAACAATGACAGTGACAGCAACATTCAGGGGCCCTCGGGGCTGGCACTGTGTACACACTTCACATGCAACTTCACCTCTAGCCTTGGGCCAACCCTATAAGGTACAATTATCACTCCATTCTTCAGATCAGGAAACTGAGCCTCAGAGACGGGCTGTAACTTGTCCTATGGTGGCTAGGTTGAGACCTGACCTTGGCCCCTGAAGCTGTCCTAATCCCAGGACCTGGGGACCATATGAAACGCACGTGCTCTGCCCGTGTCACTTCCCATTTTCCCATCAGGAATCTTTGTTCCCCTGTGACCGCAGGCCGGATAATTTTCATGGGAGTTCAGGGTCAAAGGTGAAAGGTCAAAGGTCTGCAGAGCTGTGTTTGCATCTTGCCCTGTCCTTGTACAGCTTACAAACAAGACATTTTTATGCTGTGACCTGCCACTTTCCCACGTCTTGACCATGGGCGCTTTCCGCATCAAGTTGTTTACTTTCAAAACATTTCTGTTTCTCTAGGCTCGCTAGTGTAAATGCCCTCCCAAGGCTGCCAGGCTTCCAGGGAGACGCAGGCTGCAGGCCACAGCTGCTCTCCTAAGCCTCCCACTCCTCAGGTCACACCTGGTGGAGGCTGAGGCCACAGCAGCCAGCCCAGAGCAGTGATGCCGTCAGGGCCGCCAGGATGCCCAAAACTCTCCTGAGGGTGTCTATGAAGGTCCCATCATGACCATGCTGGGTGTGGTCTGAGGCCACCCCAGAATGACCCCCTGACCCCTACCACCTTCCCCAGTGCGGATGGTCCGGTCCCCCACTGAGGCCATAGTGGCCGAGCGGCCCACAGTGAATGGATTCAGAGCAACAGGAAGGAAAACTCTCACCTGCCCCCTGCAGGCTTTGAGACAGAGCCAAGTCCAGGGGAGGGTCTGTCCGGGTCTCCAAACTCCACGCCCAGGTGACAAGCCCTCCCAAGGAGGCAGCCTGGAAAGGCTGCAGGGAGCACGTGCTAGGAGACCTCAGCAAGCCACGCGGTCCCTGAAGCTCCATGTCCTGAGAACTTAGGCCAGTACTAACCCGCTCGCAGCACTGCCAAAGTGATCAATGCCTGTTAAATGCTAGCCCTGGGGCTTCCCTGGTGGCGAAGTGGTTGACAGTCCGCCTGCTGATGCAGGGGACGTGGGTTCGTGCCCCGGTCCGGGAAGATCCCACATGCCGCAGAGTGGCTGGGCCCGTGAGCCATGGCCGCTGAGCCTGCGCGTCCGGAGCCTGTGCTCCGCAAAGGGAGAGGCCACAACAGTGAGAGGCCGCATACCTCAAAAAAAAAAAAAAAAAATGCTAGCCCTGGTCACCACTAAGGTTAGAAACATGCATGTTGTACAGGGCTCACCAACCGCTGCACCAACCACTGAATTAATGTAGCTAAATAGTACTTGAGGTTCATTAAGAGTCTTCGAATCCAGCTGGAATGACGCAGGAATACCCCACGCTGTGTGTGGCAGATGTGCCCAGAGACAGTGCTCACGAAGCCACGGGGGATGCCCATACCCCTCCCGATCTGGGCCTCCACGGCTTCAAGCTGATCTCAGATCACAGACACATCATTACAGGGCATCAGTCTGAGCTTGGGGTGAGGACATGATGCCCAGTGGCTGCCGGGATCAGAGCTTCCCCCGCACTCAGTGTTCTTTATCATATTTCACCTCCCAAGGGCACTGAGGGTGGGCACTACTGTAAAGTCCAACAGGTGGATGGGGAAACTGAGGCAGCCTCTATGGCATCCCTTGAGGTAGTCAGAGACCCCACAGGATGTGGCCCAAGGAAGGTGAGGAAGCTCGCTCTGGACGAGAGGCAATGTAGATGCCAAAATGCTCACCAGCTTCAAAGCCTGGACTCAAAAGTCAGGAGCTCAGAGCGGAGGCCGCACCTGTGGGAGCGCTGGAGGTGCCTTGCCCAGGGCGCTGGGGTCAGCACCGAGGGGCTGCACAGTCTCCTCCCCTACACCCTCCTTCCTCCACCGCAGCCCCCAGCCAGCCTCACCCCAACAGGTAAGTCAGAGAGCAAAGGCACTGGGATTTCATAAAGGCAACACATCCGCATGCCAGTGAGAGTGGCCATTATCAGCAGGAGAACAGTCTGCTTCCTACAGGGTCACCTGGAAAAATTAGGAGGAAGAAGCCAAGGCAGAACCAAACACTGCCCCCACCAGGACCCTGGTGGTCCAAGGCATTAAGGAGGGTGGCCCTGAGGACAAGGAGTGCCAGGTGCCCACCGGGGTGAGCTGTCCTAGGGCAGGTGGCAACTGATGGGGAACAATACAAAAAGTGAGACTGGCCAGGAGCCAGGATTTCCTTCTGGCTCGAGCCCACAGGCCTGGCAGACCTTGCGGGTCTGACTCAGGGGCGTCACAACCTCCGGAGTCACAGTGTCCCCACATCACAGCATTACTAAGTCACAACCTTACCACTGGTGCCTCCTGAGAGCTTTCTGGATCCAGGCAGCTGAGAAAATATTTTCAGCAAAGCCATGCATGCCCAGTGACCCTCCAGAATCCCCGCCGCCCACTTAAATGTCTCCAGACCCGTGAGGCCGGCGTGTGCTCCAGCAGCTGCAGATCCCCTGCATATGCTGTCAGCATGAAAGCTTTATGCGACTCCCTTGGGGCTTCAACTCTAAACAGTGCCCAGAAATTTTTATAGATCTATTTTTAAAGTCAACTCTGGAAGGAGTTCCTCACCAACAGCTTAGCAAGCACAGCCAGGTCCAGGAGCACGACGACCTAGAAAGCCTCCAGTCCCTGTGTCTTCCTCCACCGTCCCACTGGGCAGGACATGTGTTTCCCCACTCACGGACCTCTGCTCCCAGAGATCATTTCGTCTCAAACAAGACAGCCAACAAGACCTGGCCTTTGCCCCCAAGGAGGCCTTTGGAGCCAACTCCTTTGCAAAAACCCCGAATACTCTCGCCCACCAGCAGGCTTCCAGCAGAAGCACCGGCCTGAGAGGGAGTGCTGTGTACTTTGTAATGCCAACACCACCTACTCCCTGGTCTCGAGGCCCGGGGAAGCGGGTTCTCTGTCTGAGTTTCCAGGTGCCCTGGGGGTCAGGGAGCACAGGAGGATGGCTCTTGCTGTCAGGCCTGTGTTACAGTTTTGCCTCTTCATCTGCCTCTGTGACCCTGGGCGAGTTACTTACCCTCTCTGAGCCTCAGCGCCCTCCTCAAAATGGGAGGATAACACCCACCCCTCTAGCAAGCTCAGCCCAGCCTCCAGAAGCTTAGAGACATGGCTTGGCCACACCCTGTCCTAGGCCAGGCTCAGAAGGCCTACAGTAAAGGTTGGTTCCTCACTCCTCAGCACCTTGCCTCAGCGCCAGAAAAATGTTGGAGAAAACGGTGCTCATCCTAACAGCCTCGGGAAACCCCATCCGCTAACACTCATGCCCTGCGAGGCCCGAAGCTGCCAGCGTGGAGGCTCCAGGCACGGGAGATCCAAGTGCCTGGGAAAATCCTGTCCTCCAGGACCCCTCCCCAGATCACGCAGAACAAGCAGAGGCCCCGAGTGTGGACTTGGGTCTACAGGAGCCGGGCCTCACGGGGCAGCAATCTTCTCGGAAAATCCACGAGGCCCCCAGGCCCCTCCCTGCTCTGAGTCCAGAGCACAGCGGCCCCTGGGACATTCGGGGGAAGATGAGTCCTGGGGTCAACATGCTCGCTGCTGGGAGCCAAAGGAATGAGATGGGCTTTTCTGGGAGAGAAGGACAATCCTAACGGCAGCATTTTCCCAGGACATCCAGGCAGCTTGCAGACCTGGGCCCGGGGCAGGGCCTCCCCAGGCTCTTGCCAGGCTCACTCACTCCACAAAGGTTGATTTTGTCCCAACGCCGGGGACTCAGCTGTGAAAGACACCAATGAGACCCCTACCCTCTGGGTAGCTTAGAGACAGACACAAATCAAACAGACACCAAACGAGATACTTATCAGCTGTGATAAGGGTCCCGAAAGAAACGGAGAAGATGTGCTGAGGAAGAAAATAACAGAACAGCCTCTCTCGCGAAGACCTCCCTGAAAAGATGCGGAGCCAGGACCCGCCTGGCTGAGGGCAGGGCCAGAGCTGTTGCAACCACAGAAGCGTGGGTGTGCCAAGGCTCAAGGTGGGATCACAGCTAAGACTGAGTGAGCTCTTACCTACTCCAGGCACCGGCCCCAGGCTTCACAGGTGGCGTATTTCTCTCCAAAACCCTAAGCTACTACATTTACACTTCACAGATGGGAAAACTGAGGCACAGACCAGTTACGTGACTTGCCCAAGATCATGCAACTGGATGTGGTAGAACGTGGATTTGAACCTGAGTGATCTGGGTCCATGGGCGGTGCCCACGTCTGGTCCCTGTCCAGGGGCACGCTCGGCCCAGGAATGGCTCTGCCGGCCCTTTAGCTCAGCACTGAGGCCAACCGGGCAGCTCAGAGCAGAGCCTGAGCTCTGGAGTCTGAAGACAGAGTTCAACTACTCCTGAAAATTGCTCCTGAGCTCAGGGCACCAAGTGGGGACAAGATCGGACCTTGTACACTGGCTGCAGAGCCGAGCGGCCGTGTGGCTGGGATGGGGCTGAATCCCTCTTGGGCAGGCAGGACGGCTCCCAACCGCTCAGGCTGACTCCCAGCTCAAATTCTTCCTGGCTGTGTGTCCCAGGGCAGGGTACTTAACCTCTCTTTGTCTCAGTTCCCTCATCTGTAAAATGGGGATGATCAATGAAGATCAATTGAGAAATAGCCATAGAATTGCTCTATAAAGGGACATTTTCCCCAAATGTCGCCAGTGTGCGCTAAGAAATGTTTATGCGTGCCCTTTGTCATTGGCAGGGAAAGGTAAACCGTGGCCTTTTCTAGGGCCCAGAGGACATTCGTGCCACCTGGGTCCCCCTTGGGCATGCACTGCTACTTGTCAGTGGCTGGGACACACGTGGCACATTCATAACAGTCCACGCCAGAGACACGGAGAAGAGCTGGATGCTAGCCAGGCACGGGGCTTCGTGGGGTGACCTGAGGACCTGACCCAGTCCTGCTTCTACAGGGGAGCCACCTCCTCACCCCAGAGCCAGGCTGGGTCTACCTCTGTCCCCCCAACACACACACACACGCACGCGCACGCACGAGCGCGCACGCACGCGCACACAGCCTCAGGGGTTGTCTAGGGCAGCGCCAGGGCCACAAGGCAACCACCCTGAACCAGGCCTTGGTAGGCTGCCCTGGACTTCAAAGCTCCTGAGAGCCAGGGTGAGAAGGAGGTCCCAGTCCCAGATAATGACAGGGATCACTGCGCAGAAACCACCAGCCTCAGCCAGGGAAGAGGCCGGGCCCAGGGCACAGCTGGCTCTGGGTTCCTGGGCCAGTCAGCCTGCAGCCAGCATGGTGCTAAAACAGCTGTCAGCAGCGGCGGCCGGGACAGGCTGCATCCGGACAGCTCCCTCCCCCCAGTTCTCCCAGCTCTGGAATTCCCTGCCTCCAGGTGGGCGAGGTCCGCACCCCCAGCCTGGCTTTGCCTGCCTCTGGGCGCTGAGGATGGCCCCTCTCCTACCCTCCTCCTGACCTTGAGCATCCCCCAGAGATGCCTAGACAGCCAATCCGGGCTCCCTCCTGGCAATGCACGTGTGCAGGACAGACGCCGTGGGCAGACAGGCTGCTCATAGGCGCTCAGGACAGAAGAGAGGGGAACGCCCCTGCCGCTGATGCTTCAGGCCAAGAAAATACTTCCTTATGTCTCTCTGGGCAGGTCCTGCAGAGCCCAGGAATTAGAAGCATGCTAGCTGGTCCCCAGCACCCCTGCAAAGCTTCAATCCACAGTTTGTGGGACGCTTACTGCCCCCGTTCTGGAAACTCCTCCTCCTGGGTTTGCAGGGCTTTGCGTCCTCCTTCATCTCCCTCCCCTCCAGCTGCTCCTTCCCAGCCTCTTCTGCAGCCTCTCCAGCACCTGCCCCTTAAATGTTGCGGTTTCCTCATGGTCCATCCTCGACCCTCTACAGAGTGAGCCCTCTCCCTGGACCGTCTTCAGCACCCAGCTTCAGGAACCCCCATCTGTGTCTCCAGCCCCCTCTGGGCTGCGGACCCCATTCACCCCTCAGCTGCCGGCTCCGCTCTGGACTTGGCTCTGGCGATGGCTGGCGGGACCTCCTCTGAAAGACGGGAACCACGGACCTACAGACGCCCACTCCCAACGCCCACAGAGATTCCTCCGTCTGAGTCCTTGACCTCCACCCCCAAAAGCAGGCCAGAAAGGGAGGCCTGAGCCTCAAGGAAGGCTGAGAGCCCCACCCCCGAGGTCCTCACCCTCGCCAGGCCACCCACTGTCCCCCTGTTGGTGCCACGGTGGCTTTGGAACCTTCTGTTGGTCCTCACCGGGAGCTGTCATCATGTGGCGGTAAATTCCCAGATCGACAGACTCTCGTCCAAGTACCCACACACCCAGGCCTGAGCCAGACTGCACAAGCCACGAGGGATTTCTGACTCCCTGCTCCCCACTGTGGCGAGGCCTGAAAGGCTAGGTGCGGGTCCAGTCTGGAGTCCCGCTGGTGCCCCCCCAGCCCCGGGGACAGATGGGACAATCTCCTCTATCCTCACATCTCTCCCTCTCCACCGTCGTGGCTGCCAGATTCACCTTCTAAGGTCCCCACGCTGTGAGCACCGGATCATGGCTTCTGCATTTACCTCCCTCAAATTCTTTCTGGAATCAAATGATGCCTAAATAACTAAATTTTCAAATGTATTAAGATTACATTTGTCATGTGAATGAGATTACTCAGGCCGCTGACCCAGCCATTTACAGGCAAACATTCTGCATTTACACATCTATCCACATATTTTTATGTAGGAATATTTGCAGCTGTCTAGGTAGCTTGCTGGATGGATGGATAGATGGGTCAATAGGTGGACAGATCTAACTTAACCCACTAGGCGTGTTCTGAGAAAGTCATCTGTCAAATGCTTTTCAAAATGGAACCACATTTTAAATTCATCTAGAAAGAAAGACTCTTGTAAAGCAAGCACACACACTTTAATTTAATGGCTATTTACACTGAGGTTTTCTGATACTGGACACATCTAGGAATGGATTTCAGTTCCCCTGTCTGCACCCTGTGCGCTTCATCTATCAGACTGGCCTTCTTTAACACTGTCCCCTTTGCTGTCCCAACTGAGGTTAAGACAAAATTCAGAGACTATCTCTTTGGATGAAATTAGTTTTCCACCAGACTCACACCTCCACCAGCTGCTTTGACCTCCCCTCCCCTCCCCACCCTCTCAGGAACCTCACACCTTCCTCCACCCCAGTGACTAAAGGCACCGACCTGGCAGCTCAGAGCCTGTCTTCCCCAGGTGGGCAGAACCACCCCGAAGTTTATACTTTCCACGAGATGGTCATAAGGTCTAACTTTATAATGATGACAACACCTTCCTGCATGCAGGTCTCCTATACAGCAAATACTGTCATATTTGTTACCTCGGAGACTCCTTGCAACTCCCTCCCAGAGATGAGTCTCCATTTTACAGGTGAGAAAACAGACTGAACAAGGGGAAGACATTCACCCTCAGTCAGGTGACAGGTAATCGTTGAACTGGGCTGCGGTCTGGATCTGGCCCTAAAGCCAACGCACGGTCGGACACCCATCCCCTCACATTTCCCGGACAGCCCAAACCTTCGTACTTTGCGGCTAGAGACAGTCCCTTAGCAGGGTCCAGCCCAAGTGAGACTCCAGGTCAGGCAACAGGGACTTCAGTGCCCTTATCTGGCAGCCATATTCTCAGTGCCACCTCGACCAGGATGTGTCCAGGGGAGCTGGGGCCTCAGAGGATCCAGAGTGGACTGGAGCAGTGAGCTGCAATGGTCTCTCTCACACACACACACACACACACACACACACACACACACACACACACACACACTTCAAGGAGAGGCACAAACATGCCAACGAGGAAGAACTAGCTCTGCCATTTTCATGCTCTGTGACCTTGAGCAAATTACTCAACCTCTCTGAGTCTCAGTTTCTACATTTATAAAAACAAAGAAAAGAATACCAACTTCTTAAGGTTTTATGAGGATTAAATAAGAATTCATGAGAAAGAATTCTGCAAATGATTAAAGTTCATGTAAATAAAAGGGAGTTGTCATTACCACCATTATTACATATTTATTATTTCAGAATTGTTAATATGATTATCATTACCATTAGGACACCAGCGTATCTTCCTCAACCAGGTCAGGAAGACCAGGAGATTGTTAAGATGCAGCTGAACAGCCGAGATGGATCGTAGGTAGGCGTGACCAGGAGCAGGTCACCGGACCTAAGAGAAGACCACAGCTGCCTTCCCGATTTGGCCTGAGGCCCAGGGTGCCCGTCCTGGGCAAGGGTCGCTGACATCTGAGGCTCTCCTCCCACAAGACCGCCCTGGGGGCTGGAAGTCCATCTCGGTAGCAGTCTCAGTCCCAGGCCGGGTGTCCTCAGCTCCCCTGCCAGCTCACTCCTTCTAGGCCCATGGCTGCCCACCCTCAACCAGTTCCCCTTTTCTGGGTCAGGCGGCTGCTGGACCTGGGGTCGGGGCTGCCAGGAACTCAAGGCTCCCAGCACCACACCCATCATTCAGACAGCTGCGGTTAGTCCTCTACGCCCAAGCCCTGGTGTTTGGACAGCGCTGGCCAGCTGAGGCCACGTCCAGTCTCAGCTGACCCTCAGAGGTAGGTAAAGCGCTGCCCCCCACAGCCCCACGCCCTCAGTGCAGCCTCCCGCAGGCTCCCCTGCGTGGGCACTCTCCGACCACGCAGGTGTGTTTAGAGGTGCAGGAGGGAGGCCCTCCCAGCACCCTGGACCACAGGGTACACTTCCTCTAGGCTTCAAACCATATGCCAACCCCTAAAGCTCCTCAGGGCAGCCAGAGACCAGCTGAGGCAAAGGAGGCTCCAGGCCTCACCCAGGGTGAGACTCGGAGTCACGAATGTCCCCCCGGGGCAGGAGTCCCCATTTCCCCCACTGCGTCCCCAGCAAGTGGTCTCAGGTTCCCTGCAGCCTGGAGAAACCAGGTCAGCTGCAGGCTCACCCAACTCTCCCCACCGCTGCCAACACTCCAGCCCCAGGAAGGAGAATCGTTTTCCCTGTGCTCCTGAGCTCTGCTGAGACAGGCAAATTATCAAAGAATTGCTGAGGACAGTGGAAGGAAACCTAATCCCAGGGCTTAGTAAGACAGCAGGCCTCGAATTCTATGAGTCTCCTCCCACCCAGGTCCTGGGGCCCCTGCCATTGTTCCAGGTCTTTCTTAACTCTTTCTTCCCTTTCTTTGCTAAACCAAGCAAAGATGCAAAGATTGGAGGCCTCCCTGAGCCAGTAGAGGGACTAACCTCCACAACATGGCAGTGCAGGCCACTGGGCACGCCTGGGGCCACGGCCACAAGCACTGCAAGCCCAGAGCACCGTGGGAATTGGGAGTCCCTGGGGGCAGTGCTCGGTGACTGACAGGGGTGGGCACGTAAAGCCCCGGCAGCCTCGCTCTTCGGGTGGGATATCTCAGGCTGAGTCTCCCAGCGACTCCCCAGCAGCAACTTCCTTCCCAGCTCAAGTCTCCACTCCTGTTGGTTTGGTCTGGGATCGTCTCCCAGATATGCAACCTTCCTCCAATCCTGGTCTCAGGATCTGTTTCTCAGAGGCAGGGGAGGAGGGGGAATGGGGGAAGACAAACCAGGACAGAGGGCAGAGGCTCAGAGGTTGGAAAAGGAAGGACTCACTCAAAGAAGTGTTGTTCTTCAGGAAAGAGAGAAGGGTGGTGTGAAGGAATAAGGATCTCAGGGCACCTGCATGTCATTTAATTCGCACTCTGGTCCTTTGGGGTAGCTGTTATTATGCCCATTTCCCAGATGCAGAGACTGAGGCTCAGACATGCCCCAGGTCCCCAACCAGGAATAGGTGGAGCTGGGATTCAAACCTGGGCTCCTGGGATTAAGGCCAGGTCCCTGGCCCTGGACCACGGTGCTTCCAGGAAGGGGATGCAGAGCTAGAAGAAATAGTGTGCCCCCAGAAGTGGAGCATGAAGGCAATACGGTCCCATCAGGCCCATGACATTGATGAGAAGGTGGTCAACGGGCAGGACGGTCAGTGTTCTGTCCTGGCCCCTCCCCAGGACAGGCCCCCATGTGGCTCGTCAGCCCAGGAACACAAACAGTCCAGCCCCTTCCCTACACCGAACAGCACCTTATCTCAAACTGCCCAGCACTCAGCTCTCACTTTAAAGCCCAGCTAATCAGAAGTATATTTTATTTTCTCAGGGGAGGCAGCTATGGGATAAAAGTCGGAAGTGTAAACTCTGTGGTGGATGAATCATCGCATTGCTTTTTATTAACATTTTTACAGTGAAGTTTTTATGGCTTTCCAAAAACACACAGAGGAAAAAGCCTCATCGCTCGCATTATTGGTGATGACTGGGGTAGAGTTCAAAAGGCTAAGGCATTGCTGAAACAACCTCCAGTGGGGCGGGGCTCGGGGGGAAGGCAGAGGCTGATCACCAAGCACCACATCCACTGCAGGGCCAGAGAAAGCATCTGTCCAAGAAAGGACCAGGGGAAGGAGAGAGGTCGGCACCTGGGACCTTCCAGTTCTTCCATGTGCACAATGAGTCGGGGGGGTGGGGTGTTGTGAATGAATGAATGAACTGATTCCACAAAAACCTTCTGTATGGCCAAGGAAATTAAAATAATTGCATTGAATTAAATTAAATTAAAAATAATTAAATTATTTAATTTAAAATAATTAAATTAAAATAATGCGGCCCATTAATAAGGTAGAATACGATAGAGCCATAAACTTAATGTTTGGGAGAATATGTAACAATAATGGGAAAGTATCCCCTTCTATTATTAAGTGAAAAGCAAATGATAAAGCAGCGTGTAGATGGGACTTCCCTGGTGGTCCAGTGGTTGGTTAAGACTCCGCGATTCCACTGCAGGGTGCGTGGGTTCGATCCCTGGTTGGGGAACTAAGATCCCACATGCCTCGTGGTGCGGCAAAAAAAAAAAAAAAAAAAACAGTGTGTAGAGTAGGATCCAAGCTTTATCTTCAAGACACAGCATGTACGTATATAAAATATGTGGGAATGCAATGTAAGGACATGCAAAGTGGCAGGGTGATCCACAGTCTGTAATTTCTTCTTTATCTTTCTCTGTATTTTCTAGTTTTCAATATGACTATGTGTTACTTCAGCAATCAGGGAGAGAAAAGGGTCTAGTAACAATAAGACCAAATATCATAAAGTAACTGACAGCTTGACTTCTTTGCGTGAAACGCAGACCGGATTTATGGGAGCCCGTCTGGGCACGGGGGCTGGGGGCTGGCTCCTGAGGTCCTCATGGACCCCGAGGAGGGGAAGGGAGAGGAGACCTCGGCGGACAGGGCATCATAATCACATCCTGCTTCTACCAAGCAGCCCTGCTTTACTGGGCTCAGCATGGATTTTACTCTGCTGATCAATGTGCCAAGAAATGGTACTTTGTATTTTTACAAGCAAATTAAACCTGACCTTATATTCCCGCCCTATGCTCCCACCCTTGGGGTGATGGCAAATTCACTCTGTCATTATATTAGGGCCCCTTCTCAGACTAGGTTGCTAGATTTAGCAAATAAAAATACAGGATGCCCAGATTAAATAAACAAACCCAAAAAATTAGCATAAGTATATCCCATGAAATATTTGAGATATACTTATCTTAAAATATTATTCATTTTTTACCTGAAATGCAAATTTAACTGGGTGTCCTTTGTTTTTTCTGACAACCCTATCTCTGTCTCCTAAGGGTTCTGCAAAGGCCCAAGGAGGGTATGTACAGCAGAATAGGTGGGGAGGCCCCAGGCCTCTGAGTTGTGGGTTCACCAGGGGCAGGGAGCTCTCCTGTCCCCATACTAAATGAGGCAGGGCAGGGGGGGACATCTTTGCCAAGACTAAGCACCTGGTGACCAGGGATAGTAGTTGGTCACCCCCTGCAAAGCCTTGCCACCTCTCAGGACACTACGGGCATGGGGCCTAGGTGCCCACTGCTGTCAGGACCCCATAAGCCATCCCTGTATGAGTCAGGGGTCTGGCAGGAGACCACTGGCCCATCAAAATGACCATTTACAAAGCCATGGACCATGTGTAGAGGAATCAGTGCAGACCCAGGGCTACTGATGGTATGAGGGGAGGCAGTCCCTTCCAGAAGCTGGGCACAGAGACTCGGAAAGGGGCTGCTGAACAGACACTGAGACCCTAGAGACCCCTGAGGGAGCGATCCGGAAATAACCACCCAGCCTCTCCTCCCTCCCACATCTCCTACTGGTGCTTCCCACTGGCCAAACCAACTGGAAGCCAGGGAGCCCACTGAGGCAGTCCCCGAGGGTCCCCTTCCAGCGGCCCAGAGCAGATAGGATGGGCACAGAGGGCAAATGGAGGGCACGCAGCACAGTGCCCCTCAGTGGAAAGGGCTCTCCCATCCTCTCCTCTCACAGTCGCCACCCTTCATCCCGGGCCTCCCTCTGGGAGAACCCCCCCAGTCCCTTCAATGAGCTAAACAAGAGGCCAGGGACAGGCATGGTCCTCAGGCAACAAGTGGCCCCAAAGCAAGAGGACACAGCAGGCTGAGGCCCTCTAGAACAGGGGAGGGAAAATCCAAGAGCACGAAACACTGATTAATATCTCATCTGTCTTGATCACACCTGCTTTGTGTTGGACTCCCATCTAAATCCAGCTTCAAAACAGTTTTGCAGCTGAAAGAATAAAGAAGCAAAAACCAGGGCTATAAGCAAACCAGACAAACAAATGCACCAACTCAGGACAAAAACTCCAACCCCGGAAACATACATGTAAACTAAAGCACGCTGACAACGTGTCTTTAGTATGGACATTAATTAGCCAGGCTGAGACAGACCCCACTCCAGAGGATTACTTCCTGTTCTTCTGACGCAGGGGTTTATTTTCACAAGGCAATCAGCAAATTCCACTTCCCCTGGCCTTAATAATTGGTTCAGGAATGGGTAGCCAAGCCAATCAAAATCAACGAGGCCTCTTCTTCCATAAGAAAGCAATTAGAAGAGTCTCAACCTTTCCCTCTAGACACGAATAAGGAAGGATGTAGCCCCAAGTGCTTTGGCACCCATTCTGTGCCTAGGAGGAAAGAATCTGCCTGAAAATATGCTAACATCAAGGAAGCAGAGCCAAGAAAGGAAGAGAGAGAAGCTAGGCCCTGGTTACATCACTTGAGACCTGGATCAAACCATTCCTGACACAGCTGAGTTACAGGCACCAATAAAATCCCATGTTTTTCTGAAGGCAGTCTGGGTTAGGCTTTCAGATACAAGCTGGATTCCTAAATAGCATGCAGCATATTAAGAACCAGGAGTACCATTCCTGCTTCTTTCAGGGCCATGTAAGGAGAAGACAGCCAGCTTCCTCCATCCAGTTGGGAATCAAGGTGTCAGCCTCTGCTAAAGGGAAAGGAATAGACAACCAGGAACCTGGACTCATCACAGGCGCAGCAGGGGAGCCTGCTATTTTGCCAAAGGTGTGAAGTCTGCTCAGCCCCTCTTGGGACAGCACAGTGGTTACCAGCAGGGACCCAGGGCCAACTGGCTCTGCCTCCTGGGCTGGATGCCAGCTCTATCCCTAGCCAGCTGACCACCTTGGGCAACTTTCTTAACTGCTCTGGGCCTCAGCCTCTGCACCTGAAGATAAAAACAGTGCCAACAACATGGGCTGTTGTGAACACTACGAGGTAGTGTCTGAAAAGTCCTTAGGACAGTGCTTGGCACAGAACCGGCCTCACTGAGAGATTATAGCTGCTACTGTGGTTGTTGTTGTTATTAATACATAAGCCCGCCCTGGATGAGTTTCACTCTGGAGGTCTGTCATCCTCCAGACTCCTCCTCACATGTGGAAGAATCCTGTGGCCTGTGCTGCCTGCGCGCCCCCGCCCTGCAGACTCCACCCTGCCTGACCCTGAACCTGACCTGGTAGGCCACCCTGGGCCCCACCTGATAGTCCAGGCTCATGCAGACTCAGTGTCTGCAGCCTTTCCCCAAGCCCAGGCTGTGCAGATTTTCTGTTGCAAGGGACAGAAAATCCTCCACAAAGTGGGTAATGCGGGAGGTGATTTCACTGTCAGGATTCAGGGCATCTGAGAGGCCATCAGCACACCTGCTCACACCTCCTCTCCCGGCCTTGCTTACCTCTACGTTGGTTATATCTTCTGTTACGTCATTTTCAAATTAAAGACAACTTTTTTTAAACTCTAAAAGGTTTCTTTAATCACTATAAAAATTAGAGTTAACAAGGATAGAGGAAATAATAATCATTCAGAATACAGAATACTGAATAGCTGAAATTACCCCCCAACAAGTGAATACTAATGAACATGACACATGGAAAAATTCATGGATTGTGGCTAATGTTATTCTTAGAGGAAAATTCAAACCCTTTTTTTTTTTCCATTTTTTGGCTGTGCTGTGCGGCATGGGTGATCTCAGTTCCCCAACCAGGGATCGAACCCACGCCCCCTGCAGTGGAAGCGCGGTGTCTTAACCACTGGACCACCAGGGAAGTCCCTTTTTTTTTTTTTTTCTATTTTTCAAAACCTTTACTATATTAATTAGAAAACAAGAAAAAAGGAAAACAAATGAGTGTAGCTCACAGGACTAGAAAAAGAACAACAGTCAATTCAAGGTAACAAGAACGACCTAAGAAAATAAATAACAGGCAGAATTCAAAAAAAATTCAAAAATTGAGAACAAAACAGAAATGATGAGCACAATCAAAATACCAATATATAAAATACAACATGAAAACAGGGAACAACTCAGATATAACAAATATTGTATTTGATATTAAATATTTAAGGGATATTATTCACAACCACAAGCCAATACTTGAAAACAGATTAAATGGAAATATTTCTGGAAAAAACATATAGGTGCCAAAACGGGCTCAAGAGGAAATAGAAAAGTTGACCAGATCAATAGCCACGAAAGAAAGTAAAAACCCAAGAGGACCAACAGACAGACTATCAGAAAAAAATGGGAGAGGGCCACAGAAAGAGAGACAGAGGTATCTGCGAGGAGGCATAGCAGTAAACTGGGAAGCAGACTCTTGAGTTCACAGCTGGCCTGTGGTTTATGCATCTCATCAAGGAGCTCCTCCTCGTACAGGTGGCATTTTTCTGAAGTTGTTCATTGAGACTTCCCAGCATTCCTGCAGATATAATAGCCGTGTGGCTGACAGGGTTTTCATGCTCCGGCCAGGTGTCAGGCCTGTGCCTCTGAATTGAGAGAGCCAAGTCCAAGACATTGGTCCACCAGAGACCTCCCGGCTCCATGTAATATCAAATGGCGAAAGCTCTCCCAGAGATCTCCATCTCAAGGCTAAGACATTGAGCTCCACTCAACGACCAGCAAGCTACTGTGATGGACACCCTATGCCAAACAACTAACAAGACAGGAACACAACCCCAGCCATTAGCAGAGAGGCTGCCTAAAATCATAATAAGGTCACACACACCCCAAAACACACACTGGACGTGGTCCTGCCCACCAGAAACACAAGATCCAGCCTCATCCACCAGAACACAGGCACCAGTCCCCTCCACCAGGAGGCCTACACAACCCACTAAACAAACCTTAGCCACTGGAAGCAGACACCAAAAACAATGGGAAATATGAACCTGCAGCCTGCAAATAAGAGACCCCAAACACAGTAAGTTAAGCAAAATGAGAAGACAGAGAAACACACAGCAGATGAAGGAGCAAGGTAAAAACCCACTAGACCAAACAAATGAAGAGGAAATAGGCAGTCTACCTGAAAAAGAATTCAGAGTAATGATAGTAAAGATGATCCAAAATCTTGTTAGTAGAATGGAGAAAATACAAGAAACGTTTAACAAGGAACTAGAAGAACTAAAGAGCAAACAAACAATGATGAACAACACAATAAATGAAATTAAAAATTCTCAAGAGGGAATCAATAGCAGAATACCAGAGGCAGAAGAACGGATAAGTGACCTGGAAGATAAAATAGTGGAAATAATGACCACAGAACAGAATAAAGAAAAAAAAGAATGAAAAGAACTGAGGACAGTCTCAGACCTCTGGGAAAATATTAAACATACCAACATTCGAATTCCCAGAAGAAGAAGAGAAAAAGAAAGGGTCTGAGAAAATATGTGAAGAGATTATAGTTGAAAACTTCCCTAACATGGGAAAGGAAATAGTCAATCAAGTCCAGGAAGTGCAGAGAGTCCCATACAGGATAAATCCAAGGAGAAACACACCAAGACACATAATAATCAAACTATCAAAAATTAAATGCAAAGAAAACATATTAAAAGCAGCAAGGGAAAAGCAACAAATAACATACAAGGGAATCCCCATAAGGTTAACAGTTGGTCTTTCAGCACAAACTCTGCAAGCCAGAAGGGAGTGGCAGGACATATTTAAAGTGATGAAAGGGAAAAAGCTACAACCAAGATTACTCTACCCAGCAAGGATCTCATTCAGATTTGATGAAGAAATTAAAACCTTGGGCTTCCCTGGTGGCGCAGTGGTTGAGAGTCCGCCTGCCGATGCAGGGGACATGGATGGGTTTGTGCCCCAGTCAGGGGAGATCCCACATGCCGCGGAGCAGCTGGGCCCATGAGCCATGGCCGCTGAGCCTGCACGTCCAGAGCCTGTACTCCACAACGGGAGAGGCCACAACAGTGAGAGGCCCACATACCACAAAAAAAAAAAAAAAAGAAATTAAAACCTTTTCAGACAAGCAAAAGTTAAGACAATTCAGCACCACTAAACCAGCTTTACAACAAATGCTAAAGCAACTTCTTTAGGCAGAAAACACAAGAGAAGGAAAAGACCTACAAGAACAAACCCAAAACAATTAAGAAAACGGTAATTTGAACATACATATCGATAAGTACCTTAAATGTAAATGGATTAAATGTTCCAGCCAAAAGACATAGACTGGCTGAATGGATATGAAAACAAGACCCATATATATATATATGCTGTCCACAAGAGACCCACTTCAGACCTAGGGACACATACAGACTGAAAGTGAGGGGATGGAAAATGATATTCCATGCAAATGGAAATCAAAAGAAAGCTGGAGTAGCAATTCTCATATCAGACAAAGTAGACTTTAAAATAAAGACTATTACAAGAGACAAAGAAGGACACTACATAATGATCAAGGGATCAATCCAATAAGAAGATATAACAATTGTAAATATCTATGCATCCAACATAGGAGCACCTCAATACATAAGGCAAATGCTAACAGCCATAAAAGGGGAAATCAACAGCAACACAACCATAGTAGGGGACTTTAACACCCCACTTTCACCAATGGACAGATCATCCAGAATGAAAATAAATAAGGAAACACAAGCTTTAAATGACACATTAAACAAGATGGACTGAATTGATATTTATAGGACATTCCATCCAAAAACAACAGAATACACTTTCTTCTCAAGTGCTCATGGAACATTCTCCAGGATAGATCATATCATGGGTCACAAATCAAGCCTTGGTAAATTTAAGAAAACTGAAATCATATCAAGTATCTTTTCCGACCACAACACTATGAGACTAGATATCAATTACAGGAAAAAATATGTAAAAAATACAAGTAGGTGGAGGCTAAACAATACACTACTAAATAACCAAAAGATCATTGAAGAAATCAAAGAGGAAATCAAAACATACCTAGAAACAAATGACAATGAAAACACGACAACCCAAAACCTATGGGATGCAGCAAAAGCAGTTCTAAGAAAGAAGTTTACAGCAATACAATCCTACCTCAAGAAACAAGAAACATCTCAAATAAACAACCTAACCTTACACCTAAAGCAATTAGACAAAGAAGAACAAAAAAACCCCAAAGTTAGCAGAAGGAAAGAAAGCATAAAGATCAGATCAGAAATAAATGAAAAAGAAATGAAGGAAATGACAGCAAAGATCAATAAAGCTTAAAGCTGGTTCTTTGAGGAGATAAACAAAATTGATAAACCATTAGCCAGACTCATCAAGAAAAGAGGGAGAGGACTCAAATCAATAAAATTAGAAATGAAAAAGGAGAAGTTACAACAGACACCACAGAAATACAAAGCATCCTAAGAGACTACTACAAGCAACTCTATGCCAATAAAATGGACAACCTGGAAGAAATGGACAAATTCTTAGAAAAGTACAACCTTCTGAGACTGAACCAGGAAGAAATAGAAAATATAAACAGACCAATCACAAGCACTGAAATTGAGACTGTGATTAAAAATCTTCCAACAAACAAAAGCCCAGGACCAGATGGCTTCACAGGCGAATTCTATCAAACATTTAGAGAAAAGCTAACACCTATCCTTCTCAATCTCTTCCAAAATATAGCAGAGGGAGGAACACTCCCAAACTCATTCTACAAGGCCACCATCACCCTGATACCAAAACCAGACAAAGATGTCACAAAGAAAGAAAGCTACAGGCCAATATCACTGATGAACATAGATGCAAAAATCCTCAACAAAATACTAGCAAACAGAATCCAACAGCACATTAAAAGGATCATACACCATGATCAAGTGGGGTTTATCCCAGGAATGCAAGGATTCTTCAATATATGCAAATCAATCAATGTGATAAACCATATTAACAAACTGAAGGAGAAAAACCACATGATCATCTCAATAGATGCAGAAAAAGCTTTCGACAAAATTCAACACCCATTAACGACAAAAACCCTCCAGAAAGTAGACATAGAGGGAATTTACCTCAACATAATAAAGGCCATATATGACAAACCCAAAGCCAACATCTTTCTCAATGGTGAAAAACTGAAACCATTTCCTCTAAGATCAGGAACAAGACAAGGTTGTCCACTCTCACCACTATTATTCAACATAGTTTTGGAAGTTTCAGCCACAGCAATCAGAGAAGAAAAAGAAATAAAAGGAATCCAAATTGGAAAAGAAGAAGTAAAGCTGACACTGTATGCAGATACATAGTGAGAATCCTAAAGATGCTACCAGAAAACTACTAGATCTACCAGAGGCAGAAGAAAATATGTGAAGAGATTATAGTTGAAAACTATACAGTTGAAAACTGTATTTGGTAAAGCAGCAGGATTTAACAAAATTAATTAACTTTTGTGCATTAACAAAATTAATGCACAGAAATCTCCTGCATTCCTATATACTAATGATGAAAAATCTGAAAGAGAAATTAAGGAAACACTCCCATTTACCATTGCAACAAAAAGAATAAAATACCTAGGAATAAACCTACCTAGGGAGACAAAAGACCTGTATGCAGAAAACTATAAGACACTGATGAAAGAAATTAAAGATGATATAAACAGATGGAGAGATATACCATGTTCTTGGATTGGAAGAATCAACATTGTGAAAATGACTGTACTACCAGAAACAATCTACAGATTCAATGCAATCCCTATTAAACTACCAATGGCATTTTTCACAGAACTAGAACAAAAAATTTCACAATTTCTGTGGAGACACAAAAGACCCTGAATAGCCAAAGCAATCTTGAGAAAAAAAAAAAGGAGCTGGAGGAATCAGGCTCCCGGACTTCAGACTATACTACAAAGCTACAGTAATCAAGACAGTATGGTACTGGCACAAAAACAGAAATATAGATCAATGGAACAGGATAGAAAGCCCAGAGATAAACCCATGCACATATGGTCACCTTATTTTTGATAAAGGAGGTAAGAATATACAATGGAGAAAAGACAGCCTCTTCAATGAGTGGTGCTGGGAAAACTGGACAGCTACATGTAAAAGAATGAAATTAGAACACTCCCAAACACCATACACAAAAATAAACTCAAAATGGATTAAAGACCTAAATGTAAGGCTAGACACTATAAAACTCTTAGAGAAAAACATAGGCAGAATACTCTATGACATAAATCACAGCAAGATCCTTTTTGACCCACCTCCTAGAGAAATGGAAATAAAAACAAAAATAAACAAGTGGGACCTAATGAAACAAAATCTTTTGCACAGCAAAGGAAACCATAAACAAGACGAAAAGACAACCCTCAGAATGGGAGAAAATATTTGCAAATGAAGCAACTGACAAAGGATTAATCTCCAAAATTTACAAGCAGCTCATGCAGCTCAATATCAAAAAAACAAACAATCCAATCCAAAAATGGGCAGAAGACCTAAATAGACATTTCTCCAAAGAAGATATACAGATAGCCAACAAACACATGAAAGGATGCTCAACATCACTAATCATTAGAGAAATGCAAATCAAAACTACAATGAGGTATCACCTCACAGCAGTCAGAATGGCCATCATCAAAAAATCTACAAACAATAAATGCTGGAGAGGGTGTGGAGAAAAGGGAACCCTCTTGCACTGTTGGTGGGAATGTAAATTTTTACAGCCACTATGGAGAACAGTACGGAGGCTCCTTAAAAAACTAAAAATAGAGCTACCATACGACCCAGTAATCCCACTACTGGGCATATGCCCTGAGAAAACCATAATTCAAAATGAGTCATGTACCACAATGTTCATTGCAGCTCTATTTACAATCGCCAGGACCTGGAAACAACCTCAGTGGCCATTGACAGATGAATGGATAAAGAAGATGTGGCACATATATACAATGGAATATTAGCCACAAAAAGAAACAAAATTGAGTTATTTGTAGCGAGGTAGATGGACATAGAGACTGTCATAGAGAGTGAAGTAAGTCAGAAAGAGAAAGACAAATACCGTATGCTAACACATATATATGGAATCTAAAAAAAAAAAAAATGGTTCTGAAGAACCTAGGGGCAGGACTGGAATATAGACATAGAGAATGGACTTGAGGACACAAGGAGGGGGAAGGGTTAGCTGAGACGAAGTGAGAGAGTGGCATGGACATATATACACTACCAAATGTAAAATAGATAGCTAGTGGGAAGCAGCCATATAGCACAGGGAGATCAGCTCGGTGCTTTGTGACCTAGAGGGGTGGGATAGGGAGGATGGGAGGCAGACGCAGGAGGGAGGAGATATGGGAACATATGTATATGTATAGCTGATTCACTTTGTTATAAAGCAGAAACTAACACACCATTGTAAAGCAATTATACTCCAATAAAGATGTTAAAAAAAAAAAAAAAGAAGAAATGGGAGAGTTCAGTACAGCTGCCAGATACATAATCAACATACAGAAAGCAGCAGTGTTTCTCTGTTCCAGCCAAAACTAGCTGGAAAAATGTAGCCAAAATATATTAGCACTTATCATAGCAATAAAAAACAGAAAGCATCTATGTATTAGCCTATTAGAGGATGCTCAAAATCTCTATGGAGAAAATTTTGAATCTAGTAAAGGCACAAAAGGATATGTGAGGAAATAGGGAACTGTGTCCCATTCACGGACGGCACAACTCCACATCACCAAGGTTGATTCTCCTCAAGCTCATCTGAAAATTAAAGATAATCCAATCAAAGTCACAGCAACACATTTTCAGGAACTTTATGGGTTGACTTGAAAATTCATATGAAAAATAAAGATTCATGAATGGCTAGAGATCAAAGATGTGGTATTGGCAAGGGAACAGATGAGACAATCAAAGAAACAGAATAGAAATTCCAGAATCATAACAAAATCATGTCAATGGCATCAAAACTCAGAGAGGAAAAGATGAATTATTTAGGAAATGATGCTGGAGATATTAACCTGCCACGTGAGGAAGACTTGGGCTCCTACCACATACAGACTATACTTCACATGGAGAGCCCTGGGTCCAACATTCCTTCAGCACCTTGACTCACTGGCCACATTTATCACCTAAATATCATGTTGCCTATTTGACAGTCATTAGTATGGGAATCACAGTGCGTCTTATAATTTCAACATACATTTGCGATTTTTTTGGCCACGCAGCATGTGGGATCTTAGTTCCCCGAGCAGGGATTGAACCCACGCCCCCTGCACTGAAAGCGCAGAGTCTTAACCACTGGACCACCAGGGAAGTCCCCATTTGTGGTATTTTTTTAACGTTTAATGCATATTAAGCTGTTATGCAATCCAAACTTTTCCTGCAAGGAACAGCGGTTGAAAGAAGCAAGTTCTAAATGAAAAGCAGATTCTTGAAATCCTCACACTGAATTAAGGAAGCAAATAATCAGGCTGCTTCAAAGGGAAGATAAGCTAGTGGAGCATTCTGCTGCTCAAAATGCAGAGGTAGACAACCCAAGATGAACAACTGCCACTGGTGCCAACACATTAGAATCCAGGAAGGAAGAAACAAAGGAAGTATAAGAAAAGTATTTGCCCTGGATATTTACTTCCTCTAGAACTGGTGATAGTTTAGATTCTCAGTACAGGTTATGAAGAAAGAAAATAAACACTAAAGCTCTTTAGATGCAACCATCAATGGTATTTGGAAAGTCTTCATATTGTACATAAAGACAAGACTGTAAAAATGAAAAATGTTATATATATAATGTAATATCACGTGATAATATAATACAATATAATATAACATGGACACACATACATATTCCAAATAGTTTAAGGACTGAAATATTAGCTTTAAATGCTAAAGCTAATTTTTTAAAAAAGAGAAAAAGCTTCATGGTCTCAACGTTGGGAACAGTTTCTTAAACAAGATGCCAAAAGAATGAACTATGTGAAAAAAAATGACAGATTCAACTTCATCACAATTAAAGATTTCTGTTCAATAAAGAATACCACCAACAAACTGAACAGATGAGTGACAGACTGGGGGAACTTTTTCTTCAAAGTCTGAAACTGATAAAAATTATTATGTAAATTATACAAGTAACTCCTACAAATCAGCGAGTGAGAGAGAGTCAGCCCCTCAGGAAAATGAGCGAAGTATAAGCAGATGGTTAACAGTGGGGAGACAGCGTCTGCTGAGGAAATGAGGAGACCTCTGCCAGAGACTCGCGAACAAGGAGACATCACCTCCAGCCAACTGATTCTCCAAAAATAGAAGGTCAAGTGACAGCAAGGGCAGCTGTGAGCTTGCAGAAATGGGGCCCTGTCCAGTTGGGAGGCCAGGCTGTTGCAGGACTGTGGACAGCCAGGCAGTGTGTACATGGTGGCATGCAGCAGCCCAGGACAGATGTGGGGCTCCTGCAGATGCATCCCAGAGACATGCCGCAGGGCCACCAGGAGACACGGAGAAGGGCTTTCAGCACAGCATTATTCTCATCACAAAAAGGGGTAGGGCCCATTGCTCAGGAATGGAAAAGGTGTGTGTGTGTGTGTGTGTGTGTGTGCGCGCGCGTGTGTGTGTGTGTGAGAGAGAGAAAGAGAGAGAGAGAGAGAGAGAGGGAGAGAGAGAGAGACAGAGTTGGCTCAGGCTGCTATAACAGAACACCAAAGACTGGGCAGCTCATAAAACAACAGACATTTACCTCTCACAGTCCTGGAGGCTGGGAAGTCCAAGATCAAGGTGCCAGCAGATTCACTGTCGAGTGAAAGCCCACTTCCCGCTATTTTCTGGGTGTGACCTCACATGGCAGAAGGCATGATGGAGCTCTCTGGGGCCCCTTTTACAAGGGCACTAATCCCATTCATAAGGGCTCCACCCTCATGACCTAGTCACCTCCCAAAGACCCACCTCCAAATACCATCACCTTGGGCATTAGAATTTTAAGATGTGAGGGCTTTTCTTTGCCAGGGGTGGGGGGGCCCACAAACATTCAGCCTATAGCATAAGTATACTCACATAATGAAAATTCCATACAGTCATCTAATGTACTGAACCAGACTTACATATAGCAACAAGGACCGATCTCAAAAACTTAATGTCTGGCCCAAAAAAAAAAAAAAAAAAAAAAGTAAGAAAGACAATGAGATTTACGGGCCAATAGTATTTATGGAGATTTTAAAACACATGCAAAATGGCACTCTACCTATTTCAAAGAGTCACTTATATTTAAATAAATGTATAATGTATTGAAAGTGGATTGGGAGGATGTAAATTAAATGCACTAAAGTGGGTAGTATTGGGAGGAGGGAAATAGGAGTGAGGAGGGAAGATGAAAGGGGGAAATAATAAAGGAAATGAAACCAAGCACAGCCTGGCATAGGCCACCGGCAAAGTGGGCCAAGACCTCAGCTGGGTTCTGGGACACATCAGTACTGGACGTGTGTATGAGGACAGTGCTGGGGGCCTTTCTCCACCACAGGAGCGGGGTCTGCAGAGGGACAGAGGAAGTCTGGATCTTACTTGAAGTCAGGTACAAGTTGCAGGACCTTCCTAGACCCCCCCTTCCATCCTTCTCCCCTCCACCAGCCCCAGGCCAGCACCCTCGGCCTTTCCTCGACAATCACAGCTCAGACCCCAGGGCCCCTGCTTCAGCCAAGAGCACCTGCATTCTCCAGCTGCCTCTGAGGCCTCTGCCCTCTGGCCCAGCGACCCAACCCTCTGCCCCTCAGCCAGAGACGCCAACCCAAGTGAGGCAACAGAGGCCGGAAGGTGAGCTAACTTCCAAGACCATGACGGCGGCCCCTGACCTGGGGGACAAGGGTTCTGGGCTCTGCCCATGCCGCCTCACAGCAAAGCCCCCAGAGAGTCCAGCACACACTGAGGGTGGGTCCTGGACACCTCTGGGGTCACAGAGTCCAAGAAAGATGGCCCAGATAGCACCCTGGTGACAGCCAGTCTCAGCTGCTGTCTGAACACTGCTGAGTGTGATTTCTTGGTAACTAGATGTCAGCCTTGATAACTGTAGAGAATAGGAATGACTGTCCTCTACTTCACAGATTCCCAAGGGCGCTTGGACGGGGAGGGATGGACACAGATCCCCTGCAGCAGTAGCAGCAGCAACAAAACGCCAGAACCGGGCTTCCCTGGTGGCACAGTGGTTGAGAGTCCGCCTGCCGATGCAGGGGACGTGGGTTCGTGCCCCGGTCTGGGAAGATCCCACATGCCGCGGAGCGGCTGGGCCCGTGAGCCATGGCCACTGAGCCTGCGCGTCCGGAGCCTGTGCTCCGCAATGGGAGAGGCCACAACAGTGAGAGGCCTGCGTACCACACACACACACAAAAAAAAATGCAGAACCTTGTGGAAGGGGACACTGTCAGGGGGTGGCATTGGTTTACCATCCCTGCGATTATTAACTTTTTGAGGATGACAGTCTGAACAGTGAGGGTCTTCGGACAGGGGTGGAGTACCTCGCAGGGCACACCTGCTGAGGAAGCGCCCATGAATCCATGACAGAAAGATGGGAATGATGGATGGAAGGGAGGGAGGGAGGGGAAGGATAATAAATGGATGGAAGGAATGATGGATGGAAGGAAGGAAGGAGGAGCGATCACACAGGAGTACAAACAAAGCCAGTCTCGAAGGCACACCCCCTGAGCAAGGCCCTCTGACAACACAGTATGTTTCATGCACGTGTCTGGTTATGAAATAAACCCATTTCATCAAAATACGGAGTGAGCTGAGCACAAGCCCTAGCTGACGGGGTAGGATGAGCGAGGTTGCTGACTAGGACCTCAGCTCCGAGGAGACAGGAATGGACATGGCCGAGGATCGTCGGACTCTCGGGTGTGTTCACAGGAGACAGGAGCAAGGGAAGTCACATTAGAAAGACCATCACCAGGAAAAAGTGAGAGAGTGGGAGGGAGGGCTGGGTGCCTGGAGCTGGTCGCTTGGCGAGGAGAGGCCAGCACATGGGTGTCCGGTGGCCTCCCCATCGCTCCCCTTTGCCGGCCCCTCCCCATCTCCCTGACCACTTAAAGATCCAAGGGTCAGGGGACTTAGTTCTTGGTCCTCTTCTCTTCTCCCTCCACACTCAATCTTGTCAATTTCATTCAGCTTCAAGACTTTAATGACATCTGTCTATCGAAACTTCCCAGCCTGGACCTCTTTCCTGAACTCGTGTGTCCAGCTGCGACTCAACACATTTCTGCTTGGATGTGTAAGAGATATCTACGGCAGGCAGAGACTGACGCATAACAAGCAGCCCAAAAGAACAGTGTCTTGTTTCCCATGATTCTTTTGGTCAGGAACTTGGGCAGGGCTCATCTGGGTGGTTCTTCCGTCCCATGTGATGTCAGCTGGAGTCACTTCCACGGCCACATTCATCTGGGAGCTCATTTGGGGCTGGGACGTGGAAGAAGGTCCTTCTCACAGGTCTGGAAGTTGGTGCTGCTTGTCAGCCAGCTGTCCATGGGCTTCTCCTCCAGGGTCCCTCCCAGCCTCCTTACGGCACAGCAACTGGGTTCCCAGAGAGCAAAAGCAGAAGCTGCTGGGCCTCTTCAACGTGAGGCCAGGAACGGACACAGCCACCATTTCCCCACACTCTACTGATCAAAGCAAGTTACAAAACCGGCCCTAATTCCAGGACGGGGAGGGGGGAGAGAAATGATGGCCAAGTGGCATGGGGGACAGAAGGGAAAGTCTCTTTGGAGACTTTCTACCAGGACAAGCCAGACCCCCTGGATGACATCTACTCCTTCACAAAACCTGATAGCTTCATCCTAAGAATATATCCAGAATCACCGCTTCCCTCCAGCACCACTGCTCCCAGCCTCACCTGAGTCGCCAGCATCTTTATCCTATTTCCTCACCAGCCTCCTGCGTGGTCTCCCTGTTTCTACCCTTGGACTCTCTTCCCAACAGCAGCCAAGTTGATCTTTCTGTACTTTAGGTCGGATAATGTCACTCTTCTGTCCTAACCTTCCTGTGCCTCCCTATTTCTCTCAGAGGGGAGCCAAAGCTCTCACAATGGCCCCCAGGGCCCTACACTCTCCGCAGGCCCCACACACACTCTGGCATCACTGCTTAGACTTGGTCTCTGACTACCGTGCCCCTCCCTCACTCCCCTCCAGCCAGCCCGGCCCTTCGTCCGGAGAGCACCCCGCAGTCCACAAGGCATCCTCTTAGCCGGCAGCAGCTACATAGTTTGCAGGGCTCAGTGCAGAATGAAAATACAGCCATTGTTCCAAATGGCTAAGAATTTTAAGACAGCAACAGGAGAGCATTAAGGAAAAGGGGTAAAAGGCATTAAACAGTGTAAATCAGAGCCCTTGGCCCTGGGAGCCCGAAAGTCCTGCCAGGACTCAGGGCAGAGCCCAGGAGGACTGGAGAGGGGTGGCGGCACAGAGGCCCTAATTAGGGGCTTACACAAAACCTGTGAGTCAGGCCACCGCAAGCCCCAGCCAACGTCAGGACAGACTTAATGGCCTGGGCTGGAGTCGCCACCAACATAAAGTATCTTGTTCCAGCGACTTTTACAAGGTGTTTATGGCCCCAGGACAACATCAGGCTAATACTCGGCTTATGGGGCAGTGGCCCAGACAATGAGGGCAAAGAGGCGGGTCAGCACAGGGCCCGGGGATGACGGGAACAGGGCCAGGGGAACTGAGGCCCATCCCCCCTCTGCAGGACTGGGGCCCCCACTCTGTTATCTTGCAGCCTCCCTCCCACTCCCCACTCCACTGCTGCTCAGCCCTGCGAGGGACCTTCACCTCCACACGCTGTGGGTGAGACACACAACATTGTAACCAGATTCCTGGGGTCTGGGAAGCCCACCACCACCAGTGTTTAAATGTAGCCCCAGTAAACACAAAAACCCCTGGGGGCAGGGCCTCTGAGTCACTGCCCCCCAACAACATCAAGGTCCCTGGAAATATCTTGGGTTCCCACAGCCCACCCCATTGCTTCAATCAGCCCACATGCTTCACAGCAATTAACCTGATATTCCATTTTTGCTAATCAAAGATGGCCATAACCAGCCTGGATGGGAGGGGACTTTGGGGGAGAATGGATACGTGGATATATATATGGCTGAGTCGCTTTGCTGTGCACCTGAAACTATCACAACATTGTTAATCGGCTATACTTCAATATAAAATAAAAAGTTAAAGAAAATAAATAAAAGATGGCCATAACAAGGGTCCAGTGTGCAGGAGCTAAGCCCTCACGCTGATGTGATTCCAGCCAAAAGCAGAGCGAATTTGTACCTGGGTTCCTCTGTCTCAAGTAACTGTGGGATTTCCATGCTTTCCTTGTATGTAGCTACCATTTACTGAGAACTTAACATGTGCAAGACTCGAGGGAAGGGCTTCACATGAATGGTCTCATTCAGGCCTCACAACATCCTGGGAAGTAAGCCTGTCATCCTCCATCCCATGTCACGGGTAAGGAATCAGGTTCAGAAGAGCCTGAAAACATATACCGGTAAGTGACAGGCCTGGAATTCCAACCCGGATCTGCAGAGGGTAACACTGGAATCCTTCCATCTCCCTGTCCAGGTTCACCCCTCCTGAGAGGCAACCACGGTTCCAACATTGGGAAGGAGCAGCCAACTCCACCTGGCGCAACCAAAGAGAGCTTCCTGGAGGAGGTGATATCCAGGGCTTAGAATGATGAGTAGGGTTTGGCCAACAGAGAGGAACAAAGAGAAGAGCGAGCATGTGTAGGGCCCCGAGCACAGCAGGCAAGAACCAGAGGCATCCTGGCACCTCAGCGCACGTCCTTGGAGGGTCTAAGCTTTGAGGTTCTGCTCTGTTGTTATTAGTAATGGCTACCATATAGCCAACACTTATTATGAGCTTTACAGAAAAATGACTACTTTCCCCAGAAGATTGAGACCCAGGGACATTAAGAAACTCACGGACTTTGTGATCTCAGGTGAATCATGGAGCCAGGTCCACAGCGCAGGTTCCATTTGCAGACAGAATCCACACACTCAGTCTCCACGCAGAGAGCCTGTTTTGACAGGGGCTCACGGGAGCTGACAGGAACAGTGCTGGCATTGCCATGGGGAGACCCTGGTTCCACTCTCAGCTCTGGCACTCACTTCTCAATCCTGGGCAATGACTTCACCTCTGGGCATCTCCATGAAAGGGGGCCCACAACCCCCTCTCCTTCTGCCTCCCAGGGCAGTGGAAGGATTGGAGAAGCCAGGGCATGGAAACGATTTTCCGGCTATGATAGGCCAAATTACAGCCCCAAGGGTCTTCAATCCTATTCCCCAGAATGGTGAATTTGTCCCTTTCCATGGTAAAAGGGACTTTACAGATGCAATTAATTAACAGTCTAGAGATGGGAGATTATCCTGGATTACCCGATGGGCTAAAGGAAATCACAAAGGTCCATATCAGAGGAAGGCAGGAGGGTCAGAGTCAGAGAAGGAATGACAGGAGCAGAGGTCAGAGTGACAGGCTTTGAAAACAGGGGAAAAGAGCCACCATCCAAGGGATGCAGGCGGCCTCAAGAAGCTGGAAAGGGCAAGGTAATGGATGCCCCCCTAGAACCTCCAGTAAGGACTCAGCCTGCCGGCACCCAGCTTTTAACACACTGAGGTCCCCTTCGGTCTTCTGAACTACAAAATTGTAACTTAATAAAATTGTGTTGCGTTAAGCCACAGAGTTTGTGGTCATTTGTTACAGCAGCAAGAAGAAACTGATACACCGGATCTCATACCCCACTCACTCGGGAGTGATTCCAGCTTGGACTCCGCACCCAGAAAATTTTACACAAATGTCTCCTTCGGTCAGAAAATAATGATTCCAACTGCTGTTCCTTGAGTTAGAAAACAGGCTTCAGATAATTCCATTCTACTTCCCATGGAGAGTTAAAATAAAAAATGTTTTAAAGGAGCTGAAAGATATATAATTACATTAAACAGCACCAGTGTCTTCCTACTGCCCCCAAATGAAATACATTTTCTTCTCTTCTAAGGTATTTTCTGACAAAACCAGACCTGTTTGGATGGTGTCCGCTGCCTGTCACCAAGTAAGCTCCTCTGCCCGTGGATACCACGGCCCATCAGAGCCAGGCTGAAATAACAGTGCTGAGAAAAGGCACATTTCTGACCAAGCAGAGGCCCTGGCAGAGTTGGAGGGGTGGAGGCTTTAGGCAGGGAGATTTCCAAGAGCTATAAATATAACAAGTTGACTTTGTGGGCAGGGGGATATGGCCACAATTTATTAATAAGCCTAATGAAAATGCATGGGCGTGGGGGGAAGGCAGAGCCACAGAGATGCTGCCCCAACTCCCACACAATACAAAACAGAGTCGGTGGATGGTCCTGGACCAGGGTGGGCATCGGTCCTTCGCTGTGGAGTCTGCCCTCCTCCACCCTGGCCCAAGCAGAGATGGCCTGGGTCAGCAGAGCCCAGACAGTTCTGACTGCATCCTGCCGCCCACCAACCCTACCATGGAAGAGAGGCCAAAACAGGAGGACCAGAGACAGACCAGAGGAGCAGAGCTTCTAGTCTCTGCCGGGAGCCAAGGAGAGTTGCTGCCCGTCTCTGGGCCTCAGATTCCCCAGCCAGAGCCGGAGCTGGCTGGACTAGAGGACCCAGTCTGAGGGCCCCGGCCTCCTCTCCAGGTCCTCAGGCTCAAGTCTGGCTCCACCTTCAGCTTCACTCTCCCACTGCCTTCCCAGATGTGGCCCAGCTCCAGCCAGAGCATCTGCCAAGTTCTAAAAAAAGAAGCTCCTTTCCCATTGCTCCCCCATCTCCCAGAGGTCTCCTTGAACTTGACCTCATTTCTTGATATTAGGGCCAATGGATCATTTCATCTTAACTCTCTCCTTCCCTGAGCTTAGCTCCCCTTTCTCTTTTCTTTTCAGATCTCTACCCTCCATCTTGGTTTAGGACCCCAAAGACAGCCCAGAGAGAAGGACTCGGACACAGGTGGTTTACTTTGGAGGTGGTCCCAGGAAGCACAGGGAAGATATGGGGAAAGCCAGAGTGCTATGGGTTGAATTATGTCCCCCAAAACAATATGTTGAAATTCTAATCCCTGGTATCTATAAATGTGGCCTTATTTGGAAATGGGATATTTGTAATGAAGGGAAAAGGTCTTTACATGTAATTTAGTTGTAAGTTAAGAGGAGGACACACTGCAATAAGATGTGCCCTTAATCCCACATGACTGGAGTCCTCAGAAGGAGAAGAGATGCAGAGACACATATAGAAAGAAGAATACCATGGGAAGGCACAGACACACAGATGGAGGACAGCCACATGAAGACAGAGGCAGAGATTACAATGACGTAGCTGCAAGCCAGGGAGCACCAAGCATTCCCAGCAGCCGCCAGAAACCAGAAAAGAAGGCTTGCCTGACACCTTCAATTTGGACTTCTGCCCACCAGAACTGTGGGAAAATAAGTTTCTGTTGTCCTAAGCCACCCAGTTTGTGATAGCTTGTTACAGTACCCATAGGAGACCAAATATATATATAGCATATATATATAACACATACATATTTATAGAATTCTTTTTGGCCACTCAGCATCTCTGTATGCCCCTTCCTGGCTTAGAAAATGGAAAGTGAGACCCCAACCTTTCTCCCCCTACTGGTTATCCCATGTGATGTTACAGACTTGTGAACCTGGCTATAAAGGTTTGTTGGTTGGTTGGTTGGTTTTTATTCCCCGTGCTCCAGCCCCCACCCACTCTTGAGGGTTTGGAGGTGGGTGTCTTTCCCAGCCCCCCAAACCCCTGCAGGCGTTCTTCACAGAGGCTACACCTGAGTTTTCTCTCAAGCACAAAGCCCCTAGAGACCGACCCTGGAAGCCTGTGGCTCTGCCCCCCTCTCTGGGAAGACTGTGGCTCCGCCCCCCATGGTTGTGGCTCCACCCTCCATGGCTGTGGTTCCGCCCCCTCTCTGGGAAGACTGTGTCTCTGTCCCTCTCTCTGGGGTGGCTCTGGCTCTCCTGGGACAGAGAAGGGGCTCCCTGCCAGGCTGTGTGCTTATCTCAGAGGGCCTGGCAGCTGGCACCAAGTAGCACCCCAATGCTGTGCCCTCTTCTGAGGTGAAGACCACACGTGGGGGGCGCCCTCTAGTCTTTGGGGCCTCCCCCGCCGACTGCCTTTCCTTTCTGAGCTCTTCTCTCCCTGTGCTTCCTCCCCAGCACCACCCTCCTCCCTTTTCCTGAGTCTGATGAGTGCTCATGGTGGATGGCCCAAGGCCCAGCTCTGGCTCTGGGAGCTGACAGCTCTGAGGAAATGGAGAAGGTGGGTGGGTAAGAAGATCGTGCTGGAGAGCACCCTACCTCTCCGGCTTCTTTCCTGAAGAGGCTGGAGACTCCCAGCCAGAGAAGAAGAACATCCTCGCCGGCAGACTGTGGGCCCCTCACGGCCAGTGCTGAGTGGGTGTCGGGCAGGCGTGACGTTGGCCTGGTAGTTTTCCAGAACTCTGCTTCTACATCTTTAAAGTGAACACAAGAATTATATGATAAATACAAATATATGATTTATTATCATAAGATTACATGATTATCATATAAGTACATATCATATACGTATATATTATATGTATATGATAGGGATTTGTTGTTGCCCAGTTGTGGGAGCTGATTAAACCGTCTCTGGGAAGCTCTCCCTTCTACATCTGGTGCTACAGTCTGAAGTCGGCCATCAAGAAGGGAAGGTGGGGGCTTCCTTGGTGGCGCAGTGGTTGAGAATCTGCCTGCTAATGCAGGGGACACGGGTTCGAGCCCTGGTCTGGGAAGATCCCACATGCTGCAGAGCAACTAGGCCCGTGAGCCACAACTACTGAGCCTGCGCGTCTGGAGCCTGTGCTCCGCAACAAGAGAGGCCGCGATAATGAGAGGCCTGCGCACCACGATGAAGAGTGGCCCCCGCTCGCCGCAACTAGAGAAAGCCCTCGCACAGAAACGAAGACCCAACACAGCAAAAATAAATAAATTAATAAAATGGATTAGTCTTACGTTGTACATAATCACTGAGAGGAAATACCAGCCATGTTACAGGAACCCCAAGTTTGAGTAGATCATGGCAGTCATTTAAAAAAAAAAAAAAAGAAGGGAAGGTGGATGTGAGGTGGGGAAGGTCAAGGAAAACAGAATGAGCGGAGCCCACAGGAGAGACTAGAACAAGCTTGGATGACGGGGGTGTCCTGCACTCTGGTGCCATTCATCACAGAGCTAAACACACCCCGGGCCCAGAAGCTGCGGAGGCTGAAGGAGGAGAGCTGGCAGCCCCTGCCAGCCAGGTGAGCCTAGAGGTGAGCAACGAAGTTTGCGAGCTGCCAGGGTGCCTTGTGCTCCAGTCTCCCAGATGGAAAGGAATACGGCTGCTACTTCATTTCCGCCTTCAAAATCTCATGCAAAGCATCGCTTGCGGCCCACATGAACCTGGAACTATGTAGAGAAGGCAATTCTAGCTAACGCATCCACCCCACACAGATGTCCACTACACCTGGAGACCTCAGGTCACCTGGGACACTGTGGCACTGCCCTAATGGACAAGAGTGACCAGAAGTGGGCCACAGGGACACTCTGCCCCAGGGTGGAGGCTAGCTCTCCAGGCTACATACCCCCTTTCCTCAAGATAGGTTTTCTTTAGAGACATAATGAACCTACCCCAAGCCTAGAACCATATTAGGGCTACACTGAGCCCCCCAACAGTTCTCCCCAACTTGTAATCTTGGGCATCTGGGATTGGGAACTTGGTGTCCAGCCTCCTCCCAGAGGTCCCTATCTCCCTATATGCCTCCTCTCCGGGAGGCTCAAGATTCATGCCCCAATGAACATTGTGGTACATGACTCTTCTTGAATTATGGTTTTCTCAGGGTATATGCCCAGTAGTGGGATTGCTGGGTCATATGGTAATTCTGTTTTTAGTTTTTTAAGGAACCTCCATACTGTTCTCCACAGTGGCTGTATCAATCTACATTCCCACCAACAGTGCAAGGGTATTCCCTTTTCTCCGCACCGTCTCCAGCATTTATTGTTTGTAGATTTTTTGATGATGGCCATTCTGACCAGTGTGAGATGATATCTCATTGCAGCTTTGATTTGCATTTCTCTAATGTTCATTGCAGCTCTATTTACAATAGCCAGGACATGGAAGCAACCTAAGTGTCCATCATTGGATGAATGGATAAAGAAGATGTGGCACATATATACAATGGAACATTACTCAGCCGTAAAAAGAAACGAAATTGAGATATTTGTAGTGAGGTGGATGGACCTAGAGTTCGTCATACAGAGTGAAGTAAGTCAGAAACAGAAAAACAAATACCGTATGCTAACACATATATATGGAATCTAAGAGAAAAAAAGAAAAAGGTCATGAAGAACCTAGGGGTAAGAGGGGAATAAAGACACAGACCTACTAGAGAATGGACTTGAGGATATGGGGAGGGGGAAGGGTAAGCTGTGACAGGGCGAGAGAGTGGCATGGACATATATACACTACCAAACGTAAAATAGATAGCTAGTGGGAAGCAGCCGCATAGCACAGGGAGATCAGCTCGGTGCTTTGTGACCACCTAGAGGGGTGGGATAGGGAGGGTGGGAGGGAGGGAGACGCAAGAGGGAAGAGATATGGGAACATATGTATATGTATAACTGATTCACTTTGTTATAAAGCAGAAACTAACACACCACTGTAAAGCAATTATACTGCAATAAAGATGTTAAAACATAAAAAAAAAAGACTCATGCCCCAGCTGGGTGCCAGCCTGCTCTACATCTGCATAACTAGGGGAGACCACGGATGGCACTCTTCAGGTAAACACAGCAAATGAACTTCTGCCTTCCCAGATGCTGTGTCACCTACGGTGTTGCAATTTTGGAAAGAAGAGTTACGTGAGTGTATAGACAGAAAGCCTATAAGGAAAGGTGCCAACACGTCATCAGGAGCTTCTCTGAGAGGTGGGAGTATGGATGATTCTTCCGCCCTCCTGGGGTGTTTTTTCTTTTTTCCTATATTGTTTTTCAGTGAGCATATATGACCTTTATAATAAAAAAGAACAAATATAACGTAGTCAGGTTTTCCCTCCCTCGTCCACTCAGAGGAGATCCACTTACTTAACAGGTGAAACCGCCAGGGAGAGCTCGGGGCAGAGCTGAGCCGCACGCATGCATGCCACCTGCCAGGCATCGCAGAAACATTTCATGGCCGAGCAAGGCCACTTAGCCTTTCAGACACCGACGGTGTAACTGAAGCATGAAACTAACCAGGTTTAGTCATCCATCTCTGGTCTCCTCGACAGTTTGCCAACTGTCAGCAGAAATCACAGGGTAGGAGGCTGGCGGCAGACCTGTATCCTAACGCAGGCGAGATTCGCCAAGGGGCAAGGAGAGAGGGACTTGCCCCCTTTAAGTATCAAACATCCCAGGTGCTGCGTGTGTAATCAGCTCCCTGGCCACTCCAAGGGTGGTAGGAGTCCTAGCCCAACACAAAGACTGTCTCAAAGGAAAGAGCTGATGAGAAAGCCTTGCAGAAAGCGACGGGCTCTCCCAAGGAGCCAGATACTCAGTCAAAAGCATCACTGGTTCGATGCAGCTTCTCTTCCGGTCCCTTCAATTCCAAATCACCACCTGGGAGAGCAGTGCTGGACCACCTCACTTCATGGATACGGAGCCACATGGGAACGTGCACCCGACGGTTGGGGACCAAACTTGGTTTCCTATAGCTCAGAGCATGTGCTCAACTCTAAGGGCCAGAGAAGCAGCCGGTACCCAGGAAGGCTGATGATTTAGTATCTTCTGATTGGTACTCTTGATATATGTGTTCACATCTATTTGTTGAGTGCAGGGAAGGAACCAACACTTCGTACGCTGTGTGCAGAATAGAGACGTCATTGCATGTGACTTTCCAACCGAGACGCTGCCTTGGAGGCAGCTGAAAGGCTGCTCACTTCTCTCCGACTCCCAAACCCAAGTTTACATTTTGCCAGTTAGGTTTATTTTCTGGGACACTGTTGTGCCCTCTAGATGCGTGGCCTGGGCAGTTGTCAGCTGGTGGGCCCTGTAATCAGCTCTGCCTGTGGCCGAGAGGAAGCACCCACATCCCACCAGCAAACCTATGGGCCTGACTCCCTTTCCTTCACCAAGCACACTCCTGCCCAGGATACAGGGCCCCATTTAAATGCCACCTTCTTCCATGCACCTGCCCCAGTGCCCCAGCTGCTCCAGTCTCCTCTCCTGATGTCACAGCTCCTCTATGCGCCTTCCTCTATGCTCCTTCCCTCTATGCTCCTCTGATGCCCCAGCTGCTCTTCCGTCCTGACTTGCATGAGTTTTTTATTTTTTGGCCACACCATGCAGCATGCGGGATCCTAGTTCCCCGACCAGAGATCGAACCTGCGCCCCCCTGCATTGCAAAAACGGAGTCCCAACCACTGGACCACCAGGGAAGTCCCCTGACTTGCATGAATTTTATTGTTTTGGCCTCTCCCTCCCCATGACCGTGAGATGCCATCTGTCTTCTCTTAGTCCTTGCCCGCTAGCCCCTGGCACTGTTCCTGGCACTGTAAGCACCCTACAAACTCTGGTTGAAAGTGAACTTGTTGATCAATTTCTTAAATTAGTCCAACTCAAGCTTTTCTTGGCAGTTGTCCGTAAACTGATTCAAGGTGCCCGGCTGGGGCGGCGGCAGGTGTGCAGAGGAAATCAAGGGATCCAGCCTCTCCCCTTCCTCTAAAAACCTTCCAGACTCTGATTCTTCTGTTCTTCCTTCACACGTGTACATGCTCGGGGGAGCAGACTTCCGAGCCTGGATAAACATGCATTTGCTTGTGAACATCCATGTTGTAAAAAGCACAATAAATCACTAGAAACGAGAGACGCCTCCCGCGGCGGAGGGCGGGAACTGTTTTATCAAGCACCATCGGAAAGTCAGCGACACCCATACCGCCATCCATCAGAGCCCACAGGGAACTCAAAGCTCTTTCTACTGAGGATCCTGTTTAATTGCTGCACTGCATTCATTAGGGATTAGGGCTGTGATGAATGCAGATTGGAGAGACCTAAAAATACTGCGGGTCACAAGGCCAGCGGTGTCAGAGCAGGACAGGCACCCAAGGGTGAAGATCAGCTCCACCTGAGGTCAGAACTGCAGGCGGCAACACATGCCCCACCCTCCCAGCAACCCCCAAGCCTGTCACTTTCTCTGTGTCCTTCAAAGAACCAGAAGCCTAATCCGCTGTCTACCCCTGCTGGGCACCTCTAAGCAGAACAGATAACCGGTGCAAAGCTAAGGGGAGTGTCCTGGCCCCTGGGGGGTGCTTTCTGTGGTACCCGGCTCAGCATCCCCTGCCCCGCTCACAGTAGGTACTCAATAAAGTCTGCCGAATTTTGGATTCTAAACTCCCAGTGCTGGCAGTGGGTCAGCAACAGAACACATAATCACAACCGCATGGTCTGATTCAGTCCCAGGAAAAGAAATGTGTCAGCAGCTGTCGGGCATGAAATCATTCATTATTCAGTGGGTGGACGATGCTTCTCTGCATCTCATCACGGACCAAAACTTCTGGGTCTGATCATCGAAACTTTGTTCCAAGGGATCTCAACCCAGCCGCGGCATCAGAGGCACCTGGAAGTCCGTTACAAAGATGCATGCGGTGGACCCACCCAGACTGGGTACGGGTGCTGTAAAGGCTCCTCCCATGTGTCTCGAGAAGACTCCAAAGACAGAGGACCACTGGGTTCGCAGAAGGGCTGTGGGGTGGGGGTGAGGGGACACTCCCCCAGTTGCCACTGGAATCTTCTGGAGTTGATGCTGGGCACTTCATAGAATCTCTTTTCAGAATCTCAGCTTCCTCATCTCTAAAACAGATGTAATAAAACCCTGTGCCCCTCTAACCACATAGGCCCACCAAGGTACAGGGACCCACTCTGCTGACCTTATACAGCAGCTACCTGCTAGAATATTATTTATGTTAACAAGCATGGCTTTGCACCATGACACTCAGATTTGAGAAACATCTCATTTGATAATTTTTCTACATAAAATTAAACCTAGATGGGGCCCGTGACGAACCCAGACCTGGCCACCTAGCCTGCCCAGCCCAGGGCAGACCTGGCTGAGTGCCACAGTCCCGACTCAGGTACGTCCCATGAACAGCTGAGTTAGCTGGACGCTGTAATCCCAGCCCACACCTCGCGCACGCAGCAAGGCCCCTCTAGCCGGCCCGTGGTATCACTGGCCGTCACCCTGCGACCCTGCAATCCTGATAAGGGACAGACACAGTTCAAGGTGTTTGGGCTTTGGAAAACCTACCTTACTTTTCCTCTCCCAAACCTCAGCCCCCAGCACCTGGTCTCTGGGCTAGATTGCTCCCCACTTGACAGTAAAACATTGCCACTCAGCATTCAAACTCAGGAGGGCTGGGGTTTTTTCCAACACCTCACTCACCAGGGTTGAACAGACCCCCAAAATTAGTAGCACTGGGCCCTCCTTCTGCCCCCCAAAGACTCAGCTGTGCATGAACCCAGGGCCACAGCAGAGAGGCCCTGTCCTTGGTCCGCTGTGGACCACTCACCCCCACTGTGCCTTTGCTACATTGACCATGAGCTTGGCCACGGGGCCTATAGCTGCTGCTCCTGGTATCCAGCCCCCTGCCCACCGCTAACATCCATGCAGCCACTCTCCCATCTGGGGGGGCATCAGGGCACCAGTGTCTGTCGATCCCAGAAACCAAACCCCAGCCCTTCCCCCAAAGCACGCAAGGCCTCCCTCCCCAATGCCCACAAAGCCTCCCCCTCCCTAGACCCAAAGAAAGGCTGAGGGGGCCTGTCTTTAGGGTGGCCCTGGAAATACAAAGAAACTGTTCATCTGCCTCCTGGCCCAAGGAAGCCAACTCAGGACACAGAGCCGAAAAGAGGGGCCGACAGAGCGGAAACCAACCTTTTCATTATTTACAGTCTCCCGTAGCAGCTTTATATCCCAGCAGAGCCACTGCCATATCAGCACCCGTGTCAGTCAGATAAAGCACAGCTCACGATTCAAGCTTGGGCCGGCAGGAGCGGGGGTGGGGAGAGGATGCCTTGAGTCGATGCACCGCTTAAAAACTTCACTCTCGCTCTTCCTTGTGTGTTTACTTCGTCCAGACTTCCACTTCTATGGTGGACACCTACCCATGGGTCACACCCTTGTCTAAATGCCTGAGTACAGACAGAACCTGTAATCTGCTTCTGGTCAGTAGAATAGCCACAGGTATGGGCTAGTCACTCAGCCGCTTCACCTGATTACATCACGTTGTATGAGACGCCGTCTTAGCAGACTGGAGAGGGATACCCTCCTCTGGCCTTGAGGAAGTGGGCCGCCAGACTGTGTGAGGGGCCGTGTGGGTGCTGCGTGGCAAGGTACTGCAGGCCTCCAGGAGCCAAGAGCAGCCCCCGGCCCACTGTCGGCAAGAAAGCAAGACCTCAGTCCTACAACCAGCAGGAGCTGAATTCTGCCAACAGCCCCATTTTCTTGGAGGAGTCCCCCCCACTCCCAGGTCTTGAAAGGAACACAGCCCAGGTAACACCTGATCTACAGCCTGGGATACCCTGAGCAGAGGACCCAGCTAAGCCCTCCCAGACTCCAGACCCACAGAAATTGTGAGATAATCAATGCATGTGTTTTAATCTGCTAATTTTGTGGTAATTTGTTACTTGGCAATAGAAAACAAATTCAATCCTTTCCTATTTTGTCATGTTGAGTGGAATATGTCAGGTAGCACATGAGGGTCTGGGTGTAAAAGGGAGCAGACACAAACCAGGACCCTTTTCTCTAATTCCCAACTCCAGAAAGTTGAAAGTTCAAAGATCTGGGTTCAAGTTCAGCTCCTGCTGCTAAGCTGTTGCGTGTCCTTGAGCAAGTGTCAGCTGCCTGGTGCTCTTTAGGGTCTTCTAGCTCTGAAACCCGAAGACTCTAGTTTCAAGAGTAAGATCTTAGGGTTAAGGAGGTCACAGTTACTTCCAGATTCTCTCATCTTCAATTCCATCCACCCACAGAGCCTTCATTCAAAACCAGAGCACAGGGACTTCCCTGGTGGTGCAGTGGGTAAGACTCCGCAGTCCCAATGCAGGAGGCCCGGGTTCGATTCCTGATCAGGGAACTAGATCCCGCATGCCACAACTAAGAAGCCCGCATGCCGCAACTAAAGATCCCGAGTGCCACAACTAAGACTCGGCGCAGCCAAAATAAATAAATAAATATTTTTAAAAAGAAAGAAAGAAACCAGAGCAGAGGGTAGGGGGACAAATGCAGAAGTCAGCTTCCCCAAAGACTCAGACACCTGGGGAGCTTTCCTGGGTTCCATCCAGCCTCCCAGCCCCCACTCAAGTTCCCTCTCCTGCCTCAAGCTGGAATGGAAAACCCATCAGGCCTCAAGAGATGGCCTAAGAAACAGCGACCCGTTTTTCAATCCAAATTGTGAAATGCTCTGGGAACAATCTGCTAGCTAAGCAAACCTTTCCCATTTTTTTCCTGTCTGAGCACATTGTTCTGAGCCTGGAGAGAGGACAATGGAAATCGCAGCTCTCCTTCACTCCCATCAAGGAATAATTCACACAGGAATTCACTGAGCCCATGGCTTCTGGGCAGGGCTCTGCCCAGGAGGATGAGAAGCCTATGGCAGGGACGTCCCCAAGACTCCCTGGTTGACCCCATCAGCAACGCAGCAGGGAGGGGTGGAGGCTTGGGGTGCAGCCGTGCTGCCAGGGCCGCCCCAGCTATCTGAGCCAGGAGCCCCATCCACGGTCCATCCATCACTGCCCCACACCCGGCCACTGAGCCACCCATGCCACGGACCCGAGGGTATGGCAGGGAGCCACCCAGGACTCCTCGGCTCTGTTTGATCCACTCATACTCTTACCTCTGGCGGGACTACCATGCCCCTGCTCACACCTCACTCAGTCCCGCCCTTGGGATCCATTAACCGCACTCCTAACAAGCCCTGAACGAGTGCCCTTGGCATAGAGGGTGGGCACAAAGCCAGGTGACCCCGAATGACCTGCCAGAGGCCCACCAAGAGTCATTCAGGCCATTTTTAAGCAAACAGGTTGGTGCTGTGACAGGAACAGCAGCATCTCCAGAAGGGTTAGAGATGACTCTGGGCTGCCACCCCTGCCACCTGGGACAACAGAAGTGGGCATGGGTGTGTGGGTGGGCATCCCCCAAGAGAGGTGGGCCCCTTTCCCAGGAAGCCCAGGACCCTCCCTGGGCCTGTCTTCATGCTGTCCATCAGCACTTGCAGGGGATTCTCCCTTGCCTCCCCAATCCAGAGCCCTGGGTGGCCCTGAAGTGCGTCCCACGTGCAGTGAGGCCACATGGAGTGGTAACCAAGAGGTTATCGGGATTGTGGCTCCCGACCAGGCTGCACCCTGAAATCAACATCACGTGCCCAGGCTCCATCCACCCCCAGAAGGCAGAATCATAGGGAAAGGCCCAGCCCCAGCACAGTGTCACCTTGGGCAAGTCGTTATGCTCCTGGAGCCTCAGTTTTCTCATCTGCGGAGTGGGGATAATACAGCACCATTCTGCTATGAGATGAAATGACAGAATCTGGTGCTTCCCAACCTCTCTCGACAGAGCACACGGAGAACGTGGAAATACTCGCACAGCCCACTGAGTAAAGGAACAAGGCTGCTTGCAGGATTCCTCCTGACCCTGAGCCTCACCAGCCACCCTAGAGCTGAAAGAGCCCCCACCTCACAGACAGCAGGATGCTGAGGGGCAGCGTGCCGGAGGCCTGATCCCCGACAAGCACCAGACAGGGGTCTGCTGTGTGTAGCCCCCACCCAGTGCAGGATTTTCTTGTCTCACCAGGGCGGTCTGGGACAGGGCTGGCACGTCACCATTTTTTAACCAGCGCCTTGCACAGTTCTGCAGCAGCGGGTGTGCAGGGCCAGGTTTGGACTTTCTGTTCTAGCTGATCAGAGCCAGCAGGCTCTTCCCCAATGGGGTCACTCGCTCCCCCACCCATCCCACCCTTCCCTGCAGCCCACCCACTGCTAGGGTCCTCTCCACCTAATTAGCAGGCAAATCCCGTTCTGGGAGAATTGAATGGGTCCCTTCTGCTCCCCGGGCATCCCTCACAGTGTCCCTTTGTGGCCGGCCATCCTCCTGACCAGGCCAAACTGGGTCCTCAGCTGTTCACGCTCCATGCAATTTTGATTCCGCCTCCTGGCTCCCACCGTCAAAGCCGTGATGGGGCAGTGTGTGGCCTCCCGTGGGGCCGCAGTGTCCTCTGGGAAAGCGGCTGCCCACGGGGGACGCCTGGTGACACACGCGGACCTTGGGCTGGCTGGCTGCAGGGCCGTCAGGAGCCACGACTCCACGCTCTGGAGTTGAGAAGCGCAAACAGCCCAGGCCTGGGAGACGGAGTTCCGACCAGTGGGGCCGGGCACAGCTCCTGCCGCCAAGCGCTCCCCACGCCCCCCTCTGCAACCCAGGGATGCAGAGCCCCCCTCCTTGAGGCAGCCCAAAGAAGGCTCCACTGAGGCGCACATCCCTTCAGATGGGGCACAGTCCCTCCCCACCTCAGCAGAGAGCCCTGGTTATAATAAAGGGCAAGCTGGCGGAGCCCCTCCAGAGAGGGCCAGGCTGTGGCAGGGTGGGGCCGGGCTGGGCGAAGCAGCAGGAACAGGCAGGGGCATGGGAGCCAGGGGAGGAAGCTACCACCCCCAGCCCTGGCCTCTAGAACTGGCTGAACCCAGACCCACCTGAGCTCTGCCTACCAAACCAGCCCCAGTCTCTCAGGCTGGAGAACTCAGGGCCACTGTGGTCATGAGGGCGGGGTCTGGAGTTTCAGTTACTTCCACAGCTCGGATGGGGCTGTCTGGGCACCAGGCTCCGTGGGGGTGAAGCCTCACCTCCCACCTGAAGACTCGACAAGCTGTCTGGCGTCCCTCGGACTCGGCCTGTGAACTACCAACTTTGCAGGGTTGCTATGGGGATGAATGAACTAAAGCATGAAATGGTCCTCAAGTGGGAAGGAAGGATGTGATGGCTATCACTATTCACTCATCAAGCTAAGACCCGTGGGAAGAGGCAGGCACCAGACAAGCGAACCCAGGTCAGACCCCAGGCCTTGCGCAAGTGAACTCAGGGTTAGGACCCGACCCCCAGGGCTGTCCAAGTCCAGGGGTGTCCTCACCTCCTGGGAGCAGTGACACCTAAGTGAAATATCAACTCAGGGTCCTGCCCAATGCTCCCCATGGAAACCACTAAAATCCCTCACTCTCCACAGAGCCTTGCAGGTTAATGAGTCTGGGGTGGGTACCGCCCACAGCCCACTACCCTGGCACCTCCCTTCCCAGTGCTGGGGCCGATGGGGTCCACAACCAGACCCCAGGAGAAGTGTTCCCAGGGGGGTTCCTTGCACCACCCAGACCTACAGCAACCATCTGTCAGAGCAGAGCCCTGGGCACCAGGACGTTTATGAGGTCTCAGGTAACGCCAGCGCCCTCTGGAGTTTGCGAACTCCCAGAGGACAAGGTCAGGGGGCAGAGGAGGAGACAGGCAGGACCAAGGACCCAACACTGCCCCACCAGCACCCTGCTCCCGATTCCTAAATGAGGACACCGAGACTGCAGAGGTTGCAGAACTGGACGAAAAGACGCAGGAGCAAGGAGGGGCAGTCGGGGTGGGCCACTCCCTCCCACCTCCCACCTCCCGCCAAGGAAGACTTCAGTTGAGTCCAGCTCTGGGCCCAGGCACTGGCCATGCCCCTGGCACTCACACAACCCAGGGCTGCCAGACCTCGCTGGCGGGCAGGACTGTCAGTATCTCAGTGCCCAGGTGCCAGTGTCATCCAGCCACAGCCAGGTGAGCACCGGGCCCCACATCCTCACACTCGTTGCACAACTCCCCTCCCCCAACCAGGGCGACTACTACTAACCCCGCCTCCTCTCCCCCCTCTCCCCCTCCTTCCACTCCTCTCCCCGCCCTCCAGTCCAAAGCCCCTGTCCTTGCAGGACCTCAAGCTGCAAATCCCTCGGAGGCCACGGCAGCCGTCCAAGGAGCTTCCAAGAGGTCCCGGGAGGCCCTTTCCACGGGGTCAGAGCGCCTCCTGCCCCCTGCCGGGTGGACTCACAGGCGACCATCACTTGTCAGGCTGGCCACGAGACTCTTTAAAACTCACCATCCCGGAGCCGTGGTTGATTCTCCCGCTGCCCTGCACAGTGAACTGAAAGGGGCTCCAGAGGCGGGCAGCAGACGGCGCCTGGGCTCTCAGGGTGCAAGCGATACACAGACCCCCTTGTAGGCGACAGAGGTCGAACCGGGGCCCCACGCAGCAGCGCCCGTCTCTGCGGGGAGTGGCCGTGAGAGATCTGTGTCTACAGTTCCGATTTTCCTACCAGGAGCCCATTTAATAATGAAACAACTTTTGCAAAAGTACACTGCATTCGGCGCACGGTTGCGAGGCTCGGGACCAGGCCCCGCCCCGCCCCGCCTCGGCCGTCAGAGCCCCCCGGCCCCTGCGCACGCGCGGCGCCCCGCTCGTGCGGGACCAAAGCTTTTCGGACAGCGCCTCCTGCCGTCCTGAGGCGCCCTGCTCCTGCGAGCGGCTGCCGCCAAACCCGACTCCTAGTTACTCCTGGTTATGCTGAGTTGCCCTGGAGGGGCTCGATCTTGGAAGCGAGGGGACGGCTCTTTCCTCCACCCAGAGCCTGAAGCCCCTTGTCCGCGACCGAGGAACTGACTTTGGGGGAAACTAAGTCACTAGAGGATATAGGGAATGCACAAAACTAGGTGGCTGTCTTGGGCCGTCCCCGTTTGAAATCTAATTCCTGGGGTCACAGACCCCGGCTCCACTATGGGTTCACAAGGCGTGCTGAGGGACCACCTGAATCGTGTGCTCAGTGGCTGGGGGTTCAGGCCAGCAGGATCAGTCCCAGGGCCCACCTCCAGACACCAACTCAGCCAGGACCACTCTTTAAGAAATATTGCCTTAATTTGACCCCCTCATTTCATAAAGGACAGACAGGCAGTGACTTGCCTAAGATCACACAGCTCCTCAGAGGGAAGTGCAAAACGGAAGCTCTGGCAGCATGTCTACCACCCCACCTCCACCCCACAGTTAGAGAAACCAGGAGGCTGTCACCGGGTTCAGTCCCAGCTCTGCTACCACTGTGTGGACTGTAGCAAGTCCCTTCCCCTCTCCAAGTCTCCCAGGTCTGTGTTCTAGCATGAAATGATGGGCAGTGGCCCTCCCCTCCATGATTCTAGAATTCCTGGAGCAGAGGCAGACCCTCACCCAGGTTTGAGCTCCTAGGTCACCACGTGAGGTCCTGCAGCTTTGTGTGCTCTTTGCGTATGTATTTTTAAATTACTCCCAGGAGTAATTACTTCCAGATCATTAATAAGTACATGGCTCCGCCCTCGGGAACCACCAAATTTAAGAGCTTTGTGATAAAAAGGAAGGCAGAAGAAATTCAGGACTGGCAGAACTTAGTAGCATCCTCCACTTTCTATCTCCGAGAGGAATATGCACCCCGATGGCCTGGGGGGAAGGCCACCAAGATCAGAAGGAGCGCAGGCCCTCCACGGCCCATGTATGCAGGAGCCAGAGTCATCAACAGTCCAGTGGAACAGGATGCTCTGAGCCAGGTTCTGCCTTACTCCCATTTATCTTTAGCTACCATCTGCTCTGCACTTAAGTATTGTGGTACAAATTATAAAAACCGTATTAGCTCAGATATTTCATTAACGACTTGAGGGACTGGACCAATGCATAGAGGGAGAAATCTCATTTCCAAGGCAATCAAAACAAAGGCTGCGGAGCTATTGTAGTCCTGAAGTAGATTTTAAGAGTTTTTCCTAAAAGGACTAAGCTTCTTTTGTGTATCTATTATTCATTTGAACGGCTCCTCCTTGTACTTTTCAGAATCCATCCCCCAAGTTAGAAACAAACTGAAATGCTTTTACACACACCTAGGGCCCCTCAGCCATGCCCCTGAGCCCAGTGGAGGAGCTGTCCCCTGTGCCCCCAGCCGCTGGGGCACCTGGACTACCTCTTGCCTCCCTGCAGAAGCCTGGTCCAGCCCACTCAGGGCTCCAGGGCTCCACCGCTTACTATTCCAATGACACAAGACAAGTTTGTCTCTCTAAGCCTTGGTTTCCTCGTCCGTAAAATAATGGGGATATTAGTACCTGTGATGAAACCTAACATATTTGGAATAGCACCTAGCACATACTGTTTAATGCTATTTCTTGGAACCACTGCCTCTCCTCTGGGGCTAGCCACGTAGTACATAATATTTTTCAAATAAATGTACTCGCAATAGGGAAGAACAAATCTGACCCCATGCTGGATCTATTTCTTTAAATTTTGCATTCTATTGCTTTTGCTACAAGTGAAGAATGTTACCTATATCCTGAGATAGACAGGCTAGCTCACTGTCAAGGCTCTGACCTTTAAAAGTATGTAACGCTTTCAATCACACAGATATAAAAAGTTGCAGAATGGAGAATGTCGTTTTTCTTGTTAGAGGTTTACAGGAACATCGTGACCTGACCTACATGGACAGCTGCAAGAACAAAGGATTCCGACACCAAGAAGTTTGCAGCAACCAGCCACACCCCCTCCCCTTCTAGTATAAAAGAAGCCTGAACTCTAGCTTCTTTTATACTGAAAGGGAAGGGGGTGTGGTGAGATGCTTCTTTGGGACGCTAGTCCACAATCTTCTCTGCTGGCTTTCCAAATAAAGCCGCTATTCCTTGCCCCATCAATTCCTCTCTCCATTTATTGGCCTGTTGTGCAGCGAGCAACACGAGCTTGGACTCGGTAACATACTGACTAAAAAGCCCCATGAGGTCAAGAACCATGTCCGTCTCTTTCACCAGTAGACCCTAGTACAAGCCCAATGCATGGAATGGTAGGTTTAGTGAATGACACACTGCTTTACAGTCAATATCCACTCGTGCGTCCACATTCAATGTCCACTTTGCAAAGGCTGCACACCAGACTCCCCTAGGGAGCATTTAATATACTGAGATTCTGGTGGAATTTATTTGAGGTGAGGCCTGGACATTGATATTAATTTTTAAGCGCTCCAGGTGACCCTGATAGGCAGCCAGTGCTGAGAAACAGATCTAAACCTACAAGTGGTTCCCACGTGGTGTGTCCCCTTCCTGTCAGGAGGAAGCCAGGATCTTTAAATTCCTAGTGCCTGAAACACACTGTAATTTCACCTTTGTAATTCCTCCTCATATATTATCCTGGGTAAATCAGACATCTTATCCCAACCTCAGTTTTCTTAGGTGTGCAATGATTCATTTAGATGAGGTGTCCGAGATGGTCAGAATCCAAAGAACAAGTCATCATTGGAGTTTGTTATGGGCTGAATTATGTCGCCCTCCCACACTCTTACGGTGAAGAACTAACCCCCAGAACCTCAGGATGTGACTGCATTTGGAGATCGGGTGTTTAAATTGATAATGAAGCCAAAATGAGGTCGTTAGGGTGAGCCCTAATCCAATATGACTGGTGTCCTTTTAAGAGGTTAGGACACAGACACACAGATCATGTGAGAGGTCTCAGAAGAAACCAACTCTGCAGTCACCCTGATCTCAGAATTCTAGCCTCCAGAATTGTGAGAAGATAAACTTCTGTCATTAAAGACACCCAGTCTGTGGTGCTTTGTTACGGCAGCCCTAGCAAATCAACACAGGGTTTGCGTGTATATACAAAATAGCTCCTGGATTATTTCTTTGGATGACTCTAACCCAGGGCCTGTATCTGGGCATCCCGTTCTCACTGTGGGTCCTCTACTTCAGGCCACTCTTCTCCTTCAGGGCCCAGCCAGTCCCCTCTCCCCTCCTCTGGCTGTCACCCTTCCAGAGGTCCTCCCCCCACCTCAATTTGTGTGCTGGGGCCCCCTGCTAATGATCATATGCCATAAGGTAGCATCTGCACCACAAAGGTGAGCATCTCATTCACTGATCTAGAGCTCTGCCAGGTGCTGTGCCAGGGCTTTGCCTACACCATCTTAGTCCTCAGACCTCTCCTGAAAGGTGGGTATTATCCCACCTCCTCAAATGGGGAGTGAGGCTCTAAGATGTGGCAATAGCTCTGACATTCCACACCAGGTCCAATTCCAAAGCCTCTACCTCCTCCCTGCCTCCCCACCACCCAGGCTCCCCTGCTTCATCCTCAGGGGGACTCAGAAGAGTGAGGGCCTTGCTGCCTTGTTCGCTGTCCACACACCCACAGCCCCAAACATAGCTGGCAAACCAGTAAGCATGGGCTTCCCTGGTGGCGCTGTGGTTAAGAATCCGCCTGCCAATGCAGGCGACACAGGTTCGAGCCCTGGTCCAGGAAGATCCCACATGCCACGGAACAACTAAGCCCCAGCGCCACAACTACTGAGCCTGTGTTCTAGAGCCCGCGTGCCACAACTACTGAAGCCCGCGCGCCTAGAGCCTGTGCTCTGCAACAAGAGAAGCCACCGCAATGAGAAGCCGCGCAACACAAGGAAGAGTAGCCCCCGCTCGCCGCAACTAGAGAAAGACCCCGCACGGCCACAAAGACCCAACACAGCCAAAAATAAATAAGTAAAATAAATAAAAAAAAAAAAACAGTAAGCATACACTGGGTGAGCAGCTGTGCAGCTGGTGGGCTTTCCTGACTCATTTGGGATCATCCTACTTCCCCACTTCACTCCCTCCCCTCAGGGATCCCACTGCTGACCAATTAAAGCCCCAGCTGCTTGCCCAGGATTCCAGACTGCCAACACCCTCAGCCACCTTGTTGCACCCCAGGTTCTAACTATGCTTTCCTACAGGGCCTTCCTCAAACCATTAAGGCCCTCAAAGAATTTAGCAGGAAGCTTGTTGATTTGTTAAATTCACCTGCCTTGAGGCCTTCTCTGATGGGTGAGAATTGCTGAATGCAAATTAAACTTACCTCCTGGGGCTTCCCTGGTGGCGCAGTGGTTGAGAGTCTGCCTGCCGATGCAGGGGACACGGGTTCGTGCCCCGGTCCGGGAGGATCCCACATGCCGCGGAGCGGCTGGGCCCATGAGCCATGGCCGCTGGGCCTGCGCGTCCGGAGCCTGTGCTCCGCAGCGGGAGAGGCCGCAACAGTGAGAGGCCCGTATACCGCAAAAAAAAAAAACCAAAAAAACTTACTCCTGATAATGATGTTGTGCCTTAAGGCAGCATCAGCACCTGCATCTACTGGGAGCTTACAGGAGAGGCGGAATCTCCCGTCACCCACAAACACTGAATCAGAATCTGCATTTAGGTGAGATTCCTAAGACAGGTTCTCAGCCCTAGTGCACACCAGAATTACCCGGGGAGCTTAAAGTCACTGATGCCTGGTGACACCCCAGAGATTCCGGTCTGGAGTAAGGCCTGAGAGAGCCCTGGTGATTCTAATGTGCACGAGGGGATGTGATTGGGAACCCCGGTCCCGCAGTCCCAACCAGCAGTGAGTTCCCAACCAGCAGTGAGTACTGGCAGCCTGTGGTGTTTGATGAGGGACCTCACATTCAGGGGCCGGGCAGGCCTAAGCCAGAACCTCCCACCCGGACCAATATGTGTTGCCATTGGTATAAGCACACCCTCCTGTAACCTGCGGCTCACAAATTTGGTCACTAACTCCCATGCTGCTACGAGGAGACTCGTTAGAACCTGGTGGGGGCAGGGTGCAATGAGCCACTAATTAATTTGTTCCCTTCGACACTGCGATCCACCTCTAGGGATCTACTCCACAGAGACACTCACACGTAAGATACAAAGTGGTCACGTCCAGCTATTTAAAGAGTGAAAAAGTGTTCTTAACATACGGAAATCACACCATCACGCTGTACACCTTAGACTTATACAGTGATGTATGTCTAATGTATTATTTCTCAATAAAACTGGAAAAAATGCTATTAAAATTCGTTCCACTTCTAAAAGAGAAAAACAAGTGAAAAACTGGAGACAACTCAAATGTTTCCTGATATGAAATTATAATATACCCACTTAAGATAAAATACTATAGTCATCAGAGTGTGAAATAAAATTCACATTTTATGACAAGAAAAATTTAAACATAAATTCTCTCTGCCCTTTGGCCTCCTCTCTCCCCTCTACTGTGCATCGTGTATCTGCATCAAGCAGCAACCAAACCTCCCCATCGGCAGAAATAACTGCTCAACCATAAAGAGCAATATTTTCTAGCACCACCAAGACAACTCCTTAAAGATAACATTCCCGCTTTTTTTTTTGGCGGCGGTGGGGGGGCGGTTGGGGGGCGGGGAGCAGCACACCACTCAGCACGCGGGATCTTAGTTCCCGACCAGGGATGGAACCCATGCCCCATGCAGTGGAAGGGCAGAGCCTTAATCACTGGACCGCCAGGGAAGTCCTGCATTCCTTCCTAATCTTGTAAGGGGCCAAGATGACCCATGACCCACTACTTGACAGATCCTGTAAGCTGTCAATAATACATCATCTAGCGTACAGCCCTCTCAAAAAACTTATGTAGAACTGTTTTGACTTTTTTTTTTTTTTTTTTTGGCTGTGTTTTGGTCTTCATTGCTGCACGCCAGCTTTCTCTAGTTGCAGAGAGCGGGGGCTACTCTTCGTTGTGGTGTGTGGGCTTCTCATTGCGGTGGCTTCTCTTGTTGCAGAGCACGGGCTCTAGACGCTCAGGCTTCAGTAGTTGTGGCATGCGGGCTCAGTAGCTGTGGCTTGCGGGCTCTTGAGCGCAGGCTCAGTAGTTGTGGCGCACGGGCTTAGTTGCTCCGCCGCATGTGGGATCTTCCCGGACCAGGACTCAAACCCGTGTCCCCTGCATTGGCAGGTGGATTCTTAACCACTGCGCCAACCATAAAGAGCAATATTTATGTCCCTGTTTTGACTTCTAACAGGCGGCGAAACAGTTCTCAGAGCTTCCTCAATTTGGCCCGAATAAAATTTTCCGTTTCTTTCTTAGATAGACTGATTAATTTTTTCATCAAAAAGAGAATGACATAAACTTGTGACTACTGACATAGAAAAGCATCCAAAATACTGTTCGGGTAAAAACAAACAAACAGAAACAATACCATGCATAACAAGGATACTTTAATAAAAATGGTAAATACTAGTATACACATGGGGAAAAAGCAGTTATTTTGAAAGCGGAAAAGGTAGTACTAAAAGAGACTTTTTATAATTTGTTTTTCTAGAGATTACCAAAGAAACCAAAATGTTCTTAGAAAACACATGAAATAAATCAGGTAAGAACATTCTCAGAGGGCTTTAAAATGTGAGGTAATTGATAACACCGCAGTAATCACACACTGGTCCCAGCGCAGACATTTTAAATATGAGCTTTATTTTAAATTTAAAGAAACACTGAAAATAAACACTTTTTACAAATTATATCAAACACTTAAAACATAAAACATAATCTAGGAATGTTAAACAATAATTCTTTTTTTTTGTAACAATAATTCTTAATTCAAAGTAATGACATTCATAGAATACATCTTGGTGCTAGCCAATATGGAGTTTACTTAAATCTAGTATTTTTTATAAGCTTCACCATTAATCCTTCCTAAAATACAATGACTATGACTCAACTTTATGAGGTTAAGCTAATCTTCTAGGCAATACTGTCCTATAACTTTTTCAAATACAATTTATACCAGCGAGGAAATTATTAAAACATATATAAATTATGCTGAGGGGCTTGATTAAAAGGCTGTCTATATAGAGAGATGCATCTCACCTTAGAAAGCGCGCATGCGCGCACACACACACACACCCACTCTTAATCGAAAATAAGATGCCAGGACATTCTCTTAGTTATGTTACACAGCAAACTGCACGTTTATAAATGTCATTCTATTATGTATGAACTGAAAAACATATATTTTTTTAAAAGCCCTTAACATGGGGGAGTGGAATATGCCCGCATTAAGTGCAGAAACTCAGTTTTATGAACTGCCTGTCTCCAGCTGGCTCCCAGGCACCACTGAAAACTGTCGCCCTCAGAAAGACAAGATGGTCTTGTTAATGATTTCCACGGCTTCCAGAATCTCATCCTCCTTGATCACAAGTGGAGGTGCAAACCTGATGATATCACCGTGGGTTGGCTTGGCCAGAAGTCCATTATCTCGAAGTCGCAGGCACACCTTCCAAGCATCATAATCTAAAGAAAAATCGTCAAACTTGTATGCTGATCCAAGATAAACGTTTAAACATTCCCTTGCAGCGTGCATGGGCCAGGGCAGCCTGGCAAAACAGAATTCCCAGGACCTAACTCAAGAAACGCAGCTCTGAGTTGCAAGCTTGCTTTGTTCTTACCCTTAAAAATGAAGTTATTTTTCAGCAGTGGTTTGAATGGTATGATTAGACATGGTTTTTGTTAGTTTTTCGTAAGTGAAAAAGACCTAGCAAAAAACTTACATGCTAAGGCAGATGTAATTAATTACACAAGGAACCAATACAAAAAGAACTGGGATATGATACAGGTAACTAACTGGCATAGAATAAGCAATACTCAAAACGTAGTGAACACTACACATTCCTAACCTGGATTTGCTTCCTGAGCTGGCACAACTAGACGCTCATCATTTTCACTCTCACGACCCTCAACCCTGGCTGCATCGGAATCACCGAAAGGGTCGCGGCCAATGTATGGGCCCCACTCCAGACCCATCAAATCCGTATCTCTGCAGCGAGGCTAGGCTTGGATTAATTGTTAAAAAGCTCCCCGGGTGATTCTAAAATGCACTCAAGGTTAAAATCACTGTTTTAAAAGGAAGGATTAGGGCAAGAAAATCCAGCAAGGAACGCTTAAGGATTAGAAATGATGTGTTAGACACTAAACACTCAGTTAAGTGGCAGCAGGGGTTGTTTTTATTATCAACATCATCATCATCATTCCTGTTATCACTACTGCTCCTACTACCTCTACTGATATGCAAAGTACGAAAGTGAGTGAGGAAAGGAGAGCGAAGAGGAAATGGGACTACAGAGTGCTCTGTGCAGACTTCCTAACAGAAAATAAACTGAAATCTCCAAGTACTGCATAAATAACCTAAGGCAGAATAACAAATGACTTAAAGAAATGAAAATAGGTGAAATTAGTTATATGTGCCTTCATGTAGGAAAGAGCTATATATTTTTTTTTTTTTTTGCGGCACGCGGGCCTCTCACTGCTGTGGCCTCTCCCGTTGCGGAGCACAGACTCTGGACGCGCAGGCTCAGCGGCCATGGCTCACGGGCCCAGCCGCTCCGCGGCATGTGGGATCCTCCCGGACCGGGGCACGAACCCGTGTCCCCTGAATCGGCAGGCGGACTCTCAACCACTGCGCCACCAGGGGAGCCCGGAAAGAGCTATATTTTTAAGACCATTAATATAAATCAGGTAATAAGAGTATTAGGCAGAGCCTAAAAGACTTGGTCAATAGGAGGCCAGTCAACAGTTTCAAACAGAGGAAACCAACGACCAGATAAAAAAGCGAACGTGTTCTGAGCTCTTCCTATAACAGTAATATCTTGTAAAATATTTTGTCTCCGTACCTTTGGTTTCTCTAATAACAATAGCATTTAATAATCCTTTTCCTCTTACAGCCGTTACAATATCAGAAGGTAGCTTCATGAGCTCATTTCTCAAGATGATACCCATTTTCTCTGCATTTTCAGCAAGGTTTTCTTCTTCCAAAACCTATGTTTGAAGAGAAATTACAGAAATATTAAGACTGCCTTTTCTTTTACATTGTTCTTTGGAGGGGAATGCGGACTGTAAGCACAGGAAGAACATGATCAGATACAGACCAGAGTAACGTACCTTCCATTGCTACTTTCCAAAGCCTGTACCAGTCTGATTTCTAATCATCTAACATACGCTAGCTCAGACAGACTCTTGCTTTAGTCATAAACCCATAATCAATCTGATTCTGTGACAAAATAAGGATTAAAATTTGTTTAATGCAACTGATATATTTTCTTCTTAGGTGAATAAATCAATGGGACTAAATATACTTTAACTTTTTAACTGCAATAGAGTTCCCTTTGTTTTTTTCCCTAAAAAGTCCATCCTCAGAGATAATAATTTTATGCCTTTTGTAGGCACTTGAGGAAAAGTCTAAAAGCATTCAAATCCACACTTTAACAACAACAAAAACAAAAAGCCACATGTGCTACGCCAGAGGCTTCACAGGCCAGGCCCGGTCACAGAGTGAGAGTTCGATGTGGACAGGCCAGGGCCTACAGGCCAAAAGCCCCAGGAGACTGCAAACTTGGGAAGCCCCTGGAGGATTCCCGTCTACTAGGCCAAGGTTAAATTACTTTTTGAGAATGCCTTGCCCCTAAACCCTTTCCTCTGTACTTCATGTTCTGTAATACTCGGCAATCCTATCACATTTCTTATCACACCAGTGGGCTCAAACCTAAAAGGCACTTCAACACTACCTCCAGGACTAGCTACTGTACAGCTGCAACCAGTTTTTACCTCCAGGGCCGCGATGGCCACTCGGCAGCCTAGTGGATTGCCACCATACGTTGAACCATGTTCCCCTGGTTTAATGGTCAGCATTATTTCATCGTCACACAACACTGCGGATACCTGAAAGACAGAGACTTCAGCGCTGACCAAGTCTTTTCTCAGATGAACTCTTCTTATTCTTACCAGGAACACAAATATTTATGAAGCTGATACTAAATTTGACATAAACTTTCAACCAACAAGTGCTACACATCTGCCACCTTAACTAGCAGTGACAAGCTGAGTGGTGCCCTAAGCACGTTCCAAGCACATCAGGCACACTGCAATGGCACAGAATAGCACTTCGGAACCGAAAGAAGCAAGCTACTTCTGCAGTGATGTAATTTAGAATTCTTTCCACTCTCAAGGTGAAATGCTTTGTTTAACTGTTTAGAAAACAATGTTCTGCACTATACATTCAGAGCCCTTTAGTCCATACCAATTGTTGGCTCTGAATAGCAAACCCAAGAAAAGAATTACAGTTAAACATTAATTTTTCCAATCTCTACATTAATTGGTCGGTCATGGTTTTAAACAATTAGTAATACTATGTCTCAGAACTATGGGAAAAAAGCATAAAGGTCTACAGGAGTACTTTTGGGATAAAATGTTTCCATCCAAACAAATGCAGCAGAGCAAATTCCAAGGCACACTCAATTCTTCAGTTAAAATAACTAAGTGGGTCACCCCATGGAACTCTGAAATGTTTTTATTACACGTATTCCAGGTGACCTATATAGATATAGATATAGATATAAATATCACTAAGTTAAACCAAACCATCAGAAAGGCACTATTGTCACAGTCGGCTAATGTAAAAATATCTTAAGGATTCATGAGAATAGGGAAGAGAAAGAGAGGTTGAACATTGGACTTACAGGGTATAAACCGCCAGAAAGTGCCTTTCCTAGAAGGACCATATCAGGTCTGACATTTTCGTGATCAACAGCCAGCCATCTACCAGTTCTGGCCAATCCTGTCTGTATTTCATCAGCAATAAACAGAACCTATTGGAAAACAACAAAACAGCATTAATTATCGTTTTCATTTCCATAGGGAAATAGTGATCTTTATTTTACTCTTCCCTGCACAAATCTGTCATTCTGACATCCCCTCAGATTTGTGAAAACATTTTAATTACCCACACAACTTCAAGAGTGTCCTGTGAAAACCCTGTAGACACACAGTTATTTCTGTGTCAGGCCACTCAGTCCCCAGAGGCCCATTCTGCACTGTCCTACAAAGTGGTAAGGCACTTAGACAAAGGGTTTTGTGGGGGGTTTCTGAACATAACTACTGTCTGGGACTAAATTCCCTCGTTTATTCCACAACATTTATTAGTAAAGAGGGAGAGAGAGCTTAAATTCTGGAGCAAAGGGATACGACAGAGGGTTTGAGAAGGACCAGAGTACAGGCTGCCGGAGCAGAGAGGAAGGAACCGTGGTTAGCGCCCAGAAGTCTGCAGCTCTGCCAGGGCCCAGCCAGTAGAAAGTCAGCTTCTTTGCAGCCTGCTGCTAGAAAGTTCTATCACCACTAGAAAGTTCTGCAGCTCTCAGAATGAAGTCTCCCTCTAGTGGAGAGGTGATGTAATCTTTGCATTTATCCTATCGGCCAAACCCTAAGAGAGGCAGGCAGGTGGGCAGGTGGCTGACCTGGTGCTGGGTGCAGAGCTCTCGCACGCCCACAAGGTAGCCTGGATCTGGAACAACAACGCCTGCTTCACCCTGAATTGGTTCCACCATGAACGCGGCAACGTTTGGGTCCTGAAGTGCACGCTACAAAAACAGCATGAAAATGTTTTTAGTAACTTCCTTTCAAACCCATTTGGAAATCTGAAATCACATAATGTGCATCTTTTCCCGTTAAGAATAAGTGTGCCAATTAAGTTTTCACACTAATTTATATTCTGACTTCAAAGTATAACTTTTCTGACTGACATTCAATTACCAAAAGCTCTAAATATCTCAGCTTTAAGCTACTCCATCCTTTATTTTCTAATATATACTTAAATGTACTGTAAATAAAAACGAATGAGGGACTTCCCTGGTGGCACAGTGGTTAAGAATCCGCCTGCCAGTGCAGGGGACACGGGTTCAAGCCCTGGTCCGGAAGATCCCACATGCCGCGGAGCAATTAAGCCTGTGTGCCACAGCTACTGAGTCTGCGCTCTAGAGCCCGTGAGCCACAACTACTGAGCCCGCGTGCCACAACTACTGAAGCCTGTGCACCTAGAGCCCGTGCTCCGCAACAAGAGAAGTCACTGCAATGAGAAGCCCACACACCACAACGAAGAGTAGCCCCTGCTCACCACAACTAGAGAAAGCCTGCGCGCAGCAATGAAGACCCAACGCAGCCAAAAATAAATAAATAAATTTATAAAATAAAAAAAAAATAATGAAAGTGGCCTTTTAAAACGCCATTAAAGGGAATTCCCTGGTGGTCCGGGGGTTAAGACTCTGCTTCCACTGCAGGGGGGCACAGGTTTGATCCCTGGTCAGGGAAATAAGATCCCACAAGCCCCGCAGCCAAAAAACAAAAAAAATTGAATAGATACATTAAAAGTGTATCTTTTTACTTTACAATTCTTCCACTTCATAATTTTAAAAAGCTGGCTGAATGGCTGAAAACTGACTAATTTTGTCTATTAAAGTAATTAACAGGTAATACCCAAGTTAATACTTATGGAGATAAATCTGAAGTGGTTAGTTGGTTGTCAGGATTAGACCACAGAACCTGGTTTCCCCATGTTGGAAACTTGGAAACTAACTGACCATTACAGAGAACAAGGGTGAATCTTGGCCTAACTTTAATACAACAGATTCTCAGTACAATCATATATCTGTTTTTCATTCATACATTCAACAAATTTACGTTCTATTTACTATGAACTAAAGCACCATGATGCTAAATGAAGTACCTCAAGAGCAGGCAGATCATTATATGGAATGATTTCGAAACCCGGCATAAATGGTCCAAAACCATCGTAACTGGTTGGGTCTGTGGAACTGGAGATAGCAGACAATGTTCTACCCCAAAAGTTTCCAGCTAGAAAGAAGAAATAAAGTCATTGTTTCAATCAAACCCCCCAATGTAATAAGCACTGTTCCCCCACAAATGCCCTAGGAAGCTTGATTTTCAAAAAAGCAAGGGTTTGCTTTAGAGAGCCTCCAGTGAGCTCATTTGTTTAAACAAAATCTGATAGTAAACACCCTGGTTCATATGACTGAGGTCTGGCCTTGCAGTTACTATTTTAGGCACTTCTCTACTGAGCCTCCGAAGTGTAATATATAGCCCCTAAGGATAGGTATTTGTCTTTTCTTTCAATAATCCCAAGCCCTAACAAGTGAAGCATTCGATGCTTGTGTTTCTAGAGACGGTTTTTCTAGACACATTTATTATAGTGATATGAGAAAGAGACTACCCTTCATAGAGAATTAGCAGTTTTCCTTTTAAAAATCCAACACTACAGGCTAACTATTCAATAGAATGAATTTTAAATTTCATTTGGATAGAATATCCTCAAGCAGTTCGAACACTTTCAATTTGCCTTCCTTGCTGTTATAAGTTGTTATGTGCTAAAAGACATCTGCCTTTGTTCAGGAACAATTTTTACCCATTAATTTATTTCATTAATAGTTTGAGGACTGATTAATAATGTCAGGCACAGGGCTTCCCTGGTGGCGCAGTGGTTGGGAGTCCGCCTGCCAATGCAGGAGGAACGGGTTCAAGCCCTGGTCCGGGAGGGTCCCACATGCTGTACAGCAACTGAGCCCATGCGCCACAACTGCTGAGCCTGCGCTCTGGAGCCCGCGAGCCACAACTGCTGAGCCCGTGTGCCACAACTACTGAAGCCCGCGCGCCCTATAGCCCGTGCTCTGCAACGAGAGAGGCCACTGCAATGAGAAGCCTGTGCACTGCAATGAAGAGTAGCCCCCGCTCACTGCAACTAGAGAAAGCCCACGCGCAACAACGAAGACCCATTGCAGCCAAAAATAAATATAATTAATTAATTTAAAAAAATAATAATAATGTCAGGCACTGTTCTAGGTGTCAGGCATAGAATGATGACTGGCAAGCTCCCTGCCCTCAAGGAGCTTCTATGCTAATAGGGAAGAAACACCTCAATGTAAACTAGTGAAGCAAATGCACAACATAATTTCAATGTGGTTAAACCCAAGGAAGAAAAGAAACAGTAGAATAAGAGAGGCTTGGAGGGTCTCCCACCTGTTGTGTTTTGTTTTTTTTTTTAATATCTTCCCACCACTTCTGCCAGCTGCAACTCAATTAACCCAGTACTGAATTATTCTAAGTTGGCTTCAAAGCATCCATAAATACTACCCTTGCAAAGCCTCTCTCAGCTATGAGTACTATGAATAATCCCCACTTGACTTGTCCACAAGCAACAGCGTATTGATTCTGCCCAGACTTAAGACAAAACGCACACTAGACCATAAGCCTACTTGCTCTCCTGCATCGGCCTCAGGAGTCTCACGCCCCGCAGCTTACCCTGCAGTATAAGGGATGTGCACTGGGGACAGTCTTCTGTCTCCACCCACTGACTCACCAGCTTCTTTCAACACCTGGGTGAAACACCTTTGCACCCTGTGCTAATGTGAGAGAGACTGGACACAGTCTGTAAGAACGAAATCACCAGAAATGCCATTTTTGTTTGCAAGAGACAGTTTTGTTGTCCTACAACTAAGGTACAAGATTGCAAAATGGCAGACCACAGAGCTGTGCAGAGACTTCGGAAACAGGAATTTGTCGCCCCCACCCGCAAACACCAGCTACAGCTGGCCACTAGATGAACTCTGGATTCTGTTATATTATGGGGTTTATAATTTAACTGCGTGTGTCCACAAGGCAAAATATTTAATTATTTCAACCATCACAAAAATGAATCTTGACCATGTGCAGTGACAAACTTACCCATACTTTATGTTTTAAAAAATTAAAATCAGAGCTTTAAAAAAAAAGTCAGAACCTATCCATTGACCATCATTATCAAGATCCCCAAAGTCAGTCTATATGGATAATCTGGATTAACTGTTGGTCTCCCCAGTCAGGATTCAAGTCATTCCTCTCAACCATTCACAGAAATATACCCAGGGCAACTCCAGCCCTCCTCTTCCAGCAGCTTCTAATGACATGATACAGTAATCCTCAAATACTAAGATTCAATCACCGGATCATACCTAAGACACGGTCCCACCTGAACACAACCCAACGTCAACAACCTCACAAAAAAGTGCTCCATCGGCAAGACCGTCTAATTAACCAGAAAACCGCTATGAAAAAAATCAGATAAGCAGATGGGAAACAAGTCATATAGTCACTCATTTTAGGGAGGGAGGAGTAGGGAGTTATTTCGGAGAGAAAAATCCCACATATGAAGAAATACTTGGAAATAAACCTAAGAAAAGGAAATCCTTCCATTTTTATGAAACATTCAACAATTAACATACGACACATGAGGCAAACACATCTGAACTATTTCATCAGTAAATTAAAATGGTAACTGATACTGTACGTTTCGATCACAGCAGTTAATGGTGAATCTCACATACCTGCAAAAACAATCTTTGCTTTGTATTTCGGGATCCCCTTCACAGTATATCCCCATCTACGAGCAAGTTTGCAAGCAGTCTCTCCAGCCTCCACTCCTACCAAAAGAGAACATCTCTCAGTTTTAAAACATGTTTTAAACTATCAGAAAATTATAAGATTTTCTCAGCTATTTAACAACAAAAAAAAGGAAGTATTTTACCTGTATTCATAGGAAGAACTTTGTGGTAGTTGAAAAGTTTAGTAACATACTCTTCGTATTCACCGAGCACGTTATTGTAGAAGGCCCTGGATGTTAAGGTCAATTTGTCCGCCTGACTTTTCAAAGCATTCACAATCTTTGGATGACAATGCCCTTGGTTGACAGCACTGTAGGCACTCAGAAAGTCAAAATATTTTCTGCCTTCTAAATCCCATACATAAATACCTAAAATATATAAGGAAAATAACGCTAGAAAAAATCACCACATTACATAAAGTTCAAAGACTAAGACTGCTAGCCAGGGACTTCCCTGGAGGTCCAGTGGTTAAGACTCTGTACTTCCACTGCAGGGGGCACGGGTTAGATTCCTGGTCTGGGAACAAAAAAAAAAAAAAAAAGACTAAGACTGCTAGCCAGCCCTCTGAATACCTACATATGAACCTTTAGTTAACATAGAATTGTGGTTAAGGCATGTTTTAGCTCAAGCATAATAAACCTTGGTTTATAAGGAATTATATTTCATCTGTCCAGCTTCAAATTACACATTTAACAAAAACAGCATAACAAGGAACTTCCCTGGTGGCACAGTGGTTAAGATTCCGAGCTCCCAATGCAGGGGGCCGGGGCTCAATCCCTGGTCAGGGAACTTGATCCCACACGCATGCCACAATTAACAGTTCCCATGCCACAACTAAGTAAGCCCGCGAGCTGCAACTAAGGAGCCCGCCTGCCGCAACAAAGACCCAGCGCAACCAAATAAATTAATTAAATAAACAAATATAAAAACAAAAACACACCATTTAAAAAAAAAACCCGCATAACAAGAAGAGATTTTATTAACTCTGGAGTGAAACCTTTATTCCTGGAAAACTGGAACCTTGATTCCTGGAAAACTGAGGTTTGGAATTTAAAGCTGGAATTTAAAGGAAGAAGTTATGCATAACATAAAAATCAACTGGTTGACTGTAAAAACCAACAGAATGGGAAAAAACATTCCCAAACCATATATCTATCTAATAAGGATCTAGTATCCAGAGCTCCTACAACTCAACAAGACATACAACCCAATTAAAAAATGGGCAAAGAACTGTAATGGACATTTCTCCAAAGAAGATATACAAATGACCAACAAGCACATGAAAAGATGCTGAATATCATGAGTCATTCGAGAAATGCAAACCAAAACCACAATGATACCATTTTACGCCCACTAGGATGGTTATTTTCTTAAAAAGGAAAACGAGAATTGACAAGGATGTGGAGAAATTGAAACTCTCATATATCACTAGTTGGAATGTAAATGGTGCAAGAGCTGTTGAAAACAGCTTGGTGGTTCCTCAACAAGTTAAACGTAAACTACCATATGACCCAGCAATCCCACTCCTAGGAAGAAGGGGAAGAAAAAAGAAGTGGAAAACAGGTGTTCAAACAGAAATGTGTACACCAATGCTCACAGCAGCAGTATTTGAAATAGCCAAAAGGTGGAAATAACCCAAACTTTCATCAACTGATGAATGGACAAACATGTGGCGTATCCATAAAATGAATAAATTCAACCATAAATAGCAATGAAGTACTAACGCATGCTACAACATGGATAAACCTTGAAAACATTGTGCTAACGCACGCTACAACATGGATAAACCTTGAAAACATTGTGCTAAGTGAAAGAAGCCAGACACAAGAGGTCACATGTTGTCTGATTCCATTCATATGAAATATCCAGAACAGGCAAATCTGTAGAAACAGAGAATGGGTTAGTAGCTGCCAGGTTCTAGGGGAAGGAAGGAATGGGGAGTGACTGTTTAATGTGTATGGGGCTTCCTTTTGGGATAATAAAAAAACTTCCAGAACGAGCTAGAGGTGAAAGTTGTACAACATTGTAAATGTACTTAATGCCACTGAACTGCATGGTTAAAATGGCAAATTTTATGTCATGTACATTTTACAACAATTTTTTTAAGTTGATCATAGATATTAAAATGTATTAGGGGCTTAACACCTAATTTTTACCATGTACCTAACATACTGTGGTAGGTGCGTTTGTCCCTTATCTCATCAAAAAACCCCTATGAGTGTTACCATCCCTAAAGTACAGAGTAGATGCTTAGATTATAACTAGCCCCAGCTGGCACACATGCAACCAGGACTCGAACCCAGGCAGTCAGATTCTAGAGTGCACGCTGCTGCTGTAAGTAAAGAATACTTTTGCAAACCAAACCGCTTCCAATTCTGTAATATATAAACCTAGATTTTCATTTGTTCAGAAGGAGCTTTATCTACACTACAGTACTGGTCCCAAATAAAAAATACAGGCAAATGATTAAAATGTTTAATACTCTTATGCACCATCTTCTGGCCAAAAGCTAAGTAATAAACTTTGGCTTTATTTGGCTATGGCTGTTATTTCAAAATGTGGATTAAATCACCATTTGGCAACAATCAGTAATCATTTATTCAGGTAAGAATCGTTAATGGATGCTAAAAGTGGGAGCAAAAATTTGATGAGTAACAGGATATTTGCAGTCTCAAATCATGTCTCCACAAGACATTTAAAAGGGAAAAATAGAACTTTACAATGGAGAAGCCTGGCAGACACTACCTTACCAGTTAACCCCAAATTGAGTTTTATACGAAAAATTATTGGCCTGTACTCTTCAAAAATACCAAGGTCAAGAAGACAAAGACTGAGGAATGGTTCTGGATTAGACTAAACAGACCTGAAAACTGAATGCAACCCATGAGCTGAGATTTTCTTTTGCTACTCAGGAGGACAAGTGAAATGCGGATCAGGGCTGTAGATTAGAGAACAGTGCTGTGCCAATGTTAATTTCCTGATTTTGATACTTACACTTTGTTATGTAAGAAAAAGTCCTTGTATTTCAGGAAAGGCACACTAAGTATTTGGGGTAAGGAGGCATCATGTCTGCAACTTCCTCTCAAACAAGTTCAAGAAAAAAAATGTATTGTGTATGTGTGTCTGGAGAGAAAAAGAGATTAAGCAAATGTGGTAAAACGGTTAACGCTTGGGAAATCTGGGTGAAGAGTAAAAGAAAAATTTAGATACTACTGTTGCAGCTTTTAAGTTTAAAATTATGCCAAAATAAAAGTTAAAGGAAAAAATGACAGCAATATTACAGTACTTTATTTATGTATCGTACATTCCCTCCTGGCAAGGTCCATCACGACTTTGTAGTCCCCACAGTACCTAACACAGCAAGCAACAGACACTCAAAAATGTTGAATTAATCATATCTGCAATATAGAAATTAAATGCATCTGGAAAAATGTATAGTGAGAAAATATAAAAGCAACTTTTACAAAAATGTAAAGCAAGTAAAAGGGGCAGGGGTGGGAAGGGTTGGAACATACCTTTCCCTCTCTCCAGGGCTACAGGTAAAGGGTGGTAGTTGTGCGCACCATATTTAGATTCCCGTTCAAAAATGTAATCAGAGGATGGAGGGCCTTGGACTGTTTTTTTAGTTGCAACAGATGTAGCAGAAGCCACTGAAGAATGAAATCCACGAAGGACAGCAACAGTCTGCAAACGTGCTAGTTTGGAAAACATGATGTCCTTCAAGTAGGAATATCACCAACCTGTCCAAAGAAAAGAGAAGGCGTAGAGAATAAGAACCTTCCCAGCGCAGACAAATGTCAACTCATGAACTATGTGTTCAACATTTACCAAAGAATCAGAAAAATAAAGAGAGAACTAAGGTGATAACTGTAAATGGAAAGTAACCTTTGAAAATTGTATTTAGGGCTTCCCTGGTGGCGCAGTGGTTGGGAGTCCCCCTGCCGATGCAGGGGACGTGGGTTCGTTCCCCGGCCCGGGAAGGTCCCATATGCTGCGGAGCGGCTGGGCCCGTGAGCCATGGCCGCTGAGCCTGCACGTTTGGAGCCTGTGCTCCGCAACGGGAGAGGCCACAGCAGTGAGAGGCCCGCGTATCGCAAAAAAACAAAACAACAACAAAAAAAAAAACTCGTCTCTTCCTAGGGGGCAGGGTCAAATTCTAAAATAAAAACTATTCTCTATGATTTGGCTATCAGGGTCTACAGCTCTGTGACTTCATTAGAACCTGGCAGAGAGGCACTAAAAAAATTTTTTTTAATTAAAAAAGAGAGAGGTATTAAAAATATATTAAAAACTCTCTAAACAGCATCTTCTAAGTTAATTAACAGGTTGACACAATATGGTGAGTGAAAGGAATCTTTGAAATTATCTAAATTCAACATTTTCATTTTACACACTTCCTCAGCTCATTCACAAAAGAAATGGGACAACATATCCATTTATATGCTGAGTTCAGGCAGTCTTATTAAAATATAACTACAGTGTGGACTTCCCTGGTGGCGCAATGGCTGAGAATCCGCCTGCCAATCAATGCAGGGGACACAGGTTCGAGCCCTGGTCCGGAAGGATCCCACATGCCGCGGAGCGGAGCCACTGGGCCCGTGCGCCACAACTACTGAGCCTGCGCGCCACAGCTACTGAGCCTGCACTCTAGAGCCCATGAGCCACAACTGCTGCGCCCATGTGCCACAGCTACTGAAGCCCGCGCTCTGCAACAAGAGAAGCCACCGTAAAGAGAAGAATGCGTACAGCATAGCAGAGTAGCCCCCACTCGTCGCAACTAGAGAAAGCCCGCGCGGAGCAACGAAGACCCAACGCAGCCAGAAATAAAATAAATTAAAATAAATTAAAAATATACATATATAACTACAACTTACTAACAAAAGAGTAACATCCAAAACATTACTAATACTCGTGCTTAATTAAGGTTTTTAAGGTGAACTCTGAATATTTAATTCGAGGGGTCCTGTGGTCCGATCCATCAGATGCACTAGGGCCCTGTAGGCACATTTCTATTCAAAAACCTTCTGGGTTCAAGTTACTGTGCCTGGCACAACACAAGAAATACTAGAACAGAATTAAGGAGGGCTTAAACCAGCCAACTTCAACAACTTCCCCTTCCAGAAAGGCCTGGAAAACCAGGAGAGGAGGAGAGCGTAAGCTCCTCAGCGTTTGGAGACTAGGATGTAAATTCTAGCTGAGGCTATTAAGAGTAACTATTTGGATGATTTTGTCAATTTTTTTTTTAGCTTCAATGTCCCCATTTGCAAAATGAAGTTGAAGCCATTCAAGGCCATTACTGAGGATTAAATGAGATTGTTTTAAAGCACCAAACTTAGCACAAAATAGCCACTCAGTTAGTTCCCTCTTAAATTCATAAGGGAATTAGCCAAGTTCTGCAATATAAAAAAAAAAAAAACCCAATGCCAGGGTTTCTTTTTTAAACTGCAGCTTTTGTTCTTCTAAAAATTTTTTGCTATTGAAAAAAAAATTAGAAACACAAGAAAATGACCTGCAGTTCCATATTTAGGAGGTAACCATTAACTTTTAACTTTTTTCTATGCATAAATACTATACACATTAGCTTTTCACCCTTCCCTAGGGAATTTACCACATTAGACCTTCTGAAGGCCCCCAGGACCCTTGCACAGATTTTTGTCACAAGTCCTAACACTTCAGGACTCTTGTTTTCACACCTGTCTCCTTACTAGAATCCTACTAGGCTCCTTAAAAGGACAGTAACTCTGTCTTAAAATTCACTTTGCATCCCCAGAACCTAGCCCACGTTTGGGGATTCCTTGTCTGTCACATAAACAAGGTCATTCCTAAACAGACTTAGGACTTGCGAAGGAGTCAAGGCAGTGACAAATAGCAAGGCCATCCAGAGAGATGATTAAATCACCCACCCACTCCTAACAGACAGAGCTGAGTCTAACTCTAACAGGAGGCTAGCATGATGTCAACAAGAATGATCTTTCCATCAAGAGTTCACTTCCGTAAAAAAAAAAAAAAAGAGTTCACTTCATTAGATCATTTCACTCCAGGCTGTGCATTTAACTTAGGCCCACACTCAGGTCCTGGAGAAGAGGACAAATTGTTATTGACAGCAAAAATTTTAACACTAAATGTTTTCAGTAATACAATTAACAAGGTCCTTCTTCAAGCTACTATTGGCCAATCTAATCCATCCTATCTATACTAGAACATACCTAAAATAGAATTCCATAAAACGCTGCGTTTTGAAGAGTTAACTTAGCAGACACTTACGAAATACTATTTTTTAAAATCACTCTAAAAGAAAAACCAGCATTAAATTCATCAAAAAGCCACTTAAAATATTCCACTTGAGGAATAAATTTGGTTTTACTACATCTGTCAAATATTTACCTTTCTTGAGGCAACCATTCAAAAGTACAGTCTTTTTTGGAAAGTTCTGCCAACAAAAGTTTTTTGGCCTTTTTTTTTTTTTTTTTTTACATAATCTGGCTCAAAGTCAGCTCAAGTGCGCCACTGGCAAACACCTTAAGCATTACTACTGAAAAAGGACTGGTTCCATTAGATCATTCCCTCCACACACCTCCAAAATCCACTCACCACTTTTTTTAAATGTAGATTTCACCCATCCCCAGGAACTCAGGAAAGGGCATAAAATATGCCCACAAGTAACTGTAATAAAGGCAGAGAGTGGGGGTGGTAATACAGTCTCTTTGAGGAAAAAAAAGTCTTTTCAAGAATTTTTACCATTCAAAGTTATACTGGGTCTGGGACTTCCCTGGTGGCGCAGTGGTTAAGAATCCGCCTGCCGATGCAGAGGACACGGGTTCACTCCCTGGTCCGGGAAGATCCCACATGCCGCGGAGCAACTAAGCCTGTGCGCCACAGCTACTGAGCCTGTATTCTAGAGCCTGCATGCCACAACTACTGAGCCCATGTGCCACAACTACTGAAGCCCGCGCACCTAGAGCCCGTGCTCTGCAACAAGAGAAGCCACCGAAATGAGAAGCCTGCACACCACAATGAAGAGTAGCCCCTGCTCGCCGCAACTGGAGAAAGCCGGCGTGCAGCAACAAAGATCCAATGCAGCCAAAAACAAATAAATAACTTTTTTTTTTAAGTTATACTGGGTTTTTTGGGGAGCAGATTCAAAACTTATCTTGAACACCATGGAAAAACTGCAAACCCAAAACAATAAGCTTTATTGTTTAAATCTTGTCCTTATTAAAAGATTTTACTTTCCTACTTGGATCTTTTTCATAGTCAGGAACTAGATTCTCTGAAGACGGTACCAGGATATTTTAATGAAAGAAGTCTATTGTTTCTTTCAGATGAGTAAGATGAAGAATTTGGATTACATACCTAAAGAACAGCTCCAAATTCAAATTGAGAGAACTAGTTTACCTACAGAAACTCTTAGAAATCCGAAGATTTAGAATTGAGAACCTGGAGTTTAGTAATTTATTAAAGCCACTTCATTCCAAAGTCACTCCTCCGTCTTTTCCGCCTTAATTTATCACCTTATCAAAGAGGTAAAACTGAACACCAAGAAGAGATACAGTGACAAAGGGAGGAGGCTGTGGGTCACCGAGCACAAGTGTCCCAATGAAATCAACCAGAATTTATTCATGCTCAGCACTGTTGGCAAAGAAACTCGAGGGAGGAAGTGTTCGTGCTGAAAGCCCTGTTGACCCCAATCCCCTGACACCATGTAATTAAACCTGCACTTACTGTAAGGTAAGGCTCTACTTCTGACTTTTTTATTTGGACAAAGGCTGGAAGGGAAAAGAAGATAGGTTGGGGGAAGGGAGAGATGAGCAGGTAGGCTGCAGGGCCAAGGAGCTGCCCGGAAGGACTCGGACCCAGTCTCGATAGTCGGCGCCGCCCCCGGAGGCAAAAATTCACCATTTACTGAGCAGTTCCGCGTGTCCAGAATGCGCTCTCCTGGCCGACGTCAGGAACCCAGTGTGTTCGCGGGGCCCACGGCCCCGGTCCCACGCGCCGGCGCCCTAAAGGCTTCCTCCCCGGAAACCCGGAGGCGCCCGAGAGGCTCAGGGTCGAGGCGCAGAGACCTCGCGGCCCCTGGGGCCGCGGCACCGGTTCGTGGACTGCGGGCCGGGAGGGCAGAGCGCCCGCCCCCATGGGCCGCGCGCCGAGGGGCCGGGCAGGCGGAGGTGCCACATCCACAGCCTCTCTCCTTCTGCCTCCCTCGCCCGATGCTCCCTGCCGGGATGCGCCGCGCCCCTGCCCGCCCGGATTGCGTGCGGGCCGGCTGCTCTCCAACCCCCGGTATCCCGGTGCCCACCGCCGGCAGCGCAAACCCGCTGCGGAGGCGGAGCCTGCCTGCCGGTCAAGGCCCAGCACGCCTCCTCAGCCGGCTCCCCCCGAACCCGGGACCGGAGCCGCCCACGCCAGCCCCCCGACCCGCCGCGGCCCGAGGCGCCGGGGACCCACCCCAGCCCCGGCCCCGCGGCGCCTGCGCGGATACCTGGCGGCACCTCGGAAGCCAGCCCGGGACACGCGGCGTCAACTGAGCAACTGCGCGACGGTAACGCGTCACAGACCTTAAGATGAAGCTTCTGCCCCGCCCCCGGGACGCCCTCGCTTCCCATTGGCTAGCGGCGGAGGGCTGAGCACCAATCGCCGTGGGCCCGCCCTCCGCCCCGCCGCTGCGCATCCCAGACTCCGACTGGAAGCGCAGGTTCGAGCCCCTCCCGCGCCTGCAGGGCCGAGCTGTTCCGGTCCGCCATCGGTTCACTGCGTTTGGGCGCCTGCCTAGCCAGTGCTTTTCCTTCGGTCGCTCACTGCCCTCCCTTTGTTGGCGGGAAAACAAGGTCCGAAGGGATGAAACGTTGGTTGGGCCCCCGCCTCGCGGGGCTGGACGGCAGGCTGGACTTCCAGCCCTGCGTTCCCCGGCCGCGCTCACAGGCCTTTGCCTCGCCGAGCCTTACGTGTGTGCGGTGCCAGCCCATCCCGGCCCCAGGCAAAGTCGCGCCCACCATGTCCTTGAACCCTGGTGTGCTGTAGTGCTGTTGCGCTTCTGAAGCCATCTGCGTAAGTCATCACTGCAGTGGAAAATGCACTGTCCACCTCCTCGTGGTTGCTGGCAGATACTGAAATGATGGCAACACACTGTAAGTTTGTCTGCGGCGCCCTCCACAACCCGTTAGAAACGCAGAACTGAGAATGGATAGGCCAGGATAAACTCATTTTAGAATTATGAGAGAGGGCGTCCCTGGTGGCGCGGTGTTTAAGAATCGCCTGCCAATGCAAGGGACATGGGTTCAAACCCTGGTCAGGGAAGATCCCACCTACCTCGGAACAACTAAGCCCATATACCACAACTACTGAGCCTGTGCTCAAGAGCCCGTGCTCCACAGCAAGAAAAGCCACAGCAATGAGAAGTCCGTGGGCACCGCAGCAAAGAGGAGCCCCTGCTTGCCTGAAGACCCAATGCAGCCAAAAATAAATAAATTTATTTTTTTTAAAGAATCGTAAGAGACCTGGAAACCGTGAAGTCTACACCATTAAAAAATTTTTTTAACTTTATTTATTTAAAATTTATTTTTTTATCTATTTATTTTTGGCTGTGTTGGGTCTTCGCTGCCGCTCGTGGGCTTTCTCTAGTTGCAGCGAGCACACAGGCCTCTCATTGTGGTGGCTTCTCTTGTTGTGGAGCACGGGCTCTAAGCGGGTGGGCTTCAGTAGTTGTGGCACGCAGGCTCAGTAGTTGTGGCTTGTGGGCTCTACAGTGCAGGCTCAGTAGTTGTGGCACATGGGCTGAGTTGCTCCGCGGCATGTGGGATCTTCCTGGACCAGGACTCGAACCTGTGTCCTCTGCATTGGCAGATGGATTCTTAACCACTGCGCCACCTGGGAAGCCCCAGTCTACAGCATTTTTGTTAAATATTGGAAACAGAGCTGGGAGTGAGAAAACGACTTACCCAGGGTTATCCCACAGGTGAGGGGCAGCCCAGTCCTGTGTGCCACCCCCCTTCTCTGAGGGTGATCACAGACAGCTGCAGGGACAGAACTGCACATCAGCACCGTGTTCCATAAGACCGCCCTGATCAGTCAGGGTCCCAACTGGAAACAGGTGGCACACTCCAAAATGGAAAATTGAGGTGTATTTGTTACAGGAATTATTTAAGTGTAAACCACAAGAGGTAGAGAAGTAACCCGGGGCTAGTGCACCAGGGAAGACCATTGTCAACCCTAGGCTTAAAGGGAGCTGTTTTCAGAACCCAAAGACAAAAAGAAAGGAGAGGCCACCTGCCTGGGCAATGGTCATCAGTGACCTCCAGGAACGGGAGCTGGGGTGAGGAAGATCCTGACCTCCCATCTCCTGCCAGGGTTCTCTATGGACTGAGCCCATTAGGAAGCCAGAGACCTAAGGAGCCCTATGAGGGCAGTCCCTGCAGGGCAGCCTCCTGAGACGCAGGCAGGGTAGGGAAGGGTGGGGAGTAGATGGGGTAGGAGGACAAATGGAACTCATTCAACACAGAGAACCAGCTAAGATAAGCCTTAGCCAAGTAGAAAGGAAAGTCAAAGCTATACGGTAGGGGCTGGAAAATGCGTGGGCACAAGGCCAAGCTGTAAACATCAGAGCCCATGTCTACAGATGTCTAGAGCAACACACCAAAAGGGATTCAGTCCTCTGTGGCTCCATCTGCCTTAGACCAAGGTCAGTTATTCTGATTGTTATGGCCATGCCCTCTCTAGAGCGCATTGAGAGTAGGACTTTGCCTTTTGGTTTGTTGATGTGCCTCCATAACCCTGAATACGACGTGATTAATTTCTTGGAAGTTAGGTCCTTGCGCTCACAGGATCAGAGAGGAATTGTTTCTCCATGGTCCTGCCTTACAAATCTGGGCAGGTGTGTCAAGCCAAGCCCAGCTCTTGGAACACTTACAGAGAGCCCAGGAATCCCCAGTTTGGCCTTGGCAAGTAGGAACAGGTGCTTCTGAATTCATGAAGGGGACATGACACCCAAGATCTGAGTAACATCAAAATGTGTTGCAATGCCTTTTGGACTTACAGATAAGGTGCTCTTTAACTAAAACCTTTCCATAGGCCAGAAACTGCTTAGAATGTCTGGGTTTTATCTCTTCTCTCTTATCAGAAAAACAGAGGTACAGACAGCATGAAATACTTTATGGTTTTTCTAGCTGGTTGAAAAATAACTAGCAGTTGTTTTTCAGCTTAATGTGCCCTTGGAGACCTAGACTTGAAAGCAGCTTGTTTTCAAACAAGAAACAGAGCTGCTCTGTTTGTATGCATTTTATTCATAGTCTAGAAACACGTAAAGACAGAGCATACATTACAAAGATTGTTGAGCCTCTAAAACTACTTATAGATTCAAGTTATTAATTATATGGGAACAATAAAACTGGATGATATAAAGACTGACCCCATCACAGATATCCAACACCTAAATTAGTTTATTTAGTTCATTCAACAAATGTTCCTTGAGTGCCTACATGCCTGACCCCGCAAGGGGTTTCACATCAGGCAAGAGTATGTGGGTCTCTTTAGGAGGAGGGAGAAGTTCAGGAAATGCTCCTTCAACAGGTATGAACTGAAGTCTTGCAACTTGGACCATCTGAAAAACTGCAACTACACAAAAAAGGAAAGAATTCATTTTCTTATACAGGCAACTCTCAATTATTCAGTGACCAGAAAAGCAATTTATGGATTATGCCAGCCTCTTGCTTTCCATCACTTCCTCTATTGCCCAATTTGTTTTTACTTGTCATTAGCATAGCCTAAGTGTAGGTGGACTTGAAATGATTAAAAAGGAAAATCCACACTGATGGTCAAGGAGAAAGTCTTGTAATGAGACTCAAAAGATGTTTGGTGATTTTTACCCAGCAGAAGAAACATTTTTCCCCAGATTATATTCACCCTAAAAGATGTCTTCCAACAGAAGACTTGGCAATATACATAGCTCATGCCTCCTGCTGTTGCTGCACTGAGCCAAGGCAGGCATTTAAATCTGGAGGAGAGGGACTTCCCTGGCGGTCCAGTGGTTAAGACTTCCCCTTCCAGTGCAGAGGGTGCGGGTTCGATTCCTGGTCAGGGAGCTAAGATCCCACATGCCTCACAGCCAAAAAACCAAAACATAAAACAGAAGCAATATTGTAACAAATTCAATAAAGACTTTCAAAATGGTCCACAACAACAACAACAAAAATCTTAAAAAAAAAATCTGGAGGAGAGTAAACCTCCTTACCTCCAGAATGGCAGGGAGCTGGCAGGAGCAGGGTAAGCAAAATAGTGAGAAAAGTTAAAGAAGGATATACCTGGTAAATGTTCTGAACTTAAATCTGAACTGGGGACAATAGGCAGAGATTCAGAAATTGTGCAGTTAAAATACTGGTTCTGCTACGAGGATATGCCTGCTAGGGGCACTTATTTTCTCTCGTCCATAGCTGAATTCCACCTAAAACCTCCAGCTGCAGTTTCTATCTATCCCCACATGATACCTTCCCTGACTCCCCAGGTCAAAAGAGTCCCCCCTCACCCTCAGCACTGCCTGTCCACCTGTCACAGAGCTGCCTGCAGTCATTGTTTGACTACTGTATATTTCTAGCTCTGTCTATGTCTTATCTTCCCACCCAGACTATAAATTCTTTTTTTTTTTTCTGGCCATGCCACGTGGCATGCAGGATCTTAGTTCCTCAACCAGGGATCCAACCCATGGCCCCTGCAATGGAAGCGTGGAGTCTAACCACTGGGCCACTGGGAAAGTCCCCAGACTATAAATTCTTGAAGCTACCTTGCAGCATGTCTTGCAGGACTTTTAGAGCCTTCCAGAACCCATCTCCATGTTGCTTTTAGTAGGAATTATTATTCTACACTTGCCCCAACTCATCTTTATTCCCCGGGGCAGGAATTAGAGGCAGAGTAGAGGCAGGCCTACAATCCTGAGATTCTAGAAGCCTAGATGGCAAAGCCCTTCCCACTCTTAGAATAATAACAGCCGTTCAAAACCCCAGAAGCTTGGATTGAAAGAAGGATACTTCAAACCATTATTGTCCATTAACACCTTGCTACTTGTCCAAGCGCTGAAGGATTGTCACCTGGGCCTGATAAGTTTATAAAGTTATGTGCTAGAGAAAAGGGGATGGACCGAGTCTTAGCGCGAGGCATGAGATTGGGAACAGAGCTGAGTCCAGAAGGGGAGGCTCTGAGAGGATCTTTGGGGTTAGTGGCTGCAGATGGAGGATACTGCATGCCTGGGAGCCTGAGCAGGGGAAGAGAACAGAAAATACCAGAAGAGGGATTTGGGTTAACCAGGTCAACTCGGTGGAGGGTATTTAAATCAACTCAGTAGCAAATATTTTAAAAGAGACTCAATTCACGGGGCTAAAAAGTCAGCTAATTATCAATACTGAGACATAATAAGTAAGTTATTTTGAAGATACGAATTAAAGATATACGTGCAAAATAGAGCTGAAGAGTTTTTTTTTTAATAAATGTATTTATTTATTTTTGGCTGCGTTGGGTCTTCGTTGCTGCACGCGGGCTTTCTCTGGTTGCGGCGAGCGGGGCCTACTCTTCATTGCGGTGCGCGGGCTTCTCATTTTGGTGGCTTCTCTTGTTGCGGAGCACGGGCTCTAGGCGCGCGGGCTTCAGTAGTTGTGGCTCGCGGGATCTAGAGCGCAGGCTCAGTAGTTGTGGCGCACGGGCGTAGCTGCTCCATGGCATATGGGATCTTCCACAGACCAGGGCTCGAACCCATGTTCACTGCATTGGCAGGCAGATTGTTAACCACTGCGCCACGAGGGAAGCCCAGAGCTGAAGAGTCTTAAAGATCTAATCTAGCACTTTTAAGGACAGAGAAATCCAAGATTCCAAGGTAAAGGGCCCCAGCCAGTTGCGACATAGGTGATGGGACAGCCAAGAAGCCAACTGTTCACCCCATCATGTGTTGTGTTTGACACTTAATCAGAAGTAAGAATTTTAACTAAGAATAAAAAAAGTTAAAGTAAAAATTTTTGACAAAAAATTAAGTAGTGAATTAACAGCAGCGTTTATTTGGAAAATACATTGCTCATTAATTAAAAAATAAAATAATAGAAACCTCGAGTATTAGCTAAATATTTACATCCTTATCTATTCAGATACTAGGAAGTTCAGTGTATTTTGCAATTTTCCTTTTTTATTGATTCCATGGAGGCCAACTAAGTGTGAGCTTTGATAACTTTTATTCTCTTTTGAAAACTTTAATTTTGACTCTTTTTAGTTGGACTATAGAAAACAACAACAATGGGACTTCCCTGGTGGTCCAGTGGTTAAGACTTCATGCTCCCAATGCAAGGGGCCTGGGTTCAATCCCTGGTCCGGGAACTAGATCCCTCATGCCACAAGAATATTTTTTATTTTATTTATTTTTTAAAATTTAATCTTATTTATTTTTTATACAGCAGGTCCTTATTAGTCATCAGTTTTATACAGATCAGTGTATACATGTCAATCTCAATCTCCCAATTCATCACACCACCACCACCCCCGCCGCTTTCCCCACTTGGTGTCCATACGTTTGTTCTCTACATCTGTGTCTCTATTGCTGCCCTGCAAACTGGTTCATCTGTACCATTTTTCTAGGTTCCACATATATGCATTAATATACAATATTTGTTTTTCTCTTTCTGACTTACTTCACTCTGTATGACAGTCTCTAGATCCATCCACATCTCTACAAATGACCCAATTTTGTTCCTTTTTATGGCTGAGTAATATTCCATTGTGTATACGTACCACATGTATTTTTTTAAAAAAGAAAGAAAACAACAACAATGACTCCCACCCCTGCAGAAAACCTGATGTATTAATTGAAAATAATTTAAACTTTTCTCCTAACATTGTTGACGTAAATAAAAGTAATTTTAAGATTTTTTAAATTTCAAAGTTAAATGTTATTAAATAAATATATGAGGTATATTTATATAAAATATATTATATTATATATAATATATATATATTTATATATTATATATATTATATATATATTTTATATATATTTGTATATAATATATATTATATATAATATAATATATATGTTATATTATATATATTATATAATATATTACATATATTATATTATATATATTATATATATATATAAAATATATTATATATTATAAAATCATTTCATGTTTGTCGAAGACGCTTTGTTTTGCTCTGAATTCTGCCAAGAGTTGTTCACATATTGGAAAGTCAAGTCACAGACAGCAATGCCAGTCTGGCATTTGAGTTACCAGTATGCTTTGTGTTTGTGGCTGTCACATCCTTAATAGTGGTATATGGTCCTTCCCTTCTCTTTTGACCTGGATTCTCCTCCAAAAGGACTGTAGTGATAAAGATGAATTAAGTCTTTAAATTAGGGATGAGAGATTATATTTTGCCCTGACACCTCAAGTTTGACTTAGTTCATTGACTGAACAAATTACTTTTGTTTTCTGATATCTGTATTAATTTAAATATAGATTAAAGCACCAGAAGATGTCTACGATCTTGGTCTCCCCATTTTTAATTTAATTTGAACTATTTATGTAGTGCCTCCTAATTCCAAAACACTGTGCAGAGTTCTGAGAGAATCAAGAGATTCAATAAAATGTAGCTCCTGACTTCAGGGGGTGTGAGTCTGACTGTGATCAATGTTCTAATGAACTTGTCAGAGCACCTAGCATCCAGACCATATATTGGCTAAGATGCAGGCGTTGGAATCGGACAACCCAGAAGTCATTCCTAACTCCACTGATCCTTACCTGGGTAACCGGAGACCCTGTGGCTCACTTACTCACCTTGTAAAATGGGTTATCTAGAGGATCACATAGCTGTGGCACTCAAACATCCAGCCACTTCTAAGCCACATGGCAGCTCAGTGTCTCGTAGCATTATTATTTTTATCTACAATAAGGAGTAAAGGTTCTTTTCCAAGTCATCGTGATCATCATCTGGCCTTGAATCTCCCCTCTTCTACAGATTCCTATTGAAATCTAAGTAAATCATATATTACACTTAGAAGGCTAGAAAAGTGTTGATTGAAAATGCAAGAATATTTTATCACTGGGATCTACTGAAGTAAATTTTACTTAGAAAAGGCAACTTTTTTTTTTACTGCTACCTGTTCCCATTCTGGCCCTATGCCTCTCCCTGGAGTTTGGGAAGACCTGTTGGGCTAGATTATATGTGATGAACTTCACTCTGAACTGGCCTTCTTCTGGTCGATAAACAAGCTTTGGTAACACCTTCCCACATGTGTTAATTTTCTAAAAGAAAGCTTGAGATAAATCCAGGATAGTAAGTAGCCCAGTGCCCCACTGGGCAGATGGTCAAAAGAGAGTTGCCATTCTCCCTTTAATATCCAAAGATTGATACTAGAAGGAACTTTGGAAACATCTGAATTACAAGTATCTGTAGAACTACTTTCCTCTCTGACATTTTCTCCCCCAAGCAACTTCTTTTTGTTTTGTAAATAGTTAATACATTTACTTCATTTACAAATCAAAACAAATTAAAAAGTACACACTGAGAAGACTTCTTCCTACCCCAAGCCCATCTAGCTTTTGTCGCCACCAAGGGCAGCCCTTCACATTAGCATCTTGTTTATCTTTCCAATGATTCTTCATGCAATAGAAGTAAATATAAAAACATGGGGCTTCCCTGGTGGTCCAGTGGTTAAGAATCCGCCTTCCAATGCAGGGGACACGGGTTCGATCTAAGAGCCCACATGCAGAGGAGGAACTAAGACCAGCAACTAAGACCCGACACAGCCAAATAAATATAAAAAAAAAATTTTTTTAAAAAGTCATTATTTCCTCTACTTTATAACAACTGAGACAGCAGGTTGTATGTACTCTTTGCACCTTGCCTCTTAATATGCCCTGGAGCTCTCTCTGTGTCAATATGGAGAGATCACCCTCATTCTTTTGTTTATACCTGCATTAATAGCCCCATATTACTGGACACTTGGATTATTTCCAATCTTTTGGTATTGCAAACAGTGTCACAATAGAGAACCTTATCTCTGACATTTCGTGACTTTATAAGATAAAGTCCTGGGAGTGAGATTGCTGGGTCAGAGGACTGGCCTACATTTCCAGTTTCAAGGCTAACACTTCTAAATCCAGGGCTCGGGGGAGAGTAAATGAAGCAGACTACTCAGTTTGTGCCTGTGGACTGGCGCCAGTCTCTGCAATGAAATGGTGCAGAAATTGCGAGAAGTGAGAAAACTTAGAGCCATCTTCCATTGCTGTGTCATCCAAGTACATAATCATTTTTCTAAGTAGTCGAGTTTTACCGATTTTATCTGTCTGTGATGACTGGAAAGAAAAAATGACTTCTGTGACTATGCAAAATCACCAATAGCTTCTTTTTTTTTTTTTTTTTTTTTGCTGTACTCGGGCCTCTCACTGTTGTGGCCTCTCCCGTTGCGGAGCACAGGCTCCAGACGCGCAGGCTCAGCAGCCATGGCTCACGGGCCCAGCCGCTTTGCGGCATGTGGGATCTTCCCGGACCGGGGCACGAACCCGTATCCCCTGCATCGGCAGGCAGACTCTCAACCACTGTGCCACCAGGGAAGCCCAACCAATAGCTTCTTTATTATGAGATTTCCTTTCAAACCATTTTAAATTCAGTAAAGTTTATTATCCAAACTTCTGAAAAAGTTGAAAAATAGGACTACCCCTAAACATGAAAGAGTAAAACAAAATTAGACTAAACAAGAAGTGAAAACATAGCTCAATCATTTAACAGCAGTTCTACGCAAAAACTGGGTTCACCTCTTAGGGGGTGTTGAGCCCAAAGACCTACCGAAGCTGAAGATCGGGAGAAGGAAGGATTTATTACTTGCAGCAAGTGAGAACACTGGGCATCTTTCCCAAATCAGTGTGTTCCTGAACAGCAAAATTGGGGGTTTTAAGCTAAGGGTACATGCATATTCATGAAGGGGCCTGAGCAGGATGTGCATATTCATGAAGGGGCTTGAGTAGAGGAGGAGTCAGCTTACAATTGGGGCAAAGGTCTACAGTCTAAACTTTAGTCCTGAGGGTCAGAAAAGGTCAACATCATCATTCCCTGGCTTCCGACCAGTCTGGGGTCTTAGCAAGTAGATAACCATCCTCCACCTGGATGGGGGCCTTGGTTCCCATAGAACAACTCAAAGATATGTATTAGATTGTTACGTATATCCCTTGAGGAGGAACTAGGACTCTGTTTTATTACTGCACTATTGCTTCTTGACTGCTTTTCTTCTGTTCTTGCTTTCCTTTGTTCCCTTAAGATCATTAATTACTAAGACCTGTTCAAGGAGAAGCACTGTGGCCAGGCTTAGGTGACAAAACGGTTTAGGTCAGAATGGCTTCTCTTATGTCAAAAAGCTGTATCTGGTTCTTTTCCTCTGGGGACCCCCTACCCTATCTGCCTACAGAATTGGTGGAATACCAACATATTCCGATGTGAGAGATATAAGACCTATGTAGAAGAACTGCCAGAGACAGGGGCTGGCGGGTGCAGGGGGGAGGGTCTCCCAGATGAAACAAGTAGAAAATGATACAATATAAAATGTAGTAGGTGCCAAGTGACACGGTGAGGCCTCACCTTTTTACAAAAGGATCTGGCCACCCAGGCAGAAAAGCAGTGTATCAGGAATCATCCTGTCTGCCAGGACACCAATCTCCAAAAAGTGGGAAGGAGATGTGAGATGAAATAGAGATATGCAGGAAGAAAATGTTATAAATTCTATTTAATTTTATTATCTCATCCTTTTATTATTTTTTAAAATATTTATTTATTTATTTGGTTGTGCTGGGTCTTAGTTGTGGCAGGCAACCTCCTTAGTTGCGGCTCCAGGGCTCCTTAGTTGTGGCATGTGAACTGTTAGTTGCGGTATGCATGTGGGATCTAGATCGAACCCCCAGGCCCCCTGCATTGGGAGTATGGAGTCTTTTTTTTTTTTTTTTTGGTACGCGGGCCTCTCACTGTTGTGGCCTCTCCCATTGCGGAGCGCAGGCTCAGGACGCGCAGGCTCAGCGGCCATGGCTCACGGGCCCAGCCGCTCCGCAGCACGTGGGATCTTCCCGTACCGGGGCACGAACCCGCGTCCCCTGCATCGGCAGGCGGACTCTCAACAACTGCACCACCAGGAAAGCCCGGATAAGGCGTATTTAAAAGGATAAGATAGGACACAGTGGTGCAGTGGTTAAGACTCCGTACTCCCAGGCCCGGATAAGGCGTATTTAAAAGGATAAGATAGGACACAGTGGTGCAGTGGTTAAGACTCCGTACTCCCAGGCTTCCCTGGTGGCGCAGAAATTTATGACCAGTGGATGGCCCAAGTCTGAAAAGTTATCTACCAGACTCTATATGGGGTATTCAGAACTTGTAAAGTAAGGCTAGGAAGTTAATGTCCTGGAAACCTGGTGTTGATTTAATTTGTAGCCACTAATTAAAATTCTGTAAAGATGCTTTGCTTTCACTATGGAAATGGCCTAAATGTGTTTTTGTATATACTGCCTACAAACGGAGCTACTATGTGTGTATCTAGCAAGGGTCTGAAAAAGATGACTTAAGAAAGTCGTGTTAGGGGGACTTCCCTGGAGGTCCAGTGGTTAAGACTTTGCCTTCCAGTGCAGGGGGTGCAGGTTCAATCCTTGGTTGGGGAGCTAAGCTCCCATATGCCTCGCGGCCAGAAAGCCAAAACATAAAATAGAAGCAATATTGTAACAAATTCAATAAAGACTTTAAAAATGGTCCACATCAAAAAAATCTTAAAAAAAAAAAAAAGATTCCAAAGCCACAAAGCAACTGTTAGTGTTCGGTGACCTTCTGCACCGGCTGTCTTTGGGGCTTTGAAATTGATTTTCTTTTCTTTTTTTAAAATATTTATTTATTTATTTTGGGGGGGTTGTGTTGGGTCTTCGTTTCTGCACATGGGCTTTCTCTAGTTGCATCCAGCGGGGGCTACTCTTCATTGTGGTGCACAGGCTTCTCATTGCGGTGGCTTCTCTTGTTGAGGAGCACAGGCTCTAGGCGTGCCGGCTTCAGTAGTTGTGGCACGAGGGCTCAGAAGTTGTGGCTCGTGGGCTCTAGAGTGTAGGCTCAGTAGTTGTGGCGCACAGGCTTAGTTGCTCCACGGCATGTGGGATCTTCCTGGACCAGGGATCAAACCCATGTCCCCTGCATTGGCAGGCGGATTCTTAACTACTGTGCCACGAGGGAAGCCCCTGAAATTGATTTTAAAAAAAAAAAAAAAAGTCGTGTTAGGGTAAAGATACCCTCTATTGATGAATGCTAGTTGGTGGGGGGTGGGAATGGGAATACATATATACAACCTCTGATAATTATAAAATTATTTAAAAGCTTTGCTAATAAAGAACAAGAAATAATTAAACAAGAAATTATTACAAACAAAATTTATTAGACAAAAACATCAATAGATTGAGTCTAAGCATTTGGTTGGAAAGCCACTGGGCCTTTTAAAGCAGCAGAAGTCCAAAGTCACACACTTCGAGCATTACTCTGTTAAAATCCGAAGAAACAAGAAACGTCAGCAAGTATAGCACTCCATGCTAGTCCATAGATAAGCCTCCCACCTCCCTCCCCAGTCCCTCTCTCCAAATGGAGTCTCCTGTGATTCTGGTACCTGAGAGGAATAGAATGTTTCCCGAGTCTTACAGAAATTCGGATTCTTTGTTACAGAACTTGCCTCTGTGTATTGGAATTGCCTACTGGGATACATGGAGTGTTGCTTCTGAGAAACTGAGAAACAGTTACTGAAGGAATGTTTATCGATATGTAAAGTGAATAAAATAATATTCTCTACTATAGTAACTGCATTTTGAATCTCATCTGGCATCAGTTGTCTTTTAGAAAGTCATAATGCATTGTTTGGGGACACTTTTCTCCTTCAGAATAAAAGGAAAAGAGTCTAATTAACAAATTATAATTAAATAATACATATTCTCAAATCTTATGAGAGTCCCATGAATGTGAAGTCTTCATTTAATTTGGAAGAAAGGAATATTTTCTCATTCCCAATAATAACTGAAGTAGATATTTCAAGATTATAATAATATCATGTGTTCATAATACCAAACAGCATGCTCTTACTTTACAAGAAGCCATTGATCATTAAATTTACTTATTAATGACACAGGCTACCAAGAAATAGCAAGGAATGGTATCCATATAGATATCACCGGGCCTAAAGTCCTCGAAAAAAGGTTAGAGTGAAACATACATGACCTAGTTGGGGAGGTCTGGTTTTCTGAGATACGGGCTACAAATCATATCACATAAAAAACCAAAGGAAGGGTATTCCAAACAAAGCCGGCAAGAGAATCTTACAGAACTAATTCTTAAGGGAGATAACGAAAGCAGCAGTTAGAATGCTCATCCGTATATTAAGTTACTGCAGTTGAATCCATCATAAATATGCTTTTTGCTTCCATGGTAGCTTTTTACACCCCAAAATTATTTCTCTTACAGCTCCTAACGACCTTTTGCTTGTTCACCATGCCATCTTGGAGAGTCTGTGTGGAACAGAGTATCTTTCAAGTCAGAATCTTAGATGAAGCTCTAAAAACGTTGAGTTTGTGCTTTAAAAAAGTAGTCCAGGGCTTCCCTGGTGGCGCAGTGGTTGAGAGTTCGCCTGCCGATCCAGGGGACACGAGGTCGTGCCCCGGTCTGGGAAGAATGCCGCGGAGCGGCTGGGCCCGTGAGCCATGGCCGCTGAGCCTGCGCGTCCGGAGCCTGTGCTCCGCAACGGGAGAGGCCACAGCAGTGAGAGGCCCGCGTACTGCAAAAAATATATATATATATAGTCCAATTCATGACTGCAGCGTGTGCTGGAGGCGCGAACTCTCCCCCGGGTTCGATCACTACTGGGAGCCTAGGATTTGCTGGGACAGACATATTAGCCAAGACTGAAGTTTTACAGTATCCAATACTGCATACCCAAATGGGCAGTCTCATGCATAGACCTCAAGATTTTAGTTGAGCCATTTGTCTCTTTGTTATCTTTATGCCTTTGGGGCCATAGCCGTGGTTTATCAAAGCTGTTCTCAAAACTTGCAGTGGGGGCTTCCCTGGTGGTGCAGTGGTTGAGAGTCCGCCTGCCGATGCAGGGGACACGGGTTCGTGCCCCGGTCCAGGAAGATCATCCCACATTCCGCGGAGCGGCTGGGCCCGTGAGCCATGGCCGCTGAGCCTGCGCGTCCAGAGCCTTGCTCCGCAACGGGAGAGGCCACAGCAGTGAGAGGCCCGCGTGCCGCAAAAAAAGAAAAAACAACTTGCAATGATGTGGAAGTGCGTCTACTTCAGCTGGCAAGTCTAGCAATAAAGCTGTTGCATTTCCCAAAGGAACTTCCGGTCTCCTCCGGAAAATCAGGGACACATTTTCTCAGGAATAGCCTGTGGAGAGCCTGTTTGGAATGAGAGTCGCGCTCAAGTCCTAACCTTAAACGAAGACCTAAAAATGTAGAGTATTATGCATTTAAAAAGTAGTCCATTTCACGGCGGCAGTGTGCGCTCACAGACTCAGCTTTCTCCAACTTTGTTCGGCATTTGGAAGGAATCGCTGGGTTTGGGCCAGTAATCGAGTATGAAATGGGAAACAATCAGCTGTGAAAAGGGAAAGCTCCTTACCCTCCGAGTGAGCCACAGCCTTTGAAGATTCCATCCTAGGTGTGAGCAGCTGGAGGGCGGGTCTTGTCTCCCTCTGGACACCATCCCCGCCGCTGGGTTAGCCCCGCGCCGCCGAACACCCAGACCCTCAGAAAGAACCCTTGAACTGAATTAAGCCTGACCGAAAGTGAAGAACAAGGTCCAGAAACGGGAAGGTTTAAGGACAGCCTCCGTCTCCGGACACTTTTAAAGATGGCAGATCCTTGACCCCCTTTAGTGGACCGCGTGAATTCCAGGGTTCAGCTAGGCGGGGAGACGCGCGGCGGGGAGTCGGCAGGCGGCCTCTCCCTGCCCTCTGGCGGCGCCTCCCGGCAGCGGGGAGGGAAGGGGGCGCGCAGACACCCGCGCACCAGGAGGGGGCAGTCCCTGCGCGTTGGCGCCCCTCCGTGGGGTGGGGACCACAAGTCCACGCCAATCACTCGTGAATCCGGACGAAGTGGGGCCCGAGGGGCTCCGGGTTCATAGATGTGGGGCGTAGAAAGGGGTCAGGTAGGAGGGCCCGAGGAAGGGCGCAAAGGAGCCCCTGGCGGCGGCGGCCGTCAGCGGGAAGGAGGCGGCGGCCGGGAAGAGGACGTTGGCCGCCGAGTAGGAGGGGAAAGTCTGAAAAGGATGCGCGGCCGGGCCCAGCTGACCCGGGCTGGCCCCCGCGCCGCCGCTGCCACCGCCGCCGCCGCCCGCCCCCGCCGAAGTCCCAGGCTGGGGCGCGCCAACTCCCGCCTGCGCCGCGCCTTCAGCGCCGGGGTTCTGCTTCTTCCACTTGGTCCTGCGGTTCTGGAACCAAATTTTGACCTGCGTCTCAGTGAGGCTAAGCGATAGCGCGAGGTTCAGGCGCTCGCACACAGACAGGTAGCGCGTGGCCCGGAACTTGTTCTCCAAGGCCACCAGCTGCTCGTACGTGAAGGCGGTGCGCGCGCGCCGCGGCTTGGAGCAGCTGGGCTCTGAGCGCCGGCGCCGGGGCCGCGGGGAGCCCGGCGAGCCCGGGGAGCCCGCGAGGCCGCCCGCGCTGCTCTCTCCCGCCGCCGATGCCGCGGCCCGGGCCTCGGGGGAGCGCGTCCGGGCCTCCTGCAGGCGCGCAGTCCGCTCCCGCAGCTGCCGCCGCCCTGCGTCCTCCAAGTCCTCGTCCTCCGCCTCCTCCGCCTCAGAGCCCTCCAGGGGGGGCGCCAAGCCGGCGCCTCGGCCCGCAGCATCTAGGGGAGAAGGGGACGGTGATCAGAAGCCCGGAACTACCCGGCCGGTCCTGGTCCCTAGACCTGGCCCTCGTCCTCCCCAGAGCAGGCAGCTCTCTCTGCCCAACCCAGAGCCCAGCCCTGCCCCTCTCCGGAATTGCGCTGCCTGCCCTCACCCCCACGACCGCTCTTAGTTGCAAGCCCTTTCCAGGAGGTGGGAGTTAGCGTTGTAGTGCCCGCTTTCTCTTCACCCACCTACTACCTAGTAGGCGTCCGAGAAGTGTATTTCGAATGAAAGAGTGACACTCCGCATTAAGAAAGAATAACGACCTTATTGGACAACCTTATCGCTGTACATTAAGACATCTATATGTCAAGTGCGTTTGGGGCTGTCTCCCCAGTCCCTAGAAGCCTATTTTGGCCTAGAACTGCCAGCAATTAAAAAAGAAGTTATTAAGCGCCCCCTCCTCCCTTTTAAAGTGAAATTCCCTCTTTCCCATCTTCTTTCTCCTGCCGTGTTAATAGAGTTTCAGATTTGTGCGGGGCCGGATCGATAGATGTCATCTATTAAAGGTAAGTTTTAATCGAACAATATTAGGATCAGACAGGGAAAAGGGGGTTTGAAGTCGGTACCTGCAAGCTGCGGGCAGGAGATATGCAGGCGCCAGTAATAGAATATCGATCATGGGGCTGGGGAAAGGGGAGAGCGGCCCCTGCGAGGGGCGATCCGAACAATTACCAGGCAGACCGCCCAGGCCCAAGCGCAGCCGCCAGAGGCGCCCAGAGCCCCAGACAATCACCGCTAAACTTGGGGAAGGGAAGCCGGGGAGCTGCCGAGACTTCAAGCCTTTCCCTGACCTGAGCCTCCGATCTTTGGCGTCCCTCCAGGGGACCTCGTGCCCGCGCCTCACCCAGCTTGGGTCCTGCTGTTTTTTGTCTTTCCTTTCAGACACAAACTTTCCTGGACCCCTCGTCTGGTGTCCTCCAGAGTTAGGAGTTGTTTTGTTTGTTTGTTTTTGCCGCACGTGGCTTGTGGGATCCCAGTTCCCCCACCAGGGATCGAACCCGTGTCGCCTGCAGTGGAAGGTGGAGTCCTAATCACTGGACCGCCAAGGAATTCCCAGAGTTAGGGGTTAAATCAAAAAGGGTTTTGAGGAGAAAGGACCAACAGCCTCCCGTCACCCCACCCCACTCCGGCCCCAGCCCAGTCAACGATTGGATCTGGGGAGAGTGAGCGTGCGGGGCAGCGGAGTCTCTGCAGCTGTCTCTGGATGGTTGGAAGTGGGCCCTGGGTGCGAAAACCGGACCTCACTGCCTACTAAGACTTAGGACACATGATTCAGCCTCAGCTTCCTCATCCAGAAAATGGAGAGATGATGCTGTCTACCTCGTTAAGGATGCTGTCTACCTCGCAGGTTTCGAAGTTTTTGCTGACTTTTATCTCAGTCTCTAGCCCAGGTCCTGGCACATAGGGGACAATTAAATGCCCAATAAATGAATGAGCCTGGACGAGGTGGGCGCTGGGTAAGAGTTTCCTCTGCGAGTAAATCAGAGCTGGGGTGCTTGCTTGCTTGGCAGGTAAGCAGGGACAGGCTTCGGTGGCAAATCCCTGACCCAGGATGCTGGAGGCCCCCTTTCTGCGTCAATTTAATTATGCGCCTGGTCCTGTGCGCCTTCTCCCCTTGGGGAAGACGCCGCTAAGGGCTACTCACCCGATCCACGGCTCTCCCTCCCACCTTCCCATCGTATCATGTAAGCTGGGGCTTTCCGGGGCCGGAGGCCGCCTCGCATCCTTACCAGGCGTCTCTCGCTGCCGGGCCGGGTCTCGGCTGGAGTCCTTCCTTGCTTCGGCCTCTGCCAAACTTTTCTTGGCTTCCCGGGGAGCAGGGCGCACGGCTGGGAGCGCAGCGCGGGTGAATTTCTGAGGGTCCAGGATGTCCAGAACCGAGAAGGAGATTTTGTGGTGGGAGGGAGCCGCCTTGGCCCCGCCGTCCTGCCATGCCAGCATGCCCGCCGCCCGCGGGCCGGAGGCCGGCGGCGCGGAGTCCGGGATGGCCGCGCTCGGGCTTGCCTTCGGCTGTGGCTCGGCCGCAGTTCTCAGCCGGTAGGAGGGTCGGGACGGCCAAGAGAAGCTGGGGAGGGGGGCGTGGAGAGAGCCGCGGGGGGCTGAGCGCGGATTGGCACTTGGGCTGCCCAGGTCCCCGCCAAGTGCAGGGCGCGCTCGCAGCAGCCCCAAGACTAAGGCTCGGGGACCTCTAGCCTCGGCGAGGGGGCGCCTTGGTGAGTCTGATGCGCGCTCCCGCCGGGACAGCGTCGCCGGCTCAGCGCTCCTCCGCCCAACCTGCGGAAACTCGGGGTGCGCGAGGGAGGGAAGTCTGGACGCTTTCGTCCCAGAGATCCTCCCAATACACCCACCCTGACTTGGGCTACGATTTGCACCCTTCCCCCAGTGCACCCGCCTTTGAATTGGAAATGCAATTGAGGCCAGCACTGATAACTTCAAGGCAACGCTCAGCACATCTCCTGCCTCGCCAGTGAATCACAGCAATGGCCTCAGTCCTGATCACCTCGGATTTAAAAGCCCTCTTGTTCTCACAGTTTACAGTTCACAAAGCCCTTAGACTTGCGCGATCTCGTTTGATCCTCTGAGCATCCCTGTGCGGTGGGCGTGGCCTGGCAAGACTATTATCCCAGCTTTAAGATGAGGAAATTAAGGTTCAAAGATGAGAAGTGACGTCGCCCAGGGTCACTGTTAGTTGGTGACAGAGTTCGGATTCGAACCCAGGGCTTGTTTCCCGGACCATTTTTCTTTTCAGTACGTCCTGCTCGCTGGGAAATAACAAAGAAAGTCCCGCACTGTGTCAGAGGTTTTTCCTTCCACTCTGGAGGTCAGAGGGCAGCAGGGGTTTTGGAGAGATGTCTGAACCCCCACCAAGAGGACTTGCCGCTTTGGAAACCTTGCGGGTTGCGGTCTCAGAGCCAGGTGAGATGCCCTGGTGAGGGCAGGTGAGCCAGGTGAGGGTGGCTGCCCTGGCCTGCAGGGACGCCGAGCACAATGCCTGATGCCCTTCAGGCCTTCTTCAGAGTCACAGGTTTGATCACGTGCACAGATATTGGGTCTCTGGGAATCAGGCTGCATCTTTGACCCTCATCCTCCCCCTAGCCCCAAGAAGAAAAAGGTTAAAAGGTGTTTGCCTGGTTTGGATTTAAGGTCAAAGAACAGAGACAATTGTAAAAGCTTCCATTTGCCCCACCAAGTCCCGTGGGATGGTGTACATCAGTCCTTGGGGAAGCTTCCACCAGCCAGGCCCTTCTTAACATTCTTTTGTTCCCTTTTGTGGTTTGGGGAGAAGTCTGAGCGCTAAGCATTTATCTCAGCGGCAGATTCTGAGGCTTCTACCCCTCTGCCCAGAACTACCTCTAAGGCTGTTGTCCCTTTCTTCCCTGCCCCATGGGGTTTCCAAACAATGACTTGGCAATTAAGATTGTCCGGTCAGGTAGGAGTAGGAAGGGGAGGAGAAACCTTCTCACTGAAGTGCGTGGGGGAGGAGGGAGGGGTGTGTGCTGCTAATCCCCTCCGTTATTGTAGAGAAGGTCTTACAGGCCAGCTTCTAGGAGCTTTTCTCATTCAAACTTCGTGGCCCCTCCCAGAGGCGGCCACTGTATTCCCTGGGGACTTTAAAGCCGTGCCGAAATTCAAGCCAGCTTCAGTCCTAAAGCAGAGATGGATTGTGCTTTTAAAAGGAAATCAGAACAGGAAGTGCCCTGGCCGAGCCCAATGGACCACCTCCCATCAGAGGGAATGTGGGCCTTGGGAAAACCAAAGCAGGTGGCCATGGCACTAAACCATGGTACCCAGGAACATGGATTGCCAATCACAGAACCTTCCAGATCACAGATAGGGTACTTTGTTTTTTGTTTTGACAAGTCTTTCTCACTCGGTTCTCACTTGATTTAAAAAAAAAAAAAAACCTTCTTAAACAACAAGATCCTACTGTATAGCACAGGGGACTGTGTTCAATATCCTGTGATAAACCATAATGGAAAAGAATATGAAAAATAATGTATATATGTATAACTGAGTCACTTTGCTGTACAGCAGAAATTAACACAACATTTGTAAATCAAGTATACTTCAATAAAATAAAAATTTTTTAAAATCTTTCTTTTCTTTCTCCCTCCCCACTGATCCCAGTCCCCTTTTACATTTTTCCACCCACATTCATATTTTTTCATATTTAGGTTCTTCAAGGTAGCTAGATATAGATCTCTTTAAGGGAGCTCCAGAATGGACGTTTCTGGCATCCCATGGTCCCTCTTCTTATCTGTTCTGTAAGAAATATTGAAACCACTTTCACAGGAAGGTGGGCTGGCATTCCAGAGGGCACCGAATGCCCCCAACTAGAGGGACATGTAAGGCGCAGAAGCCAGGGCAGGCCAAACCTGGGTCATTTTCATTTCACTTTATCAATTGTCTCCAAAAATTTTGTTCAAATAATATGAATCACTTTTCCTTTGAGGTCCACAGGTGTTAAATACAGAAAAGGAGCAGAGAAAGTAGAAGCAACAAATTGGAAAGTCAAGAACACGTAAAGGCCATGTGCTTTAAGACTGTGAATCTTAAAAACTCCTGTTAGTTGTCTTTCTTTTTTCCTTGTCCTTTATTTCTGATATGTGTGTTCAGTGCAGCACAAGGTTATGTGAACCCTTGCACTCAGGACTTGGCATCTGGAGACAGACGCCACAAGAAACAGCGCAGTGTCTCCCATCGACATTGCAGGAATAGAAAATGTTCCCTCTTATTCACCCACAGCTTAAAGAGAAGCACCCCACCCAAAGAACAGGTTAAATTCTTCAACTTGGTGAGGGGAGAGCGTGCCTTGGGGAATTGTGTTTCTGGCCACCTGCTTTGTAAATGACTAGAAGGCAGTGAGACTTCATATAGGAACAATTTGAAGATGTGTTGACTTGCTAACATCCTCATGCGTGTATTTATACACAAGGTGTTCCTATGTAATAAGGATATCCATAGCCAGCAAGCCACTTTCCCCCCGTGCACGGAGTTGATTTGTGTTTTCAGCGTGGGCATTAAAATTCCGCCTGAGTGCTGTCTTTAAATTGCTTTGATGCTAGGTGGGTTCCATCCCTGACCTGTCCTGATGGCAAGTGATGGCTGTAACAAGCTCGGGATCAATATTCATAGCGGGTGTCCTGGGCTGATAACACTATCCAAGACAATGTTCACTATCAGTGCAGACAGCTGAGATATTGCGCCATTAGGGATGTCGTGTTAAATAACCTGATCTATTTCTGGGGCTATTTAATGAATTTCACAGTTTAGATAGTATCTTTAAGGAGAAGGCAAAGTCTATTCCGGAGGCACTGATGCAAATCAATGGTGCCAAGCTTCCCGAGCTATTCCACAAACAAAGTGGCCTATAATTCCAGCACAGCCTTGAGAAGCTGCTGCCAGGGCCGTGAACAGCGTTAACAATGGAGAGAATTTGCAGTACATGCAGAGGGAGAGCAGCCTTCGGAGCTGTGTTAAAGCACCTTAGATAAAATCTTATGTTTCTGAAATAAAGTACAACTTAAATTCTCTAGGTAAAACCCTGCAGTTTGGGCCAGCCCACAGGGTAGGACATTAATGCCAAGAGACAGCTTCATAAGGCACATCTCGGTGACAAAGGGGGAGTAGTGAACCGCGTACTTCTTTAACTGAAGTCTGGCTGCAGAATGGGAGGGGCGAGGCACTGGATGTTAAAAAGAAACTACTGGGAGCAGCAGAATCAGTTGTTAAATGTTTACTTGACTCTGTATCTCTTGTTGCTGGAGAGTTCATTTACAGTTAAAGGCTAGTTTACCATTTCCCCCCCAGGGCTTTGAACTCTGACTGCCAAGCAGAGCAAGTATTCCTCTTAAAAACCTACTTCGGAGGCTTTGATTTGTGAAAGCTTTAAGTGTAGCCTTCCCACCTGTCCCCAGTCTGCAACCCAAATAAAAATGTTTACTTAATATATCTTGCTTTAAGAAATCAGTATTTCTTTTTTGAAATCAACAGGTTAAAAAAACAATCAATTTCTTTATTTCAGAAATTTGGAGGAAGCATCAAAGAAGGTGAGAAAACAATGGGAGGGGGATTGTCCTGAGAGCGACAATTAGTATTAACAGTAATTGCTCTCCTTTCTTGGGCACTTGCTCTGGACCAGGCACTTGGCTAAGCTTTCGCTTATTTGGGGTTATTTCATTTAACTCTCCCCATGCACGACCCCATGAAGCAGGCACTATTATATCCCCAATTTACAGTCGAGAAAACCAAGCTTAAGAGCAAGTTTGCCCACGACCCCAGAGCTAGGAAGTGGTGAAGTTGAGATTTGAACCAGGGAAGTGAGATTTCAGAGCCTGGTTCGGTAAAGTTCTTCTCTTAAAGGAAGTCACATTCCTGCCCCAGGGTGAAGTCCAATTGTAGACATTTATCGAACGGCTTTCCTTCAAAGTTACACACAGAAATGGGATATGGAAAATGACCTCTGAGAAAATGACTAGAGCCCTGGCACTGCCTGGGAGGATACCGTGGTGCAGTTTTGGAAGCTCTTACATTCAGTGTTTTCTAACGTTTTAAGATATTCCCAGGAGAAACCCAAGAGAAGGGAATTGCCAGGCTAACCAAATTGCTCTGGGCACCTGGAAAAGTAGAGGCATGTCATTGGGAGAAAGAGAATGGGGGAAAAATGCCAAGTGACAAGTTGAGGACACATGAGGAGAGACTTGGGGAAGGACAGAGGCAGAAGGAACAGGGACACAATGCTGGCTCTTTCTGACTGTGAGCATCACACGCCATGTTCAGACCGTACAAAGAGAGGCACAGGCAGAATATAGACAAGGGAGAAAGGTAGGGCTTGGCAAGTGTATGAAGCACTTGCTTCCAGGTTGAATGGAGATCTGTGTGATCTGTCATTCTTGGATGATTTCCTGCAAGGCAGGGGACAAAGTCCTCTGTTCCCCACCTCTGTGCCCAAATTTCATGCCTTCAATCTTTTTTTTTTTTAATTGAAGTATAGTTGATTTACAATGCTGTGTTTGTGTCTGGTATACAGCAAAGTGATTCAGATATATATATATTTTTGGTATTCCTTTCCATTATGGTTTATTACAGGCTATTGAACATAATTCCCTGTACTATACAGTAGGACCTTGTTGTTTATTTATTTTATATATAGTAGTTTGTATCTGCTAATGCCAAATTCCTAGTTTATCCCTGCCCCACCTCCTTTCCCTTCTGGTAACCATAAGTTTGTTTTCTATGTCTGTGGGTCTGTTTCTGTTTTGTAAATAAGTTCATTTGTATCCTATTTTATTCTATATTTTATTTTATTTTTATTTTTTAAAACTTTTGGCCACACCAAGCGGCGTGCGGGATCTTAGTTCCCTGACCAGGGATTGAACCCGCTCCTCCTGCAGTGGAAGTGCGGAGGCTTGACCACTGGACCGCCAGGGAAGACCTGTATCATATTTTAGATGCCACATGCAAGTGATATCATATGATATTTGTCTGTCTCCGTCTGACTGACTTAGTGTGATAATCTCCAGGTCCATCCATGTTGCTGCAAATGGCATTATTTCGTCCTTTGTTATTCATGCCTTTAATCTTCTTTTCCTGGCCTCCCTGCCTGCAGCCTTGCTGCCCCAGCAGGCTGTTCACCTCACATGGCTATGCTAACTCCAGCCCTTGGAGGGACAGCCCTGGCCTCCATGAGCAAGCCAGCTGGCCGAGGACCCTGGCCGGCTGGAGTACCTGCGACTCACGTTGAAGGGCTGCTGCTCCAGCTGGTGGGTGGTGCCCTTGCAGGAAGGCTGATCAGTGCTGCCAGATCTCCACATTGCCTCAGAGAAACTGGAAATCTGAACTCTTTTTTTTTTTTTTGCAGTACCTAGGCCTCTCACTGTTGCGGCCTCTCCCGTTGCGGAGCACAGGCTCCGGACGCGCAGGCTCAGCGGCCACGGCTCATGGGCCCAGCCGCTCCGCGGCATGTGGGATCTTCCTGGACCGGGGCGTGAACCCGTGTCCCCTGCATCGGCAGGCGGACTCTCAACCACTGCGCCACCAGGGAAGCCCGGAAATCTGACCTCTTACGTGACATCTCCAATGCTGGTAATCAGTTCACAGTGTTGAAAATCAGGCCATCAGAAACAGATCTGTGGGTCACAAGTTTGCCACTCCAGCCATGCATATGTCAAGTGACCCCACCTTCACTGTTTGGGTGTTTCCATGGCTACTGTGGTTCGTGGGGTGAAGACTAAAGGCCTCTGCACTGAATGCCAGGCTCTTCACTATCTGTTCCAGCTGCTTGTGCAGCCTTGGTCCCTGGACAAGCTAGGTTCCGGGTAAGATGTGTATGCGTCCCCTGCCCATGCGTGCTACCTTCTCAGAGACTCTGGCCAGCCCTTGGATCCTGGCGAGTGGGCAGTGGGCTTCCATCCAGCCCGGGTGGACATCTCTTGCTTTTTGGGATCAGCGTCCTCATCCCCTTTTCTGGTACTGGTAATTTGACTTTGCTCAGATATCCTCCTTACATGTGGTAGTGGCGGGATCGCCAATCAAGGGCCCCAGGGTGGGAGTGGCCTCCTGCAGGACCAATCAGGCTCTCGCCCGCAGGAATCTTCTAATGCACACTAAAGCTGGAGAGACACTTCTGGATCAATGGATCTCTCCTTTTTTTTTTCACTGAGGCCCACCGTGATAAGACAGAACTCCTTGGCTCAGGTAGGCCTCCCTTGGTCTGGTTTCACTTTCCAGGGAAAACCAGACTTTGGTCAGAATGAAGGGTCTCTGTGGGTAGTAGACACCCGCTAATCTTGCCGGCACGGTGTCTCTTCCTGCTTTCTTTCTCTTAGTCTGTTTGGGCTGCTAAAACAAAATACCACAGGCTGAGTGGCTTATATACAACAGAAATGTATTGCTCACAGTTCTAGAGGCTGGCAGTCCAAGATCAGGGTGCCAGCATGTTCGGGTTCTGGGGGGAACCCTCTTCCAGGTTGCAGACAGCTGACTTCTTACTGTGTCCTCACATGGTGGAAGGAACGAGCTAGCTCTCTGGGGTCTCTCTTTTTATTTATTTATTTATGGCTGCGTTGGGTCTTCATTGCTGCGCATGGGCTTTCTCTAGGTGCGGCAAGCAGGGGCTACCCTTCGTTGCGGTGTGTGGGCTTCTCATTGCAGTGGCTTCTTTTGTTGCAGAGCACAGGCTCTAGGCACACAGGCTTCAGTAGTTGTGGCATGCGGGCTTAGTTGCCCCGCGGCATGTGGGATCTTTCCAGATCAGAGCTCGAACCCGTGTCCCCTGCATTGGCAGGTGGATTCTTTTTTTTTTTTTTAATTTATTTTTGGCTGCATTAGGTCTTCGTTGCTGTGTGTGGGCTTTCTCTAGTTGCGGTGAGCGGCGGCTACTCTTTGTTGCAGTGCGCCGGCTTCTCATTGCGGTGGCTTCTCTTGTTGCAGAGCACGGGCTCTAGGTGCACGGACTTTAGTAGTTGTGGCATGCAGGCTCAGTAGTTGTAGCTCATGGGCTTAGTTGCTCCGTGGCATGTGGGATCTTCCCGGACCAGGGCTCGAACCCGGGCTCGAACCCGTGTCCCCTGCATTGGCAGATGGATTCTTAACCACTGCGCCACCAGGGAAGCCCTGGCAGGTGGATTCCTAACCACTGCACCACCAGGGAAGTCCCGGGGGTCTCTTCTATGAGGGCACTAGTCCCAATCATGAGGGCTCCAACCTCATGACCTAATCACCTCCCAAAAGCCCCACCTCCTAATACCATCACCTTAGGGGTTAGGATTTCAACACATGATTCTGTGAGAACATAAACTTTCAGACCATAACACTCTTGTTACAATGCCCTGCCTTTTGCTGGGGGCATTCCTCCCCCATTCTACGTGGCCGTGGTGAGGCTCTACTCAAGTGCCCCTCCTCGGCACCTAAGTCAGGCTGCATCCTCACAGTACCTCTTCCCCCTGAACACAGACATGAGGGCCAGTCAGAGTTCTTTCTGCAACTATCAGGCCAAATTGAGGAAAATGTTCTTTACCATATGGTTTACCCAGGGCTCTGTGGCCTGGAACTGCCACAGCCCTCCCTCCCCACTGCCTAGAGAGAGCCTGGCCACACGGAGAGAAGGAAGTGAACCCAGAGAAGGGGGCAGAGCCAAGAAATGGAGAGTCAGAGAGCCCAGAACACCACCATTCGAGCCTTAGAACCAGCTACATCTGAAGCCATCAATTGCTAGACTGGTTACAAGAGCCAATGAATTCCTTTTAAATTTAAGCCATTTGCCGTTGGGTTTCTGTCACTGGCAACCAAAGAGTCCTAGCTAATACAAGCAAGTCTGGAAGGATTATACACACATCTACTACAGCAAAAGAGGATTGGAAGGATTCATATTTAAGCTGAAATTCAGACATGATTTGTAGACTTGCTATTGGAAGTGTAAGAGGCCAAGCTCTTACATCCCTGCACACTGGAGTGTTAATGTGCCACTTGACTAGCTCTGGCCCAAAAGATATAAACAAGAATCTGTTGGGTCTGGATTCTGGGGCAGCTTTTGTTTTTCCTGGTATAAAGGGCAAGACTCAGTTGTCAGAGGCCCTTTTCCCTTTTCCTTTCCTTTCTTTCTTGAAATGCAGACATGATGCCTGGGGGTACAGCAGACATCTTGATAGCATGAGGGTGAAAGCCTAAGGATGGTGAAGCAGAAAGTTGGAGGTAGACTATTTCCCAGTGTTCCTGGGAACTGCTGTACCTGCCCAGGGCTGACTTCCTCTTGGCTTCTTTTTTTTTTTTTTTTTTAACATCTTTATTGGGGTATAATTGCTTTACAATGGTGTGTTAGTTTCTGCTTTATAACAAAGTGACTCAGTTATACATATACATATGTTCCCATATCTCTTCCCTCTTGCGTCTCCCTCCCTCCCACCCTCCCTATCCCACCCCTCCAGGCGGTCCCTGTGCCATGCGGCTGCTTCCCACTAGCTATCTACCTTACGTTTGTTAGTGTATATATGTCCATGACTCTCTCTCGCCCTGTCACAGCTCACCCTTCCCCATCCCCATATCCTCAAGTCCGTTCTCCAGTCCTCTTGGCTTCTTGATATATGAGAAAGAGTAAGTCTATCTGGTTGAGCGACTATAGGTGGATTTCTGTTACATGCAGCCAAAACAACTCTAACTTATACAATGCTCTTCTGTTACATCCAAAGAAAGGTCATGGACTTTTGGGTTAGGTCTGAGCCCACACTTAGAGAGATCTGTTGCCTTGGACCAACATGTCCTTCTTCAGGTGAGAGACTTGGGTCCCTGTATTCATTTCCTATTATTGCTGTAATAAATTACCACAAACTTAGTGGCTTAAAAAACACAAATTTGTCCTCTTACAGTTCTAGAGGCAAGAACTCCTAAAATCAAGGTGTTCTCAGGGCTGTGCTCCTCTGGAGGCTGTAGGGGAGAATCCATTTCTTCGCCTTTTCCAGCTTCTAGAGGCTGCCTGCATTTCGTGGCTCGTGGCTCCTTCGTGTTCAAGCCCAGCAGCATAGCATTTTCAAATCTCGGCATGACGTGTTGTCATGTCTCCTCTGACTCTTCTCCTGCCTCCTCTGACTCTTCTCCTGCCTCCATCTTTCCTTTATAAGGACTCTTGTGATTAGATCGAGCCCATGTGGGTCATCCCGGATAATCTCACATTTCCAGATCTTTAGCTTAATCACATCTGCAAAGTCCCCTTTGCCATGGGAGGTAACACACTCACAGGTCCTGGGAAGTAGGATGTGGGCATCTTCAAGGAGCCATTATTCTGTCTCCATAATCTTAGATACAGAAAGTGATTTGCCCAAAGTCATGCCCAGCTAATGGGAGAGGGAGAACTACGCGTGGACTCACCACCACAGGCAGAAGTGCCCTTTCTCCTCTTCCTCTTTGGCATGAAACTAAAGCCCAGCCATGCTTCAAGGTCCATTTCAGGCTGCCCCTCTGCTCAGAAACCACAGCCGCCCTCCACAGCCCACAGAGTCCATCGTCTTGGCTTTGTCTGTCACTCACTGGCACTCTGCACACGTTTGATCAGTAATCTTAAACGTGTACATCTTGTTCTCTGCCCAGTCTTGACTCAAAGGCAAAGATCACACTTTAGACCTTTTTGGACCCTGGGACCCACTAAGCCCACAGAGTTGAAGCTCTATACATGGGAGATGTATGGCTCATGATGATCGTGGTAGATTATCCAGACGGACTCACTCAGTTCCTGTACCACAGAATCTGGAATGCAAACACTGCATTTCCCAGACTCCCTTGCAGGTTGCACTAGGTTCCACCAAGCCAGACATGGTGAAAGTGAGATGGTGACCATAGGTGGAGAGGGAGAATTCTCTGAAGGTATGGTGGGTGGATTTGGTTCTTTCGGGGCAATACTATCAGGTTCCTGTCATCTTAAGAGCCAAGTGATGGGGCAGTGGTCTCAGTGGAACAATGAAATTGGGCATTTCTCAGAGCTGCATGGCTCTTTGCTGTGTGGTACTTGAGCTTGGTTACCCAGTCCCCCTGGAAATCTGTAAGCTCCTTGATGCCTTGTATAAACTTACCCCTCTAGCTGGAGAAGTTTCTATTGTCTGCAACTAAGAACCATGATTTTTTAAAAAATTTTATTTTATTTATTTACTTTTGGCTGCATTGGGTCTTTTTTGCTGTGTGTGGGCTTTCTCTAGTTGCAGCGAGCAGGGGCTACTCTTCATTGTGGTGCTCTGGCTTCTCATTGTGGTGGCTTCTCTTGTTGCGGAGCTCAGGCTCTAGGCGCGTGGGCTTCAGTAGTTGTGGCACACTGGCTCAGTAGTTGTGGCTCACAGGCTGTAGAGCACAGGCTCAGTAGCTGCGGCGCATGGGCTTAGTTGCTCCACAGCATGTGGGATCTTGCCGGACCAGGGCTTGAACCCATGACCCCTGTGTTGGCAGGCAGATTCTTAACCACTGCGCCACCAGGGAAGCCCAAGAACCATGATTAATATGACGTCTCATATTCATTTCTCCCCCAACCAGATTGTAAATCCCCAAAGGGCAGGAACTATATTTTATATTTCTCCTGTAAAATCAGCGGAGTACACAGTTTTCCTAGTAGACTTATCAACATGACACGCACGATTCATTGAACTGGGTTAAAGTTCTAATATTCTGATGAATTCTTCATGCCATCTGTGAATCAAGAGCCTGAAACAAAATGGCCACCCTAATATGGTCTTTTTTTGAAAACTTAAAGTTAAGTCAGGCTAAGAGAAGTCAATTTTTTAAAAAATAAATTTATTTATTTTATTTATTTTTGGCTGCATGGGGTCTTTGTTGCTGTGCGCAGGCTTTCTCTAGTTGCGGCGAGCGGGGCTACTCTTCATTGCAGTGCACGGACATCTCATTGTGGTGGCTTCTCTTGTTGCGGAGCATGGGCTCTAGGTGCACAGGCTTCGGTAGTTGTGGCACACGGGCTCAGCAGTTGTGGCTCGCGGGCTCTAGAACGCAGCCTCAGTAGTTGTGGCGCACGGGCTTAGTTGCTCCGCGCATGTGAGATCTTCCGGGACCAGGTCTTGAACCCGTGTCCCCTGCTTTGGCAGGCGGATTCTTAACCGCTGTGCCACCAGGGAAGTCCCAGAAGTCAAATTTTTTGAAGTTTCAGTTTAAACACTTGAAAGGGTCAAAAGGGCAGTTAAGGAAACTCTTCCCCTTTTCTACCAACTTTTATTTATTACAAAAACGATGTAACATTAAATAGAATGTAAAAATTCATCCAAAATCTCACTGGGCTAACACATTGAAATATTCCCATTTTCTTCTCAGCCATTCCTACGCCTTATTTTTGTAGGCAGAGGTCTACATACAATTTTGCATTCTGCTTTTTTTTTTTTTTGGCTGCACCACTCCGCATGTGGGATCTTAGTTCCTCAACGAGGGATGGAACCCACGCCCCCTGCATTGGAAGCCGAGTCTTAACCACCGGACAGCTAGGGAAGTCCCTCTGCTTTTTCACACAATGTTATATCGTGAGCGTTTTTCATGTTGTAACCTAGTCTTCCTTTTTTCATGGCATAATATTTCTGTCAGTAGCCATCTTATCACTTCTTGAACAATTCCGGTCCCTGAACATTTATTTTTCTTCCACCTTGTTCTGGCATCATAGCTTACACTTCATACATGTCTTTAGAGATTCGTTACCTTATCATTGCTTCTCAGGCGCGCAGCATCGTCCAGTCTGTGGGCCCAACTATCTCCATTGCTGTTAGGAGTGTCATCGGGCCACAGGAAAACACCAATGAAGGTCTTGCCTGTTCTCTTTAATTTTTGTTACTTTTCCGGTTGCCTCCTCGTCCCAATCTGCCTTGCTCCAATTTTAGGGAGGTTGACCCTTTATCCACTGATCTCCAGGTGAAAAGGCTCCCATTTTGGGAGCGCGTGACTCGGGAGTCGGGAAGCAGCGCCCGTCTTGCCGGGTTTGCGCCCGGCCACGCCCCACTGGCCCAGCTCTGCCCCGCCCCGCCCGCGGGACTACACTTCCCAGGCAACCCTGCGCGGCGAGCGCGGCCGCAGCTTCCAGGCGCCGGTTGGGACGCGGGGGCCGAGGCGCAGGCGGGACGCAATGGCTGCGTGGGGCGAGCGGCTGGCCGGCGTGCGCGGGGTGCTGCTCGACATCTCAGGCGTGCTGTACGACGGCGGTGAGGGCGGCGGTGCGCCGATTGTAGGCTCTGTGGAGGCGCTGGCGAGGTGAGTGGGCCGCGCAGGCCGCCTGGAGCGCCCGGCGCTGTGCTCAGCCGGGTCCTGTGGGCCGCTGCCGGGGGGCGGGGCGGGGCTGCTGCTCTGGCCCCGCCCCGCCCGGCGAGCGGTGGGCTGGTCCCGGGAGGATTGCGCTGCAGGCGCCGGGTGTGACAGGCAAACGGCGTCCCGGGACCCTGCTGGTTAGAGTTGCGCCCCTGTCCAACAGCGCAGCCCCATTCCTTGCCTTTGAGCGCTTGGAATGTGGCAAGTCTGAATTTAGATGTGGTGTAAGTAAGTGTACAACCCACACTGGATTTTGAAGACTTAGTGAGAAAAAATGTATAAAGTTCATTGTATTGTTTTATATTGGTTACATATTGAAATGATAGTAATTTGAATATGTTAGCTTAAATAAAATATATTAAATTAATTCCACCTTCTTTTAACCTTTGTTAATGTGGTTACCAGAAAACTTTAAATTACATACGTGGCTGGCATTGTAATTAAGTTGGACTGCCTTGACTGTCTGCTTAGACGGTAGGAGGGCGTCTTGCCCACCAAGTCTTGTGCACAGAAGACACTGCCAGGACCACTGTTGGCACCACTGGGCCCTGGGCTTTGTAATTGCCACTGGCATCGCAGAACCAGAGGGTAAGAGGAGGCATGGGGTGAAGTGGAGGAGGAAGTGCCTTGCATCTGAAGGGAACAGTGGCTGCAAAGCCTGAGGCGGAGGAGAGCTCGGAGGAGAGCTCGGGAGGAGAACTCAGCAGATCGCACGCACTCACGGAACTGAAGAGAGAGTGGGCACTAGCGAGGGTGCTCAGGGCTACAGCAGGCAGGGACCTGAGGGTCACAGAGAGCTGTCTGGATTCCATACTGGGTGCAATGAGAAGTCACTGAAGATTTTAGGCAGGAGTGTCGTGTGATCTGATTTATGTTTTCAAGACATTTAAATGTAGAAAGTGAAACCATATAAGTAAATGAAAACAGGAGAGATTCCCTTTGAAATCTTGGAGTAGGAGAATACCTTTGTAGCTACGCCTCAAAATCTAGAAATCGACAACACCAACAAATCAACAACCCAATAGAAAGAGGCACAAAGGATATAAACAATTCATAGGAAAGGAAAACAAATAGAAACACAAAGGAAAAGCACAGGAAAGATGCTCAGCCTTACTCGAATAAGAGAAGTGCAAATTAAAACGATCCTGAGATGCCTTTTTTCATCAATTTGAGAAAATCGGCCAAAATCCACAACTTTGGGAACGCATTCTCTTGGTGAGAGTTTGTGGAAGCAGACCCTGTCTTATATTGCTTGTGGAAGATGCATTTGGCATGATCTATCAGCGTACTGCCTCATACATGAGAAATGACATAGGTGGGAGGTCATTCATGGCAGTGCCTTGAGAAATAGCAAAAGACTGGAAACAGCTCAACTATCCATCGCTAGGGGAGTATTACAGTCTATCCTTCTACACAGTGGAATTCCATGCTGCATAAAAAAGAACGAGCATGCCTGCCATGTAGACGTGCTGTCAGTGAAGACAGGATGTGCACTGTGCCATCTTTTGGGTGGAAAAGGCAGAAATGCAAGTGTGTATTCCTGCTGGTATGTTTGTATAAGGAAACTGGAGGGAAGAGCTTCAACCTGTGAAGAGCTGGAAGGCAAGTGATTGGGGAGAACTAGGTGGTTGGGGGTAGGGATGGGAGCAAGGCTCTTCCCTCGGTAACTTCGTATATAAACATTTTTTAAAGTTTTGAACCATGTGGATGTATTTCCCATTCAAGATATCAAATTACAAATATTTTGTCAATTTTGTCTCAAAAAGTGCTGGAAAAAAATACTGCACCAGAAAACAAAATATTTTAAGAAGATCTCTGGCTGCAAAGTGGAGAATGAGCTGGCAGTGGGGCAGATGGCCGGGCTCCAGAGGAAACAGGGGAACAGCCAGTTGGGAGACCCTTGTGTGGTCCAGGGAGACATGATAGGGCGTGGACTAGGGGGTGGCAATGGAGATGAACAGAAGGGGGTGAATTAGATGTTTTGGGAGTAGGACCAATGGGACCTGCCTGTGTATTGGATATTGCGGGGAACAGGGAGAAGATGAAATGAAGAATGGCTCCGGTGTTGGACTGGAGCACCTGAGGGAATGGAGAGGGGCACAGAGGGGCGCAGGCAGGTGCCATGATGGCCCTTGACACAGTGCTTGGCACACAATACACCCCATGAGTATGACAGTTAAACGTCACGTCCCATGTTTGTTTGTTTGATTGTTTTTGTGAAAGAGACAAACTTTATTGAGCCCTCAGCCCTAATTCTTTTTCTCCTGCACAGTCTTGGTTCCCCGGAGACACCCAGTCCGGTGGGCAGCAGTGAGACCCACTTTCTGGCCAGCAGAGGCATCTCTGAGGATGGTAGAGGCTTTGCCGATATGGTGGTGGTTGCCACCTCCAAAGGGACGCTCAGCAGGGTTCATGGCCACACCCCGCACACATGGCCAGCAATTCCTCTTTGCCTTATACTTGTGGTAGGCACGGCTGGCCTTCAGAATGGGTTTGTCAACGCGGCCACCTCTAGCCACCACACCGACCACAGCTCTGTTGGTGGAGGAGATGACCTTCTTGGAGCCCAAGGGCAGCTTCACTCTGGTCTTCTTTGTCTCAGGGTTGTGGGAGATGACAGTCACATAGTTTCCAGAGGCTCTGGCCAGCTTGCCCCAGTCACCAGGCTTCTCCTCCAGACAACACATGTGGGTGCCCCCAGGTACGGTACCCACCGGGAGCACACTGCCGATGCTGAGCTGGGCCTGCTTGCCACAGTCCACGAACTGGCTGGTGTGGCTGCCCTCGGTGGTGATGAACATCTCTGTCCGCTTCTTAAAACTGTATGGATCCCGGAAGACCACCCTGGCAAGGGGCACGCTGCAGCCCGGGTCGTGGATGGTGTCCTTCACGATACCCTTGATGTAGCTGTGTTGCTTGGCAAAGTCCACGGTGTGCAGAGACGCGGCGTCTTTCGGTGCTTCACGTGCACGCGGAACGTGGAGCTGGCGCCCTTCCTCTGCCCACAGATCCCGTGGCCCATGGCAGCAGTCTGCTGAGGAGTGCGGCCAAAAGAGCACGTCCCATGTTAGTATAGGAATTCCTGTTACACGTGCTTTTAATTTTTTTAAAATCAGGGCCACTTAAAAAAAAACAACTTTATATTAAAGTACACATCTGTTCTTCTATTGAGGGGGTGTAGTTTCCTGTTTTCAGTTATTTTGAATAGTGCTGCCATGAACATTCTAGAACATGTCTGGTGAATGCATGGATGCATTTCTGCTGGGTACAGGCCTAGGAGTGGAATTGCTGGTCATAAGATAGGCATATGTTCATTGCTAGAAGATGCTGTCAAATCGTTTCCCAAAGTGGTATATGTGAGAGTGCCCGTGGCTCTGTGTCCTCACCAACACGTGGGTTTGTCACTCCTTTGCATTTTATTTATTTATTTATTTATTTAAACTAATTTACAGTTTCATTCATTTTTAAATTTTTTTTAAAGTTAATTAATTAATTTTATTTTTGGTGCTTTGGGTCTTCATTGCATGCAGGCTTTCTCTAGTTGCGGCGAGCAGGGGCTATTCTTCCTTGTGGTGCGCGGGCTTCTCATTGCCGTGGCTTCTCTTGTTGCAGAGCACAGGCTGTAGGTGCGTGGGCTTCATTAGTTGTGGCATGTGGGCTCAGTAGTTGTGGCTTGCGGGCTCTAGAGCGCAGGCTCAGTAGTTGTGGGGCACGGGCTTAGTTGCTCTGCGGCATATGGGATCTTCCCGGACCAGGGCTCGAACCCGTGTCCCCTACATTAGCAGGCAGACTCTTAACCACCAGGGAAGTCCCGAAGTCCTTTGCATTTTAGCAGGGTCATTTTTGCCTCAAAACCTGAGAAATAAAGTAGGTCAAGGATATGGACAGAGCCTCGGTCCCTCCCCATCTACCTTCTGCTGAGGAGCACAAAATGGATTCAGCAGTGGCTTTGGAATAAGTAGGGCTGATTGTGAGCCCTTGTTTCCAGTCGGTAATGTGGGTCTGGTGTGCACCCCTCCCGGGCCAGTGAGGCTCCAGGCGTCTCCCAGCACCAGCAAAGCTGGCTGCTCTCAGAGAGTGCTTCCTATGCTGGGCGTCCCTGTTTATGTCATGTAGTCCCCCTAACAGCGTGGGGGTGGGAGGAGGTTATCTCCCTCAATCAGCTGAAGCCACTGAGGCTCAGGGCTTGCTAGGGTCTCAGCTGGGATGGCCCAGGGACCATGGGAACCCAGGTGTGCGTGACTCCTAACCGCTGTGCTGGACCCATACTTAGAGTCCTTTGAGGGAGAAGTGGGCATTGGAAAAGGTCAGGGGCTTCTCTCTAGCAGTCTCCCCTGGGTGATGCTCCCCCCGATACACTGTCCACCTAACACCTGCACAGATTCCAGGCTGTGACTCGAAGGAGGGTGATCCCTGGTCCTTTAACCTCTGTGGGTTTGGCGCTGGCATCTTCCAGCAGATCCCCGGGAGTTGTTTGTCTTGATTTGCTTTAATTCAACTGGTTTATCTAGCTGGAGTGTCTTTGGTAGCAGCTACACTGTATAAATCTAGCAGCGGTATAATAACCGGATATACTGACAGTCCTAAAATACATCCCGGCCAGTTTTGTAGCTGAGAGAGGGGAGAAGTGCCTTCCCCATAGTGTGTGGGACTGTTTCCAGTGAGGGGACGCAGTTCTCCTTATATCAGGGGAGTTGATCGTCCTGGAGGATGAGGCCTGGCCCCTCTGAACCCTCCCTGGGACTCCATGCCACAGGACCGCGTCCCCGTGCATTTCTCTGCTCCACCAGGGCCTTCCCGAGTGACCCTTGTGGCCCCTTCTCTCCCTCTGCCCACTTCACCCCCTTGCTTCCAGTTATACAGACTTTCGGGGGGTTTTCACTGACCAGCCCCTTAGCAGCCCAGCACCCGCAGCGCCTGGGCCCTCCACGCTGCGGCAGCCTCTGGCTCTCACCCACGTCCCTTTTCTCTCTTCAGCTCTTGTGCTGGCTCTTTAAAGGCTAGGCCCCTCCGCCCAGGCCCGGCCTCCAGTGGCCAGCTGATCACACTCAGGCCCAAGGAGGCCGCCCGTGCCCTCCTGTGGGGCCCCCGGAGCCCAGCATCCAGACCCTCCTGGCCGTGAGTGTATGTGGGCAACTTCCCCCAGTAAAATCCGCCTGCTTTTGGAGTTTCCCTGGGGATGTCAGACTTGGGGACACGGCCCTTTCCCGGGCCAGGCCCTGCTGGCCAACGTGAATAATGCCAGGCTTCCACCGCTTTGTGTAGTTTTTGCAGCCACAGCCTGCACTCTGTGGCCTCCTTGATATGCAAGGCTGGCTTTGAAGTCACAAGGGAGCTCAGAGGAAGTTCCCAGGGTGAGAGCAGCAGCGCTGTAGAGGGGCCGCTTGATGGGGGTCCCGGGGCCCAGGGGGGCGTTTGCCTCCATGGCATCTCCCCAGTGCCTTGGGTTCCCAAACAGTGCCTTCTGTTCTGGGAACCCCGGAGGGGGTGACTCACCACCTCTCTTCCTAGGCTTTCTGTGGTGACAGGTGTCCTCAGGTTTTTGGAAAGTTTCCCACCTGTTTGGGGACACAGAGCACTTGGGGGGTATTAGTTCTGCTTTTTAAAACCGTACCGGCCACCGTGATAGTGGTCACTGATGATCAGGCTGCCTTCACAACCAGCCCTTTTCAAAGCCGGAACAGAGGCTCAGAGAGATTTGGGAAGTGGCCACAGTGGAGAAAGTGTCTGGGCCAGGGTTCCCTCCCTTCCTGCCCACTGTCCCCCGCCCTGCCCCGGTCCACCTGACTCCAAGCCCCAGTTTTCCCCGCAATAGCACACTGCTTCTCATTAAAGATGCACTTGTTCATTCATCCACTCACGCAACAAATATTTATCGAGTGCTTCTTTTATACTAAAAACACCGCTGTAGGCATTGGGACAAGGGGCAGTGAGTGGGGCAGATGGAAGTCCCTGCTCTCGGGAAGCTGACCGTCCAGTATGGGGAGAGCAGCATAAACAGCACCTGGAAAGGCTAGTGTCAGGTGGAGAGAGACTGAGCCGCCAGGGAGATGGGGAGCCCGTGATGTGTGAGCTGGGCTCTGAAGCTGTCGTCTGGGCCAGGAACGTCCCAGATTGGAGAACAGGAGGTCCAGGCCTCCTGGAGCCGCTGGGCACGGTGCTGGCCAGGTGGAGCCCTCTTACTGTGCTAGGACTTGTGGGTGGGCGTGGTCATGGGACATCTGTAACCGGCCTGGGTCCCCCCATCAGGCCCTTTATTGGAGTCCATTCTTGGGCAGTTGGGCTCCCCGAGGGGAGCCATTCAGAGGCAGGGCTGGGCACAGCGGGGGCTGCAGGGACCAGCCCCCGGGCTGGTCAGCACAAAGGGGAGCCCCAGAGGCATCTGCATGTGAAAGGCGGGTGGGCATTTACTGCATCCTGTCTCGGCCACTAAAGCACATCTGCTGGGCCCAGCCCGGCCCAGCCTTTTTGCGGCTGGCGGAAGGAAGCAGGCTCGGCCTCGGCCCAGGGCAGCCTCATAAAGCAATTCCCACCCAGGACTAACGGACCCGCGACCCATCCCTCCAGTGTGCGCCAGGAGCCCCGGGGCCCTGTGAAAACCCAGGCACCTCCCAGCAGGTCTTAGAGCCAGAGGAACAGGGCCCGGGAACTTGTCTGAAGTGTGGCCTAGGACCAAGACCCTCCTTGATGCTCGGCCACCCTGGCTCCGTCGGGCCCCAGGGACACAGCCGCCCAGGAGTGGCGGTAATAATAGTAGCTACCAGGACTGTGAGAGAGCTGGGAGCCTCCCTGCGCTGCCTCGTCCCATCCCCCGTGTGGCCCAGCACCTGCCAGAGGGGGCTCTTAAGGCTATCAGAGGGGGCAGGCCGTTTGTTTGAGTTCGTTTAGGCCAACAACAGCTTTCCTGACTCACCCTGGACCTTGGACAAGGTGTGTTTGTTGAGAATGCCCTGTCACTCGTGCTGCCGTTTCCTCTCTGCGGGTGAACTAGGCTGACTTCAGAGTTGGGGGCCAGGTGAGAGAACGATTCTCTCTTCCCAGGCCGAGTACTGGTTTCGTAACATCCACAGTTTAGGCTTCCCAAGGCAGACGTGGCTTCCTTCTTGTAAACCATCCCCCTAGTGCAGGAAGGTACTAAGTAAAAAGTCCAAATCATCACCAGCCCCATCCTCGTCATCCCCCCAGGGGGACCCTGTAGCTCCTTCCACGCCTTTTCCTCTGTGTTTCCCCCAAAGCGCAGGGGATTTTAAGAAGCCGCCCCTTCCCTGGCTGGCTCTCGTCCAGTTCCATGGTCCCCCCATCACACCCCCCACAACCCCCCACTCCTTGGGCAGCACTGATGCTCAAGAAACATGTTCTGCTGGGTCACAGGTCACTGGAGGCTGGAGTTCCCCGCAGATCCCGAGCCAGTGGTCTCAAACTTATGTCGCCTCAGAGCATTTATCTCCTAAATGAAATCTGAGGTAGAATCCCTCCAGTTTTAAAAACAGATAAAAGAGCAATGTTTGAATGGTGTGTATTTTCTCTGTTCAAATCTGTAATACCGATTATGAGGTCAGTCCGTGAAAATGATGAAAGTGTCTTTTTTATTTTTTTTTGGCCACACCCCACGGCAGGCGGGATCTCCACCAGGGATCAAACCCACGCCCCCTGCAGTGGAAGGCAGAGTCTTAACCACTGCGGCTGCTTCCCACTAGCTATCTATTTTACATTTGGCAGTGTATATATGTCTATGCCACTCTCTCACTTTGTCCCAGCTTACCCTTCGCCCTCCCCGTATAGCACAGGGCGATCAGCTCGGTGCTTTGTGACCACCTAGAGGGGTGGGACAGGGAGGGTAGGAGGGAGGGAGACGCAAGAGGAAAGAGATATGGGGATATATGTATATGTATAGCTGATTGACTTTCTTATAAAGCAGAAACTAACACACCATTGTAAAGCAATTATACTCCAAAAAAGATGTTAAAAAAAAATAACAGTACTAAAGTCTGGGGCAGTGGACAGCTCAACAGTACATATGTGAATAATTTTATATTTGTGGCTGGAAACAACCTGCGTGTCTATCAGGAGGGGACAAGGGAATAAATTATGGTTTATCCAGACTGCGGAATATTCCCCAGCAGTTAAAAAGAGTGAGGTAGCTCTGTTTGGTGTTGACATTAGTTTATATGAGGTGAATGTTGCATATAGTCAGTGAAAAAGTTACAGAGTAATGTGTGTGAAATACCATTTTTGTTCTTGGACTTAAAGGAGACACAACCACCCTCAGGTAGAGCAGTAACAGAACTGTGACCCTGACTTGCGTGGAGGGAAACCGAGGGACATTGTTGTGAAGCTACCCACGGCTCCACTGTCATGACAAGGGCTGTTTCTGGGTTTCTGATCTCAGCCTTGCTGGGCAGGAGCCACCCTATGGAAATCAAGGGCAGCCAGGCTGGGGGTTCTGGAGCAGAGTTAACGGTTTATCCCAAAGATGCCGCCTCTGGTAGGAAGGCCCTGGCTGATTAGGAGGTGAGCATGGCACGGGTCACTCATGGGGCCCACAGGTGGAGTCCTGATCCCCCAGCCCTCCAAGGATATACAGAGAAGCCGTATTGGCAAAGCCCTGCCCGGGCCCTGCCTGTGGCGCTATGCAAGGTGACTTCCCGCCACCCTGGGGCTGGCAGGATGCAGCCCTGTTTATAGAGGAGGAATAGGGCTTGCTCAAAGCCACCTCAGGAGGAAGGAGAGTGGGGGCCAGACCCTTAGCAGGGCAGGTGCTTCCCCTAAAGGAAGGTAGGTGTCAGCTCTTGTGGGCGAGAACCTGGGTTTCGAGTCCCAGCTCTGCCCTGTGGTTGTCATGTGGTCTTGGGCAAGTTCCTTAGCCTTTTTGTGCCTCAGTTTCCTCTCGTGGGGAGCTGTTGTAAATACTGTTGGGGTTCCCTTTGTCCTGGGCGCTCTGGGATGTCTGCCAGGATGAGCCAGCGCCGGTTTACCCCAGGTTCCATTTGCTGGGTTGAACTTTGCCCTCTTTCTTAATGGTGGCCCCGGGCGAAGCTCTCTGGGCTCCGTCCAGCAGGCCTCCCTCACCAGCTGGCTCCTCCAGCTGTCCCAGTTCCCTGGGCATCTGTCTTCTTGTCCGACTACCTGCCTCGAGGACCCAGATGTCCCCAGCACCCGGCCCCGGGCCTGCTAGAGGTGTGGTCGTCATTGTAACCACCATCGTCTTCACTGTCATTCACTGAGTATTTGCAACATGCCAGGTGCTTCAGGACAGTCCTGTCAAGTAGCTACTGCTAGTGCCCCATTTTACAGATGTGGAAGCTGAGGTTGGAGAAGGTTAGGTGACAAGCCTTGGTCACACAGGGACGAGGTGGCAGAGGTGCTGAGGGTGTGTCTGCTTCCCGAGCCAGGCTCCCACCTTACCCGAGAATGCCTGGCTCTGTCCCCTGCAGCGCCCAGCACTTGACCAGCCTGTGACCACGTCAGGGGAGGGCTAGCTGGTGGCTAACCTTCCAAGGCTGGGGAGTGGACCAAAGAACCCATGGCTCCCAGAAATGTGCCCTTAGGTTCCTCGTATCCCTCTGGGCCTCAGTCTCCCCCTCTGCGAAAGGAGCCACTAGGTTGGATAATCTCCAAGGTCTCCTCTGGTTTCTAGATTCCCATGCACTTCATTCTAAATTGAATTTATTAGTAACTAGTAAAGTGATGTTGTGGGCTCAGCGTGTCCCTTTGACCTGAGCTCAGAGGCCCAGGCAGGTCAGAGAGAACACACTGGGTGGCGGGTGAGGTAGCCACGGGTGTGGAAGGTGTGCCGCGTGTTTCGTAAGAGCCCTGGCTTCAGGCCTGCCCGACGTCTGTTTGACCTCGTTGCTGTCCCCCTGAGGTCGCTGGCTGGCTAGCCCGGCCTGAGAGGCTCAGCCAGGGCCACCTCCATGCGTCACCACTGCTCTTGTTCTCTTCTCTCCGTCCAGACTTTGGACTCTGTTTCTTGCCTGGACTCTGACGACACAGTCTGCCCAGCAGAGTGTCCGATGGAGAGTGGGAGGGACCTCCAGGGACCTAGCAGCTGGCTGTCAGCCTGGCCAAAATGTCTACTCTGGTGGGTTGGTGGACAGAAGGGGGAGATGCAGCAGGCCCAGCCAGAGCTACTGGCAGAGGCCTTCCCGGTGTCCCTCAGCATTCGTGGCCCCGTGCTGATGCCGGCACATGATAGGCTCATGGTGCGTCCTCTGTGCCCCACCCCGGAGAGCCAGAAGGCTAGGCGCTACTGTTACCCCATTTCATGGTTGGGACTCAAGACTCCCGAGAGTCTGGCCCGTGGATGCCTGGCCAAGGGCATGTGCAAGGTGCAGGTGCCGGACCCCATTCTCATGGGGGAAAAGCCCTTCTGTTGCTGCTCCAGCCAGAAGGCATCTCTCTGCCCCCAAGCTGAGGCCCTACATCAGGGCACATGGGGAGCTGGACCTGGTCCCTCTCAGAATCAACGTGGGTGCCCCTTGGTGTGTGTGTGACTACATTTTTCTTTCTTTCTTTCCTCCTTCCCTCCCTCCCTCCATCCCTTCCTTTATGACTGTATTTTTCTACTGCAGAACTGCCCCTGCTCTGTTCATGGGCTCCTGTTTGACCTTCCATTTTTAAAAAATTGGGTTCTTAGAACAAATATGCACTTTGCGAGTTTCAATTTTCCAAACGTGTGTTTTCAATCTCTGTGGCTTTCTAAAAGGAAAGCAGCCGCAGACCTCAAAATCAGACAGTGGCCGGCGCTGCCGTGGCGCTCTGCTAGGTAACGGGATCTTGACGCTGGTGGATGGGGAAGCGGCCGTGGCGCTCTGCTAGGTAACGGGATCTTGGTGCTGGTGGATGGGGAAGCGGCCGTGGCGCTCTGCTAGGTAACGGGATCTTGACGCTGGTGGATGGGGAAGCGGCCGTGGCGCTCTGCTAGGTAACGGGATCTTGACGCTGGTGGATGGGGAAGCGGCCGTGGCGCTCTGCTAGGTAACGGGATCTTGACGCTGGTGGGTGGGGAAGCTGAGGTTGATGTTCTGTGAAGGTCTCGGCTGGGCGCTGCCGCCCGAGTTTCGGTTCATAATGACCCCCCGAGGTGTTGTGGGTGTTCTTTCCTTCTCTGAGAAACTGAAGCATATCTGCAGATGTGGCCATTTCAGTAGTAACAGGGGCCTCTTCTCCATCAGGTAGCGTCTTGAGTTGTAGCCCCAGGGGCAGAGTGGGCCTGGGTCAGGGAGGCAGGAATGAGGGGAGACACCCCTCTCCTCCCTACACCTCCCTTCCCTCCTGGTATGAGTTTCTTCTGTCTCAGGAGAGGATTCCAGGCTACTTGACATAGAGGTGGCTCTGGTAGGAGACCAGAATTTCAGCCCAGGGTGGGCCTGTGGACCTCACACAGCTCTTTTGAAGACCAGCCCAGGGATGAGCAAAATCAAAACAAACAAACCCTGCTTCCTCTGCGATGGGGGAGAAGTCACCCATCCCCTCTGAGTGCTAACCTCATTTGTCACTTCACGTTTGACCTGCCAGCCTGCAGCCTCACCTTCCCACCCAGGAACCCACCCAGCCTGAGGGTTCCTCCCCGTCGCCGTCCTGTTGGGTTCCCTCCCCCGGGGCGGGGGTGAGATTGGGAGTCGCCATCAGCCTGGCCTCCCAGACCCTCCACACGTGCCCCCTCTGTAGGACCCAGCCCGTGCCCCTCGGAGCCCCACGTGGGCGCAGGTGGTGAGAGCGGGGGAGGGGAGGTTGTGGCAGCCACCATGCGCCTCGCTGCTTGGTCACGGGGTGGCTGGGGCGAGGTGGGTGAGTGCCCTGCCTGCTCTGGGCAGGTGGGGCAGTAGAGCGGGGAGGGAACTAGGTTGGGGGAGCCTGCCTGCTGGCCACTGGCCGACGTGCTCGGCTTACGTTCGGTGAGCACTTACTGTGGGCCAGGTCCGAGCAAGCGCACTGCAGGTCTCATTGGAGCCTCACAAGGTGAGGCTGTTTTCATCCCCATTTTCCAGATGAGGAAACTGAGCCACAGAGAGAAGAAACAACTTATGGAGGTCCCACAGCCATTAAGTGGCAGAGCCGGGACCAGCCCACGGTCATCAGACTCTGAAGCACTTCCTGGTCGCCTCTCGGCCACCTGGCCTCCCGCTCAGTATTAGAGCATCTTTCTTAGGCATTTGTTCCTCCGCCTGCAGAAGGCGTGACTCACTCCTCACCCTTGTGCCTAGGCCCATCCTCCGGCTCCACTGTGCTTTCTCTTCTGGAACCCTTTAACAACCTTGCCCCAGGAAGGATTAGAGACGGGCGCTGGAGCAGTGCCGTCCACAGGCGGGATCGGCAGTGAGCGTGGGGTTTCTTCCTGAAGTTCTCTGGAAAGCAGAATGACTTGGTTGCATTACCAGGTGGGCCCATCAAATCCAGAGTTTGGATCAGTTAAGTGCTTCTCATAGAAAAGCACTGCTGTGCTTCAAGGGCTGTGAAAGCCAAGTGGAAAGAGGACGGGCTCTGCCCGGGCAGGGGCTGGGGTCTGGGGGGCTTCCTGGAGGAGGGGACAGATGAACCAGGCTTTGACGGATGGGTAGGATTTGGCCATAGAGGAGGGTGAAGGCAAAGACTCAGGGTGATGAGAGGGCCTTCTGGGTCAGATGAAGGTGACAGATGGCTGGGGTGGGGTGGGGTGGGGACCGAGCTAGGAGGGGCCTTATCCAGGGCAGCCTCCTCGCCTCCTGCCCAGCCCCTCTTTGGCGAGCCCAGAGGGCATCAGGCTGTGGAGCAATGCCAAGGTCAGTCAGGATGTCCAATAATCGTCCTAGCACTCTACCTGCTACCGAGCGATAATGAGAAGGTTTCCATTATTTTCGGGTGAGCGCCCCTGGCAGATGCCGACAGCCAGCAGATGTGTGAGGTCTGAGGTGATTTGCAAGGGACCAGTTCCTGTGATGCTCGGTAATTGCATCAGGCGACGTCGTCACTCAGAGCTTGTCCTGGCCTCCGGGATGAGGTAAAGGTCAGTTCAAAGAGCCGTTGCGGCCACGGGAAGTAGGGGCAAGTACCCGCCCTCTCAGGGGGTCTGGGGAGGGTGCAGTGGACTGAGGCCGTGGTCTCAGAGGGGCCATCTAGCCAGAGCCCGGCTCTGGGCTGCCAGGACCCTGCGGTAGGCCCCCTGTGCCCAGGGTTCTTGGGTGTCAGGGGATGGGGTGACATGTCATGTTCTGGAGCTGGGCCCAGTCCGATGTTGAAATCCTTTGGATTCACTCCGCTTGGGAAGCCCTTTGCAGACTGTGCCGTGGCCCTGAAGCCACGCCTGGCTCCGGCTTTCCTGACATTGGATTCGCGTGTTCCAGGCCTCCCGAGTCTGAATCTGACCTCTGGCAGCAGACCCCTCCGAGAGATGCCGAGGCTTTGGTTCCTTGGCTGTCTTAGTCTGCCGTAACAGAATACCACGGCCTGCAGGCTTAAGTAACAGAATACCACGGCCTGGGGGCTTCAGCACAGGAGGTTTGCTTCCCACAGTTCTGAAGCCTAGGCATCCAAGACCGAGGGGCCGGCAGGGTGGGTCTCTGGCGAGAGTCCTCTTACTGGCTTGTTCGGTGGCCACCTTCTGCCGTGTCCTGACACGGCCTCTACTCTGTGCTCGCAGGGAGATCTCTGGTGTCTCTTGCTATAAGCACACTAATCCTGTCGTATCAGGGCCCCACCCTTCTGTCCTCACTTGACAACCTTCATTACCTCCTGAGGGAATCGACATACGATTTTGTGGGAGGGACACAGTTCATAGCCCTGGCCATTCAGGGTCTCCCCTTCAGTGCTGACCCACCTTCTCACACTCTGTCCCCTGTGCACGCACATGTGTGCCCCATGCACACCCTTCCCCACCCTGGGAAGGTTTCAGTGTCCTGCCCAGCAGGGCCGAGCTGGGCCTGCCCCGGCAGGTGCCTCCCTTACTGGGGAAGCACCAGCACCTCCACCCCCTGGACCAGAGCCTGGGCCGCCACCTTGTGGCCAGCTGCGGGCCCGTGGGCTCCGCTGGTTATAAGCCGAGAGACCTTCTCGGGTCTCTGCTCCCCGGAGCCTCTGTTCTGTCGTCTCTGGAACGGGGACCGTGGCTCTTGCCTCCTCAGCTTGTTTTCTCAACATGTGCTTAGGGCCCCCTGTGCTCCAGGCACCGGGCCCTGGGGGGTGCATGTAGGGGACACAGGGTGTATGTAGGGGGCTCTGCCCTTAGGGGGTGAGGATGAAATCAGATCATGGATACTGAGCCCCAAGGCAAGGTCCAGTGTAATGTTGTATTCATGCTTTACTATTTTAATAATAATAATGAATACTTCTGTTTTTTTTTGTTTTTTTTTTGCGGTACGCGGGCCTCTCACTGCTGTGGCCTCTCCCGTTGCGGAGCACAGGCTCTGGACGCGCAGGCTCAGCGGCCATGGCTCACGGGCCTAGCTGCTCTGCGGCATGTGGGATCTTCCCTGACCAGGGCACGAACCTGTGTCCCCTGCATCGGCAGGCGGACGCTCAACCACTGCGCCACCAGGGAAGCCCTACTTCTGTTATTTTTAGTAACTAAGAAAAATGAAGAGAGAGGACCTGGGACTTGTGCCAGAAAGTCAAAAGGGGGTGCGGTCAGGGGCACGAATGGACAGACCCACAGGGAGGGGCCTTCCCCAAGCATTTCCCGCCACTTTCCAGGGACTGATTCAATCCTAAAACTGGTACTTTGATTTTAAAACATGTGTTTTGGATGAACTTATGTTGTATTTCAAAGGAGAACAGTGGCTGAAGTGTCCTGAAGTGAGTTCTGTTATTTACTCGTTTTTTTATGGGCATCGAAGTTGTGTTTGGAATAGCAGATGTGAGGCACTGTCATCTCACTGTCACACCGATTGCTCACTGTTCTGAGAAGGTCACATCATAATCCATTAGGAATAATTAGTCCCCCGGCACCCCCTGCCTTCTTCTCTCAACCGCTCCATTAACTTGGGTGCGATCGCACATCCCGGGTGCCAATCAATGAAGATCTGCCCGTAATGTACAAGGTGGTGCTATTAGTTACAATGTATTAACTGCCTAATTTAAAAATACAAAGCTGTCTTTATGAAGGGCAATTAACCACTAAATGTAATTGATAATTCATAACCCCCTGATTAGGAAAGACAAATACTAAGAAAGAATTGATTATGACATTGTCAGCCTCTCTGTCTGCGTTCGCCTTGTTGTCAGTAGATCTGCCAATTTTTTTCCAAATCGCACCTGTCCACTCCAGTGCTCAGAGGGTCTGAAAGCTCACTGTAGCGTGGGAATGCGTGTCTTCACCACTGAATCCTGTCTGTTTCCGTCAGGGCTACCCTTGGGGGAAGCAGTAGGCGTGGTCCTAAGGAAGGGTCCCCCTCACCAGCTGTCATCTGGACTTTCCATCACTCAGTCATTCAGCAAACGCTTATCGGGGGCCTGCCGTGTGCCAAGCCCTGTGTGAAGCACTGGGAGTGCTGAGGAGCGCCCAGCAGGCCCCATTCCTGACCGCATGGAGCACATGGGTCCAGGAGAGAGATGGTGAACAGATACAGAAATGAGACGATTGGAGATACTGGTTAGTGTTAGAAAGAAAAACCTGGATAGAGACAGGGTAGGGGCAGCGTCCCACAGGATGGTTGGAGAAGGGGACATACAGACCCTCCACCTTTTCCCTAGGATTTCTTGGGCCTCTTGACTTGTAGCCTGGTGTCTTCCGTGGCCCCCCACCGTGCTCTCTGCAGATGCCAAATATGAAGGCTCCCTCGCTGTGGCCCGGGGTTCATCCAGGGAGGGCTGTGCACTCTGGGCCAGGCCAGAGGTGTGGCCAGCCCACCTCTTCTCACTCCCCCCGGCCCGCTGGCCCCCTTGCTCGGCCCCCACGCCAGCCTCCTCTCCTGCCCGGCCACACCTGCAGCGCTGACGCTTACCAGGTCCCCCCTTCCTTCTGCCGGCCGCTCTGCCTTTGCCTCTTTGCTTCCCTTCGGGTCTCAGCTCCGGAGCTCTCTCCTCCCCAGGGAGGCCTCCCCGACCTTCCCACCCTCCCTGGCCACCCTGTCTCTTCACCTGTTTGGTTCTTCCCAGCACCTCTCTGTTCTCAATCCCCGATTCCCCCTTCCTTTGTGTGGTCTCCGCCCCACCTGCCGACTGGGGGCTCTGGGGGTCAGAGAGCCTGCCTGCGGACACCGTGGCGTTTCTGTGCGCCCACCAGCCAGGCATTTAGTAGGTGCTCAGTAGCTGCCTGTAGAAGGGTTGAATGTTATTTCACTGGGGTCTCTTCAGGCATCAGCTTTGTGGCTTTGCATTCGGTGAGCCTGCCCAGGTGCAACTGGGATGCGGAGCCTCCTGTGAGCTCAGACGGGAAGGATGTCGGTGCCGCTGACACTCTGCACGCATCCCAGGCTCACCTCACGTTAACTCGCCCGTGTGCCTGGTGACTCTGTCTGGCAAACCTTTCTTCGGTGACAGTGATGAGGAGACACACCTCAGCTTGGCCCCTTGACCTTTGTATTTGGGAAAGTGTGGGTACAGAGTCAGCTCAGTTGCTAAGTGGAAATGCTCGTTGTGACGGGAGGTCCAGAGGGGTGGCCAGGACGCTCAGAGGTGACCCCCGCGAGGCTGAGCGGCATGGTGTGGTGGAGGAGGTGTCGAGTGCGGGAGAGCTGGCATGTGCGTGGGCAGTGTGTCCCAGGGGAGGGTGGGGACGTGTCCCAGGCAGAAGGGGAGGTGCGGGCAGAGGCCAGGCGGGAACCTTGGGGAGCCTCAGCTGTGTCAAGCGCAGTGAGGGTGAGAATGGTCTGCTCCAGCTCCAAAACCCCCGGGGTCAGTCGAGGCCCAGCTCAGGGGCCCGTGGCAACCTGGCCTGCACCCTCGGAGAAGCGCCTGTCCAGCCCCCTCCGCAGCAGGCCACACTGCCTGCTGACAGCCCCTCCACCTGTCTCCCCACTTCCAGACTGAAGCGGTCCCAGCTGAAGGTGAGGTTCTGCACCAACGAGTCGCAGAAGTCCCGGGGAGACCTGGTGGGGATGCTTCGGCGTCTGGGCTTCGACATCTCAGAGGGCGAGGTGACCGCCCCGGCCCCTGCCACCTGCCTGATCCTGAAGGAGCGAGGCCTGCGGCCACACCTGCTCATCCACGACGGTAGGCCTGCCGGGCCCTGGGACCTGGCTGGGGTGAAGGCGCCTCCTTTCCAGGTGGGGGCTGGGGAGGGGCCCCTTCTCACCTGAGCCAGACCACGGGGCAGGACACAGAGGTAGCACGTGGCTCCTGTTGACACCTGTGGGCTCCCTGCTGGGGACCTGGCCCCATCCATCCCGGCCTCATACCGGAGGGTGTTTGGAGGCAGGTTCCAGGTGGCTCCTCAGAGGAAAACCCTGAATTTGCTTTCTGTGATCTAGGATGAAGCAAGGTGGCAAGGAATTGTCAAGGGGGCAAGATTTTAGCCTCTGGTGTGTGTGTGTGTGTGTGTGTGTGTGTGTGTGTGTGTGTGTGTGTGTGTGTGTGTGTGTGTGTGTGTGTGTGACACACACACACACACACACACACATACATACACACACAGAGACAGAGAGAGACAGAGAGGGGGGGATGAAAAGCTAGACTGAGGTCCATAGGTTTCTGAACTATATTTGTGAAAACCAGCCCTGCTGTCTGGCAAATGGCACAGGTTTCCTTCCTGATATTAGTCTGAATGAAGGAAAAGAGCCCCTTAGACCCTCAGCGGGGAGTTTTGCTGGAACAGAGAGGAAGGAGCAGTATTACCTGGTGCCTTCTGAATATTTAAAAAGAAGAGGGACTTCCTTGGCAGTCCAGTGGTTAAGACTCTGCGCTCCCGATGCATGGAGCGCAGGTTCAATCCCTGGTCGGGGAACTACGATCCCACATGCTGCGCCGTGCGGCCAGAAAGATAAAAAGAAGAGACATAGCAATGCTTCAGAATTCAGGACACTTTTCTTTAGTTGCACTGAGCCTTCTTCCCTCCTTTGCACTTGGTGTTTTGATTTACAAACCTCTGGCAGAGACAAGAATGATCTTCCGCCTCCGGACAGGGGTGGGCCTCCAAGAGATGGAGGGAGCTCCCTGGAGGTCCGGGTGTCCAGTCCACGACTCTGGCGCCAGTCGAGGGCGACATGCCCAGCCTTTAGAAATCGTGTTTCTCCAAATGCTTCCTCTGTGATCTAGGATCCCTGCCAGTGTCTTTAGAACAGGTCCTTAAAGAAACAGAAAAACTTAAGAAAGAAATCCTCCCCTCCCCAGGGTGAAGGGAGGGGTGGGGTGGAACTACCAGAGGTGAGAGGGAAACTCAGAGTTTGCCTTGAAGGCATCGTTCATCAGTGAGTCCAACAGGCAGATGTTAGAGCTTGAGAGGCTGAAGGGGAAGCCAGGTGCCCTTCCTCACCTATAATCCTGCATCTGTGTTTTCCATAGGTGTACCTGACTTTTCAGACTTTGAATCTTTTTCAAGTTTTATTGTCAATAAATCTTCCCCCCAACATTTTATTACGAGAATTTTCAAATGTACAGCAAAGCTGGAAGAATTTTACTTGGAATATTTGTATGCCCTTAACCTTGATTTTACCAGTGACATTTTGCTATATTTTCTTCATTATATAGCTACCCATCCCTCCATCCATCTATCCATCTTTATCTTTTTGATGCATTTCAAAGTAACTTGCAGGCATTGGTACACTTCCCCTAAACACTTCACATCATTAACTAGAGTTCAGTCTGTTTAGTTTTTTCTTTTCATGTAAAATTTACATGCAATGAAACACAGAAATCTCAAGTGTACTTTTGCTGAGTTTTGAAACATGCGCACATCTGTGTGACTCAAACCCCTGTCAAGACCTAGAACATTCCTGGGGCTTCCATTACTAAGACTCCATGCTCCCAATGCAGGGGACCCGGGTTCGACCCCTGGTTGGGGAACTAGATCCTGCGTGCATGCCGCGACTCAGAGTCCGCATGCCGCAACTGAGACCCCATGCAGCCCCCCCAACAAAATATATGTATTATATATATATATATATATATAAAAGAAAGACCTAGAACATTACCATCACCCCAAAAGTTCCCTAATGCCCTTCCCTATTAGTCCCCATCCCCAGCCCCTATAGAGGCACCCACTGTTTGGATTTTTTTCCATTATAAATCAGATTACTGTGTCTAGAATTTCATATAGATAGAATCACACAGCACCTAGTTTTTGGGGTTCCCAAGACCACCCTCAGGCTTGATGATTTGCTAGAAGGACTCACAGGACTCAGAAAAGCTGTCCTACTCCCAGTTATGGTTTATTACAGTGAAAGAATACAGATTAAACTCAGCGAAGGGAAGAGATGCGTGGGCAGAGACCAGGAGCATCTGGGCGCGAACTTCCAGGTGCGTTGTGCTGGGATGCACTTCATTCTCCCAGCAGCGCGATGCGTGACGGTACGCCTGAGGTGTGGTCACCCAGAGAAGCTCACTGTAGCCTCGTGCCCAGGGTTTTTATTAAGGGTCAGTCAGGTAGGCATGCAGCGCCCGTGTGACTGACCTTGGCTACTCTGTCTCCAGGCCCCCAGGTGTCAAACTGATGCAGCATAGCCCAGGGCCCCAGACACACAAAAGCGCTCTTTCCAGGCAGAATATTCCAAGGGCTCAGAGGTGATCTCCCGGGAGGCGGTGGTGGGCCTGATCTGAAGACAGCCTTTCTTTGGATGTGCAGGGTTTGAGCAGCCCAGGCCTGCTGAGTTAACCGTTCCTAGTGTGCACGGCTTCTTTCACCCAACATGCTGTTTGGTTGCACGTGTCAGTACGTCTTTTCCTCTTGATCGCGGAGTGGCATTCTATTGAGTGAACATCCCATGGTTTGTTTATCCGTTCCCCTGTTGACAGATACCTGAGTTTTGGTTTTTTTAAAAATTAATTAATTAATTTTTGGCTGTGTTGGGTCTTTGTTGCTGCGCATGGGCTTTCTCTAGTTGCGGCGAGCGGGGGCTACTCTTCGTTGCGGTGCGCAGGCTTCTCCTTGCCGTGGCTTCTCTTGTTGCAGAACACGGGCTCTAGGCACATGGGCTTCAGTAGTTGTGGAACGCAGGCTCAGTAGTTGTGGCTCGAGGGCTCTAGAGCGCAGGCTCGGTAGTTGTGGTGCACGGGCTTAGTTGCTCCGCAACATGTGGGATCTTCCCCGACCAGGGATCGAACCTGTGTCCCCTGCATTAGCAGGCGGATTCTTAACCACTGTGCCACCAGGGAAGTCTCCTGCCTATGGTTTTGAACTAAGGGAACTTCTGGGGTAATGCTGGTGTTGGAGTGGGGGTGCCAGGGGTGGGCCCATCATCTTTCAGGATCCTAACACACACTCTGTGTGGAGCCAGAATTCCTTCATCTGTAAAATGGGAATAGCACCCCTTCCTTGCCCACCTCTCATGGCAGCTTGACGATCAGAAAGAGCATCTGAGAAAGGGTCAGGCAGACAAGGCAGACACAGGTGTTCCTGGAAGGAGATGAGAGGTGGGCCATGTCAGCCGGGGCTTTATCCTTCTCTCTCTCTCTCTCTCTCTCTGTCTCACCAGGAGTCCGCTCGGAATTTGATCAGATCGACACGTCCAACCCAAACTGTGTCGTAATTGCAGATGCAGGAGAAGGCTTTTCTTATCAAAACATGAATAAAGCTTTCCAGGTGCTCATGGAGCTGGAGAATCCTGTGCTCTTCTCACTGGGAAAAGGGTAAGTCAGCTGCAGAGAGAGTCGTTCATGGCCACTTTGGGTCATGCTCTGTGCGTCTCTGACTTAACAGAATCAACAGAGAAGACGGGAAAAGTGGGTGTGGGGTGGACGCAGGGTGACTCCTTCTTCCTTCCCTCCCCTTTTCTTGCTTTTTTTTCCCTTCATTTCTTCATTCCTATCTTTTGATAATTTTTGAGGAAATTCCCTGTCTTTAGGAGCTGGTTGGTCAAGCTTCCCTGCGGGCCCGAGGCTGGAAGAGGCCAGGGGCAGGGGAGGGTCACTGCAGAGGAGACCCCTGGAGATCTCAGGGGCCTGTGTTGACTTTCCTGAGTTTAGGTGCATTTTCACAGGATACAGCACAAGACTTGGATGGATTGGGCCAAGGGGGCACCTAAGTAGTAGAAAATAAGCTCGAGGGCCTGTGGGATGCTCTTGTCCGGGCCCCATATCTCTGGCCGCACAGCACAGTCTGTGTAAAGTTGTGATTTTGTGACCAACATTTTTGTCCGAGTCTTCAGCCTGAGCCTCACTGTCTCTTTTAAAAAGCCATGTTGGTTATTTTTCTTACCATCTTTTACCACCAAGACAGCACATATTCACTGAAGAAAAATTAGAGAATACAGATGAGCAAAAAGAAGAAAACAAAGAATTTCCAGTCCCACCGCATTAACGAACAACTGTCAACGTATTGATATACGTCCTTCCAAGTGGTTTCCTGTGCAGAGAGATCATTACACATGCGTGTATTTACATCAGTGTCAAACTTGACCTACTTCTGTCACCCATTTTTAGTTGTTCACCAAACATTTTGTGAACCACTTTCCATACAATAAGTAGATGTCTCTGTGGTGAGGTTATTCCTATCAATTGTTTTTACAGGTTTTTTTTTTTTGTTTTTTTTTTTGCGGTACGCGGGCCTCTCACTGCTGTGGCCTCTCCCATTGTGGAGCACAGGCTCCGGACGCGCAGGCTCAGCGGCCATGGCTCACGGGCCCAGCCGCTCCGCGGCATGTGGGATCTTCCCGGACCGGGGCACGAACCCGTGTCCCCTGCATCAGCAGGCAGACTCTCAACCACTGCGCCACCAGGGAAGCCCTAAATGCATTTTTGACTTACAATATTTTCAACTTATGATGGGTTTATCAGGACGTAACCCCACGGTAAGTTGAGGAAGATGTGTATATAAAGAGAAGTTGATTGTGGAGTCTAGGTATGTCCAGAATCTGCAGCATAGGCCGCAGGCTGGAGATGCAGGGGAGAGTTGCAGTCTGAATGCCAGGCTGTCTGCCGGCAGGTTCCTTCTCGCTCAGAGAGCTCCGACTTCGTTCTGGTTGTGCCTTCAGCTGACTGAACGAAGCCCACCACGCTCTGGAGGGCAATCTGCTTTACTCAGGTCCACTGATTTAAATGTTAATCTCACCCAAGAGACATCTTCACAGAAGCATCCAGAATACTGTTAGACCAAATATCTGGGGAGCTTGGCCCAGCCAAGTTGACATAAAATGAACTGTCACAGTCCCTTCCAAACCTTACCTTCTTCAGTTTAGTTCATTGCAAACCACAGAACCTGGCCTGCTTAATTCTTTTACACTCCTGGCTTGGTCCTGTAGGCATCCCTGAAGTTACCAGCCCCTCACTAAAGAACAACACAATTAAGAAGATCTGTTTTAGTGACTTCCCTGGTGGTCCAGTGGTTAAGACTCCATGCTCCCAACACAGCAGGCACAGGTTCGGTCTCTGGTCGGGGAGGTAAGATCCTGCATGCCACACGGTGGGGCCAAAAAAAAAAAAAAAGAAACTCTGTTATAACTCATTTATGTTAAATTTTTTTTCTTTAAAATTGTCTCTAATTATTAAAAGTTACTATTCCAGATAAGGGGTAGTAGTCAAAATAGGTATGTTGTTGAAAACGAAAAAATAATGAGATCAGTTTCTTTTAGCTTTGTAATTCTGTAACACATTCAACAGTAGGCAAGTGTTTGTTTTCCAAATAAGCAATTAGTGGGGTCTCTAGCTGCTGGGGATTCTGGCTTAGGCTATGGGCTGGGTACTCAAAAATCAGAGAAAGGGACCAACAGCTTCTGGGCCTAGGTCATAGCTTCCTGGGACAGCCCAAGGAGCCATGAAGAGCTGCTGTCCACGTGGGGGTCATTGATGGTGAGGGGCTGTCCTCCACTGGAGTGGGGCTGTGCGGAGTCCCCAAGGAGGCAGGGTGGCGGGGGCACTGGGGCAGAGTGTCCTCCTCCTAGAAACGGTGTGATTTACATTTGGCATCTGTTTGGACCGAGAGTGGGAATTGCCTTTGTAATTTCTTCTGTCATGCTGCCCTCAGAAAATTAAGCTGTTTACGCGACAGCCTATGGAAGGTTAATGGCTCTTGTGGGAAAGGTCAAGTGGTCATTTTGAAGGGAGTTTGTGCTGAATAATCGGAAGGGCAGAAGAAATAAAGCATAAAATCTATCTGACTGCTTCTCTCCGGCTTTTCCCTGTCTTTCCAGAATCCACAGTTTCTTCTTTGTGGCCAGAACACTCAGGTTCTCACCAGACCTGCTGTTGCTTTTATTATGCCAGTAACAAAAGATAAATATATCAGATCTCTTGTGTTTCGGGAATAACCTGGGCCTTTATGATAAAAAAAAAAAAGTTAACTTAGGTGCTAGTATTTACTGTATCTCTAAAAATGTTTTCAGCTAACAGATGGCCTTCAAGGTGCCTTTTTGTTTTCCTGGATGAAGAAGAAATAAAGACAAATTCTGGGCACTATAAAAACAAGGCCAGGGCTTCCCTGGTGGCGCAGTGGTTAAGAATCTGCCTGCCAATGCCGGAGACACGGGTTCGAGCCCTGGTCCGGGAAGATCCCACATGCCGCGGAGCAACTAAGCCCGTGAGCCACAACTACCGAGCCTGAGCTGAGCTCTGGAGCCCACGCGCCACAGCTACTGAGCCTGCGCGCCTAGACCCCGTGCTCCGCAACAAGAAAAGCCACCACAATGAGAAGTCCGCGCACCTCAACGAAGAGTAGCCCCCGCTCGCCGCAACTCGAGAAAGCCCACACGCAGCAACGAAGACCCAACGCAGCCAAAAAAAAAAAGCAGAAAAAACACAAATACTAAGTTCTCCAATTTTGATTTATGGAAGTCAGTTTTTCCTTTAGGTTCTAAAAGTCAGTGTAGCAAAGACAGGGTTTTAATTGCGTATTTTCTGCTGCATGTTCGGTTTGTTCTTCCCACCAGGACTAAATTTAAATTTAAGAAAGCGCAGGTATCTGTCACTCTGGAAAAAAGGTTTTGGGGGAGGCTGAGGCGGGCAGAAGGGGTGCTGCGTGGGTGTCCTCGGGAGGCCTTACCGAGGGGAGGGGCCCCCAGCTCCTGCCGCCTCTACACCGCTCCGAGCTGAGGCTGGAGCCCTCAGCTCCAAACAGAGCTGTGTCCGTCGCGACAGAGTGGCCTGTTTTATAATTGTTTCCTTGGTGCCTGGCTAAGCCTGTCCTATGCTGGCCGCATTCTTTCCCTCAGCTCCGTCCTCCTTGCCTGGCTCGCTTCAACATGCCCGTCCTCGGGGAGGCCCTCCCAGTCTGGCCCCTCCTGCAGCGGGCATCTCATGGGGGGCCAGGGGACGAGGCGGTGGCTCCCTGAGAGGCTGACAGACCCCCGTGCGCCTAGAGCAGCGTCCGGCCCTTGGGGCCCTCAGCAGGGTGCCGAGTCCGGGAGGCTCCGGGCCTGGGCTCTTGCATTCCTCCCCCTTGAGCTTCAGGTCTCAGCTTTGATGTGTCCTTCTCTGGGCCACCTCCCCGCCTTCCTGTCCCCAGCCTGTCCAGCCCTCCTCAAGCAGAGTGCACAGAGCATGGGGTTCCACCTGTTGTCACCCATGTCTTGCCCTTTTATATTTGTCTGTGGACTTGTCTGCTTCCCCCCGAGACCGAGAGTCCCTGGGGAGCAGCCTGGGTCTGAGAGCATCCCCTGCAAAGGGTGTGGGGCATCTGCGTCCTAAATGTTTTGGGGGACTGCGTTAGCGGATGCCACTGCCCCCCGGCAAGCCCAGGCCTCAGCACCCAGCATCTCCCTCTGCCTCTTGGGCAAATTTTGCTTTACTTGGCCATTCCTTCAAACCCTGGACCTAGGAAACCCTGGACCCATGACCTGGGGAAAGCGTCATACCAAAGTAGTTGATCGTGGAAAAAGAAAAGGAAGCACTATTTTGAGGCTGTATAAATGCAAAATAGATGTCTAGGTTCCAGATTTAAGATAAATGAGATTAGGAACCTCTAAGCCTGTGATTTAGGGTCACCCTTTAAAAATGGGAGCATTGGCAGGTCCTAGCTCGGTAAGCAGCGGCGGTTCTCTCTTGGCTACCAGGTGCCTTCCTGCATGTGTGTGGTATCCCACATCCTCGTGGCACGGCCCCAAGAGCACAGAGCCTCGGACCCCGGCCGAGAGGCCCAGGCTCACTTGGAGACCGAGTCCTGTTGTGATGGGAGATGCCCCCATGGCATCAACAATCGGGCTGCAGGCTCTAATCCACCCGACAGGAGTGAGTAGCAGGGGACCAGCCCTTGCCAAGGTCAAGGGTTTGGCTACAGCCCCGCAGCCCAGCCTGCATCCAGACGGAAGCTTCCAAGGTGGGCAGTGGAGGATGCGGAGTGGGAGACCGCTAGTCCCACCTGAGCACCAGGTGAACGCTGTGGGCAGCAAGGCTCCTGCAGCCTTGGAGGCCTCAGGTGGGGCAGAGAGGGACAGGCAGAATCCCTGGGAGCCGCAGAGCTGGAGGAAAGGCACAGCCCTGGGGCAACTCCCGAGCTGTGCTACCATTTCCAGTAGTCACACAGCAGGCTTCAGCCCCGCAAACTGGAAAGTCCTGTGTTCATCCTTTCTTCTCCAGCTCATATCTTTTTTAAAAAAATAATTTATTTATTATTCATTTATTTATTATTTTTGGCTGCGTTGGGTCTTCGTTGCGTCCCGGCTTTCTCTAGTAGGGGCTACTTTTCGTTGCGGTGTGTGAGCTCCTCATTGCGGTGGCTTCTCTCGTTGTGGAGCATGTGTTCTAGGTGTGTGGGCTTCAGAAGTTGTGGCACATGGGCTTAGTTGCTCCGTGGCATGTGGGATCTTCCCGGACCAGGGATGGAACCCATCTCCGCTGCATTGGCAGGCGGATTCTTAACCACTGTGCCACCAGGGAAATCCCCCCAGCTCATATCCTATTACCCATCTCAGTCTGGGTGAGCAGTTGTTTATAACAATGTTCTCTAATATTTTTGGAGCGGTTTCTGCGTGCCAGGCATCGTGGTAGGAACTTCGCCTGCATTATTTTGCTCAAGCCTCACAGCAACCCATAAGGGTAGGTACTGGAGTTTCTTTTTGCCCATTTTACAGATTAGGAAACCGAGGCCCAGAGGGCTTAAGCCACCCGAAGTCCCACAGTTAAAAAGAAGTGGAAAGAGGGTTTGAAACCCTGAGGTCAGCATGCTTCACTAGCCTTCTCTTTGCTTTTCCACATACATGTTGTTTATTTGTATCATTTTTTTAGATTCCACATATAAGTGGTATCATGTGATATTTGTCTTTCTCTGTCTGACTTCCTTCACTTGGTATGATAATCTCTAGGTCCATCCATGTTGCTGCAGATGGCATTGTTTCTTTTTTTATGGCTGAGTAGTACTCCATTTTGTGTTTGTGTGTGTACATATATATATATGTGTGTGTGTGTATATATATATCACATCTTTTTAATCCATTCATGTCTGTGGACATTTAGGTCACATACATGTTACTTAACGTCTCCCAAATTTGAAGGTTGAGGGGAGGGAGAAGGGTAACTGATATGACGGGTCTGAAAACATAGTGACAGTCCTGGGTTTCCGTTAACCCTGTCTTCAGAGCAGCACAGAGTCAACTACCTTCTCACTTTATAATCGAATGGCTTTGCTCAGAGAGAACTGGGCTTGGTCACCGTGTGTCCCAAGGGGTCTGCGTGTGGCCTTGGGTGGCCAGGCAGTGGCAGCTGGGCCTCAGCAGAGCGCTCACAGGAGGGAAGATGTGAAACCGTCTTGGGAGGCCCTGCTGTGAGCCAAGCCGTCTTGGCCCCAGTGAGACGGGGAACAAATAGTTGTCTTCTCCTAAAAGCATCTGGCGCCTGTAAGACCTGGCACCTCTCCTGACCCCCAGCTACTAGGAGATGCGGCAGGGTGCTGTGGAACTAATGGAGTTTTCTTCTCCAGGCGGCAATTAGGGTTAATTATTAGCAATTAGGGGTTCACCACATGCTCTGTGGACCAGCTGTCCTTTCGAGAACACAGGTCACTTGTGTTTCTCTGTGTTAGCAACTGGATCCAGCTGCCCCTGGGGTCCCCCACTGTGGCGGGGTCCCCACGAGGCTGGCAGCAGGGGGCCATTCTGACTGAGAGTTGCTGACTCACCGTCTCTCCCCCTCTCGTCCAGGCATGGTGGCCACCGCTGGGCTGTGTCGAGCTGACCTCCGTTGGTCATTCTCAGCGTAGCGTCTGGACTGACCCTGGCCGGTGACTCAGCTCTCTGGAGCTGGCAGAACCGGGACAGGGCAGTTTCTCTTGGCACTTCCCAGGCCCCTGGGCTCAGCTCCCCTCGTCCTCTTCTGCTCTTTTCTAGACGCTACTACAAGGAGACCTCTGGCCTGATGCTGGACGTTGGTCCCTACATGAAGGCGCTTGAGGTACCTGCCCTGGGTCTGCCCGAGCCCTCTTCACGTCTCAGGGCCCTCGGGGATGTTTCTGGCCTTTCTGGAGAAGAGGGTGTGCTCAGTGTTCTGAGTGCCTTCTATGTTTTCCAGCTCACCCCCCCCCACCCCATTTGAGGCTCCAAGCCCGGCTCTCCCCCTTCTCTGGAGCTTGGCCTCTCGGCTGCCCTGGTCATCACTCTGCCCCCCAGTCTCTCCCTCTCCTCCCCACAGCCCGTACCGCCTGCCGCTGACCCCGCTGGCCCTCCCAGCATGCTCCGTAGCTCTCCTCTCGGATTCTTGGCTTCTGGGTGTGTGTGAACCTGCCTCATTCCTGACCCTCCTCTGCAGCACCCTGAGCTTGATGTGTCCTGATTAGACTCCTTCCCAGTTTCCTCCTCCAGTTTCCAAGTCTGGGCTCAGATGGGGCTCCCGCTCTGACTCACACCTAGCCAGCTGCCCCAGCCCGGGCTCCTGGCCCAGGTCAGCCTATGTCATGTCCCGTACTCACCGCTACATTGGTCCCTGCCTACTCGCACTCAGGTGGGAGGGACGGACAGGCTGGCGGATGGGGCCCTGGAGCTTTTCCCCTGGAGGGCCTATGACAGAGCTGGGGGTGGTCGGGGGAGAAGGGAAGGGAGGAGAAGCAAGAATGCAGATGAGAGCACTGTCGGGGTGGCCTGCTGAGGTCTGGCACTGGGGCAGGTGGCAGGGTGCCTGGTGGTGGGTGCCCCCAGCATCCCGGGCAGCCCGATGTGGAGTTGTGACACTTGCCTACGAGGTGTGCCTCTCGGCCCATGTGTCTTGCCGCTTGGAGGTCCCTGGCCTGCAGGTGCACATTTGGGGCATCTCTCCTTGATTCCCCGGAGGGAGGATTTCACTGCAGAGCGGGTGTTCACCTGTACTTGCTCCCAAACCCATGCCACGTCCTTCTGTCTTTCCCCAGTATGCCTGTGGTATCGAAGCTGAGGTGGTGGGGAAACCTTCCCCTGAGTTTTTCAAGTCTGCTCTGCGGGAGATGAGGGTGGAAGCCCACCAGGTAAGCCAGCGAGTCCTGAAGCACGTGTGTGGGGGCAGCTATTGAGGGAGGCCCAGAGTGCTCCCGGGGCGGCCTCGGCCCCAGAGATGGGTTTGAGGGCTCAGGCAGCCTGCGAAGGTTCCCTCTCGCCCCCCATGAGAGCTGATCTGACTGGAAAGAGGGAAAAAGACAGCAACAGAGGCCCATTGAATGTTTTCCACCTGGTTAATTAGTATCAGTATAAGAGTGAGAAAAAGAAATGCCTGTGGCTGTTTTCAAGCCACTTTTGTTTCTTCTCTGGAAGGATAAGGATTGACAAGTCCTATCAATATATTAAAAATATTTCATGGAAAGACAATGCTCAGCAAGATGAAAAGAACATGTGGAGTAAAATCATGCATCTGGCCACCTTTACATTATAACTGTTTTTGAGACAGGTTGCCTTCCAAACATACATCTTAAAAGGAAAAAAGGCAGTTATGGTTTTAGTGTCCTCAGTGCCCATCCTCCCACCTCCCCTTCCCAGGTAGAGTGAGTCGGTCCCCTCCGGCCGGTGGGTTCCTGATGGCATTGTTGAAGAAACAGTGGGCACGTGTCTGCCGGCAGTCAGGGCTGTCCTGCTGTCTGTTTTGGACGCGGCACCAGGGGACAGTGTCAGCATCCTGTGGTGAGGCTGGTGCCCCCAGGATCACCGTGCTGCTCCCTTATTCTTGGACCGGAATTTCACATGTGTGTTCCAGTCTAGGGCACTGGTCTCTCACGATGCTTAGAGAAAGACAGCACAAAGCCATGGAAGTCTGGAACCTCTGCGCCCAAACCTCCCCTGAGATTCACAGATGCCAGAAAATACAGTTCTCGGGGGTCCCCAGGAAACACCTAGAAAATGCCGGGTGAGGCTGTGGAGAGGAGAGGCCTGTGTTTTGAATGAGTGAAAACTACAGGAATAAATAACTTGGTTTTCATGACTTCATTTCACAGTGACAATTTAAAAAATTTGTTTTATTGTGACAAATTTCAAATATATACAAAAGCAGAGACAACGAAACAGTGATTCTCCTCATATATCCATCACCCAGATTCAACAATTAAAAGATTTTGTCACATTCCCTTCTTCTATCCCATTTCTTTCTCTTTAAAAATTTACTTTTTTTTTTTCTGTTGTATTTTAAAGCAAATCCCATTCTTTGTTTTTTGGTTTTTGGTTTTTGGTTTTTTTGTGGTACGCGGGCCTCTCACTGTTGTGGCCTCTCCCGTTGCAGAGCACAGGCTCCGGGTGCGCAGGCTCAGCGGCCATGGCTCACGGTCCCAGCCGCTCTGCGGCATGTGGGATCTTCCTGGACTGGGGCACGAACCCGTGTCCCCTGCATCGGCAGGCGGACTCTCAACCACTGCGCCACCAGGGAAGCCCATATTAATGCATTTTTGACAATGCATTAAGACACCTAACCATGGCAAAAAAACCCCACACACATGCAAAAAAGCTGTTCAGCATCATCACTCATTCAGGAAATGCAAATCAAAACCACAGTGAGATCCCACCTCACACCCACTTGGATGGCCATGATAATTTTAAAAGAAAAAAGGAAAATAACAAGCATTGGCTGGGATGTGGAGAAACTGGAACCCTCATACAGGAATACTGGTAGGAATGTAAAGTGGAGCACCCACTATGAAAAACAGCCAGTATGGAAAACAGTTCCGTGATAATTAAATGTAGAATTATCGTATGACCCAGCAATTCCGCTCCTAGGTGTATATCCAAAAGAATTGAAAACGGGTGTTCAAACAAAACTTACACGCGCATGTTCATAGCAGCACTATTCACAATAGCCAAAAGGTGGAAATAATGCAGATGTTCATCAACAAATGAATGGGTGAACAAAATGTGGTTTATTGTCACCGTGGAATATTTCAGCTATTAAAAGAATGAAATACTGATAGATCCTACCATGTGTATGAACCTTGAAAACATTATGGTAAGTGAAAGAAGCCAGTCACAAAAGGTCACGTTTTATATATTTAACATTTATATGAGATGTCCAGAATAGGCAAATCCACAGAGACATAAAATAGATTAGAGGTTGCCAGGGGCTGGGAGTGTGGGGGATGGGGGGCGACTGCCCGTGGGTACGAGGTCTCCTTCTGGGTTGATAAAAAATGCCTGGAACTCGCTGGTGGTGATGGTTGTACAACATTGTGAATGTACTTAATGCCACTGATCTGTATACTTCAAAATGGTTACATTGGTCAATTTTATGTTATTTTATCACATTGGAAAAGAAAACCAAACCAAAAAAACTCTACCTAACAAAATCAATAGTAATTCCTTAGTATTATCTAATACCAGTCCATATTTAAATTTTCCTGGCTGTCTCAGAAATGTCTTTTATGTAGATTTAAAAAAAAAAATCAAATCCAAATAAGGTTGTTTTGTGTTTTAAACCTCTCTTTTTAACATTTTTATCATGGAACATTTCAAATATCTGTGCAAATTGCGAGAGTAACCTCATAAGCCCCTAGGTACCCATCACTGAGCTTCAGTAATTATCAACTAATAAACACTTTTAAAAATTGTTTTTAACTGTTCATTCTGAAGCAATTTCCCACGTACAAAGAGGTTGCAAAAATAGTACAGAGAATTCCCCTGTGTCCTTACTGCAGCTTCCCCAAAGGCTAATATCTTATGTAACAACCACAGGACAATTATAAACTCAGGAAGTTAGCCTTGATGCAGATGTTGACTAGCCCAGGGACCCTCTGTTTTTGGACACGTTATATTTGGTGTCACGCCCCCTAGCACCCTTTATTCTGAGCAGTTCCTCAGTCTGTCTTTGTCTTTTAGGACTGTGGCCGTTTTCAAGAGTACTAGCCAGTTCTTTCGTAGAATGTCCCTGATGTTCCCTCATGATTTAATTTCAGGTTATGCATTTCTGGCATATGTAATTCTGGTTATACATTTCACAGACAGTGCCGTGCCCTCTGGTGTGTCCCATCAGGAGGCATGTGCGGGCGCTCTGCGCATTATAGGCTGTGGTCACTTTGATGCCTGTTGGAGGTTCCCATTTCTGCACTGCAGAGTTACTGTTGTCCCTTTGTGACTAATAAGTATCTTATGGGGGAATACTTTGACACTGTGTAAATATTCTCTCTCCTGACATTCTTTTCCCCTCCTAATTGCAGCATCCTCTTACCTGCAACAGTTGTCACCATGGTGCCAAATGGCGCTTTTCTACTTCCATTGTTCCCTCTATATTTATTGATTAGCATTTACTGTAAGAGAGAGCTTTCCTTTTTCTCCCATTTACTTTTTTATTTATTCCAACATGTACTCATGGATATTTGTTTAATTCCACGAGTCGCAATCCATTCCTGTTGTTACTTTGTTGCCCAGATTGTCCCCTATTTGGCCATTGGGACCACTTTGAAGATTAATAACCCCTTGTTTAATCTGTGCTCCCACCTGTTCCTCTCCCCTAGATTATTTTGAATCATCTCCCAGAAATCATATCATTTCATCTGTAAGTATTTCTAAGTGTCTCTAAAAGATAGGAATTCTTTTTAAAAACATGGATGATGCCATTATCACAACTAAGTAATACTAACAATAATTCCTCAATATCATCAAATATCCAGCCTTTATTCACATTTCCCTGATTGTCGCTTGCAGTTTCTTTGAATCAGAATCCACATGAGGTCCTCGCATTGTGACTGGCCGGTGTGATTCTTAAGTGTTTTCTAATCTATCCATTCCCACCCACCGCGCCGACCCCACCCCCGTCTCCCTTTTGTACTCCTTGCAGCTTTATGAAGAAGAAGCTGGCTTGTTTGTCCTGTAGAGTTTCCCACTGTCAGGATTTTGTTGATTGCGCCTCAGTGGTGTCCTGTCTCATGCTCCCCTGTTCTCCCTGCTTCCTGAATGTTGATAGTTAGATCTAGAAGCTTAGACAGAATCTGTTTCAGTTTTTTTTTTTTTTTTTTTTTTTTTAACATCTTTATTGGGGTATAATTGCTTTACAATGGTGTGTTAGTTTCTGCTTTATAACAAAGTGAATCAGTCATACATAAACATATGTTCCCATATGTCTTCCCTGTTGCATCTCCCTCCCTCCCACCCTCCCCATCCCACTCCTCCAGGCTGTCACAAAGCTTGATGACTGCTTTCTGGGTTGTGTTGTGGCCTCCCTTAGGAGGTTCAGAATGTCTGGGTGTCTCCTTCGGTGGCGTTAGCAGCCATTGGTGATTGGTGTGTTAACCCCATTCATTCATTAAGGACTGCAAAATGGTGATATTTGAATTCTGTCATTCCTTCTCCATTTCTTCTCTGGATTACCTCTGTATAGGAAAACGCCCCACGAACTATGCGTTCCCCTGAAGTACAGTTCATATAGGAAACTACAGATAAATGCCTGTTTCTTTCTTGCTATTTATTAGTTTTCGGAATAATTGATTCTCTAACACCCTCCCAATACCTTGGAGGTTTAAAACTACATATATGGCTATAAATAGACAAAAGCATATTTGACGTGTTCCAATCCGTGCAGTTATTCGTGTTCAAAGTACTGCATCTTTGACCAGTGGGAGCCTCTTCCAGCTGCCCTCTGAGTCCTGTTGTCCTGACCCCAGAGGTCTCTGAGGGGCTTTACTCTGTTATGACAGGATAACACCTGACCTGCACACTTCCTGCCCAAGGCCTAGAGTCTGCCATCCTTCCAAGGAGCCATGCTTACCCTTAGTGGAAAATAGTATTCAGAAACCATAGTCGGGATATTAACCATTCTTACTGTTATTGGGTTGGTCATCATTTCCAAGACTTAGTCTACAAGGGTTGAAAAAATATGTATCTTTAAAGATGAAGTGCAGGGCTTCCCTGGTGGCACAGTGGTTGAGAGTCCGCCTGCCGATGCAGGGGACGCGGGTTCGTGCCCCGGTCCGGGAAGATCCCACATGCCGTGGAACAGCTGGGCCCGTGAGCCATGGCCGCTGAGCCTGCGCGTCCGGAGCCTGCGCTCCGCAACAGGAGGGGCCACAACAGTGAGAGGCCCGCGTACCGTAAAAAAAAAAAAAAAAAAAAAAAAGATGAAGTGCATAATGAGTTCATACTGAAACTTCTGATCCAGATTTAGGCCTGTGGGTTTTTACTGGATCACCCATCTTGTGTCTGTATTTCCTTTTTGCCATGTCAGAAATCCTGGCTCACGAGAATACCGACATAATCATTTGTTTTAGCCCATAATACACACACGAGTCTTGAATCTCAAAAACCTTATGCTGTGTGGGAGAAGCCAGGCACAAAAGAGTGGGTGCCACCACCAGTTCTATCAGCGCCACCAAGGCTGGGGCAGGGTTGTGATTGCCGTGGACTGGACTGTGAGACACAGCATCACTGTGGCTGCTGATTCCTGAATATGATGAGGCTGATTACCGGTGCTGTTTCAGATTTCTTTTCTCGACAGTTCTTTTTTGGCTTAGAATATATCCCTCTAGGGATTTACAGCCAAATTACTGTTTTTTAAAGCTACCATTATTCTGCTGGGTAAGTGTGTCACCAACGGGACCCTCCTTGAAGTCACTTTACTTCCAATTTTTAAGGAGTTGGTTTTTCAACATTTAAACTTGTTCCATAGTTATGTAAAAATTCACGTAGTTCCGAAATTAAATCCACGGAACAAGATACATTCAAGGAAGTCTGGTTCCTGTCCTTTTCCTTCTATTGTCTTCCCACCCATCTCTCATCGTAGCCATTTTTATAAATATTATGGCTTATCTTTGCATTTTTTAAATATGACCAACTATGTATACATTTGTATCCTACTTACAGGGTGAATTTGCGAGAGCAAATTCTTTTTTTTTCAAAGATTTTTTTTTGATGTGGACCATTCTTAAAGTCTTTATTGAACTTGTTACAGTATTGCTTCTGTTTTATATGTTGGTTTTTTTGGCCGCCAGGCATGTGGGATCTTAGCTCCCCGACCAGGGATCGAACCTGCACTCCCTTCATTGGAAGGCGAAGTCTTAGCCACTGGACCGCCAGGGAAGTCCCTGAGAGAGTAAATTCTTAAGATCACTTGTTATAGAGTGGGAGGACTGTCACTGTTGTAATCTGAGTTAAAAATCTGAGTATTTAGAATTACGTAAACACTGTGGTCACAACCATCTCCCGTGACCCCCCCAACCCCCTGCTGTCCCCAATCAACAAAACAAAAAGCTGTCACTGCCTAGAAATTAAGACCAGAGGAACTGAATATTAAGACGTTATCTTTGTAGAGTTGACCTTGGTTAATCCCCTCCCCCCCTTTTGTTTGTTTGTTTATTTGTTTGGTGTTTTCCAGTTACTTTCACGGTCAGTGTCTTTTACATTCTGAATGAGAAACTGCGCTCCCCACACCCCAAAGAGGAGCTGAGGCCCTTCTGGGGGTCAGGTTGATCGGGCTTCTCATTTGGCGGATGCCAGGCCATGCAGTCTGGGGTGGCGGGTTAGGAGCTTGGATTCCTGGCGTGTCTGCTGAGGCTGGGGTCCCTGTGCTGTCCAGGCATTGCGAGCATCTGTGGCCCTGGGTCGCTAAGGAATTGTTTTCTCTGGCGGCTCTGAGCCCACGTGGCAGAGCTGAATCTTATTTACCTGCCACATTATCATGCTGTGTCTGTCTCCCCTCTTGACACACAGTTGAGCGGCGGTTGCATGTTCTTAACACCCCACCTCACCGTTTTTCTCAAATGTTAATTTAGAACGTTTTGAAATACTGCTTGAGCCTCGGGATGTGTAGACACTGTAAAGCAGTATTTCAAAATAAGGCCATTTTGAACGAACTGTGTCTTATGCACAAGGTAGTAATTCTCTGCTCCTGCTTCTCTCTTTTTAATGGAAAATGGCTTTGAGGGGCTGTCTTGCTGCCGAAGTGCCGGGCTGTGGCAAACCTTAACATTTTCAAGCTGCTTTAATCAATAAAGTTATCACCAGCCATTTCCCTCGATAACTGCTTCTTCCCAGATCCAGACTTGCTTCTTGCTGCTGAGGAGTTTTCCACCTGCGCTCAGAATGGATATAACTCCCCAAATCCAATTTTCATTTTAACCTTTCCTCAATAGCCTAGAAATAACAGATTGCTGGTATTACTCTAATAAATTGGAAATTCAAACCTCTTAGCGGTAACCAGGCCCTTTCCAGGATTCAGTAATAAGGCAAAGAATAACATACCTTAAAGGCTACTTCAAGAAATACCTAATTCTCATGGTTTAAGGCTTCTGAATCAGTGGGTGGTTTTATAGCTTCATACTAAAGCCCGAATGATGTGAAGGTTTTGGCAGTTTTCCATAATCCTAAGAAATTCCATCAGTTGCGAATTGTGCAGGTTTAGTGGAAATTGGGTCTGCTAAGCCAATTAGTCTGCTGACTAAGCAGACCAGACTGCTTAGTCAGCACCAGAAGCCAGTGTGCAGGCAGCCTGGAAGCTGGGGGTGCCCATTTCACAGATGAGGAACCCGAGGCTTGGAGAGGAAGGACCTTGAATACTTTGAGCACTTGTGCTGGGCACACCCAGGATCTGTCACATACCCATTTACTTCGTGAAATCCTTACTCCAATCCGCTGTCGTAGGTACTTTCATTCTCGTCTTAAGGTTAAGGTTAAGGATTTCTCAGCCTCAGCACTACTGACATTTTGGGGTCAGATCATTATTTGTGGTGGGGGGTACTGCCCTCCTCCCCCAGCTGTGAAACCACAGATGTCCCCAGACGTTGCCAAATGTCCCAGGGGAGCAAAATCGCCCCCAGTTGAGAACCAGGGCACTGAGGAGTAGTCACAGGAACGTCTGCTGTTGAAGCCAGGATTACTCTGCCGTGGCAGGGTGAGGCCAGGACCCAGCCCCCTCCAGGTCTCTGCTGCTCCCCAGTTCTCAAGGAGAGGCCAGCAACACAGCAGAATGCTTAGGTTAGAAAAGGCATATTTAGCAGTGCAATATCATTTTCTGTTGTGAAAAACATTAAAATCTGTCTTGTTGGCAGAATATAGAAAGTAAAGTTAAGCAAGATCTTGGGTGGTGAAGGTGAGGACTCTCAGGACAGCCTATCAAAAAAGGGGGCGAGGTTTGTGGGTTTATCCAAAGAGGGCCGGGCATAAAACATGGACTTTGCCCCATCATTTTGCTCCCTGGTTTTCAGGGCATTAATTATAGCTACGGGGTTATGGGGACAGTCTGTACCCTTGGTGGGGAGGCCTTGTGGGTGGGGAGTGAACGTCTGCGTGGGGACCTCCTTCCCCTCAGGTCTGTGCGTGGAAGGCCCGTCTTCTCCCCTTCGTGGGCTGGGCCCTCCGCCCGGCCCATCTTCCCCACAGCGGTGTGCATGGTCTTTGGGTGTCAGTTCAGGGACCACTTGCTGGGACAGTGTGAGCCCCGGGACAGAGAGAACCTGAGCGGTGCCTCATCCAGCCACGGGCGGGGGTTTCCAGGAAATGCCAGCTCTGGGGCTGCCTTGTGCCCCGTCTCGGTCATAAGGGAGCTTTGGAGCCTCATGTCTTAGTTTTCCCTAAGATATTTCCTCCCCTAAAGCCTTTTTAGTAGATTTTATTTTCTTCTCCTCAAAACACAGTTTTTTAATCTGATTGTGAAGTAGCTCATGTTTGTTAAGGGGATGAATAAAGTTCAGAAAGTACAAGGGAAAAAGTGTTCATCCTTCCACTAACCTGCGATGACACAAGTCATGCTTAGCCTTTCCGATTTGTCGGTGTCTACATAGACTTTTTTTTTTTTGGCTGCACTGCTCGACTTGCGGGATCTTAGTTCCCTGACCAGGGATCGAACCCAGGCTCAGCAGTGAAAGCGCCAAGTCCTAACTACTGGACTGCCAGGGAATTCCTGTATATGTACATTTAAAAAGAAAATTATTTATTTATTTGGCTGTGCTGGGTCTTAGTCGCTGCACGCGGGATCTTCGTTTCTGCGTGCAGGGTCTTTAGTTGTGGCATGCAGGATCTTTTTAGTTGTGGCATGAGGGCTCTTCGTTGTGGCATGTGGGATCCAGTTCCCTGACCAGGGACCAAACCCGAGCCGCCTACACTGGGAGCGCGGAGTCTTATCCACTGGATCACCAGGGGAGTCCCTGTGTATATACATTTTTAACACAAAATTGGATAATCCCGTATCTGCTATTTGAAACCCAATTCCCGTTCCCCTCCCCCCCGCCCCGGCTTAATATTGGGAACCATTTCCTTTGTGTGAATTCAGGCACCTCCACAAAGTAATTTTGGTGGCTACAGAGCATTCTGTCGTAGGGACCACCGTAATGTTCTTTAGCCGAGGCTACCTTTCATCCCCTTGCTACCGTAATGTGCTTCCCCAGTCCCCTGTTGTTGGACATTTAGATTACTTCCAATTTCCCTCTTGTACATTAACCCTAGTGAACACCTTTGTATGTATATGTCCTTTTGTATATTTTAAATTATTTTCTTAGAAATCCTAGAGGTATAGTTGTCAGACCACGATGCACAGTGTTCGTTTCTATTTCAGAAACACGGTATCAATTCAGCTTCCTTACCAGCTGTATATGCAAGTGCTCATTTTCCAACATCCTCACCAACACCATTGTTTCTTACTTTTTATAAAATAGTTTCCTCGAGTTTTGCTGTGTTGGTATTATTCCTTACGAATGTGTCAGACGGTGGGGGAAATTCCTTAGTGACGAGCCACCTCTGGGTGTTGGAGGGGGCCCGGTTGCTCTGAGCCTGCAGGCTGAGGGTCTAGGGCTCTTCCCAATGCTAGGTGTCATCTCGAGGCCTCTCCAAGTGGGGGTGTTTGTCCCTCGGGGCTGAAGTGCAGGCCAAGCCCACTGCTCTTTCACCACCAGCCCTGCTGTTCGTTGCCCCATGGGGGCAGAAGTGCTCCTCCTGGCAGAGCCCTGGGGATAATCAGAAATTTTGTGAAACGTGGGCTTTCTTGGGAAAGCTCTTTGGCGTTGGAAGTTGTGTTCCAGACGTCGCCGCCTGTTGGAATGGGTTCTGCCCCTGGCACCTAGGATGGCGAAGAGGAGACCATGGCGGGCAGACGAATATTTAAGAAGGATGAATGAATCTGCATTTTGAACCCAAACCAGAAAACCTGCCTAAAGGGCTCTGGTGCCGCCTCTGGCTCTTGGATCTCTGTTCTGTGGGAGTCCGACCTCTTGGTGTGCATCCCTAGCTTCCCTGAACCATATTGCAGTCAGAAAGGAAGTGCAACCCAGACCTGACAGGTAGGGTTTTTTTATTTCCCCTGACAGCGCACCTCTTGACCTCTATCTTCTTGCCAGTGACTTTTTAAATCCTAAATGATTTGGCAATAATTGCTCCTCCTTTCGTGGTTATTGCCCTTCACCGATAGTAAATCTGTGAAATCCCCAGGGGCTGGAACGCGTTTTGGTATGCGGAGCCCACAAGCTGGCCCAGACAGGCTTCACTGCGGCGGGCGGCCGCACACCCACCGGGTCCCCGCACCCTGCCCCTGCCCTCACACGCGGCTCCGGGCTCTGCCTGGGCTTGGCCAGTGGCTTATCGTGCAGAACCATAGCTGCTGCTTCTGGTGTTCTTCCTCCGATGGCCCAGATTTCTCTGGTTCCACTTCCGTGGGCCACACCGAAAAATGTCCTCGCCCAGGCAGACCCAGCAGCCTCTGTTCTGAGGGGGGGAGGAATTTCTGCTTCATGCACAAGTGTGCATGCACAAAATTTTATTTTCCCCAGAGCATGGAAGAGGCCAGGCATGACATTTAATCATAGGAAGACGGTTTCATTTCCAAGGAACCTTCTAGCAAGCTGGCCCCCGGAACCCCTGGCAGCAGTGGACAGGGTCCTAAGCTGGAATGCTGTGGATGTTTAGAGGCTGACCTAACAGTGTCAGGACAACTCTTCGAGAAGGGCAAAGTAGGGTCTCACACTGGGGCTTGTGGCTGGTCCGGCTGCCTAAGCCAGGTGCCCACCTGCCCTAGCCCTCTCCTCCCAGGTGAGCTGTGTGGTTGCCCAGGTGACCCTGGCTTTGCAGATACCTTTAGACTCACGTGTGTGTGCAGCAGTCTCATGGCGGGTCCCACTTCAAGGAACACGCGTCGCCACTGGTTCTTTCTCTTGGGTGACTGATGATTTCCACACAGCTGCATGGGAGCTTGTAGACACGAAAATTAAACCCATTTGGATTTGGCAGTGTTTTCCCCAGCATCACTCACTCTAGGAAAAAAAATTCCAATTTTACCATATCTGGGTACTTGCCCCTGGCACTATTATTTACTTAATGTTTCTTTAAATTGATTCATTTTATAAACTTAAATGTATTTTTAAAAAAACTTTCGATCTCTACTATAAATGGAAGACCAGAATCACTCACCGTAAATAGATTACTCTAAAAATAAATACAAAGGATTACATTAAAAATGTATGTCCTTGGGCTTCCCTGGTGGCGCAGTGGTTGAGAGTCCGCCTGCCGATGCAGGGGACGCGGGTTCGTGCCCCGGTCCGGGAGGATCCCACATGCCACGGAGCGGCTGGGCCCGTGGGCCATGGCTGCTGAGCCTGCGCGTCCGGAGCCTGTGCTCCGCGACGGGAGAGGCCACAACAGTGAGAGGCCCGCGTACCGCAAAAAAAAAAAAAAAAAAGTATGTCCTTATATATACTACCAAATGTAAAATAGATAGCTAGTGAGAAGCAGCTATATCACACGGGGAGATCAGCTCGGTGCTTTGTGACCCCCTAGAGGGGAGGGAGAGGGAGGGTGGGAGGGAGACCCAAGAGGGAGGGGATATGAGGATATATGTATATATATAGCTGGTTCACTTGGTTATACAGCAGAAACTAACACAACATTGTAAAGCAATTATACTCCGATGAAGATGTTAAAAAAAGTTATGTCCTGTTCTACCTAAAATCAAAGAGCATATCACCAGTATGCATAACACACATTGGGAAACATGGGTTTAGTGGAGGAAAGACCAGAGGAAATTAGTGAGAAGTATGAAGTTTAGAATATTCACTGGGACAAAGTGCAGTTTATTTCAGGTACCTCGTATGTCTCTCAGGGCCGGTGGCTCCCAGCAGTTGGCAGAATTCTCAGCCCTGGTGGTCTTCAGCCACCTGCTCAAGGTCCCCCGGGGGCCAGTGTCCCCCAGTAGCTTCTCTGACGGAGGCCTCTTTGGCCTCTGCTGGAATATGATTAAGTGGCAGGGACCTGGTACCTCTGAGGCAGCCCATGCTGATTGTTAGAAAAGCCTCGTGTTTACCTGAAACTACCTCCCTGGCATCTGGGGCCGCACCAGCTCAGTTTTTGTCCTCGTCCGCAAGCTCCTCGTGATTCCTCGTTTTTTGAAGTCCTGTTTGGGAGATGTTTCCGAGGACATGTGCTTCAGGCTTAATGGCTGTGCTTTTGGGAATTCGTGTGTGGCCTGCCCTGGTAGAGGATTAGCACACATGTGGTGTCTTCTTCGGAGAAGGCTCTCACCCCTTCCCCTATACCCCCTAACCTAGTTGACCCCTCTTGCTCTTCAGATCCAAGCTCAAAACCTCACCTCCTCCAGGAAGGCTTCCCTGACCACCACCAGCCCCACAAGGTTAGGCCTGACAGCCTCCTGCACTTTTCCTCCCTGTGCTTTATCACAGGTCCTGGCTCCGTGTTTGTGAAATCACCTCATGAACATCCGTCTTCTGCCTTCCACTGGGAGCTTCACAAAGATGGAGACTGTGTTTCTGACTCACTGTGTCCCCACTGCCTGGCCTATAGAGGACCTGATACAAAGGAGCTGAGGCACTGGAGCCCTGTCGTAAGGACTGTGGACTGTCTCCAATAGGGTTACATTAGGAGTTTCCTCAACAGAACATTTCCTAATATTTTTTCCTTTTAAACATGTACAGATAACTTATTACGTCCAGGCACTGTCCTTGATGCTTAACTTACGTGATTTTGTTTAAACACCACACCAATTGTACCCATTTTACAGACTGAAGTGGATCACAAGATCACAGGGCTAGCAAATAGCAGAGCTGGGATTCAGGCCCAGTTGCTCTGGCCGCGTCTGCGACTTGAGCTCAGTCTGTCCATTCTGCTGGTCGCATAGGGCCTGCCTCTGGATTCACTGCCTCCCACCCCTCCCACTCCGAGCTGGAAGGCAAATTCCATCTGGACTCCTCTCCTCACAGGCAGAGTCCAAATCAATGTGTAAGAGTCCCCTGGTTTGCAAATGCTTCACGGTCATCACTTTTTTTAAAAAAAAATTAATTAATTCTTTTTTGGCTGCATGGGGTCTTTGTTGCTGCACGTGGGCTTTCTCTAGTTGTGGCAAGCAGGGGCTACTCTTTGTTGCTGCGTGTTGGCTTCTTATCGTGGTGGCTTCTCTTGTTGCGGAGCATGGGCTCTAGGCGTGCGGGCTTCAGTAGTTGGGGCACGTGGGCAGTAGAGCACAGGCTCACTAGTTGTGGCGCACAGGCGTAGTTGCTCTGTGGCATGTGGGATCTTCCCAGACCAGGGATCGAACCCGTGTCCCCTGCATTGGCAGGCAGATTCTTAACCACTGTACTACCCGGGAAGTCCATGGTCACCATTTTTAGTTTTCTTGGTTTCGGTTTATGCATTTATTCATTGGTTAGCCCTACCTAGCATCTGAATTCCAGAGGAAAGTTGTGGAATAACTGTCAGTTTCAAAGCTTCTATCCCATCAACATCAGGACACTCACCCTGCTACGGGAGCCCGGTTTGTCAGGCCTGTCTGACCTCCCACCAAGGACATTTCTGATCGGACTTGGGAGCGTGTCTGGAATGCATTTGGTATCTGAGGCATTAAACTTTTCTTCCGCTAGCAGGATCGTTTCCTGAAAATATTTTGAAGCTTTTCTTTTAATCAGTGTGGCAGTTGAGTCAGGGAGGCTGCTTCTTTTTTCTTAAAAGAAGCACATTTATTTATGTAAAGATTACGAATCAATTTAAACAGTAATATTAATACAGGTTGATGTGTCGAATGGGCACCCACTGGTGACTAAAGTTTTGGCAACACGGATGCGGACTATGCCACCCACTCCCACTCTTTTGGTTGGTAAACACTGAGCAGTTCTATTGGCTGGACCTCCTAAGTGTCTCCAGACATGCACAGCCATGCCTTATTTCAGAGCACCGATTCACTCAACAAACTCGTGTTGGTCATCAGCTGAGCTCCAGGATCAGCACAGAGCCTGCCCTCAAGGAACTCACACAGTTTTTGGAGGAGGGAGATAAGTGAAGGGACCATTATAACACAGGAGGTGTATGCAATTCAAGGGGGTAATCACAGAATGTTTTGGGGACCCCCCAAACCCAGCCGGGGGTTGAAAGGTGGTGGTCACCTGAGCTGAGTCCAGACAGACTGTTAGGAGTTGGCCAGCAGAAGAACAGAGGGAAGCGGCAGAAAGGTCACCCTGTGCCCATGGGCACCCTTTCTGGTGCTGTCCATTCTGTTTTGTGTAGATGCGTATTTCTATTTAAGTACCATTTTCCTTTTGCCTAAAGAACTTCCTTTTACATTTCTTGTGTGTGGATCTGTTGGTGATGAAGTCTTTTAGCTTCAGATATCTGGAAATGTCTTTATTTCATCTTTGCTCTGAAAGATAATTTTGCTGCATATAGAATCCTAGGTAAGCATTTCCCCCCTTTTCAGTACCAAGGTGGTATTCCACTGTTTTCTCATTTGCATGTTTTCAAGAAGAAATCTGATGTCTTATCTTTGTTTCTGTCTGTACATGTCTTTTTTTTCCTCCAGTTGTTTTTAAGATTTTCTCCTTGTCGCTGACTTTGAGCAGTTTGATTATGTTGTGCCTTGATACACTTTTCTTCATGTTTCTTGTGCTTGGTACTGATTGGGATCTCGGAGCTGCGGGTTTGTCATTTTTGTTGACTTTGGAAATTTTTCAGCCATTATTTCTTCAAATATTGTTTCTGTCTCCCCTTCTCTCATCTTGCTTCCTGGGACTCCAGTTACACCAGGCTGTTCGAAGTTTTGTCATAGCTCACTGTTTCTCTGTTCATGTTTTAAAAATTATTTTTTCTGGGGGCTTCCCTGGTGGCACAGTGGTTGAGAGACCGCCTGCCGAAGCAGGGGACGCAGGTTCGTGCCCCGGTCTGGGAAGATCCCACATGCCGTGGAGCGGCTGGGCCCGTGAGCCATGGCCGCTGAGCCTGCGCGTCCGGAGCCTGTACTCCGCGACGGGAGAGGCCACAACAGTGAGAGGCCCGCGTACCACACACACACACACAAAATTATTTTTTCTCCCTGTGTTTCATTTTGGATAGTTTCTATTGCTGTGTCTTCAAGTTCATAAATCTCTTTTCTGCATTGTCTAATCTGGATTTAATCTCATCCAGTGTTTTTTTTTTTTTTTTTTTCAGTCCAGACATTGTAGTTTTCACCTCTAGAAGCTTGGTTTGGATCGTTTCTTTTACCTTGCATGTCTCTCTACTTAACTTTGGGAACGTGTGGAATACAGTTACAGTAACGGATTTAATGCCCTTGTCTGCTAATTCTCACATGTGTGTCAGTTCCAGGTCTGTTTTGGTTGATTTTCCTCTTCGCTGTGTGTGATATCTGTCATCTTTGCACGTCTGATTATTGTTTTAATTGGGTGCCAGACACTGTGAATTGTACCTTTTGTGAGTGCTAGATATTTTTATACACCAATAAATATTTTTGTGTTTTGTTCTGGGATGCAGTTAAATCACTTGGAAACAATTTGATCCTTCCAGATCTTGCTTTGAAGGTTTGGGAGGCAGAGCAGGTTTAGTCCAGGGCTAATTCTTCCTCACTGCTGAGGCAAGACGCTTCTGAGAATGCTACTCAGTGCCCTGTGAATTATGAGATTTTCCAGTCTGGCTGGTGGGAACAGACACTAAACCCAACCCTGTGTGAGGTCCCGGCACTGCTTTAATTTTTGGTGTGATTCTTTCCCTGGCCTCGGGTGGTTTCCTCACTTGCCTGGGCTCATTAGCAGTCTACCCAACACTGCATCATTCGGGGGGACCCTCTGTAGAGCTCCACAGTTCTCCGGGTAGCCCTCTCTTCTCGGACGCCCCGCCTTAATCTCCCAGCTCTTAGCTCCGTGTCCTCAATTCAGGGAGTCTGGGCTGTACCTAGTTCTTCCTGTCTGTGCTCACAGTCTGGAAACTCTGAAGACAGTGAGCTGCGGCATTTGTAGGATCCATGTCATTTGTTTCCTGTGTCTCAGGAATCCTCCTTCATTGCCTGATGTCCAGTGTTTTGAAAACTGTTATTGCATTTGGTTTGTCTGGTTCTCTAGTTGTTTCAGGCGAGAGGGGCTGCTTTTTGAAATGATATCCAGGCTGTGAGCATTTTGTGTGTGTGGGTGTGTGTGTGTGTGTGTTAGAGTGTGTATTTTTGTTTGCTCTTTCTTTTTGTTTTTTTTGTTGTTGTTGCTTTTTATAGGTAGTAAATTCAGCATGGAAAGCAAAACCTAAACTTGGACTGCAAAGATTTGCCAGAAATTTACTTAGTTTTCACAGAACCAACGGTTGGCAAAATAACCTGGTTACAGAGTATTTAGCTGAAGGTAAAATTCAGCCTGTGCTCGACTAGAGGTGAGATAGCGTCAGCTTCCCCGTGTGTCCTGGTGGCACTATATCACTTTAATACCCGCTGATTGATTTTAAATCGCCCAGATATGCACCGTTCAGAGCCGCAGCCCATGATGGGCAGTGGGAGATATATTCAAGTACATTGACTTTTAATCAATATGATGACGATACTACCTCGTTTCCTTTGTATGGTGGTGGTTTTAAGCATGAAGTCAAGAGGTTTATTATGTCAAAAAAGATGAGGCAGCACAGGAAGAAAACTGTCTTGACATCACTTCTGAGTGCCTTTCACTCACTGCACGACAGGCCATCATGATCGGGGACGACATCGTGGGTGACATCAGCGGTGCCCAGCGGTGTGGGATGAGAGCGCTGCAGGTGAGGACCGGGAAGTTCAGGTAAGTGCCCCGCGCCAGCCTGCCCGCCGTCTGCCTGCCTGCCTGCCTGCCTCGTGGATTCCTGGGGTGACCAGGGTTTCGTTTGTCTTCTTCTCCACAATGAAGGGCGTTACTTTTTCCCAAATGGAAGAGCAGTATGTGGGCATCTGATGCCTTTTTTTAACTGTCCCCTAAGGATGGGCCTGGATGCCTTTTTGTAGCAGAGAGTGGTAGATAAAAAGCGTCTGAGTTTCAGAACTGAGATTTGAATAGGGTGTAGTGTGGAGACAGCAAATGGAAGGCTCTGGCCAGCCGTCGAGCCTGCTTCCCACAGAGAGCCGGCTTGAACTTGGGCCACACTCCTGTCCTCAACGTGGCTGATGCCTCACTGTGCTCGGAGGGGACAGCTCCTGGGCGCCCAGCTCCTCTGGTCACCTTCTCCCTCCTTGTCCTCCACCGTATCCATCTCTCACCTAGAGATGACAGGTCCGTGGTCAGGGATGAGTCAACGACACTTTGGAGTTGAACCTCTGTCTCCAGAGCGTCTTCTTTGCTGGGTCAGAAGTCAGCCTAGCCTCGGGCAGGTTGCGGACGGGCACCTGTCGGGGGTGTGTGGATGTGCCCTGCGGTGTCTGGGCCTGGCTTGCTTAGCCTTTGAGCGTATCTCAGACATCACAGTGTTGTCTTGGCTTCTTCTAGATGGTTTTGATTGTCGCCATTCAGAGAAAGTACCATTCTGTGTATGCTGGAGTACCATCTTGTGTATGCTAGTTAAAACATGGTTACCCTGGGGTGTCTGGATGTCGGGGGAGGGATGGATTACATCAGTCCTGGGTGGTCTGCTTAGACGGGGTCAGAGGAATAGATTAGAGGGCCTGACCCTCACTCCGAGGCCCGTTCCTGTGTGAGAGACACACGTGGCCTTTGGGTTTGGGTCACGTAGGTGGACACAAGGTGAGTGAGGAAGTCTCAGTACTCCTAAGGTCCAGGGCCAGAAAGTCCCTTCCATCCACCTCTTGGACCTCCCAGGGTGCCAGAGGCCACCTTGCAGCCCCCAGCACACCTGAAATATGGACCTCCTTTCTTCCCCAGGTCCTCAAACGAGGGTTTCCTGGGCTCTCTGCGGCCTAAGGGAGTGAGGGAGACCCCACTCGAAACCTCATCAGCATTCTCTCCCAGAGGCCAGCCTGGAAGCCCGAGGTCCCCAGCGCCCGCTTCCCCCGAAGCTGCTGAGCAGTGGGACTTGGCACCCTGTGGTTGATGCTCTGCTGCACGGTGCCGCCCGGCCCCTGGTGCCGCCCCATCAGTAGCCAGCCTAGCTCAGTGAGCACCTTTGACCCATGAGCACAGGAGGGGCACCTCCGTAACTGAGAGCACGGTGGTGAGGCAGAGGTGAAGAGTGAGAGCCATGTAGCTTTTTGCACTGGGCTGCTGCTTCTGGATTCTTAGGGAGAAAAACATGTCTGTCTCGATTAAATGTAGCCACAGCTGGGGTCTTTCTGGCCCAGCCTAAGCCATGGCCCTATAAACTGAGAAGGTACTGCCCCTGCCCCAGGCCCCAGGCATGCCACTAGGTCGCTGGGTCACTGAGAAAGGTCCGCACACACAGTCGGGAAGCCCTCGAATGGGCAGGTGGGCATGCAGACGGCTGTGTCCTACTGTACACCACCGGGGTTGGCACTTTTCTGAGTCCCCCATCACCCCGTCTCCCAGAGAGACAAACCCCATCAACAGTTGGCCAGATCATTCCAGACTGCCTTCTCTGTGTAGATAATATAAGGATAATACTTTTTTTCTCTTTATAAAAACGGTATTATATTATTTCACAACCTGCCCTTTTCTTGAACAATGTTTTGTGGCATCTGCCCTTGACCGTTCTTCATCATTTTAAATTGCTGAGGAAATGCTGTAGGTAAGTACTGTTTAGCGCGTGGTGCACAGGGAGCCGTCAGCAACGGGGAGGTGATGCCGGTGCTGTTGGTGACGTCTGTTGCTTCCCGGTGCAGCCCCACCTGGCTCTGCGTGGAGAGGGTGGGGCTTAGCGTCTCTTTTCGTGGAGGTATTTAAGATTTCAGACCTTTTGATTTGTTTGTTGTGAGGTTATAAATCTGCCTTTGTTAGCAGGCAGGGCGGAGGGAGAAGAGCCTCAGTGCAGGTTAGGTGGTGATGCAGCCACCGGAGGGGGAGGCCGCGTGGCGGGACAGGAGGCTGGGCTCCGTGCTGTCAAAGCAGGCGGAGGACCTCTCTGCCCCTGGCCGATCTCTAGAGCCTCACTGTCTAGTGCGGAAGCCACGAGCCGCAGGTGCCTGGGGAGCACTTGAAATGTGGCAGTTCCAAATTGAGACGTGTTAAAAGTGCACGTACACAAGAGTCCAGACTTAGCGGGAGAAAAAGAATGTGACAAACTCATTCATGATATCTCACACTGATTGCATGTTGCAATCCTGATGCCTTATGTTAATTTCACCTGCTTATTCTTGTTTTTGTTCGCGTGGCCACTAGAAAGTCCTAGCTTGCCTCCACGGCTGGCATCCATCGGCGCTTAGTGCAATTCTGGTGGGCAGCGGGGCCCCTGCACCGCCCCCTGCTCCCTGCAGATGGCAGTCTCGGTGCACGAGATCTCCATGGCACCTTGCACGGGCCTCTCTGTAGACGTAGCCGGCTTGGGGCCAGTGAGCAGCCTTGGCACCTTGGCACCCTGGTGACTGGGCCAGCGTCACCCGGCAGCACCCAGCTCCTCCCTCTGGGGCTGCCCTGCCTGCCCCTGTAGCTCTCCACCCCTCTGGCCACCTCTGTGAGCCGGCGGCACTAGGTTTGAAGCTCACTGTGGCCCATGTCTGCACCAGACGTCAGCTGGGCAGGGGCAGGGTCTGCGTCCTTACTGTGCTGGGCCTCCCTCTGAGTGGCTTCACAGGAGCCAAGGGCCACTGGATGGGTCAGCAGGGCATCAGCCCTGTGCACCGTGTCCCCTGTTGGTGGCCTTGGTCCAGCCTTGACTGAATTGGGGGAGTGAGGCGGGTGGAGGATGACCTTGTCACCGGGCACGGGTGGCAGAGAGCCGTGCGGTGAGGGAGCTTGGCGCTCATACCTGGCCACGTGGCTTCTCCACTGGCTTGAGGCCAAGGGCCGAATGGGGAGGCTGAGGCAAGTGAAACCGGGGTGTCCTGCCTGTCCTGGCACAGGAAAGGGAGGGAGGCTGGAGGGGGCCGCGTAGGGCCTCTGGACAGCCCCGCTGCAGGTGCCCCTCAGGCCAGCGTCTTCTAGTTGTGCGTGCACACACACATACACACACACACACACACACACACGCGCGCGAGGTTGTCTGAGGCCACGGCATTGCTGGGGGTGTGGGATTTGGACTTTCCCATGGCTGTGAGATCTCCCTGTGACCTTCCATGTCTTCATTCCCCTCACTTCTTTCTATTTTTTCTTTTTTAATTTATTTAATTTATTTATTTTTGTCTGCGTTGGGTCTTCTTTGCTGCGTGCGGCCTTTCTCTAGTTGTGGTGAGCGGGGGCTACTCTTGGTTATGGTGCGCAGGCTTCTCATTGCGATGGCTTCTCTCGTTGTGTAGCATGGGCTCTAGGCGCGCAGGCTCAGTAGTCGTGGCGCACGGGCTTAGTTGCTCTGCGGCATAGGGGATCTTCCCGGACCAGGGTTCGAACCCGTGTCCCCTGCATTGGCAGGCGGATTCTCAACCACTGCGCCACCAGGGAAGCCCGCTTCTTTCTACTTTTATCAGAAAATGGCCCAAAGAGAAAAGTGTGAAGTCTCAGAGTGGGGAGAGGTTACAGCGGCCCCTGAGCTTTGGAAGGAGGGCTTCACAGGGCCTGCCCCACCAGGACCAGCGGGAGGCTCAGGCCCCTTGCAGGAAGGAGGCTGGATCCCTTCCAGCAACCCCAGTGTTTGGAGCCAGAGAGGCTCCCAAGGCAGACAGCTTGCAAACACACCCCCGCCCAGCCGGGCAGCCGGGCAGGCGGGCAGCCGAGCTGTAGACAGAGCCATACAAGGTTTTCTTTTCGTACCTGCTCTACGTGAACGTCCAGCCCAGCCAGGGTGTGGCCTCACCTGGCTGGCAGGTAAAGGCCTTTCGGGCGTTTTCCCCACCTGCCCCTTCCTGGCATGTCTGACGCACCGGGCCTGCTGGCAGAACCTTCCAGCCTGAGGCCAGGACCTGCTGTTCCTCCAGTCTCCTCAAGACGCCATCCCGACTCCAAGGGCCCTGTGACCATCGCAGGCACATCCTCACGGTCGCAGTGAGTCCCGGAGGCCCAGAGGGTGCTGGCTCCCCCGCTGCCAGAGGCCTTTCCCGTTGAGACAGCTAAAGCCTTGCCCAAGGCCACCTAGCGAGGTTAGGCAGAGGCTGGGCTGCAGCCTTCTCTTACCCCAGGTGGGTGCTTCTGCCACCGCTTTCCTACTGGGAACATCCAGCCCTTGGGGCTCAGCTTCTGAGGAGCTGCAGGAGTCACGGTCCCAGGCTCACTTCAGGGCACAGGCAGGGCTCGGTGTCTGAATAACGGGGGGCTCGTCTGGGAGGACTGCTGTCCCCACCCCCAGGCACCATAGCCCCCCTCCTTCTCTCCTAAGGACAGGCCTCATCTTCCATGGGGGCTGGGGCCAGGCCCTGTGTACCCCCATTCTGGCAAATTCAGGTGAGGGACGTCCTTCTCAGGAGCCCGATGCCCTGCATGTCCCCAGTGGAGGAGGAAGCGGTCGGGACATCTCGCTGTCCCTTCATACCTGCTTGTGTCCCCACCTGACCCCCCTCCTGGAGACATGCCAGAAGCGGAGCGGGGACACCCTGAACGCTTCCCCCGTCACCCTGTCCTCCGTTCCACGCTGCAAGGCACAGCTGGCGCCTGGTTCTCAAGCACGGTGGCAGGCGTCACTGCCCAAGGCCCACGCTGGTCGCGCTGTGTAAATAATCCGGCTACGTGGAGCCTGCTTTGGGGATCCTCTTATTTGTTATTTACTCACTGGTGGGAGATGTTTTCTGAGTCCAGAACGTTCTTGACGAGCGGTTTGCCGTTTTGGACTCACGAGGGAGTGGGCCTGGATTCCAGGTGTCCCTGGGCTGGGACTGGCGCTCCGCCCGCACCGAAGCTCAGCTGGGGCTGGGGTGCCCGTGGACAGCGGGACTGGCGGGTCTGAGGTTCCAGGCACGCTGCACAAGGCTGAAGGATGCGGGGTACAGAGAATGTGATGGTGGAACCAGACCCTGGAGTGGAGATACCCAGAGCCCGAGAGGGCTGCACTCGTGACACAGCTGCCGCCAAAGTGCGGCCCTTGACCCCATCTCTCGTCACTCTGCAGCCAGTGACTTCACAGAGTTTCCTTAAGAGGAGGCTCTGGTTTCCCTTCGGAAGGAAATGGGTTTTTCTTCTAGTGCCAGGTGGTATTTGAGGGAAGTGAGTGATCCTGGGTGTTAATTTTTCAGCAGTCACCGTTGTCACCGTGAGGCCATTGCAGGCTGGGGTTGTGGGTGGTAGCCCTCTGTCCCTGCGTCCCGCCGAGGAGCATTGCCACGTGTGCACCAGGAGGGAGCTCCTGCCTGCGTAGATGGACACTCCGAGCCTCAGGCCTCTGGAAGACGCTCCCAGCTGGGGAGGAGGCTCCACGTAGCTTCAGGGAACCAGGAGGTGACCAGCTACTGCCTGGCTGCAGCCCACCCAGCTGGGGAGAACGGCTTAATGCTGGGCGTGGGGGCTCCCCCCTGGGTCCCTCGGACTCCAATCCTGGCTGCCAGTTGGGGGAGGGCTCCGGGAACCAATCTTCGGGGAAATCGATTGTGGAACGTTGGTGGGCCAGCCGGTCAGCCCAGCAGGTAGCCTTGGTCTTGCACGGGGATAGAGGTTGTGGGAGGCACCCCTGGGCTTTGAGAGGTCCCTTAGCTCACTGGGGGTCACACAGTGAAGGGGTCACAGATTTGAGCCTATATGCCTTCTTTTGGGATTTTTGCTAACTGCTTTATTGAGAAATAACTCGTATGTCGTACAATTCAGTAGTTTTTCAAATGTTCACAGAGCTGTGCAGCCGTCACCACAGTTGGGCAGACACCACTCCATCATTCTGAACCCTTTAACCATCCTTCCCAAATCCCCTGCATCCTAGGGCTTTGCGGGGGGCAGTGCCAGCCCCCAGCGGTTCAGTCTGCCTAGACCCTGGGCCCTGTGGGAGACTGAGGAGGGACCCCCAGGGGCCTGGGCTGGGAGGGCATTGGGCAGGCAGAGGTAGGCACCGGTGGTGGGGTCAGTGGGGGTCAGGGTGGGATTGGCAGGGCCAGACCCACCCGTCTCCCCATCCCCTCCCACCCACCGCTTTCCTGGGTTGAGTCGCTTCCTCTGCACTGGTTTGGCTTCCCTGCCCTCTGACTCGCTGCTCGCTGGGGGACAGAACTAGTAGCACTTTCTGGTACCTGACTCTCATTATCGTTCTTGGTCCCTGACCAAGGCTGCTTCATGCCCAGGGCAAGAGGGGAAAGGTTTCCAAACTGTATACAGCCCTGCTGGACTCCTCACCCTGCTTGGAGAAACCAGCCGGCTGAGGCGGGGGGCTCCAGGCTGAGGGGGGCGTCCCAGGTGGAGGCCAGGAGGTGGCTGCAGAGTGAGGCCACAAGGTCCTTTGGGGGGCCCAGTTAGGACCCCATCAGCAGCCTCCTAGCCCGAGGAACTTGCTTCCTAGGAACCTGCAGGTAACTCGGGGGGTCCTGGACGGCTCACGGGGCGGACGGGGTTGGAGGAAGGCCCAGCAGGTTCTCTAGTCCCCCTGAGGCCAGCTAGTACATTCCAGGAGCCCCTCAACAAACCTCGGGAGGTGTGTGCTCTGGACCTGCCGCTCGCACTTGCTCCTCAACCGTGTGACACCCCGAGAAGGAGGCCAGGGTCACGGTCGCCGCTCGGCCACAAGCTGGCGAGGAAGATGTGAGAACAGGGCAGTGCCTCCCAGAGGGTGTCACATGCCAGAGCCTGTGACAGGTGCTCACATGCATCTTGCTTCAGCTTATCTAAAGCTCACAACCGCCCTGGAGGCTGCCCCTCTTCTCACTCCACTTTATACGTGTGGAAATGGAAGCCCAGAGAGGTAGAGTAACTTGCCCGAGGCCACACAGCCCACCAGTGTGGGAGCTGGGATTCGAACGCAGCTCTGCCTGACTGCAGGTCCTGTGTCCTGAGCACTCTCGCACCCTGCTGCCCCCAGTTAGCCCAGTCTCGCGGGAGCTCCGAGCCCGCGCTGGGTCTCACCGACCAAGAGTGGCCGCCGTGGGGCTCTCAGGACCGAGTGGGTCCCTCCTGTCCTTGTTCTCTCGCACGACACTCTGCACTCAGCCCCACTTGAGGAAAGGGGCCTCGTGAGGATGAGCTGTGACTTGAGCTGGTCTGGCCCCGAAGTCGGTCATGTGACCACACCCGAGGGCCTGGCTGCGGGGGGTGACAGGTGGCAGCCCCAGCAGTCACATGTTCGCTGGCTTTGTGGTTAAAGCCAGCTAACCCTGAGCCCTCCCCTCGCCTCCTGTGTGGGGGTGGGGTGGGGGAAGGGGTACTGGAAGGTGCTGGAAGGAACCTCATTTAACCTCAGAGGAAGCTGCCCATGAAGGTGCGTCAGAGCTGTCCCGAAATAGAACGGGTTGCCTGGAGAGGGGTGAGTCCTCGTCACTAGAGATGACCCGGGGAGGCTGGCAGACCTCCGGCTGGGGAGGCCGAAGACGGCACTGCAGTGGCCAGAGGCCAGGGCTAAAGAAAGCCGCACACCCATTCTGAGTCTGCTGACATTTAATGGGCACTTGCGGGCACCAGGTCGTTTCTGTACCTCTGGTGCCATTTCCCCATTGACAGACCCTGAAATGTCAGTGTCGCCACCTCCTACTCGCAGTTGCGGAAACTGTGGCCCAGGCAGGGCAGGGGCACTTGTACTCGGTTATTCCAGCTGGGCCTGCCGTTCAAGCCTGACTTCCCCCTCTAGGTCCTGGGCTGTTAGCATCAGAGCTGGAGCCCAGCGGTTAAAACCACAAGTGTAGATGCAGGTGTTTAGGTGCATGAGTAGCACAGATGGGAAGGAAAGACAGCTGCTTGTTACGCAGGATTTGGTTATATCTTTGCATCATCGGGTGTCTGCTAAATATCGTATGATGAAAGTATAGCACTCCCATCAGAACAACAGTTAGCTTTTAAAGTACGCTTGTGCCACCCACACCCCCATAGATTTGTGAATTTGGGGAATTCTTAAGAAGAAAGACCACCTGAAAGTACAACACTGTTCGTTTAAGAACAGAAACCAACCCAAGTACCCTGAGGCGCACAGCTCTGCCCTGACCCCCGAGGCCCAGCCGGGCTCCCCGCTCACACGCAGGACCGTGAGCCTCTGGACACAGGTGTCCTCGTAGTGCAGTCCCATCCTTGGCCTGTAAGCGGGCGCTCCAGCCCCTCCTGCCTCCCTGCATGGTGCAAGGACACCCTCTCAGGTGTTTCATCTGGAAGGGATCAGGGTGAGGGCTCCGGTCCCTGCGACTGAAATCAGCACCTTCTCTGGGCCACCACGCATACGCAGCCGTCTGTGACCTCCTCCCCACAGCGTCACCCCGACACGCTCAGGTCCCGTGCCCTGGCTTACACACACACACGCACGCACGCACACGCACGCACGCACTTGGACTTGTGGAAGGGTGGCCACCCGAGGGCGGGATCCCAGCCGCCCCAGCACAGGATGGGCGTCCAGGGCCGTCGTGTCTGGACTCGCGGACGGCGGGCCCCAGGCTGGGGGTGGTGGGTGAGGGTGTGTCCGGGTAGAGGGGCCTGAGTCAGCCCTCGCTGGACAGAGGGGCTCAGAAGGTGGACTCAAGACTCCCCTTGCTGCAGGCCCAGGTCCGCCCGGATGTGTCCAGTCCAAGCCCACCTGCCCCTCGTCATCTGGGAGCGTCCTCTGACCCGGGGAGGGAGGGGCCTGGTGAAGACCTGAGAGGGTTGGGCAGGGGGTCAACCTCCAGGATGCGCTGTGCCCTGAGGAGGATGCCAGGGGAGCGTGCACAGGGCTTGTTTTCTCCTCCAGACTCTCCCCTCTGTGTCCTTCCTCCTGTCCCCACTCCTGTCCATCGTCTCCGCCCCTGGCTTTGCTGCCTCTTTCCACATCCTTCAGGGTCAGCGATCATTTTCCCTTCTTCCTCACGCCACTTTCCGCTGGGGCCGCTAGAGGGCGCCTCGATGCCAGGGCCGGGATGCACACCCGCTCACACCTGCACACTCAAGCACACTCACACCCAGGCCCCTTGCACACATGGGAGCCAGGCTTCCCCAGCCCTCCCCCCTCCCCTGCCACCCCTCACGGAGAACATGGAGGTGCTGGGCCTGGGGGTTTCCTGCAGCTATGGCGAGACCCTCCTGGCGGCGGGATCCCAGGCCCGAGGCAGGTGGAGCCCCCCCCCGCCACCATCCTCTCCAGGGTCTTTTCCCTTTTCCAGCTCCCCTGGCACCGGCCCAGGGGAGGGGGGCCTGAGAACTTCCAGTGTTCCTGGCCAGGGGCCTCCTAGCACCCCTGTGGGCACTGGGGAGACTGGGTCTCCCAACCCCTCAGGCTCCCCTCCTGTCTGTCCCCACATCCCCATCCTTGGCTGGCCTGAATCCTGCTGTCCTTAAGGTCTTCTCTGATGATGGAATTCCCAGGATCTTCCTAGCTAGAAGGGCCTTAGGGGACCCCCGGCTCTGTATGGGCAGCTGAGAGTGGCAGAGGGGCTGTCTCAAGGTCAAGGGGATCCTGTGGCAGTCTGGGGTCTGTGTGGGTTCCCACTCCAGCACCGTTTCTGTTGTACCCCAAACACACCTCGCCTCCGGTGGAATTATCTGGCCCTCTCTTGAGTTCCCACAGTCTTCTTATTTCCAAACCCTTTTTGAGATCTCCAAAGAAGACAGATTCCATGTATCCTTCTCCCAGAGCCAGACCCAGGTCCAGGTCTCGCCGGTTATTCCACTAACTCCTCTATAGACGGGGGATCCAGTCTGGGGGCAAGCAGCTCCGTGGTCCTGTCTCTAGACTCTGATCTGGGGCACTAAGGCCTTGCCTCGACGTGTTGACCGTGTTGCTGTCTTTTTTGTGTGTGTGTGGCCTCGCTGCACAGCATGCGGGATCCTATCCTAGTTCCCCGACCAGGGATCGAACCCGTGCCCGCTGCGGTAGAAGCGCAGAGTCTTAACCACTGGACCGCCAGGGAAGTCCCAGCATTCTGAAGATTTCAGGACATTTTGTCTGATGCTTCCTTGTGAAATGACCCAGGTTATGCATTCGGGGCCAGAATATCACAGAAGTGATGCTGCGTGCATCTCCGTGCAGCATATCAGGAGGCTTGCGGTGTCGGTTTGCCCCAAATGACGATGATGTTAACGTGGTTTGATTAAGATGGTGGTTGCCATAGAGTTACATAAAGTTATGGGTTTTCTTCCCTTTGTAATTAATAACTGCTCGTGGGGAGATACTTTGAGTAAAAATCGCATTCCTCATCGTACTTTCATCCACTAGTTTTAATGTCTGTTGCTGCTTCTTGAGTTAATTATTTCTATGATGGTTACCAAGTAATTCCATCATTTGTTCTTACATTTGTTGTTGATGTTCCACTGTAGGAAAGAATGTTTTCTTCTCCCCGCTTACTCATTTATACCAGTGCAGACTCATGGATTCCTGTTTAACCTGGTGGGTTATAATCTGTTACTACCATAATCGATTTTGATGCTCAGACGGTCCCTGGTGTGGCCAGTGGCAGCCTCTCGAAGCTGGATCTGTGTACTTCTGACAACCCCGCCCCAACCGATTCTCCAGCCCTTCCTTACTTTCTGGCACAAAAGATGTTTCAGGCTCATCGTGTTCTGTCTCTGTATCAGCCCTGGAGTCAGCCATTTCTCCAAGGAGACCCCGTTCCTTTGAGTGGAAAGTGATATTTAGAATGAAAGACCAGGGCGCTAGATGTTCTCTTGCCTCTGGATGTCTCTTCTCTCAGAGCCTCTCTGTGGACAGAGGTGGGAAGCATGCATGTGTAATTCACACGTCCATCCCCCTGTGTCTCCGTTCCTGTCGGTACCCGTAGAAAACCATGGGTTCACACCGATGCCTCTGATTCTGGTCCAGCGCCACAGGGCTCATCCCAGCCTTGTGCCTTTGCACATTTGTACCTTTGTCTGCCAACGGGGAGAAGACTGCTTCCGTTATTCTCTCTCTGTTTTCCTAATTGCTCAGTCCCCCTGTATGTGGCCAGTCTCTGGCCCTGCTGGCCTGCCATCCCTCTCACTGCCCCGTCCCATGCCAGGGCGCCGGGCTGCCTTCCGCAAGGGAGGAAGACCCCAGACCTTGCTGGCTGATCTGTCTCCCTCCTCTCACCCTTCCCGTTCCTTGAGTGAGAGGACTGGGTTTTTGCCAATTTCTTTGTCCCCCCCGCCGGCCCCAGTGCCTCGCATGTGGTGGACACTCCGGTCTGTTAAGCTGAATAACAACGGTCTTCCCCATCGGGAGAGGGCTTTCAGCTTCCCAGACCATTTTTATGTCTGTGGTTCTCACCCAGGGCTTCTAGGTAGTCAGGGAAAATCTTCTGTTTTCCGGGGAAAATGCTGACTCGCCCAGGCTTGCCTCGCCTGCATGGGGGTGAGAGGGGTGGGAGCAGCCGCCCACTGCGCCCAGGGTAAAGGTGTTCCGGGGCAGTTGCCAGCATGTCTGTCAAGGTTGTCCCTTTGCCCTCATGAAAGCCTAGCTACGTGGTGTAAGAGTATCACCTGGACTGGTTCTCCTGTGGCGATCGTGTGCTCCGAAGACAGAGGACCTCAGGCTCAAATCCTGGCTCTGCCACCTACCAGTTGAGCCTCAGTTTTCTCATCTGTAAAATGGAGATTTGGGGGAAGTATCCTCAGCACCTTCGGCGCAGGAGGAGCTGAAGGAAATACAGGTGCAGGAGGTAGGTAGGTCTGTGAAACCACATGTGTGCAGAGTGCAGAGAACTGAGGCTGCTGGCCTGACCCTCCAGATGCCCGGGCATTCCTGGGGGCAGGCTTGGCCAGGCCCACGCTCCTGGGTCGAATCACAGGGTATCATGAACCGGGGCGTTCAGGACACCGCTTTGAAAATTCACGCCCACGTCCTCAGATTTCCAACCCATTCTCCCAGATGTGCTCCCAGCCTCCCCTTTTGTGGCAGACTGGTTGGCAGAGCTCACAAGTTTACGTAGTCGGATGGGGGGAGGGAAACATGCAGGTGCAACCACGTGAGATTTTTCTTGCTGCTCACGACCTTGTGGCAGCCGGGCAGAGCGTGGCATGTCATGGGGCCGGCCACTCCGAGATGACAGATGCTGGATTAGCAAAGTTGACCTTTCTTTTAATAGGGCGCCGTTGGCTTACTGCGAGGGGAGGAGGGGCAGCTGCTCCCACCCCCCCCACATGCATGGAGTCGCATCCCACCCTTGCCAGGCCGTCTGCTCCTGCCACCCAGAGGGCACCCAGGAGGCGCTCAGCTTCGCAGGCACCTTCGTGTGCTCAGCACTGTGCGGCGGGCACTGAGTGGCCTGGAGGGTCCCCAGCCCAGCGCTAGGCACGGAGTGTGTGTCCTGCGGACTTGGGGTGCCCAAGGAGGACTCCGTGAGGAGTGGAGTGCAGGCGGAAGGGGGACGTGGCACTCTGGGGATCGCCTGCTCAGCAGGGACAGCGTCTGCCCCGGTTGCTGTCCTATCTCGTGTGGTCACAGGACGGCAGGCTCTGAGCGGCAAGAGTGTGGGGATGGGTAAGAGCCCGGGGGTGCTGAGTGGCCGGAGCAGAGCCCCTTGCTGCGGCAGGATTGCCCTCCAGGCCCCAGGGCGTGCTGAGCCGGAGGGGGTGGGGCAGGCTGCGTGGCCCCGCGTTTCAGATTGGCATCACCGTCTTTGCCCCGGTGCTGGGAGCTCAGGTGCTGGATCTGCCTGGATTTCTTCCTCCACCTCAGCCCTGTCGCGCTTTCTCTCAGTTTTTGGAGCCTCCTGTGTGTGAGATTGCAGAGAGCCGGGGGCAGGGAGGGGGCAGCGCTGGCTCGTCTGAAGCTGCACCAGCGTGGGGAGGAGGCCTGGGTGCAGGGCTCAGCCTGAGCAGCCCCGGCCTGGGTGGGGGGAGGGGGAAGGGCCTGGGTTTTGGGGTCTGTGGCAGGGGATGACATCTCTGAGCCACCGCCTAGCCGGCGTGTGACCCTGCATGGGCTACATTACCTCTCTGTGCTCCATTCCCATCTGTGAAAAACGCGCTGCTGCTCTTGCGGGGTGCTGTGAGATCCCACAGGAGTTACAGGTGAGATACAGGTGAGCTGGGCAGGTGCAGGTGAGGCTGCGAGGAGCCCTGTCCCCTTCCTCTCTGGTTCCTGAGCAGACGTCTCTCATGGCTCTGTCAGTAGCGCTGTGGCTCACACAGGGCTGGGAAGAGCTCACTAGTCTGGCTGTGGAAAGTAGCAATCAGGACTCGCACATAGTTCCACATAAAGATGTTCACGAGATCTGGGTATTGTCTCGTGTGCCTTGGTCCTTGGAGCCTCTGGGACCTGCTGCCCCCGTATGCTCAGCTGTGTGGCTGTGGGCTGGTTACTAAACCTCTCTGTGCCTCAGCTTCCTCACTGTAGATGTGTTTCCTTCCTAAGGTTGTTGGGAAAACACTAATTGTGACAGTGACAGACATACTTCATCAGAGATTGTTCCATTCGTTTACCCTCAAAACAATGATATGGGATGGTTAACCTATTATATCAGAGAGGTTGAGTAACTCCCCTAAGGTCACAGAGCTGATGAGAGCCCGTCTTTGAACCCTAGGAGTCTACTCTATAGCCGGTGCTCTGAACCCTCCACTGTGTGCAGCGTTACCTGAGTACTGCCCTTTTGTTTCTGGAGCGTTCTAGGTTAGTCCAGTAGATTTTTAAATCGCGTTGGCTTCCAGGGGTGCCTGCTGTGAAGTCCTGCTGGGCGGGGGGCCGGCACCAAGAGGAGCTGCTCCCTGCTGTCAGAGGAGCTCAGAGCCCAGGGCTGAGAGAACGACTGGCTCGGGGTCTGTCCTTAGGCCGGGGCCCAAGCCGCAGTTCTGCTCTGGTCCCTCAGGGAATTAGGGGGACCAAGCAGGGCTTCCAGACCCTGCCCTAGTTCAGCCCGAGCAGCTCCCTTGTCTGTTTCGGGGTTCCTTGCAAATTCTGCTGGCCTGGGGTGGAAGTTCTACTTTAAAAGCATTTAAAAGCTCGAGGAGCGTGGTTCTCCCGACTACGCCCCCGTGCCCCCCAACCCCTGGGCCCTGTTACAGGTGAGTAGGCTGAGGCTGGCCGAGTCGGGGGCTGCCACTGGCTCTGGCCCCAGGGCCCCCGCCTCGCGGCTGAATGGGCTCAGGCCTGTCCCTCTGCTCGTTTCGGGTGTTTCACCCCCAGGCCTCATCAGTCTCACGGAGGCTGTGACTGGGGCGTGGTAGGATCCAGGCGACACGTCTGAGATGTTCCTTGTTTTGTTCTGGCCAGCGTCAGCCAAGAGGGAGAAGAAGGAGTCAACCTTCTTTGGAACCTGCCAGTAAAGATGAACCATCCGTGTTTCCACCTGAAATGGTTTAGAATAAACTCTTGTCCAGCCCCAGTGAGGCCGCCCCAGACAGATCTTGCCAGGGCCGGATGGCAGCTCATGAGCGCATCCTAGTGTCCCAGCTCCTCTCTGCCGGCCTGAGTGAGCTCAGGGCCGGTGGTGGGACCAGCTGGTGTGTCCCAGAGCCCCCATAGCAGTCTCCCGGAGGTCCTGTGAGCCCAGGGCTGGTGAGGCTGAGGGAGGGGAGGCGAGAAGGGCAGAGAAAGCTTCTTTGCCACTTCGGAGGTGGCTTTCTGAAGGCAGAAAGCAGGCCAGGGCCCCATTTGACTGAAGACCACTGGGAACCTGAGTTATTTCAGAACAGGTCCTGTGCGGCAGCTCCAAGCCTGGGAGAATCAGGCAAGGACTGGGTTAGGACAGCGGCCCTTGATGGGTCATGCTGGAAGCTGTCAGCCCTCCTTTTGCTGCTGAGAGATGGATGGACTGAGCTGTGAGGGTCTGGACACCTGGACTGTGGTCCTGGCTCTGCTATGGACCACCCACTGGTGGCTCAGGCCTCTTGTCCTCTGTGATAATAAAAATAATAGCTATCTTTTAATTTATTTTATTATTATTTTTAATTAATTAACTTATGGCTGCATTGGGTCTTCGTTGCTGTGTGCGGGCTTTCTGTAGTTGTGGTGAGCAGGGGCTACTCTTTTTTGCGGTGCGCGGGCTTCTCATTGCGGCGGCTTCTCTTGTCGCGGAGCACGGGCTCTAGGTGCACGGGCTTCAGTAGTTGTGGCGCAGAGACTTAGTTGCTCTGCAGCATGTGGAATCTTCCTGGACCAGGGATTGATCCTACATCCCCCTGCATTGGCAGGCAGATTCTTAACCACTGCGCCACCAGGGAAGTCCCCATCTTTTTATAATAAACCAGCAGTTACCTGGTGCAGGACGAGCACTTTTCCTCTGTGCAGCAAGCCTGTAGGGTAAATACGTGTCTCGGGGTTTTGAGCATCAGAGACATATAGTGACAACCTGGTGGGCCCGGGAGTCGAACCAGGTAGGTCTGACTCCAGAGCCCCGCTCGCAGCCCTCACTCAGCTTGCCCAGACTCAGTTTCCCCACCTGCCCTCTCCATCTCCCTGCTGCCGTGAGAGGTCCCGGGAACACGGTGCTCAGGGTATCACGGGGCCCAGGGAGATGCTGGGGTGTCAGAGCTCTGCCCATGTGGCAGGGCTCCTCGTTGTTGCTGGAAGTGGGGACCCAGGTGGGAGGCTCCGGGTGGCATGAATCGGGCCGCAGGGAGTGGGTGGCAGGCATGCCAGCCCGGAGCTGGTTGTGCAGTTGGGTGAGGTGGGGAGGCCAGGACCTGTTGACGGCTGTTGGCACCAGGGCTCAGAGTCTCTTCTGCCTCCCGGCCCAGCCCCAGGCCAGGAGCCCAGAGCCCCCCTAAACCCTTCCACTGGTCCATCAAGAGATGCATCTAAAGGCCGTTCCCATTAGAGATAATGGCCGGGCCTCATCTCACCCAACACACTGCGCCCACTTCACAGATGAGGAAACCGAGGCCAGAGAGCCAGGTGGCCAGCGTGAGGGCCTGCCCCAAGAGCCAGGCTCCCCATCGCCTGCTCCTGTGGACCCCGTTTCTGTGCCCACTGCCCTGAGGAGAGTGGAGGCCGAGATTACCCAAGACTTTGGAGGTATCAGCCAGGTGTGAGTAATTCAGGCTGCGTCTTCTTTAGCCCTCGGATAAGTGTGTGTGGGTTTGTACCACCACAGAGCAGAGACATGATGTGGGCAGGTGTGGCCCAGGAGCCATGGTGGACGAAAGACCCTCTTAGGACTCCAGAGGTCCTGGGCTCTTCTCTGACTGAGTCCTCTTCTGGGCACTGCCATTCCGGTTCCCCCATCCTGGGTGACCCGCCAGAACCTCCCACCTTGGTGCCCAGGGCGGGACTCAGCACACAGGATGCGGCCATCTGTAGGGGCTCCCCGCCATCTGCAGGTCTCCGCTCTGTGGGCCGTCCCAGCTCTCAGCACAGCGCTGCCTTCCTACCTCCCGGCCGCGTGGCCTCCCGGCCGCCCTCTCTTCTCGCCCCATCAGGGCGTTCTCTGGGAGGACAGGAGAGGCTCTTGTCTGCTCACATCCAGCAGCTTCAGGAGAGCAGCTGCTGCTCTGGCTGGAGGGGAGGTGGTGGACAGGCCTCCTTCCCCTGAGACAGAGGCCGCACACGTACGCGCTGAACCATGCTGGTGACCACGAGGAGTTTGCTACTCGGACCCGGAAGAGACCAGTGATGATGAGGTTGCGTGCAGACATTCCATTTCTTGAGAGACTCGCAGGTCTAGGAACCCTTAGGAGTTGTGTAGGTTCTCCCCTCCCACTCCGTCCTGCGGAAAAGTAAGCCCCGAGCGGCTTCTGACTTGCCCAGGTGACACAGCTCTTTGGAAGCTGACTCAAGCTTCCAGAGGAGGAGCCTGGGTCTGCTAACAACACGGGCTCTTACTGCCTCTTATTCCTGCGAGGAAACGTGGTGAAGGAAGGAGGTGCTTCCTTCCGTGCTATTTCCCGGCACTTTATTTCTCAGCGCACTGCAGGCATTGAATTATTCTTAACCTGCCTTCATGGGAGCAGGGGGTACGCTTGCTGCAACCTGAAACGTAGGACGGTTATTCAGGGCCTCTTTCTGGGGGGAGTGGGATGGCTGGAGGAAGTGTGGGGTGCCCCCGAGGCCTACCGGGCCCCCCAAGTGTTCCCTGTGCCTCATCAGCCATGTTGAAACTGAAATGCCCCCCCCCCGCCCTGCCACATCCCCTGAGCTCCCCAAGGGGAGGCAGCAAAGCATCTTCAGTCAGAGCCACTTGCCTGACTTCATGTCCTGCTCCAGTCACTTCAGGCCTCAGTTTCTTTATCTTTAAAATGGGCATAATGAGAGCGCCGACGCCCCAGGTGGAGGGAGGACAGAAAGGCCTGTTATACTGAAAGCATTCAGCGCGTTTCCCGGCACATAGAGTGCTCCTCGGCAAATACCAGCTGTTGTTCTTTTTGTTGGTGTTCCATCTGTGTGAGCGTCCGGGAAGGAGGCCCCGGGTTACCCCTGACTTCCCAGGCCTTTGGGCCCACTGTCCCTGTGGCGTGGCTGTACTTCTGCGGCTGTGGGAGCCTCCGTGATATCTGGGGAGGTGCTCTGGGTGGGCGGCAGCTGTGCCTGTGCTGTCAGGCCTCCAGAGACAGGGACCCCACCCCCACCCCCGAGCAGGGACCTGCAGCCCAGGCATGTGGCCCCACCCTGTCCCTCCAGGCCCCCCGCAGGAGGGGCCTTTCACTGTAGTCTGGAGGCCCTGCTCTCTGACCTCTGGAGCTGCTCGCACAGTATTCTGAGGGAAGTTGCCAACACAGAGCACGGAGCCTCGGACAGCTGGCTTCTTCCACCGGGCGCCCCAGACTCCGTGGACATGGCCCCCCGCGCAGCCTGTTCTGCTTACTCCGTCCTGCCTGTTGGCAGGTTGAGTGGATTTTTCGCTAGGGGCCCGAGGGCTGTGGGAACACAAGCGTCTTCTCCAGCAGCCCCGAAGGTCTGCACAGGTAGGGTACCAAGACCAGTGGGTCAGAGTGCCTGGTGGTTTATAGGGGACACTCATCCCCTCTCCCGGCCCCTGAGCCCACTCCCAGGTTCTGGCCACCGGCGGGCCTCCAGACCCTCCCAGGAATTGGAGCCGGGGCTGCAGTGCCTGGGGCCCCGGCTACCTTAAGGGGCTCGTGAAGGTGTTTTCATTTCTTTTAAAATTAGAAGGAAAAAAAACCCCCAAACTTTTAAGGTCAAAGAAAATGTTTTAAAATTTTTTCTCATATCAGAAATACATGATACTTTTGAGGCTCACGGAAATCTGTTAAATTATTCAAATTCTTTTTATGGAAAAGGGGGCCCCTAAAGTCATCAAGCACCAGGCATGCCCTGCTGTGTGAGAGCCTCCACGCCCACACCAGGCCCTCGGGGCCCGGATGGTAGTTTAGGTCTGAGCTTAACTCCATCAAGTGAACTTTTATCCAGAGCTGCTTTGTGGAGAGACCAGGGACGGGGCTCTCCGGCCTGCAGGAATGTTGCTTTTGGCTCCAAGTGGCCACCTGTGATGGAAATTCCGAACCCCGAGGCTCACGGAGGAGCCAGCCCCAGCTAGCCCTTGACCTGATGGAGGGGGGACCACGGGCCCCCTGGTGGGGTCCACGCAGCAGCTCCAATGGCAGACAGGTTCACGAGTCTCCTGTCTGTCTGCACAATAGCAGTGGGGACCCAGGATGGGGACATGCCGGGCCTGCGAGGGGCACCAAGGCCTCCTGGGGGCCATCATGGTCCTGTCAACACAGAGCTCCTGTGACCTCATCCCTCAATACACGTTGCAAGGGCTTCCTAGAACACACTGGGGACCAGGGGGATTCTAATGTTATCTGCACAAATTTGTGATGCTGGAGGGCAGAGCGAGGTGGTCCCCTTCACCCCACCTTCCCATCTTGAAGGGGTGCCACCTCCCCAGGGGGCTGGGGAGATGCTGCCATCTGCTGGGCGGCAGGGTAGCCTTACCCCCACTTGGTCCCTGCCGAGATGCAACAGAAGCAGCGAGAGGCCTTGAGGGGCTCTCCTGAGACACATCTCCAGTGGACACTCCTGGAACCGGAAGGCCCTGCAGTCCCGAGGGCTGAGTCACCAAAGGCCATCGTCACACATTTGCCCTCCGAACCTTCTCTTGGTGCCTGTGACCCGCATGTAGACCTGATGGGCGGTCGGAGCCCAGGGCTGGTGCTGGGGCCAGCAGGGAGGTCTGGATGCCTTCTGTGGCCCAGGGGTGCCTGTGGCTTCCACAGCACCAGACTGCGACCCTGAATGGGGCTGTCAGTGGGGCTCAGCTGCAGGGTGGCTTCCATTGATTTGCTGACATGTTTACAAGTATGTTCACAGTAGCCCAAGAGCCAAGTACGAATATATCCCCATTTTACAGGTGAGGAAACTGAGGCAGAGTGGTGGACCCGTCCAAGGACACCCAGGAGCTAGTGGGATCTAAACCCTGACATTCTGCTTCCAGTCTGTGTGCTGAGGCTGGGGCTCTCCATGGCAGATGGTACCGAGGGGGATCTGGGGGCTCCCACCCTCGTGGGAGTTCTCCTGCCTCTGCACGTGGGGACCAGAGAGAGGGGCAGGACAGGTCCAGCCTGGGGGAGCTGATGGTCAGGGTGAACAGGTCTTCCCCTGGCCCCCACCCTGCCCCCTGCCCTTCTGGGGCTGAGCCTCACTGGAGGCCCATCTTTCCCAGAATCCAACCTCCGTGCCCATTCCTTGTGCTCTTGCTGTCCTGCAGGCTACTTTCCTGACGGCCTCCGTGCTTGTGCCCACCCTGCGTCTCGTCTGACCTCCCCTCACTTTCGTGGGGTGCCTGCATTTCAGCACTGGGGTCCGCTGTCTCCCTGGCTAATGCATGCCCCAGAGCGTCCCGAACTCATGACCCACCTGGGGGAGACACCGCCCGTCCTCCAGCCCCTGGCTGCCCCCAGCCGGCCCAGGCCAGCCTGAGGTCCTGTCACCCGACCTCCATCCTGGAATAGTAACCCCCATGGGACAAGCGGGTGCCAAGCGGCTGTGTCTGCAGAGACACCCCAGCAAGGCCAAGTCTGAGGGCCGCACGAGAGCCAAGACTTAGGAGCCTGGGAACAGGGAGTCTTTCTGGGCTCGGGGCCTTTCTCTCAAGATGGAGCATCCTGGTTGCCAGGGCCACTCACAGCACAGAATGCCGCCGCTGGTGGCGCGCACGCTGGGGTTTTTCTCACGCTTCTCATCTGCCGTGGGGTGGGCTTAGTGGGGCCTGTCTGGGCCCGAGCACAGTAGCCCATGAAAAGCCATTTTTACCCTGAAGAACTCCTGTCAGTCCTCATTTTTATGTTTTTGACTATGCCTCCAATGTTTTTTTTTTTCTTTTCAAAAATTAATGTAATTTTTCTAATTATATAAACGATAAGTGCCCTCTTTGGAAAATACGGAAAAGCACAAATAAGAAAATAGTCTATAATCGCACCTCCCAGAGGGAACTGCTTATTAGCATTTTGTTCTGCCTGTTTCTTTTTTAAAAAGTCGTATTAAATGCAGTTATTTATAGAGCATGGTTTGGGGTTTAAGAACGGACCAAGAGTCACTGGCATCTGAGTATGTTCCCCCTTCGGGCATGGCTGTGACCCACTGGCTGCCCAGCCAAGCCCCCCAGGGTGGAGCCTGCTTCGGAGGCCACCAGCCCAGCAGGGCAGGAGGGCAGGCTGGAGGCTGGAGGTTAGCCCCCTGCCCCGGGCTAACCTGAGAGAGAAGGTCTGGGTCAAGCGCGTCCCTCCCCCTCCCCCTCCCCCTCCCCTGGGTGCAGAGGAAAGCTGGACGCCCCATCGTGTCTCCTGGGAACGGCGTGGGAACCCCACAGTTCGTGGGGGGACTGTGACCGCCCCCCATGAACATTCCATGGCTCTGGGCAAGCCTGCCAGCCCTGGGTGTCCGGGGGCCAGGAGCAGGCCGGCTGGGGGCACAGTGGAAAGGACGCGAGGCGGGTGGTGAGAGGCAGGCTCCAGTGTCCACGTCCCCACATCGTCCAAGGAGTGAGTGTCTGTCGGGGGTGGGCGTGGAGATCCGGGGGAGGGTCGGCATGTGCCTGGACTTACCCTCCTCTGGGGTGGCCTGCGCCCGCACCCCCGTGGGCAGCAGTGGCAGGGGACAGAGAACCGGCCACCCCTGAGTCGTAGAGTCGGCTGGGCTGACAGGGGTGGTGAGCAGCCCCTGGGCGGGGGGTTCGTTTCCTGTGATCAGGGGTCTTTTTTTTAAACCTATTACTGATTCATGACATACAGGGAGTTGCCCAGAACTTACGTGCACAGCTTCAGTTCCTATTGCGTGAACCCACCTGTGTAAGCAGAGTATTCCCAGCCCCCTAGAAACCCCGCTGGGTCTCTCCCAGTCACCCTGACCCCTGAGATAACCACCACGCTGACCACCTCTAACAGCAGAGGTTGGTTTGCCTGTTCTGGAACTCTATAAATGGAATCGTGCTGCGTGCGCTCTTCTTAAAGGTTCTGCTGGGCGGTGGCTGGGCCGTGCGTTGTCATCCTGGCATCTGTGGTGGGCAGTGACACCACTTCTGGCTGCGGGCTTGTTCGGTCACTCTGCAGACACTCCATGTGTGATGCTCCTGAAGACGCCGGCTCAGCGTGAGGGACACCAAGTCCTGGCTTTGCAGAAACTCTCAGGCCATGAGGCAGGGACAGCTTCTCCTTCTGGGGCCGAGCCCACAGGATTCAGAACTAGTCTGGAGGGAGATCGGGGTCTCCCTGGAAGAGGTGGAGCCTGAGTGAGACTCTGAAGGATGAAGAAGAGTTTGCCAGAGGGACAGAGCTGGGGGAAGGGCAAGGCCGGAAGAAGGCAGGGCATGTTTGTTTTCCCAGGGGGACCCTGGCTCACACGGACCTGGCCACATGCCCTGCCTGGTCCCCGTTGAGACTGGGATCAGGAAATCACATACCAAGTCAAGCCAGGGGCCGGAGTGGTCCTCACTGCCCACCTAGCCCTTGAAAGAGAAAGAAACTGCTGATCAAAAACATCTGTCCATCTTCTTTCTTCCACCTTGAGGTGTAGGGCTTAGGGCAGATGCTTCTGCGAAGGGACAGCCTAGTACAGGACGACGGGCGGGGGATGGGGTTCCACGGCCCTGCTGTGACCGGAAGAGGCAGGAGTTGGGTGGAGGGGTCTCTGAGGTCCATTCCGCCTCCGCCACCCCCTGATTAGACGCGTGGTGTGAATGACTGAGGGCTCGTCTCCTGCAGTGAGTGCTTGAGCGGGAGGGCAGCGTCCCTTGCAAGGCATGGGTGCCTGAATGTGGGTAGGCAGGGAGGGTAGGCACACAGGAAAGCAGGACTGGGGGGCAGAGCTGGGGCTGGGGCACAGCTGTCACCTGGGGCCGTGGCTGGGCTTCAGGGGACCGAGTGCAGAGGCGGCGTAGGTGGGCTCAGTCCTGGGGTAGGGGTCTGTGGGAGGGGCTGTCGTCGGATTCGCTGTGTTCTTGGAATTACAGGCTCTGCTCTGCAGGCGGTGGGGCAGGAGGGGCCAGTGGCCCATTTGCACTTTTGCTCTGGATGGGCGGTGACCTTGGCAGCGGCCAGGGCACGTGTAAGGAGTGCCACTGAGTCGAGACAGGTTCACGCTCTGAGGGGGCCACCGATCTTGTCCTTGTTTGAGAGAGGAGCCCCCTCCTCATTCCCCCTCCAGCGTCTCTGGGGAGCTGGGCGGGCCCAGCCTCCTCCCAGGACCCCCTTTGGGATGCTGGCATCAGGCTGGCCCAGTCTGTTCAGGCCAACACAGCGGTTGATTGGCCAACAGACCCCAATTCATGTGCTGGCTGGCAGCCCCTCACTGCAGGAGACCCGGCACCTGATTTTATGCTCTATCACCATGAGGTTGTGTGGGGTGAGGGGAAGAGGGTGGCCAGAGCTCTGAGCGCACACCTCAGCTCTACGGCTGGCTGGGCCTCTGAAGTGGGGAGAAGGGTGCCACCTCCCAGGCCCTCCCAGGTAAATGAGATCGCAGGTGTGATGCACCCGGTGCCCAGCAGACCTTCGGTCAGGGTGTGGCCGTCCCTCTTGGCACAGATACCAGTACAAGGGAGCCAACTGTTTCACGCATCCGTGGAGTTGGGGCCCGTGGGGTGGCTGCACCCATGGAGGTGCAATCAGTGTGCACCGCTGTGCTGCACACGTGGGCCGGCTCCCCTGGGGGCACTGTGGCTCCCAGCCGCGTCCCTCCCCCAGGGATGTGGGCACCTAGAGCGAGTTAATGATGGAGCTTCTCCCGGGGGAGCTCTGCCAGCAGCCTCCCGTCAGGGACCCTCTCCCAGGGCAGAGAGAAGCCCTCAGCCCCTGCCTGGCTCCCGTACCTGCAGGAAGCTCTGGGGATGGGCAGGTGAATGAGCCAGGTGTGAACCTGGCCCTTCTCCTCCCTAGGCATCTGTTTCCTCCTCTGGAAATGGGGATAGAGGATTGTTCGGACTTCACGGGGCATCACAGGATTGAATGAGAGAATGCTCCTACCACAGTTAAGAGTCCTGCCTGGCCCGAGGTGGAAGCACCACAGGTGGCCACTGCTGCCTCCAAACAGATAGTTGTTTCAACTCACCTGTTCGGGGCCATCTTGCAGTCCTGTGTCAGCCTCTAGCTTTTCTCCTCCTGGGGGGCTGAGGGACCTTCTCAGCCTCCAGGTGGGGCCCTGCCTCTCCCCTCTGTGGCTCACCACCGGTGACCCTGGCAGCCCACCGCCCACTCTGAGGCCCTTAGTGTCCAGGCCACTCGTCTGTTCCTGATGCTCTGATCATTAGTTCATGGGTAGGGAGTTGCTGGGTCTTTCTGGAGCCTGGAAATGTAAGCAGCTGCTCCCAGGTCACCAAGAGGAAGGGCCGAAATCCACAGGCAGCATGAAAGACTCAGCAGGGCGCACACTCGTGTGTGTGTGTGTGTGTGTGTGTGTGTGTGTGAGGGGGCATGTATATGTATGTGTGTGTGTGAGTGTGTGTGCGGGAGTGCATAAGTGTATGTGTAAGTGTGCGCTTGGAGGATAAAGAAATATTTTTTTCAAACATATCTCCTGTGGTTTTCGATTTTCTTATGTTTCTGAAAATCAATACAAAATCTTCAGGTGCAATTTGGGTCTCTAAGGCTGACGTTGTCATTCTGCTTCAAGTGAGATGGGAAGCTCAGTCGGGGAGAAAGTGCAACCGCCCCTGCTGTCAGTAGCGTTCATTAAGTCCAGCTCCGGACACTAATGATCACAGCTCTGATTGAACTTCAGGAAGAGGCAGGAGGTGGGGAGGGGCTTTGATGCGGCGTCCGTTTCAGAGCGTGCTGCTGGAACCGGGGTTCGCCAGGCGGTCCTCCCAGCCAAGTTGGTGGGAAGGTCCAAGGTGTGCACGACTTCCTGAGGGGCTCGGGATCCGTAGGGGGCATAGGGGGCATCTCTGCAGGAGCAGTGTGGAGTGGGAGGGACACTCTGCTGGACCGCCACCCTATGCTGACCTTGGGTGGCGGCTAACAGACAGGGCGGGGAGGATTGCTACATGCCAGCTGTGTCCGGAGCTGTGCTGGGTGCCGTACACGTCAGGTCACTTGATGGCAGTCAGCCCCTCACATGTTATTTATCAAAGGTCTGCTCTGTGTGAGGCCCCTGCCACGCACGGGGATGTACCTGCCAAGTACTCACTCATATTATTAGCTAAATAATAAGACGGTGAACGGCTCCATCATACTCGTGCCCGAGAAGTCACCGAGAGGAGTCCAGAGTCATCCTGAAGGCCTCCTCTCCCGTGTCCTGCAGTCACCTCCAGGACCCGTCAGGACCGCTTTGGCCTCAGCTGCCAAAGGGCACTAACTCGCAGTGGCTTCAGCCATTGGGGTAGTTATTTACCGAAGAAAGCGGTTGGTGACTCTCAGACTCAGGGTTGGCACTGCACTTCAACAGGGGGCTGTCTCGTCTGTCTTTTTTGATCCACCAGCCTTCATATCAGGGTAAATCCAGGCTTCTGAGGCCTGAAGTTTAGGCAACTTGCAGGAGAGGGGCTTTTTAAGAAAAAGAATACATTAGGTTTAATGAATATAAAATTAGTTTGGAAAGAATTGAAAACATATGTCCACGCACAAATGTGTACACGAATGTTCAGAGCAGGATTATTCATGATATCCCCAAAGTGGAAACAACCCAGATGTCCCTGAGCTGATGAATGGACAGCAAAATGTGGCCTATGCAGCCGGTGGAATGTTATTCAGCCACAGGAGAGAACGAGGTACTGACTCACGCTACGACACGGATGAGCCCAGGAAATATTATGCTGAATCAAAGAAGCCAGACACACAGAAGCCGCATATTGTGTGGTTCCATTTATAGGAGATGTCCAGCACGGGCGAGTCTGTAGAGATAGAAGGTACATCAGTGGTTGCCAGGGGCTGCAGGGTAGCCAGGAATGGTGAGAGATTACCTCATGTGTTTAGAGTTTCTTTTTGGGGTGATGAGATGATCTGAAATTAGAAAGAGGTGATGGTTGCGAAACACTGTGAATGCACTAAAAGCTACTGAAATGTACTCTTTAAAATGGTGAATTTTATGTTATGTGAATTTTACTTCAGTTAAGAGATGACTATTTATGTGGACAAATTTCTGGGGCCCTGGAAGGTGCCTGTGCCATCGAGGGGCGTGAAACTGAAGAGTCATTAACTTTGTGGTTAAGTCCACCCCGGCTTAGCATGTTGGCTTTTCATTCTGTTTGTTACCTCATGGTCATAAGATGGCTGCCATGGCACTGGGTGTCATGGTCACCTTCAAGGCAGTGCTAGTGAGCTTTCCCCCCATGAGTGTCCCTTTCAAATGGATGCAAAGCTCTCCCATTGCTGCCCACCTTTCCTAACTTCCAGATGTATCTTTGGAACTGGATCACGTGACCATGCCTGACGAGGGCTTCTCGGTAAGGAAGTACCTGGCAAAAGGCAGTGGAATTGTCGCAGCTGCTTAGGCAGCCATGATTCTCTGCCTAAGAATGGCCCATGGCTGCCTCAAACAAAACTGGGTTTAGGGTAGCCAGGAAGCTAGCCCTTCTGCCTCCGTGACACCCCCCCCCCAACCCCGTTCTTCAGACGAACAGCAGCCAGGCTTGCCTTCTCGATGTTCAGATCTGCAGTTCCCTCCCCTGCCTAGAGCTGCCCCACGCCTCCTGCTGCCTTCCAAACCAGGCAAAACTCATTTGCTCCATTGTCCGCTAGACTTTCCTTGGCTGGCCTCTGCCAGTCCAGCCTTAGCTCTGGCCAGTCCCCTCGCCACACGGAACCTGGAATTCCCACCAGCCTCCTCTTGTCTGGCTGTGGGCCTTCGCAGGGATGTTGTCGACAGTGGTGACTGTGACAGCCGCCGGCACGGAGGGAGCGCTTCCGCTGGTCGGGGTGCTCCTGTGTCTCTACCTCATTAAAAGCCCACAGTCAGGCGATGTCTTCACCCCCGTCTTACAGATAAGGGACCTGGGCACCCGGGTTGAGCAGCTTGTGCAGTCACATGGCTAGCAGCGACAGTACAGGTGCCCGCGCAGGCCGCCTTGCTCCCGTGTGGGTGAGGGTGCTGACACAGTGAGAGTCACAGCTCCCGTTTTCTGAGAGCTTGGCCTGGGCCAGGCGCGGGGGCTACGGGCACTGCTCTGCTGGGTCACCCAATCATCATAAACCACCCAGTGGGGCCGTTGTGGGGGCTGCGGGCACTGCTCTGCTGGGTCACCCAATCATCATGAACCACCCAGTGGGGCCGTTGCTCTTCTCGCTTGAATGTCGGGGGCAGTTCTGAGAGGCACAGCGTGCTGCCCAAGGTCCCAGAGCTAAGGGGCCGAGGGGCGGGGTTCAGACCCACGCTCTCTGGCCGTGTTGTTCCCGAAAACCTTGCTGCAAACCGGAGGCTGGAGTTTGCAGCAGGGAAGGGCCCCTGCCCAGCTGGCCCTGCGGGTGCCCACGCTGGGGAGGTGGCGGTGCCGCCCCCTGGACCCCGAGGCCTTCCCCCACCTCCTGCACCTCATCCGGGATTGCACTTCCCTGCCCCTTTCCACCTGGGGCTCCTCACGGGAGACGCGCCTGTCGTTGAGTGCATGGCCCCTTCTGCCTCCTCCCCGTACCCTGGCGCCTTTGTCAGTGCCACTGCTCACCCAGACCACGTCCTGCAGTGACCCTCCTGGGACCCTGAGTTCGTCCCTCCTATGCACCGCGACCCGTGCGCCAAGCTCAGTCACACTGACGTCAGCAATGGCGGCTGGTTGGCCTCCCTGTCTCCATCCCACCCCCATCCTCCAGTCCATCTTCCCTGGGAGCCAGAAGGAGCCAAAATGCAAATTCGATGAAGCGCCTCCTGGCTTGAACACCCTGTGGGGTTCCCGTGGCCCGTGGAGTATTCGGGTCCTTACGCGTCCTGCTCGCCTCCAGCCTCACCTCCGTCATCACTTTCCCCAGAAGTCCCCCGAACCTGTCACTCCATTCTCCCTCCATCTAGGTCTCCTTTATATCGGTTTTTAGATACTTATAATATTATGGTTAGAATCAGGTACTCTGCATTTTCACTTAACATTACACCATGCGTATTATTCTATTTTCCTATGGTCTTGAAAATTTTTCTGTATGGACCCTCCCTCCTCTCTGCTACTCCCACCTCCATCCCAGAATAATCTGTGTTAACAACCTCCCATGCTCTGTCTCTGCCCAAGTGTACAGACACACACACACACACACACACACACACACACACACACACACACGGCATGAGGGGTGGGGGCCGTCCTGTTTGTGTTTTAAAAATGGAATCATACTGTTTTTCTTTGCACGCTGCTTTTCTCACTTCGCATCCCGGGCACCCGCCCAGTCCACAGCAGCAGTGCTAACTCACGCCCTTCACGTGCCAAGTGTTGTGGTGGTTCGTGCGGGTCCTGGGTGTGGGCGCTCCTGGTGGCTCCTCCAGCCCCTTGTTAATAGACATTTGGGATATTTCCTCTCTTCCCGTTACAAACAAAAAAATGTGCTTTCTTGAGCTGTTTTCATATTTTAAAACTGTTTCCATTTTCTCACTTAATGGTTTGGACTTTAGATTCTATTAATGATTCTAGCAGTTCTGTTAATGTGTTTGGGGAGGAAAGGCAAAGTCCTGGAGAAGTCCGCATCTTGTCCTGGTCCACGGTGTCCCCAGGTGGAGGTTTGAGGAGCAGAAGTGGGCAGCCTCTGTCCCCAGTCTCTTGGGTGAGGTTTCCACGCCGGCCCTCCCCGTGGCCTGTGCTGAGCGCATGAAGAGTCCCCTTGGCCCCCGAGACCCCCGACGTGGCTCCAGCTAGCATCACCTCAGAGGACAGAGTTCCCTGGCTGTGAGGGAGAGGTCAGGGCTGCCGGGCTGCCCCCAGAAGAAGCAGTTCCAGGGGAAGGGCTGCGCACCCTGGGGAGGTGCTCACAGCTCTGTCAACCTGAGCTTGTTTGGAAATAGGGTCGTTGCAGATTTTTTTTTTTATTTTTAAATTTTTATTTTAGTTTAGTTTTGGCTGGGTCGGGTCTTCGTTGCTGTGCGCAGGCTTCTCATTGCGGTGGCTTCTCTTGTTGCGGAGCACAGGTGCGCGGGCGTCAGTAGTTGCAGCACGTGGCCTAAGTAGTTGCAGCACGCGGGCCCAGTAGTGTGGCCTCAGTGGTTGCTCCGCGACATGTGGGATCTTCACGGCCCGGGGCTCCAACCTGTGTCCCCTGCATTGGCAGGCGGTTCTTAACCGCTGCGCCACCAGGGAAGTCCTGCAGATCTAATTAGTTTAGCTGAAGCCACACTGGAGTAGGGTGAGCACTTAATGCAATGTGACTGGTGTCCTTTAAGAGAAGCCACAGAAAGACACAGAAGTCAGCCATGTGAAGACGAGGCAGAGATGGGAGTGATGCGGCCACAAGCCAAGGAATGCCTGGGGCCCCAGAAGCTGGAAGAAACAAGGAAGAGCCTTTGGAGGGAGTATGGCCTTGCCAACACCTTGATTTTGGACTCCTGGCCTCCACAACTGTGAGAGAAGAAATTCATGTTGCCTGAAGTCCCCTAGTTTGAACTTTGAAACAGTTAGTATCAGCCAGGCTTGACTAGACTCATTGAAGCAAATATCAGACGTCGTGTCATTTAGTCAGACGACATTTCACTCCAGAGCTGGAGACTGGCAGGCGGGGGAGGGGTGGGGAGGCGGGTCAGGGAGACGGCGGGTTTGGGGCCTGGACAGCTGGTGGGGGTTAGGATGAGGGGTTGGGCCCTCGTGGCAGCTGGGGGCTGTGGGTAGACCTGCCTTGGCCTCCTTATGATGGAGAGGCGTGTTGGACCTCCAGGTGGAGAACCCTGGCGGACGATGGGTTTTCAAGTCTGGAGCTCCGAGTGACAGGCCCGGGCTGAGATGAGCCATGAATCTTGTGCAGCAAAGCCTGGGCCGGAACCTGGGCCCTGGACGGCGAGGTCGGCTCTTTCGGCCGTGGCCTTCCCATGGGCCAAGGTCGGTGGCTTGAAGCCTCCCTGAAAAGAACAGAGAAGGGGGACATTTTAGAATGAAAGTGTGCATTTTTAAACACATGGCTTCTCTCAACTTCTAAGTAGCAGTGGTGATTATCGTGTTTAGGCCTGAATGGGAAGTGATATTTCTAATATGAAAATCTAGTCTAATTAGATTTTTCCTACAAAATAATTTCCCAGCAGTGCATCGTGGACATGAAAGCCCCTTCATGAATGACTAGCTAAATTCAGAAGTTTAAGGGAAAGGAAGGAACTCAGTTCCTAAAGCCCTAGTTCTGAAAAAAAGCCTTTCTCTTCTTTTTTAGTGCTAATCTTATTGTAAAGCCTTATAAATTCAGAGAAGAAACCACTGGTACTCTTTTCCTTTAATTGGGGCACAGGGTATGGATTCCAGTGGTGACCAGTGGTGTGATTTGCAGGAACGGGACCTTCCGTGCATGGAGTAGTCGGCCAGGCAGGCCGGCCTCCGCTGCCTGGAGGGATGTGGTCTCTGGAATCAGGAGGCCCAGGTTTGCATCCTGGCTCAGTCACTGCCTGCCCGGGCAGTTTGGGGCAAGTGACAAACCCTTTGAGCCTTGACTTTCTTGTCTGCAAGTGGGGATGCTAATGCCTACTTTGTCAGGCGTTACGAGGAGCAAATCAAATTGCGCCGTGTCTGTAAAGCATCTGGAAGGGTAACTGCTGACCACGAGGACCGTGCTGCCTTGCAGGGTGGCCCAGATGTCCTAACCTTGGCGTGCTAGGCTGATGGCCCAGCTCCCAGCCCCTCGGAGGCGTGGGGCTTGGACAGACTCCTCTCCTTCTTCCTGCCTGCAAGCTGGGCTTGAACACCCCCAGCGACTGGGGGCTCATTCCTGGCAGAGGGAGTCTGGTCTCCCTGTACCCTCTCCCGACCTGTGCCTGTGGCCTCTGCCCTCAGGCAGCTGTGGAGCAGGGGGCTCCTGGGTGACCCTGGTCTTGGTTGTTGGGCCCTTTCCGTGCCATCAGATGAGAGGCCCCGTCTCCACCATCTCTGTAGTTCTTGTGCCCAGACTGTGCAGCTGCTTTTGCTCGTTCGTAGGATTTCTGGAAGCGTGTGCAGGTGTGAGGAGGGACGTCGTGTGCTGCACGTGCAGGAGGTGGTCCGGCTGCCATGGCTCAGCCTCAGCGTGTTTACACGCACAGGGCCCTTCCGTCCTGGTGAGGATGTGTGTGCACAGGGGCGTGTGCCCGACTTCTCTCCACAGCGACTGATCATGGAGAAGTCGTGCTTCCCCTCTCCAGACCGCGATTCTGGGAAAGGGGTTCTCGAATGCCAGCTGCGGGAGAGGGGAGCCACGGCAGTGGGGAGTGGCCCGCCGGCCCACAGAGGCCTGAGACGGCCGAGTCCCTCTCCCATAGCCCTGCCGCCCTCCCTGTGCCCCCAGGGTAACGTCCGTGCTCGGAGCCGGGGCTGCCCCAGAGAGAGGGCTGGTCTCGGTGGGATCTGGATCCCAGCTCTGGAGCCGGACAGCCTGGGTGCAGATGCCCGGTTCACCATTGAATAACCTTCTCTGTGTGAGCCCTGCTGGGCCTCCATTTCTAATAACCCAGCTCTAAAATGGGGCCACAAGGAGCCACTGCCTCCATGAAATCCTGTCTCCCCAGAGATGGCGCCTTCTGTCATCATTGTCGTGCCGATCAGCGCCCACCCGCCCTCTGGGGTGCCTGAGGGGGCAGCCCCCCCAAGCCTCAACACTCGCCTGCGTCTGAGACCAGGCAGAGGGGGAGGCCAGGTGCGCGGATGCCCAGCTAGCCCTCTCCCCACACGGCCTCGCCGGGGGCGGTCCTCCCTCGTCCTGACCACGGGAGGGTAAGGGCCAGGTGGTGCGACACCATCCCGAGTGGGACATCACAGCCGCGGGAGCCAAGGCGGGAAGAGCTCCTGGGGCCCTGGGGTAGCAGAGAACTGCAGCCTCCGGAGTCCTGATGCCCGTGGTCCCTCGGGCCGGGCTGGGCTCCACAGCTGCGAGGGGGCCACAGCCCCTCCACCCCAGCGAGGGGGCCCCTGCACGCTGCTAGGACGCACGGAGGATGTCCAGGGAGCGTGTGGGCCGGCAGCACTGCGGTCTCGCGGCCGGCGTCCCGACAGCGGGTTTTCCGACGGACTCTGTGAGCGGGTCCGGCGTCCTGAGGCCCCGGGACACTTTGCGTCCCCTCCACCCCCTGCAGGCACTTCCTGTCCTCGCCCCCTGCTCCGCTGGGCTGTCTTCTCGAACCTTCCCTTGCCGTCCTCCTCATCGCCCCGTCCATCCTCCAGGCTGTCAGTGGGGGTTCCCCACGCTCCCTCGGAAGAGGGGGCCCCGCCTTCCCGCTCACCGCTGGCCCTGCAGCCTCGCACTCCGCACCCTGGAAAGTGGGCCAGTTATATTCACCCCCTCTCTCTGGAGATAAGGAGAGAAAAGCACCTCCAGCCTGGAGGGGCTGAGAGTCATAATTAACGGGCTGATGAGTGTCCTGATTTCCTTGGGGAAAGTGGGGGGGGGGGCTCCCGGCTGTCCTCACGGAGGAGCACAAGCTGGGCACAGCTCTTAATCCTGCAGTCGCTGCCTCGCAGGCCGGGCCCTGCCATCCCGCCATCCCCCCCAAGCCCGTCCTGCGGTCATCTCACGCCTAGATGGACTGGACGTGTGGCTGCTGTCCTTTGGAAAACACCAGAGACCGCGTGGACCGCCCTCCCTCCCCGCCTCCCGCCTCCCAAGTGCTCCCGAGCCTGTGAAGGGCTAGCCCCATGTAGGGCCCTTAAAGCACCAGCGTTTTAACAGCCTGACCCTGAGTGTTAGGAGGGCCCCCTCTGCTGATTCGTACGCTATACGCTCGGGTTTAATTGGAGCATAACTGTAATCCATATGCCTGTTAAGGTAATTACACTTATAAACCTAATATAATCCATAGGTCAGTGGGTTCAGTGCTAATTAAGGCAGCCGTAGTCAGCATTTACAAAAAACCTTGCAATTACTGGGATATCCTTTAAGCTGGCCTTCTGAGTTGATAATGAGACTGGGCTCAGCGCTCCGCGGCCTCCTAGGGCTCTGACTCGGCACACCGGGCCTCTGGTATGCGCCTTACCTCACTGGGGTGGGGTCGGCACCCGCCGTTGCCACCCCCGGGCTCTGTGACAGGCACCCGGCTGGTGGCGGTAGCACCCGGGGAGCCAGATCCTTGTGACTCGGCTGTCCCTAGCGCTCAGCTTTTGCTCTGTCTCAGCGGACTCAGCCTGAGAAAGCAGTTCTTCGAGAAAAGAGAACGAGAAATCTGTGTGTTGAACTAGAGGCAAGACCAAACTCCGGGGCATCTGGAGCTTCCTCCCCTAGCTCATCCCGTGGTGGTGATGAGCCTCGCAAGGTTCAGAGGGTCCACCTCCGGGCTTTCTTCCTGCCCCACGCCCCACACCTGCAGCTGGGCTACACCTGTGCTCCCTCCACTGCCCTGGGGCCGGAACGAGACTGCCCCGAATGCTGGCCTGGCTGTGTCCGCATTCCGTCCCCATGGGCCCTCCCTCCCCAGGTCCATCCAGCGAGGGGGAGTTGGGCCTCGTGGGTGTGGGGCTGCAGGCGGTGGGGTGGGGTGAGGAGGCAGTGCAAGGACCAGGGAGGCAGAGCCAGCGCCCAGGGACTGCGTCGTGGGCCGGTGCTCAAGGGAGCCAGCCCGGAATCCACACTCCCGTGATCGCCCACAGCTTCTGCACGGCCTCCAGATCTGTGTGTCCAGGAAAAAGGAACCCTCTCTGATGCAGAATGTTCCAGACTGCAGCCCTCTCCTCTGGCCACCCCTGCCCAACCCCAGGAAGAGTCCAGCAGCTGCATGCTAGGGCCAGGACTGCCCCTGTTCCTGTGTGTTGCCTGGTTCCTGGTCATGTTTGCAGCTTGGTGAGCCCCACAGAGGCCCACCCGCCGGCCCCCGACCCCGTCTGGAGCAGCAGATAAGCAGCAGCTCCAGCAGGCAGAGTCCGCGGCAGGATAATCGCAGGCTAATCTCTTTGGAACCTGCCATTTTCCTGCTCAGGAAGGCAGTGGCACTCGGGGGGGCGCGGGGATGTCCCGTTGTCCCTGCAGTCCTGTCCTCCGGGAACCAGGTGCTCTTCAGACAGCACCACGTGCATCCTTTGGGAGGGGTGCTGGCGTAGGTAGCGGGGAGTGTGGATTAGCCTGGGCAGCCTGGCTGCAGGCCCTGCCTCTGCCGCTTGGAGCTGTATGACCTTGGCCCGGTAGAAGTTACTTAACCACTTTAAGACTGTTTTACATAATGGGGAGATGACGACTGAATTCCGTAACGTGCACGAAAGCTTAGCGTAGTGCCTGGCACACAGTAAGCACTCGGCCAGCGCTGCTGCTGCCGTTGCTGTCGTCACGGTTGCTGACAGGAGCAGTGGAGAAGCAGGGCACTGGGGTGGGCGTGGCGCACCAGGTGGGCTGTTAGCGGGGCCGCGTCTCTGCTTTCCCCACCTCGCGTCTCTGGGTCTGGTAGACCTGGGGGCCAGCACTGGCTCTTCTCCCTTCATTTCTGCCCACTCTCCTGTCTCTGCCCAGAGACTCTGAAACTGGCAGAAATGGCCAGGTGGGACCAGTTTCTTTAATGGAGGAATGAGACAAATGAGCGTGGGGGACTCCTCCATGTGGACCAGGTGGTAGTTCAGGGGCGGCACACGCACGTTGGGGGAGAAGATGAAAATCCTAGTGACAGTCGAGCGCCTGCTGTATGCCAGCTTCTGGGCTAAGCGCCGCGCAGACTCATTCGCGGATTCCAACAGCAGCTGGATGTAGCTGGCATTTTAGTCCATTTCATGGATGAGGAAGTTGAAGCTCAGGGTGGTTGAGTCGTCGGCCCGAATTCATCCAGTCAGGGGGTGCCTGGGCCAGGGTTTGAACCCAGCCATTCTCACCACCACTGTGCTCTCTCCCTCCCAAGGGGAGCCCCCTACCCGCTGTCTCTTGTGGGTTGGTCAGTGGGGCTGGGGGAGGGAGGGGGGCCAGATGGAGGAGGAGCCTGCAGGATGCTGGGGGCAGCCGCCCTCTCCAGGGGGATGAGAACTGCACCCTGGAGACCCTGCCCGAGGTCTCTATCATGACCGTTAGCCGTTTTTTTAAGTTCAGTATAATAATTTGTATTTTCTCTTGTTGATTGATAAAACTGTGGGCATTCCTGAGCTCCTGAGTTCCAGGCCCAGCTCTGCCCTGAGCTGTTCGCATGTTTTGCCTCGCTGAGCCCTTGTGCCAAGCCCACAGTGTGGGTGCTGTCATTATCCCCCTTAGAGATGAGTCAAGCCGCTTGCCTGAGGTCACACTGCTGGGACGTTGTGGGGATGCTGACCCCACTGCTTACAGGCACTGGCTCCTTTGATCCCTACCACCTTCAAAGGCCATAGCTATGAGGTGACAGCAGCAGAATTCAAACTCAGGCCGTCCAGCTCCCTAACCTGTGCTCATGTTCACTGTTGAAAATTTAGGAAAACCTAAGAAGTGAAAAAAAAAAGAAAGTAAACCTCGGACCAGCCCACCATCCAGAGGTGATTTCTGATAACATCTGGAGGTCCACCTTCTGTGCAGAGTATGTGGGTTACGTGTTCCGTCCAAAAATGAGATTAGGAGCACATGCTGTATTTTTTTTTAGGTGATTTAAAAAAATTAATGTATTATTTATTTTTGGCTGCGTTGGGTCTCATTGCTGTGCGCAGGCTTTCTCTAGTTGCGGCGAGCGGGGGCTACTCTTGGTTGTGGTGCATGGGCCTCTCATTGCGGTGGCTTCTCTTGTTGCGGAGCATGGGCTCTAGGCACTCAGGCTTCAGTAGTTGTGGTACGCAGGCTCAGTAGTTGTGGCTCACGGGCTCTAGAGCGCAGGCTCAGTAGTTGTGGCGCACGGGCTTAGCTGCTGCATGGCATGTGGGATCTTCCCAGACCAGGGCTCGAACCCATGTCCCCTGCATTGGCAGGCGGATTCTTAACCACTGCGCCACCAGGGAAGTCCCAGCACGTGCTGCTTTTGAAATTCCTCTCTTCAGCGACCAGTTCGAAAACACCGTCCCACCTCAGTAGCATCCTCCTGTGTCCCCGTTTCAATGGCTGCATCCTACTCCACGTGGACACACCGTTGCTAGATATTCCATTGTTTCCAGTTCTCTTACTTAGTGTAAACAGGGCTGCACTGAACATCCTTGGAGCAGGGCCTTGCACTTATTAGTGATTTTTTGCATTAAGACAGATTCTCACATGTGGCCTTGCTGGGTCAGGGGACATGCAAAATTCTGAGGGTTGTGGTACTTCTGCAGAATTCTCCCTCCCAATATCAGTCGTGCTCCCAGTACAGGCAGTGCTCTGTTTCTTTACATTCTTGCCAACAAATAATACCATCATTTAAAAATACTGTCTCCAGGACTTCCCTGGTGGTCCAGTGGGTTAAGATTCTGCGCTCCCAGTGCAGGGGGCCCAGATTTGATCCCTGCTTGGGTAACTAGATCCTGCACGCATGCCTCAACTGAGTCCGCATGTCGCAACTAAAAATCCCACAGGCCACAACTAAGACCTGGTGCAGCCAAAATAAATAAACAAATAAATATTTTTTAAAAGCATCATCTCCACTGATAGAAGAAAGCTGCCATCTTTGATTGCTAAGGAGATTCAAATTTGTTTTCATCTTCCTTGGTCACTGATTTTTTTCTCCTTCTGTAAATTGAATTGATTTAAATATAAATTGAATATTTATATCCTTTCTTACTCTTTATTGTATATTTTTAAAACCAAGGCTTTTCTTTAATGAGAAATAGCATTTCATCAAAGACGGAATGCAGAGTCTATGGCTCATTTATTCTCCAGAGAAGATGCTTCTTTTTTGTTCCTCTAATCCAATCAGATACTGAGACTACAAGATTTTGGCAAATTAATTTCTGCGTGTGAGACTGTCGGTGTGTATAAGGATCCTAGCCGAGAAGACTGTATTTTAATCCCAGTGACTCAAAGTTGTGAGGCCACTTGGTGTCACACTGACTAGGGTTGCAATCCCCACTCGGCTGCTTTCGAGCCCCGTGACCTGGGAATGCTCCTCAGCCCCCGAAAACCTTCACTTTCTGGGCTGTAGAATGAGGA